>NC_087354.1:52939471-53564471 GCF_030014295.1 Loxodonta africana | reverse complement strand
AGCTAGGTCTGCCAGAAGGGGAACTGGGCGTCTTTCTTTGAGAGCAGAGAGGTTACTGTCTCTGAGGACAGTGATGGGATCTGAGGAAGAGGTAAAGCAACTTGGTGTGAGCCTGACAGGAAAGGAGGATGGGACATCAACTGCAGAGTCACTCCTGGCTCAAAGGAGCAGTTCATCTGTGAGAAATTATTCCTCTCCTCTCGTTGGTCCTTGTTCTTATAAGTGTGGGTCAGGGCACAATTTGAGAGACCAAGAGAAAGACGGGGAGAGAGAGAGAGAAGGCAGTGGGTGTAAATCAGTGAAGGGAGACAGAGGAGGACAAGAAATGAGAGTGACAGCAGGAAAGATGGTCAGGGGGACATATAAGGTCAGAAGTTTGCAGAGAACACAGATACAAAAAAAAAAAACAAAAACCTGTTACGTCAGTTCCAACTCAGTGATCCCAAAGGACAGAGTAGAACTGCCCCATGGGGTTTCCAAGGAGTGCCTGGTGGGTTTGAACTGTCAACCTTTTGATTAGCAGCCATAGCTCTTAACCACTACACCACCAGCGTTTCCAAGAGTAAGGATAGAAGGACAGAAATAGGTCTAGAACTAACAAGTCTCTCTGTTCCTTAGGGGGAGTTCCCAGGAGACATTTTCTCCTTGTTGTTGTTGTTGTTATGTGCCCTCATGTTGGTTCTGGCTCATTTAACAAAAAAGCCATTGCTGTCGAGTCAGCTCCGACTCATAGTGACCCTATAGAGCAGTGTAGAACTGCCCCATAGGGTTTCCAAGGAGCATCTTGTGGATTCGAACTGCCAGCCTTTCAGTTAGCAGCCGAACTCTGAACCACTATGCCACCTGGGTTTCCAACTCATAGTGACCCTATTTAATAGACTGGGGCAGAATGAAGACATGGACAACGGAATGGGAGGTTTGCTCTCACAGGCTGGGCATCCCTTCCTCTGACCTACTGTCCTACAGGCTTTTCTTTCCCTCTTCTCTCAAAACCTGCTCTTAGCTTCTTTTTTTGACCCTTTTGTTTGCTTTTAGCTGAAGGGCAATTGCTTAATTTTGGGAAATTAAGATAATGATGAAATTGCAGATTTCAACGAGAGGTCATTGACCTCAGGAGCCTTACTTTTGGGTAGGAGAGAAATTTTGTTGTCACTCCCTGGTATCCCACCACCAAGGCACATTCACACTCTACCCAGTGCAAAAACTGATACAGCCAGGATCTACAGGAAGCTCAGGAGAAGTTATAGCCTCAGCTGACTTGACAGGAGCCCCCGATTAGAAAACAACCCCAGTGTGTCTAGACACAGTACCTACCCATGTTGGGATTCAGGGCCAAGGAGCAAAATGATTAAAAAATATGCTGTTGTTATTGTTAGAGCCCTGGTGGTGTTACCAATTGCCAATTTGACACAAAGAGTTCTTGTCTTTTCCTGAGTAGGAATACACGTGAAAGACAAACTTTATCTCAGCAAGCTTTATTTTGCTTGAGTCAAGCAAAAGGAGTCAGGGGGGATCGGATCTAAGCCTCTCCAAAAGACGACTTGAAAAGGGAAGCAAGGCTAGGGCTTCTATGGGTTCGGTGGAGACAACAGGGTAATGAATATTTAGTGGGCTTCTTTCAAGGGGTGGGCACTTCTCAGAATGGCAGTGCATGTTATTTAGGTTGCGCGAGCATCTGGAATCCAAGATGGAACCCACTGATATTCAAGATGGAGTGCTCTCCTCAGTCCCTGACATCACTTACCATGGGATATAGCGCGAGCACACTCGATCTTCGGCACTACATCACCATCTTCGGTGGGCTAAGGAAAGTCAAACAGCAGTCACGCTGCTCCTCTGTGCATACGGAGCCTGCAAAGGAGGAGGGGACTAGAAAGACACTGAGAAGGAGATAGTAATTCACAGGCTGCCCCAATCCCATCTCATGTTGACAGGGTGGGTTCCTGTCCACCCAACTTCCAGATGATAATCTTTTAAAAGTTCTTTTGTTCAGCCACCAGCACAGTTAACCTTGTCTGTCTCAGTGGCGCAGTGGTTAAGAGCTTGGCTGTTAACCAAAAGGTCAGCAATTTGAATCCACCAACTGCTCTTTGGAAACCCTATGGGCATTTCTACTCTATCCTATAGGGTTAGTATGAGTCAGAATTGACTCAAAGGCGATGTGTTTGTTTATTGTTAGTTGCCATAGAATCAGCTCTGCCTCATGGTGACCCCGCATACGACAGAGTGAAACATTGCCCCGTTCTGTACCATCTTCACAATCGGTATGTTTGAGTCCATTGTTGCAGCCACTGTGCATTTTGAGTGCCTTCCGACCAAGGCACTCATCTTACAGTACTATATACGATAATATTCGTGATCCATAGGGTTTTCATTGGCTACTTTTCAGAAGTAGATTGCCAGTCCTTTCTTCCTAGTCTGTCTTAATCTGGAAGCTCCACTGAAACCTATCCACCATAGATGACTCTGCTGCAGCCTCACTCCCATATGTTGTTTCCTTTTCCTAAATCAGTATCTATCCAGGGCATTGAACAACACACACCACGTGCACACACACACACATCTACTGTGTACTATCTAATCTGATAAAAAGAAAAGACATTTCAATCTCAGACTGAGTCCTTGTCTGATCTTCTTTGGCACTTGCCCCCTCTGCTGCGATGGCAGCACTAGCACCTTCCCTGGGAACCTTCCCCAAGGTGTGCCCTAAAGTCTACGAAGTTTGGATGTTGTATTCCAGCTCCTTCCCTTCCCCTTTTGTTGCTGTCAGCAGGCTCCTCTTAGGTACTCAGTGCCTTGACTTTCACATAATCCCACCTGCCCCAACCAGTTTACAGTCATCCTTGGCAAGAGGTAAGGTGAAAAAAAAAAACAAAAAAAAAACTCCCCTTGTTTTTGCTTTTCTAAGTGGCTGCCCAGAGGAGGATACAGTGACAAAGACTGAACTCTAGGGCTCACAAGGATCTGTGCTGTAAGAGAAGAGGGGTGACTAACGTCACTTCTGAAATCTCTGGTTTGTGGGCGGGTTTCTCATTCTGCCTGTTTGGGGACATACCTCCCTCTGCTGTTGCCATCATCTTTGGGCCATGTACACATACAGAGGTTTTTATTCTCTTGAGCCTCTCTGACTATAGTGGAGGTCCCTAGAGACTTCCATTTTGCCTCATTGATTGGGTTGGAACTGTATAGGAAGTGTTCAGAAGAGTCAGCCTTCTGAGAAAGTCAAATTTGTGCTCTACCTGGGTTTGGACTATAGATGTAGGCCATGGTCAGGGAATGGGGAATGCCCAGAGGAGGCAGCTTTGAGGGAGAGAGCTGTATGGTCAGGCAGTGGGACTCAGAACACCTTTCTCTGTAGTATCTTGATGGTACTTGTTCCTCTTGATGGCAGCTGAGGGTACCTAGGCCTGGCCTGAGCCCCAGCAGAGCTGGGTGTGGGTCACACCCCGGATGGGCCCTTCAAACTCTTAGAAAGAAGCCAGGAGGGACCAAATGGGTTCCACCTCTCTTGTAGATCAGTGAACTATTCCTCATAGAGACTCAGCGTTTCTGGTTTCTTCTCAATCTCCATATCATTACATCATCCCTGGGAAATGAGAAAACTTGTTGAATAGCACCTGTTTACATCCACATAGTCACTGTAGATAGAAGAGCAGTGGTTATGTGGAAAGTTTGGAGGGTTAACTGGAGAACAAGAAAGAAGGTGCAAATCGTTGCAGCAGGATTACAGAAAGTAAGAATCTAGACTTGAGTGGCACCCTGGAAGTCTGAAGGACCAGAAGATGCTAAACCCATTCACCATAGGACAGGAAAACAAGAAGGCAAGGGCAGGATACCTGACAATGTGGGAGAAGTAGCCAGCTGTTCCGTGCTCCCTCTCTTTCCCCTCCCCCCTTTTCTTTAAACATTACAACCAAGTAGGATTTATTGCAGGTATTTAAGAATGGTTAAAAATTGAGTAATCCATCCCATTAACAGAAAAATGTGATCATCTTGACTAATGCAAAAAAAGCACTTGATAAAATTCAACTCACTTTTTTTCCTTCCTTTTTTTTTTTTGATGTAACGTTAAAAGTCACCTGAGATGCACAACCAAACACCTCATGGGATTTGTTTTCTTGGTGCGGAGGTCTAAAATCATGGCTTCATGGGATATTCCAGTTAATTGGCCTAATATTGTTTTTAGTGCTTCTGTGCTACCTCCTAGCTTGTTGCGTAGGGCCCACGGTCTTAACAGCTGGTGAGCAGCCATCCAAGGCACAACTGATCTCTCTTCACCTGAAGCAGCAGAGGAAGAGGAGTCAGGAATCTGAGGAGGAACTGGAATGTGTGTCATATTGCCTCCGTGAACAACTGCCTCCTTTGCCATGAGACCAGAAGAGCTGGTTGGTGCCCAGTTACCATTACTGAAATATTTTGATCAAAGATTCAAAAGGAGGAAAAAATTGGAACTGAATTGTAAATTCTCATGGAATCCATACCATATGGAGCCATTGAGGCTGGGTGGATACCCCCCCCCCAAAAAAATTATTGCCCTAAGATAACTTTTAAGACTTAAACCTGAACTGTTCCCTGAAGTCAACTTTAAACCAAACAATAATTTCACTTAATTAGTAGAGAATGTCTGCCTTGACACTGTTTACAATAGCAAAAAGATTGAAGCAACCAAGATGCCCATCAGTGGATGAATGGATAAATAAATGATGGTATATTCACACAGTGGAATGCTACGCATGACAAAGAACAATGATGATTCCACGAAACATTTCATAACATGGAGGAATCTGGAAGGCGTTATGCTGAGTGAAATCAGTCAGTTGCAACAGGACAAATATTGTATGAGACCACTATTATAAGAACTTGAAAAATAGTTTAAACAGAGAAGAAAATATTCTTTGATGGTTACCAGTGCAGGGAGGGAGGGAGAGAAAGGGGTATTCACTAATTAGATAGTAGACAAGAACTATTTTAGGTGAAGGGAAAGACACAACACACAATACAGGAGAGGTCAGCACAACTGGACTAAACCAAAAGCAAAGAAATTTCCTGAATAAACTGAACACTTCGAAGGCCAGCGTAACAGGGGCAGGGGTTTGGGGACCATGGTTTCAAGGGACACCTAGGTCAACTGGCATAATCAAATCTCTTAATAAAACATTCTGCATCCCACTTTGGAGAGTGGCATCTGAGGTCTTAAATGCTAGCAAGCACCAATCTAAGATGCATCGATTGGTCTCAACCCACCTGGAGCAAAGGAGAATGGACACCAAAGACTCAAGGTAATTAGGAGCCCAAGAGACAGAAAGGGCCACGCAAACCAGAGACTACATCAGCCTGAGACCAGAAGAACTAGATGGTGCCCAGCTACAACTGATGACTGCCCTGACAGGGAACACAACAGACAGCCCCTGAGGGAGCAGGAGAGCAGTGGGATGCAGACCCCAAATTCTCGTAAAAAGATCAGACTTAATGGCCTGACTGAGACTAGAAGGACCCCGAAGGTCATGGTCCCCAGATCTTCTGTTAGCCCAAGATAAGAACCATTCCCAAAAGCCTACTCTTCAGACAGGGATTGGACTGCACTATAGGATAGAAAAAGATACTGGTGAGGAGTGAGCTTCTTGGCTCAAGTAGACACATGAGACTCTGTGGGCAGCTCCTATCTGGAAGGGAGATAAGAAGCAGAGGGGGACAGGAGCTGGCTGAATGGACACGGGGAATACAGGGTGGAGAGAAAGGAGCATGCGTCTCATTAGGGGGAGAGCAACTAGGAGTATATGGCAAGGTGTATACAAATTTTTGTATGAGAGACTGACTTGATTTCTAAACTTTCACTTAAAGTACAATAAAAATTAGAAAAAGGAGAAAAAAAAGAATGTCTGCCTTGAGCACTGTGCTCTTTTTAAAGAATTATATGTGATTGAATTGACAATAGTAACTCAGAAGGTTAGATAAGAAGTTTAGTTGGCTGTGAGTTTGTTAATGGTAGTGGAATAATTTGAAAAGGATAGTGTTATGGATTGAACTGCATCCCCCCAAAATGTGTGTCAATTTGGCCAGACCATGATTCCCAGTGTTGTATGGTTGTCTACCATTTTATGATCTGATGTGATTATCCTATGTGTTGTAAATCCTAACCTCTAAGATGTTAATGAGGCAGTTACATTAATGAGGCAGGACACAATCTACAGGATTAGGTTGTATCTTGAGTCAATCTCTTTCGAGATGTAAAAGAGAGAAGTGAGCAGAGAGGATAGGGACCTCGTTACCACCAAGCAGGAAGAGCTAGGAGTGGAGCACGTACTTTGGACTTGGGGACCCTGCACTGAGAAGCTCCTAGACCAGGAGAAGTTTGATGACAAGGACCTTTCCCCAGAGCCAACAGACAGAGAAAGCCTTCCCTGGAGCTGGCACCCTGAATTTGGACTTCTAGCCTCCTAAATTGTGAGCGAATAAATTTGTTTGTTAAAGCCATCCACTTGTGGTATTTCTGTTACAGCAGCACTAGATAACTAAAATAGATAGCAAGAATGGTTGCATGACTGTAAGAATGTAATCAATGTCACTGAATTTTACTTGTAAAAATTGTGGAATTGGTATATGTTTTGCTGCATTTATTTTCACCTCCCAAAATAAAATAATTAAAAAAAAAAAAAGGTAACCTAAGGATACTGTGAACTAGCCCAGCTGGTCTCAGACTCAGAGTTCATTGGCAAGTAAAAGTTAAAAAAAAAAAAAAAAAGAACAAATGTGGATGTGACAACATCTTACTTAGCCTAGTAAAACAAGTTTAACAAAAACTCACAAAACAAAGCTGCTTTGTATTACTGGGTCATTTTATAAAAAACATTTCGACACCAAAAAATCAGAAGGACTATCCATCAGAATAAAGGAAAAGCCTTGGAACAGAATAGGTAGACTTTAAAAATCATTACCTGGTCTTATCTTCCCTCCTGTCATCGCACCAGTGAAAACTTTTTCCTGGGTCTGCGTCAATCCCTGGACTGGGATTTGAGCTCTACTCTATTAATCCAGTTCTAGCACAAACTTACCTTCCTGTTACATTTCTGTTATTTGGGGCTTTACTGTGCTCAAAGAATATTTACATGGATATTACAGCAACTCTACCAGGCAGGCAGCAAAGATGCTATCCCCATTCACAGCTGAGGAACATAACCTCACAACAGTTATATGTAGTTCTTTTGCACTAGTGCAGCTGTGCCAGTTGAGATAATTCCAAACCTAGTGGTAAAAAGCTATTGCCCCAAACCTCATAAGGTCCCCCCTTGCCCCAGCTCCCCTAGACCTTCCCTCAGGACCTCCTGGACCTCGCCGCAATCCAGCAAGTAAAGGACTAATGCCTGGCACAGCAGGAGCCTCAGAGCCATCCTCTGGTGAGTCAGAGCCCACCTCGCAACAGTTATTAGATATTTTGCCAACATCCCTGGTTATATGGCTGACCCAAGATCACGTGACTAGATAACACAAATGGAGTGGAAATCTAGATTGAGGCAAAAGCCACAAGGTTCTCAGTTTAAGGGGGTAGAGACATGGAATAAAAGCTGGCCTGGCCTGTGTTTATCTTCCCTTAGTCTCACTTTACAACATTGTAACGCTTTGTGTGTATAAAACCACTTGACGAAAATCCACATTCTTTCAACTTATTAAAACATTCATAGAGCTTCCTTTGGTGATTAAAGGTATAGTCAGAGAGTTAGAGCTGGGCTCTCTTACCTCTACCCTATCCGAGATGAAACCTTTGTAACTCTAATATTTATCAATTGGTGCAAGGCTCTGGGAAAGATACCTGAAAATTTTAGCAATTATATCTGATGTCAAACGTCAGGACTAGCAGCAGGTCCATTCATAGATGCTTTCGATGCTCATGGGCAAGGGTGTGTGATGAATGGCACGCACTCACAGGAAGGACAATGAGACCTGAAAGAACGTATACATCTGAACTGGGGATGAAGGTCTCATTAGGAGCCCACTTTTCCATCAGTAATGCCACCTTGTCATTAGTCTGGGTTATGACGATGTTGAAAGGGAAACTTAACTAGGGAGGGTTGGGAAAATATTCAACATGGCACAGGGCCTTTGAGCAACATTGGGCTTTGAACAAAAAGTATTCATTTGAGCCAGGCTTGCAGCAGGCAGTCAATAAAGTTTCCTAGGATGTTGTGAGCTGGGACTAGAGTTACAGCATAGTGAGCTAGAAGTCATTATGTGACCTCAGTGATTTCAGAGGCCATAGCTACTGATGTGGGCGTGGGGCAGGCTCTGGGAGCCCCCACAGGAAACTGCCAGGAACATGGTCAGAACTCAGATTTGACCAGCAGCCCAGTAGTCTGGCCACTGTGCAGCAACTCTCAGCTCCTCCAGTAGAAATGTATCCATCCCTTAACACTCAGTCCAATACTACTGGTTAGCAGTAACATTGTGCCAACACACAACTTTATTTCATGTAAATCTTATAAGAACAGACACCTTTACAAATGAGGAAAGGAAGGCTCAGAAAGGTCACGCTCCTTAATGAAGATCTCAAGGAGGGACAGACTGCTCCTTGTCTCCTCATCAGTTTCCTTACATAGCCATCAGATTGTGAGCTGGGTACACAGTTTCTCAGCCAAGTCTACATCCTCCATCCCCTAGCAATTAAGTGTGGCGGTGTGGCCAATGGGCTGTGAACAGAAGAGACACATGAGAGCAGCCTCAGCCTTGTACCCTCAAAGGCAAGGAGTAAGTGTATCTTTCTAGTCCCCTTCTTTCCCTTCTTGCCAGATGGGATGCAGATGTGATGGTGGGAGTGTGGACAGCTTGGGCTCACAAGATGGAAGCTAGGTGATGAGGATATCAGGGTGAAGAGGCAGGGGAGCCTGCACCCCTGACTTCACAGAGGACAGCTGCCAGGCTTTCATCTGAGAGATGATCTGAAACACCCATCTTGTTGGAGTCATTGTTCATTTCAGGTCTCTGCTACAACACCCCACTTGCATCCCCACTATTGCCCACAGAAAGTATGCAGTGGAGTCAATATCTGAATCCAGGGTCTGTCCTGTGTCATGTTATTGTTGTGTTCTGTTGTTTCTGACTCACAGCAACCCCACGTGAGAGAGTAGAACTGCCCCATAGGGTTTTCTAGGCTACAATCTTTACAGGAGCAGATTGCCAGGTCTTTCTCCCACAGAGCCTCTGGGTGGGCTCAAACTGTCAACCTTTTGGTTAGCAGCCAAGCTCTTAACCACTGTACCGCCAAGGTTCCAAATTGCTATAGTTCGAATCCCTTGTGAAATAGCCTCAGAAGCTACTTTGTAATTATTTATGGACATGCCATCTCCTTGCAACTAAATGGTAAGAGTACAAGGACCATTATGCGAATCTCTGCCTCCCAAAGTCATGCAAATAGGAGACCTTCAGTCGTTTGTTGAATGAAGATGCAGTCCTGACTATATTACCAGCTCAGCAGTTGATTTATAGGGTTCAGGTTGCATTCCTGTCCCTCTGAGATATCCGTTGTTAAATTGTCATTTCTTTCTTTTTTTTTTGAACTCAATGATCGCCAAGAAAAACGGAAACTCAAATGGCTCCGAAATCAATAACCCTAGTCTTGTTTCACCCTTTATGAGTTTTGGGATGGCCCTGAAGCATTGAAACTAATCTGATTGACTCATTCTCAAAGGCTACTTTGGCTGAAAGATAAGCAGATAGCACAGACAGATGCACTAGAAAGGTATGCAGAAAAGCTGCGCAGTGTAGCCAAACGCACTCCTAAATCATTGCAGAAACAGCTTGCTGAGACGTCTGTGCTGGTTATCTGTTTATTACCTCTCGGTTCCAAATTCACCTTTCAGTCCCCAGTCTGTGATAACCGCCTGGACTCGAAGAATTTCTCCTTACCGCGAGCATAATACTAAGCTCTACCAGTAGAGGGCGCCGGAAGGCCACTACAGGAGGAAAGAACTTTTCAGGTTACTGTGCGCTGCGTTTGGCTTGTTGATGCTCCAGCTGCACAGCGGTCAGCGGCGCTCTGCCCTCGCGGGGCGGCCAGCGGACACAGTCCCTCGGCGACCTCGCAGCCTCAGCCCCGCCCGAGCCCAGCTACCACTTTGCCACAGCCCTCCGGATGCAGACCCACACACTCCAGGCCTCATGCTGGCAGCTCCACCCTGACTCCCTGTGCACGCTCACCCACCAGCCATGGCTCCCCTGCGCCCCAGAGGTTGTCTCCCATAGCCCTCCAAACATGGACACCATGCACGCAGGCAGCGCGCCACCCTGGCAGCAAGCGCGTTCTCGACTCCCTGGCTCCCTCGGCACCTCCCCCCCTCCCCGCCAGCCCCAGCTGCCTGTCTCCAGAGGGCGGCTTCCTGCTGTCTGGTAACTACGGACCAGCTTTGACGTGGGCAACACAGCCGACTTCTCTGCCATCCAATGGGCTGCAACCACACCTTCCCCAATGAGGTCTGAACCCAGCCTTGGGGAGGGGGCTCCCTCCTAAGGTGGTCTTTTCTTGGGTATTCTCCCTCAACCCGAGGGTACCACTTAGAGTTCTCTTCACATCTTTATACTTATTGCACTATCGTAGTGTAATAATTCTTTATATGAACATTTCTCCTGTTCAAATTAAATTTTCTAAAACTAAATTCCATCCTCAATTTTCTAATCGTCTCAGCTCTACCTGTAACATTGGTGCAGCAAGACTTGATTTTATTGCCCCTGAAAATGACAGGCGAAGTTTCAGGGCATTCAATGGAAATGAGATCCAAGGAGCAGGGCAGCAATCCACAACACAGGGGGCCAAGACACACTGATCTCGGCAGGGGGAGGAGGAAGCTCACGTGCTGGGCTGCCTCTATCTCAGTTCTCCGGAGTATGCCCCATTAACCCTAGGGAACTGAACCCTTATGGCTATCTCAGATTCCTCCTGAAGTCCCACTAAAACGGTGGTCAAAAAATACAAGGGTGTAAGTCCAAAGCTGGAGTTGAAATCTGAAAGGAGAAATGTCAGTAAGGTGCTAGACGCTGGAAAATGAGTGGGCAAGTGATAACTGACTCAGTGGACCTGAGAGCTGATAAATAACGTGAGAAAGACCCACAAGAAACAAGGCAATTGTGACCACAGACCCCTAAAATGAGAGGTGCTGGGTATTGTCGAACACAAGAACACAGCTTGTTGGCGGGGGGGGGGGGGGGGAATTGACTGAACATCTTTTTTCTTTTTATTTCATCGAGGTATAATTTGCATATCATAAAATCCACTCATTTTTGGTTAAAGTTCAATCATTTTTATCAAGCTGTACAACCATCACTATAATTCAGTTTTAGAACATCTTCATCATCCCAGTTAGATCCCTTCTGCCCATTTACAGGTAATCTCCATTGCCGCCCCCAGCCCCCGGCAGCCACTGATCTACACCTGTCTCAATGTTGTTATCAGGTGCTGTCAAGTCAGTTCCGACTCATAGCAACTCTGTGTACAACAGAAGGAAACACTGCCCGGTCCTACACCATCCTCACGGTCATATTTTTGAACCTATTGTTGCAACCACTGTGTCAAGCCATCTCCTTGAGGGTCTCTTAGATTTGCTTATTCTGGGCAGCTCATATTAATGGAATCATACAATATGTGATCTTTCGCGTCCGGTTTCTTGTACTTAGCATCACATCTTTGAAGTTCATCCACACTGTAGCAGGTATCAGTGCTGCATTCTTTGATGACTGACTAATGCTCCATTGTCTGGACATACCACACTTTATTTACCCATTCACTGACTGATGGACCCTGGGGTCATTTCCACCTTCGAGGAATTATGAATACTGCTGCTGTGAACGCGCGTCCAAGTCTCTGTGTAGACCTATGTTTTTATTTCTCTTGGGTAGGTACTCGGGTGAAATTTCTGGGTAGCATGGTAAATCTGTGTTCAACTTTTTAAGAAACAGCCAAACTGTTTTTCCAAAGTGGTCGCACTAGTTTACATTCCCAGCAGTAATGTATTTTTCATTCTTCCCCACCCCGCCACCCCACCCAACCTATTTTACGTTTCCATTTCTCCACATCCTTGCCAAAGTTTGTTATTGTCTTTTTTTTATTACTGGCTGAAAGTCTTTGTAAGTGGTAGGCAAAGCCCCAAATTCCCCTTGCTAACAGGCAGGAGACTGAAGACGTGCTCTTTGGAAGAGCTGAACCAAAGAGGCCCTGCACTCAGCTACATCTTTAGGCTTAACTTTGTAGTTTACAGGAAATACGTGGGGACAGTGGAACAAGTTTGAAGAGATCAAGAGGAAGCCATCAGATGAATCC
Source organism: Loxodonta africana (assembly GCF_030014295.1). Classification (NCBI taxonomy): domain Eukaryota; kingdom Metazoa; phylum Chordata; class Mammalia; order Proboscidea; family Elephantidae; genus Loxodonta; species Loxodonta africana. The sequence goes on along the minus strand of NC_087354.1, from coordinate 53,552,170 downwards.
AGAATGCAGAACATTTTGTCAGACAACTGGTATAGTCTCTTCAAAAGGTCAATGTTATTTTTGTAAAAGGAAGGTTCTGTCCTAGATTAAAAGATACTAAGGAGACATAACCAAATGCAATGCAGGAACCTTAACTGGATCCAAGTTTGAGAGGAAAGATCTTTAAAAGGCACTTGGGGAACACACACAAAGAGGAAGCAAATATGGCAGAAGAGTTAGCTATGGTTGAATCTCGGTGTCGGGCAATGCATGTTCATTATACAATTCTTGTTTGAACATTTTACCAACAAAAAAAAATGGAATTAAAAAAAGCTCATTTGGAAAACGGCAAAAAAAAATATAGCAAATACCACATTGCACTGGGCAGAAACATCAAGGATTCTCTACCCTGCAGGGAATCAGTTCCTTGGTCAGCCAATTTAATAGCCTACGCTTCTGTCACTTGCATTTCCTTAGTCTTCTTCTAGGTATTATTACCTTGTAACACTCTTCCAGGGACCCAGGGGACAAACAGTGACACAACCACTAACCATCTTTTCCTTCTCTAATTATTTGAGAACTTGTAGACAATTTAAAAGATGTTTGAGCATAGACAACCTCAGGGAGAGGATTTTTTTTTTTTTTTATTGTACTTTAGTTGGTTTACAAAACAAACTAGTTAGTCATTAAACAGTCAGTACACCCATTGTTCTGTGACATTGGTTAACAACCCCAAGACATGTCAACACTCTCCTTTTCAACCTTGGGTTCCCTATTAACAGCTTTCCTGTTCCCTCCTGCCTCCTCGTCCCTGCCCCCGGGCTGGTGTGCTCCTTTAGTCTCCTTTTGTTTTATGAGCCTTTCCAGTCTTTGGCTGAAGGGTGAACCTCAGGCATGACTTCATTACCGAGATGAAAGTGTGTCCCGGGGCCATATTCTCAGGGTTTTCTTCAGTCTTTTTCAGGCCAGCAAGTCTGGTCTTTCTGAGTTAGAATTTTGTTCTGTTTTTCTCCAGCTCTGTCCAGGACCTTCTGTTGTCATCCTTGTCAGAGCTGTCAGTGGTGGTAGCCAGGCACCATCTAGTTGTACTGGACTCAGTCTGGTGGAGGCCATGGTAGACGTGGTCCATTAGTCCTTTAGATTAATCTTTCCCTTGTGTCTTTAGTTTTCTTCATTCTTCCTTGCTCCCAAAGGGGTGAGACCAATGGAGTACCCTACATGGCCGCTCACATGCTTTTAAGACCCCAGATGCTACTCACCAAAGTAGAATGTAGTACATTTTCTTTAAAAACTGTGTTATGCCAATTGAGCTAGATATTCCTTGAGACCATGGTTCCCCACAGCCCTCAGCCCAGCAATTCGGTGCCTCAGGGAGTCTGGATGTGTCTGTGGAGCTTCCATGACCTTGCCTTGTACAAGTTGTGCTGGTTTCCCCAGTATTGTGTACTGTCTTACCCTTCACCGAAGTTACCACTTATCTATTGTCTGTTTTTCCATCTCCACCCCTCCCCTCCCTCGTAACCATCAAAGATTGTTTCTTTTTGTGTATAAACCTTTTCATGAGTTTTTACAGTAATGGTCTCATACAATATTTGCCCTTTCGTGATTGACTTATTTCACTCAGCATAATGCCCTCCAGATTCATCCATGTTATGAGATGCTTCACAGATACATTGCTGTTCTTCATCATTGGGTAATACTCCACTGTGTGTATGTACCACAGTTTGATTATCCACTCATCTGTTGATGGGCATCTAGGTTGTTTCCATCTTTTTGCTATTGTGAACAATGCTGCAATGAACATGCATGTGCATATGTCTATTCGTGTGCCGGCTCTTATATCTCTAGGATATATTCCTACAAGTGGGATTGCTGGATCATATGGTATTTCTATTTCTAGCTTCCTACAGAAGCACCGTATCGTTTTCCAAAATGGTTGTATCACATTCCCACCAGCAGCGCATAAGAGTTCCAATCTCCCCGAAGCCTCTTCAACATTTATCTCCTGTTTTTTGATTCATGCCAGTAATGCTGGGGTGAGATGGTATCTCCTTGTGGTTTTGATTTGCATTTCTCTAATAGCTGGTGATCTTGAGCATTTCCTCATATGTCTGTTGGCTGCTTGAATGTCTTCTTTGGTGAAGTGTCTGTTCATTTCCTTTGCCCATTTTTTAATTGGATTATTTGTCTTTTTGTTGTAGGGGTGCTGGATTTTCTTCTTATAGATTTTAGAGATTAGTACCTTTGTCTGATTTGTCATAACCAAATTTTTTTCCCCAGTCTGTAGGTTCTCTTTTTACTCTTTTGGTGAAGTCTTTTAATGAGCATAAGTGTTTAATTTTTAGAAAATCCCAGTTATCTAGCTTATCTTCTGGAGTATGTGTGTTGTTGGTTATGGTTTGTATCCCGTTAGTGCCCTGTATTAGGGCCTCTAGCATTGATCCTATTTTTTCTTCTAGGAACTTCATAGTTTTTGGCTTTATATTTAGGTCTTTGATCCATATTGAGTTAGTTTTTGTATATGGTGTGAGGTATGGGTCCTGTTTCATTTGTTCGCAGGCGGACATCCAGTTTGGCCAGGACCGTTTGTTGAAAAGACTGTCTTTTCTCAGGGAGAGGATTTTGAAGAGGCCTCATCCACATTGGAATGCACATTGTAGTTTAGAATCTACAGGCGGAAAGTTCCGTATTCAGCATATGTTCTCTGTACTGTTGAACTTTTGGCTCATAACTTCCTATTGTTGTGTATTTGCCTATCTCACCCCTCCCCAACTTCCATGACAGGAGTTGTATCCAGTTGTCTTTGAATCCCCTATAGCACTTAGCACGTGTGCTTTACACACCAAACCCGGGGCCATCCAGTGGATTCCGACTCAGCGACCCTATAGGACAGAGGAGAACTGCCCCATAGTTTCCAAGGAGCACCTGGCGGATTTGAACTGCTGACCTTTTGGTTAGCAGCCTTAGCAATTAACCACTATGCTACCAGGATTTCCACTCTACACAGATTTCCACTCTACACAGTAGATGTTGAATATTTCTGATGAATGAATGAATGATATCCAGGAGTTGGGAGAGGTCTTATAGAGGAAGAACCGGGGTAACAAAGCAGCAGCTAACACGAAGAGGTAGATTTTTCTGAACAAATCTGAGGGTATCGTCTATGAACACACAAACCTTAGAATGGCAACCACAAGGTTAGTGAGACCTTGGAGACCATTACCTTCTCGCCCACCCACAACGCAGCTGGCATAAGCTCTTTCAATTCACTGAGAAGTATCCCTTTCTTAGCCTTGAGGACAATACTTAATTTCTTCCCCATTTATTAAATGACCGCATTTAGAATATTGTGGTGCTAATTAAAACGAATTCGTCCGCACTGAGAGTTAAGCGGCAGGTAAGGATGCAAAGGAGCTTGCCACCGGCTCGGGTTTCCTGCCTCAACATCTCTTTATCCTCGGAGACCTTAAAGAAAACCGGAATATGCTTAGTTGAAACTAGTGGTATCACCAGAAAAGCCTCTTCCCACGTTGCAGCTGGTTTGCTGTTCACTGACCCGGAAGAAAAGAGTCCCGCTCATGAACTCTAAGAAAATTTATCCTCAAAACGGAAATATGGGAAGGGTACTCAGGAATACCAGCACTTAGAACGTTTTTCTAGAAACTTCACCTATCTGGGTCAGGTAGCAATAGTTTTAATTTAAACTGTGCACACAGGTAGACCCTGATTTTCCCAGGGCCTACCACCTAGAGCACAGCCCCAAACGCACGCTGTGTGAGGCCCTAACGTGGCGGAGGTTGGGAAAACCCAGCCGCTTTCTTTTGTCAGACCAGCAGAGCCCCCTTGTGGTCGTGTTTAGAAAATCGTCTTCGAGGCAATAGTCTCCTGGTAACAGCATTAAAGGAGGATGATCCCAGAGGAAGGAGACAAAAAACGAGGCAAGAAGGCAGCGCCACCCAGAAACCTGGCGAGAAGCGATGTTTCTTGTGTTCTAAATAAAAAGTTAGGGTTCCATGGCCGTACGGAATTAAAGTTAAACCAAATTTCTTCTCAGATCCTTTAATGTGTTCACTTTGTAAATCTCTAAGAGTAGTTTATTAGGTGGTTTTTTACCTTATTTGATCAGGGAGTCATTTTTATATGAATTATCTCCAAAATTGGTTATTTTATGCCAAGTGGTGAGTGATGCAGAAATCACACATACAGATATGTGGAATATTCCTTCAATATTGGAGAAATCTATTAGAGAACAAAAAAGTTCTTTAAAACAACATGAGCTCCAAGGATGAGGTTATGGAATCTTTCTGTTGGACAGTCACATAAAAAACATGTGATCTAACTCAAAGTGGGTTGTTCTCTCTTGATGTGGTTTTCAGACCCCTCAACGTCCTAGCCATCGTCCCCCAAACCCTCCAGTGTACCTGTGAAAGCATGTGGTCAGGAATTGGTCACAGCACTCAGGGGTGGTCTGAACAGAGCAACGGGCAGTGAATTATTGGGATATTGTACAGATACAGAAAGTATTTAACAAGGCCTAAAATTTTTTTTTTTTTAAATGGAGCAGGGTTTTGAGCTTTCTGAGCAGCAACATCGTGAAGCAATGAAATCTCCAAGGTCACTGTTGTTAAGCCAGGATTCCCACATTTATACACTTGTACATAAGTTGTTTTCCCTTTTATAACAAAGACCATGCTGCATCCAGTCCTAATTAATTTAGTTGGTGTTAGCTCACCGTTTACACCTGTTGAGACCTTTCCACTCATCTATTGGTTCATCCTTCCATTCAGTCAACATTTACCAAGGAACTTTTATAAGTTGATCATTTGTTAAGTTCTCAGGACGCAAAGACACTGTCTCTGCCCCAAAGATGCTTACCATCCAGTGGGAGGGTACCGATCATTGTGGTTAAAGCGCTGTGCTGCTAACCAAAAGGTTGCTGGTTGGAACCCACCAGCTGATCTGAGGGAGGAAGATGTGGCAGTCTGTTTCTGTAAAGATTTATAGACTTGGAAACCCTATGGGGCAGTTCTACTCTGTCCTATAGAATCGCTGAGTTGGAATAGATTTGATGACAGTGGGTTTGGGTCACTAAAAGGATTTAGAAAAAACGATATCCCAGTAGCTGGAGTGTCCAGATTTTGTTTTTTTAAATACCATTTCTCATTAAAAGGAACCCAGGCTCCTTAGAGAAATAGATGATTCCAGGAAAGTACAAAGTAAGCCTGGAAAATCTTATGGTGACAGAAAGCAAGGACAAGGACATGTACAAAGACTGATGGAGACATGCCAGAGGGCACAGGAGCCAGCTTGAAGAGGTTCCCACGATCAAATCCAGGACAATCTGATCATCAAAATTAATAATGACAGTAATGGGTTATAACAGACTGTGTAAAAAGAATCCACTAAAACCAGGCAGAGAGGGTGAAAGGGGAGGAAATGATGTCACGTGCTTCCTGGTGTGATGCATTAAGATATATACACCAACACCTCTGTAGTGTTCTTGCCCAAAGTAACCTAAACTTAACTAGGGGAAACAATCAGACAAACCAGATACAAGACTACTGGCCTGGACTCTTTAAAAATGTCAATGTGTTAATGATTAAAAAAAAAAAATGGTAGCAGGAAGAGGAATGGCAACCAAATGCAAGTGAGCTTCGACAAAATATTGGATTTAAAAGGACAGCTACAAAGGACAATTTGGGATTTAATGTGGGAAATGCGAATGACTGTATTTTAGATGATTCTATCGAATCAATAGAAACCCTGGTGGCACAGTGGTTAAGTGCTATGGCTGCTAACCAAAAGGTCAGCAGTTCAAATCCACCAGGCGCTCCTTGGAAACTCTGTGGGACAGTTCTCCTCTGTCCTATAGGGTCGCTACGAGTCAGGATTCACTCGACGGCAATGGATTTTTTTTTTTAATTGAATTGATATTATGTTCTTACATGTCACGATAGTATGGTAGCTTTTTAGGAGAGTATCTTTGGTCTTGGGCAACGCATGCTGAAATACACAGTGGTCAAGTGTCATGATGTCTACAACTTCCTTTAAAATGGTTCCACAAAAAATATATACATGGAAAAAAACACACACATGAGATGGAGGAAGGCAAATAGGCAGCACATTAACAACTGGCGAACCAAGGAGAAGGTTATACCTGTTGTACGTGGTCTCATTACACTAGCATTTCAGATTTTATATAGGCTTGAAATTCTTCAAAATAAAAAGATGGGGAGGTAAAACAGTTAATGTCTTTAAGGTTCAGACAGTTAATCAGACTAACCTCCCGTTAGGCGGAAAATCCATATATACATGTGGAACAACTCATTGCCAAGAAATGAGGCTTTCCTTACCTGTTCATGCAGTACTTACTTAAAAAAAAAAAAAACTAGCTCAGCTGAGGCTTACCCACATCTTTCCTCTTAGAACAGGACAGGGGAGTGTGAAGGGTTGAAGCAATCCTTTTCTTGACCTCAACCGCATTCTTTAGGTCTGGCTAACTGTGGCTGATCACATAAAGCAAAAGCTGACTGCCCAGGACAAATCAACAAAGCTGCATTGACTCGATGGCAGTGGATTTGGCTTTTTGGTTTACCATCATAGTGGGAGATATGAATATCTTTCTCTCACAAAAAACAATCAGTAATAAGTTAGTCACTAAAGGACAACTACTGTCTGATCCCACTTACATGAAACAGGCAAACGTATAGAGACCAAAGCTTATTAGTAGTTACCAGGAGTGGGAGGGAAGACATTGCTTAGGGGCCCTGGGTTTCTGCTGATGGTGGTGGACTAATCTGGAAGTGGACAGTGGGGATGGTTGTACAACATCATAACCTAATCAATCCACAGAATTGTGTGTGTAAAAATGGTTGAATTGGCAAATGTTTTGTTATATTTGTTACCACAATAAAAAGATCAGTGAATATAGAGAAGATCTGGAGAGAAAAATAAAATAAAACTAAAAATCTTGATGCAGTATATAGAACACTGTGCCTACAAGTCTGAAGGGTAGACTTTTTCCCAAACACACAGGAGACATTTGTAAGAGTTGATCAGGTAGTAGGTGATAAAGCAAGTCTAAATAAATTTCAAAGAATTGGTATCTAACAGACACATTCTACAATCACAATGTAACTAGGACAGAGATTAATAACAAAACGATAACTTCTAAAATCTATATATTGGAAAATATAAAGACATAGCTCTGAGTAAGTCATAGGTCAACGACAAAATAATAGTGAAAATTAAGAAAGTCTTAGAACTCTCCCAACCCCCGAAAGATTTTCATGTCAAAACATAGAGGATGCAGCTAACAGCAGTACGCAGAAGAAAATTTACAGCTGTAAATGATTACAATAGAATCTAAGTGTCTTAGCCTAGGTTTTCCAGAAAACCCTGTGGTGTGATGGTTAAGCGCTTGATTGCTAAACAAAAAGTCAACGGTTTGAACCTACCCAGCGGCTCCCAGGGAGAACAGACTTGGCAATCCGCTCCCGTAAAGATTATGGCTTGGGAAACCCTATGGAGCAGTTCTACTCTGTCCTACAGGGTGGCTGTGAGTCGAGATCCACTCAATGCACACAACAACAACGATAACACAGCCAACCAAAGCAGAGTATCGCCTTGGACAGTGTGACCCCAGTGGGTAAAAGTGAAAGAGGGAATGAAGCAGGGAAGCACTGAGAGCAAATGAGGATGTATTTTGTGTTGCTATTACAGATGCTCTGGGTTTTTTTTTAAACAAATTTTTTAAATTATTTTTTTTAAATAATTTTTATTGCGCTTTAAGTGAAAGTTTACAAATCAAGTCAGTCTGTCACGTATAAGCTTATATACACCTTACCACATACTCTCATCTGCTCTCCCCCTATTTTTTTTTTTTTTTTAATGAGTCAGCCCGCTCCTTCCTTCCAGTCTCTTGTTTCATGACCATTTTGCCAGTTTCTAACCATCTCTACCCTTCCATCTCCCCTCCAGACAGGAGATGCCAACAGAGTCTCAAGTGTCCACCTGATACATGTAGCTCACTCTTCATTAGCATCTCTCTCCAACCCATCGTCCAGTCCCTTCCATGTCTGATGAGTTGTCTTCGGGAATGGTTCCTGCCCTGGGCCAACAGAGGGTTTGGGGACCATGACAGCTGGGATTCTTCTAGTCTTCGTCAGACAATTAAGTCTGGTCTTTTTATGAGAATTTGGGGTCTGCATCGCACTGATCTCCTGCTCCCTCAGGGGTTCTCTATTGTGCTCCCTGTCAGGGCAGTCATTGGTCGTGGCCGGGCACCATCTAGTTCTTCTGGTCTCAGGATGATGTAAGTCTCTGGTTCCTGTGGCCCTTTCTGTCTCTTGGGCTCATAGTTATCGTGTGACCTTGGTGTTCTTCATTCTCCTTTGATCCAGGTGGGTTGAGACCAATAGATGCATCTTAGATGGCCACTTGTTAGCATTTAAGACCCCAGATGCCACACTTGAAAGTGGGATGCAGAATGTTTTCATAATAGAATTTATTTTGCCAATTGACTTAGAAGTCCCCTGAAGCCATGGTCCCCAAATCCCCACCCTTGCGCCGATGACCTCCAAAGCATTCAGTTTATCCCAAAAACTTCTTTGTTTTTGGTCCAGTCTAGTTGAGCTGACCTTCCCTGTATTGAGTATTGTCCTTCCCTTCACCTAAAGAAGTTCTTATCTACTAACTAATCAGTAAATAACCCTCTCCCACCCTCCTCCCTCCCCCCTCTCCTAACCACAAAAGAATGTGTTCTTCTCAGTTTATACTATTTCTTAAGATCTTATAATAGTGGTCTTATACAATATTTGTCCTTTTGCAACTGACTAATTTCACTCAGCATAATGCCTTCCAGGTTCCTCCATGTTATGAAATATTTCACAGATTCGTCACTGTTCTTTATCGATGCATAGTATCCCATTGTGTGAATATACCATAATTTATTTAACCTTTCATCTGTTGGTGGACACCTTGGTTGCTTCCAGCTTTTTGCTATTGTAAACAGTGCTGCAATGAACATGGGTGTGCACATATCCGGTTGTGTAAAGGCTCTTATTTCTCTAGGGTATATTCCAAGGAGTGGGATTTCTGGGTTGTATGGTAGTTCTATTTCTAACTTTTTAAGAAAACGCCAGATAGATTTCCAAAGTGGTTGTACCATTTTACATTCCCACCAGCAGTGTATAAGAGTTCCAATCTCTCTGCAGCCCCTCCAACATTTATTATTTTGTGTTTTTTGGATTAATGCCAGCCTTGTTGGAGTGAGATGGAATCTCTTCGTAGTTTTAATTTGCATTCCTCTAATGGCTAATGATCGAGAGCATTTTCTCATGTGTCTGTTAGCTGCCTGAATATCTTCTTTAGTGAAGTGCGTGTTCATATCCTTTGCCCACTTTTTGATTGGGTTGTTTGTCTTTTTTGTGGTTGAGTTTTAACAGAATCATATAGATTTTAGAGATCAGGCGCTGGTCGGAGATGTCATAGCTGAAAATTTTTTCCCAGTCTGTAGGTGGTCTTTTTACTCTTTTGGTGAAGTCTTTAGATGAGCATAGGTGTTTGATTTTTAGGAGCTCCCAGTTCTCTGGTTTCTCTTCGTCGTTTTTAGTAATGTTTTGTATTCTGTTTATGCCTTGTATTAGGGCTTCTAACTTTGTCCCTATTTTTTCTTCCATGATCTTTATCATTTTAGTCTTTATGTTTAGGTCTTTGATCCACTTGGAGTTAGTTTTTGTGCATGGTGTGAGGTATGGGTCCTGTTTCATTTTTTTGCAAATGGATATCCAGTTATGCCAGCACCATTTGTTAAAAAGACTATCTCCTCCCCAATTAACTGACACTGGTCCTTTGTCAAATATCAGCTGTTCATATGTGGATGGATTTATATCTGGGTTCTCAATTCTGTTCCATTGGTCTATGTGCCTGTTTTTGTACCAGTACCAGGCTGTTTTGACTACTGTGGCTGTATAATAGGTTCTGAAATCAGGTAGAGTGCGGCCTCCCACTTTCTTCTTCTTTTTCAGTAATGCTTTACTTATCCAGGGCTTCTTTCCCTTCCATATGAAGTTGGTGATTTGTTTCTCCATCACGTTAAAAAATGTCATTGGAATTTGGATCGGAAGTGCATTGTATGTATAGATGGCTTTGGGTAGAACAGACATTTTTACTATGTTAAGTCTTCCTATCCACGGGCAAGGTATGTTTTTCCACTTATGTAGGTCCCTTTTAGTTTCTTGCACTAGTACTTTGTAGTTTTCTTTGTATAGGTCTTTTACATCTTTGGTAAGGTTTATTCCTAAGTATTTTATCTTCTTGGGGGCTACTGTGAATGGTATTGATTTAGTGATTTCCTCTTCAATGTTCTTTTTGTTGATGTAGAGGAATCCAAGTGATTTTTGTATGTTTATCTTGTAACCTGAGACTCTGCCGAACACTTCTATTAGTTTCAGTAGTTTTCTGGAGGATTCCTTAGGGTTTTCTGTGTATAAGATCATGTCATCTGCAGATAGAGATAATTTTACTTCTTCCTTGCCAATCCAGATGCCCTTTATTTCTTCGTCTAGCCTAATTGCTCTGGCTAGGACCTCTAGCACAAAGTTGAATAAGAGAGGTGATAAAGGGCATCCTTGTCTGGTTCCCATTCTCAAGGGAAATGCTTTCAGGCTCTCTCCATTTAGAATGATGTTGGCTGTTGGCTTTGTATAGATGCCCTTTATTATGTTGAGGAATTTTCCTTCAATTCCTATTTTGCTGAGAGTTTTTATCATGAATGGGTGTTGGACTTGGTCAAATGCCTTTTCTGCATCAATTGATAAGATCATGTGGTTTTTGTCTTTTGTTTTATTTATATGGTGGATTACATTAATGGTTTTTCTAATATTAAACCAACTTTGCATACCTGGTATAAATCCCACTTGGTCATGGTGGATTATTTTTTTGATATGTTGTTGAATTCTATTGGCTAGAATTTTGTTGAGGATTTTTGCATCTATGTTCATGAGGGATACAGGTCTGTAATTTTTTTTTGTGCTGTCTTTACCTGGTTTCGGTATCAGGGATGTGCTGGCTTCATAGGATGAGTTCGGCAGTATTCCATCATTTTCTATGCTTTGAAATAGCTTTAGTAGTAGTGGTGTTAACTCTTCTCTGAAAGTTTGGTAGAACTCTGCAGTGAAGCCATCCGGGCTAGGGCTTCTTTTGTTGGGAGTTTTTTGATTACCTTTTCAATCTCTTTTTTTGTTATGGGTCTATTTAGTTGTTCTACTTCTGATTGTGTTTTTTTTTTTTACTTCTGATTGTGTTAGTTTAGGTAGGTAGTGTTTTTCTAGAAATTCATCCATTTCTTCTAGGTTTGCAAATTTGTTAGAGTACAATTTTTCATAATAATCTGATATGATTCTTTTAATTTCAGTTGAGTCTGTTGTGATATGGCCCATCTCGTTTCTTATTCAGATTATTTGTTTCCTTTCCTGTATTTCTTTAGTCAGTCTGGCCAATGGTTTATCAATTTTGTTAATTTTTTCAAAGAACCAGCTTTTGGCTTTGTTAATTCTTTCAATTGTTTTTCTGTTCTCTAATTCATTTAGTTCAGCTCTAATTTTTATTATTTGTTTTCTTCTGGTGCCTGATGGATTCTTTTGTTGCTCGCTTTCTATTTGTTCAAGTTGTAGGGACAGTTCTCTGGTTTTGGCTCTTTCTTCTTTACGTATGTGTGCATTTATCAATATAAATTGGCCTCTGAGCACTGCTTCTGCTGTGTCCCAGAGGTTTTGATAGGAAGTGTTTTTCATTCTCGTTGCATTCTATGAATTTCTTTATTCCCTCCTTAATGTCTTCTATAACCCAGTCTTTTTTCAGGAGGGTATTGTTCAGTTTCCAAGTATTTGATTTCTTTTCCCTGATTTTTCTCTTATTGATTTCTACTTTTATGGCCTTGTGGTCTGAGAAGATGCTTTGTAATATTTCGATGTTTTGGATTCTGCAAAGGTTTGTTTTATCACCTAATATGTGATCTATTCTAGAGAATGTTCCATGTGCACTGGAAAAAAAAGTATACTTTGCAGCTGTTGGGTGGAGTGTTCTGTATAAGTCTATGAGATCAAGTTGGTTGATTGTAGCAATTAGGTCTTTCGTGTCTCTATTGAGCTTCTTACTGGAAGTCCTGTCCTTCTCCGAAAGTGGTGTGTCGAAGTCTCCTACTATAATTGTGGAGGTGTCTATCTCACTTTTCAGTTCTGTTAAAGTTTGTTTTATGTATCTTGCAGCCCTGTCATTGGGTGCATAAATATTTAATATGGTTATATCTTCCTGGTCTATTGTCCCTTTAATCATTATGTAGCGTCCTTCTTTATCCTTTGTGGTGGAATTAACTTTAAAGTCTATTTTGTCAGAAATTAATATTGCCACTCCTGCTCTTTTTTGATTGTTGTTTGCTTGATGTATTTTTTTCCATTCTTTGAGTTTTAGTTCGTTTGTGTCTCTAAGTCTAAGGTGTGTCTCTTGTAGGCAGCATATAGACGGATCGTGTTTCTTTATCCAGTCTGAGACTCTCTGTCTCTTTATTGGTGCATTTTGTCCATTTACATTCAGCATAATTATAGATTAAGTATGTGTTTAGTGCTGTCATTTTGATGCCTTTTTGTGTGTGTTGTTGACAATTTCATTTTTCCACTTACTTTTTTGTGCTGAGATGTTTTTCTTTATAAATTGTGTGTTCCTCATTTTCATAGTAGTTGAATTTATGTTTGCTGAGTTGTTATGTTTTTCTTGGTTTTTATTTTGAGTTATGGAATTGTTAGACCTCTTTGTGGTTACCTTAATATTTACTCCTATTTTTCTAAGTAAAAACCTATCTTGTATCGTCCTATATCGCCTTGTTTTCCTCTCCGTATGGCAGTTCTATGCATCCTGTATTTAGTCCCTCTTTTTGATTATTGTGATCTTTTACATAATGACTTCAATGATTCCCTGTTTTGAGCATTTTTTTCTTTTTAAAATTAATCTTAATTTGTTTTTGTGATTTCCTTATTTGAGTTGATATCAGGATGTTCTGTTCTGTGACCTTTTGTTGTGTTGGTATCTGATGTTATTGATTTTCTGACCAAACAATTTCCTTTAGTATCTCTTATAGCTTTGGTTTGGTTTTTGCAAATTCTCTAAGCTTGTGTTTATCTGTAAATGTTTTAATTTCACCTTCATATTTGAGAGAGAGTTTCGCTGAATATATGATCCTTGGCCGGCAGTTTTTCTCCTTCAGTGCTCTATATATATCATTCCATTGTCTTCTTGACTGCATGGTTTCTGCTGAGTAGTCTGAACTTATTCTTATTGATTCTCCTTTGTAGGAGACCTTTCTTTTATCCCTGGCTGCTTTTAAAATTTTCTCTTTATCTTTGGTTTTGGCAAGTTTGATGATAATATGTCTTGGTGATTTTCTTTTTGGATCAATCTTATATGGGGTTCAATGAGCATCTTGCATAGATATCCTTTCGTCTTTCATGATGTCAGGGAAGTTTTCTGCCAACAGATCTTCAACTATTCTCTCTGTGTTTTCTGTTATCCCTCCTTGTTCTGGAACTCCAATCACACGCAAGCTATTCTTCTTGATAGAGTCCCACATGATTCTTAGGGTTTCTTCATTTTTTTTAATTCTTCTATCTGATTTTTCAACTATATTGGTGTCAATTGCCTTATCCTCCCACTCCCCCACTCTGCATTCCAATTGCTCGATTCTGCTCCTCTGACTTCCTATAAAAAAAATATAGAGTTGTCTAATTCTGTAATTTTACTGTTAATCTTTTGGATTTCTGAATGCTGTCTCTCTATGGATTCTTGCAGCTTATTAATTTTTCCACTATGTTCTTGAGTAATCTTTTTGATTTCTTCAGCTTCTTTATCAGTGTGTTCCTTGGCTTTTTCTGTAGCTTGCCTTATTTCATTTATGAGGTCATCCCTGATGTCTTGAAGCATTCTGTAAATTAGTTTTTTATATTCTGCATCTGGCAATTCCAGGATTGTATCTTCATTTGGGAAAGATTTTGATTCTTTAATTTGGGGAGTTGTAGAAGCAATCATGGTCTGCTTCTTTATGTGGTTTGATATCGACTCTTGTCTCCGAGCCATCTATAAGATATTGTAATGATTTATTTTATATTTGCTCACTGAGTCTTATCCTGTTTTGTTTTCTTTCAGTATATGTAGATGGGCTACTAGATTGCACTGTCTTGATTGTTGTGGCCTTTGAATCTCTTATGTCCTCTTACCAGCTGGTTTGGGCTGTTACCAGAAATATAAGCCTAAGAGTCCATTCACTATTCTTGAGTAGAATCTGATTTGGGGTCACCAAGTGTGTGGGGTAGACTGTCACCTATTCACTTAGAGGAGTAGTCGTGATAGTTGTGTGCACCAGATTCTAGTAGCAGCAGGGGGTCACATTCCGGGGGGGCAGTATGCTGACAGGCTTCCCCCAAGTGCCAGTGAGGTAGGTGTGTCTCTATTCCTAAAGCACTTTGGTGGGTGGGCTCTGCAGCTGTACCTGAGGCACCCAATGCATGTACCTCTACAGATGGGTAGATATCACTATCCTCAGACCCCTGTGGGAGGAGGTTAGGTGGTTTGAGTGGAGCTTCAGGCCTCAGCTCCCTGTTGTGAGTCAGTGAGGGCTCTGTTTAATAGGTAGAGATATCAGAACTGGGAAACCTGTCTTTCCATTAATCTGCTAAAACAATTACAGTCAGATCACTATCAGAATTGCTTTTGCATTATAATAGCCACCTTGTTCCCTGTAGGGATGAAAGCCCAAGACTGTGGATCTCATATTCTTGGCTGGAGCTGGTTCTGTATTTTTAGTCCAATTTCGGGAAGTCAGGGAAGGATTCTTGGTCTCTGGGTTTTTTGTAGCTGCTTCTCTCAGGCCAGGAGAATGGGTTAGGAAAAGACAAAAAAAAAAAAAAAAAAACCCGTAGAGCACTTCACTCTCTGGCCCAGGAAATTCCAATGTTAATGAAGCCGCCTGGAAAGGGGAGGGGAGGGATCAGATAGATAGGAGAGAGTAGCACCCAGGAATATAGGCAAAGTTACTTATCTTGCTTGGTGAGGACTGTTTTATCTGAGATTCCCGAGGGGCGTGTAGCCTGTGTGAGCTGGCTGGGTCAAGATTGCCACCAAGGGTCAGGCCAGCGTCCTATGCTTGTGCTGTCTCAGAAGCTGTGGTCAGCTCCTCCGTTCCCAGTCCAAAGCCCAGCTCCAAATTTCCCTGGCTGGGGCACCACACCCCAGGCTCCAAAACCAGTCGCTGCCTCCCGGTGACTTCTCCTGTCAGCTGCTTCACTGCGCTGCCTGCGTGCACTGGCTAGGCTTCCCCTGAGGTCACTTCTGGGGGCTAGGGTTGTGTCCCGTGTTTGCGCCGTCTCAGGATGCCATGTTCAGCTCCCATGCACCCAGTCCAAAGCCCAGCATCAAAGTTTTCTGACTGGGACGCTGGCTCTAGGTTCTGAAAATAGTCACTGCTTCCCCGTGGTTGCTCATTTTCTCGTTAGCCCCGTTGGTGTGCAGCCTGCTTGTGCTGGCTGAGTCTCTACAGATGTTACCCCGGGGGGCTAGGGGTTAGGGCCGTGTCCCGTGCCTGCCCCACCTCAGCAAGCCGCTATCAGCCCCTCCACTCGGCATGAGGCAACCGCGAGGGCTCAAGGCTGTGGAGCAGGCCGCGGGTTTCAGAAGCAGTCACTGGTTCAGAGCACAGCTTTTCACTCACCTGTCACTCAGGTCAACTCTTTAGATCTGTGTTTGATGGTCAGGGTTCGTAGATTGTCATGTATGTGATCGATTCACTTGTTTTTCCAACTCTTTGTTGCAAGAGGGATCCGAAGTAGCTTCTACCTAGTCAGCCATCTTGGCCCCACCTCTACCTCTAATTATTATTTTTAAGTAATATTTTATTGTGTTTTCAGTGAAAGTATACACAGCATATTGGTTCCCATTTGACAACTTCTACACAAATTATCCAACAACATTAGTTACCTTTTTCAGAATGTGTCAACATTCTCTTTCATTGCGTTTTGGTTGTTCCCTTTTCAGCACCCAAGTTTCCCTGCCCCCTTTATCATCTCATCTTTGCTTTACAGTAATTGTTGAACTTTTGGTCTCATACAGATGGTTTTTTAATATTATCACAGATTCTGTTACCAAATGAAACCCAGTGCCGTCAAGTTGATTCCGACTTATATGACCCTATAGGACAGAGTAGAACTGCCCTCTAGGGTTTCTAAGGAGCAGCTGGTAAATTCTTACTGCAGGCCTTTTGGTTAACAGACGAGCTCTTAACCACAATGCCACCAGGGTTCCATTATCATGGATGTTGTTGTTAGGCGCCCTCGAGTTGGTTCCGACTCATAGTGACCACATGCACAACAGAACGAAACACTGCCCAGTCCTGAGCCATCCTTACAATCATTGTTATGCTTGAGCTCATTGTTGCAGCCACTGTGTCAATCCACCTCATTGAAGGTCTTCCTCTTTTCCACCGACCCTGTACTCTGCCAAGCATGAAGTCGTTCTCCAGGGACTGATCCCTCCTGACAACATGTCCAAACTATGTAAGACGCAGTCTCACCATCCTTGCCTCTAAGGAGCGTTCTGGCTGTACTTCTTCTAAGACAGGTTTGTTCCTTCTTTTGGCAGTCCATGGTACATTCAATATTCTTCACCAACACCACAATTCAAAGGTGTCAATTCTTCTTCTGTCTTCCTTATTTGTTGTCCAGCGTTCACATGCGTATGATGCAATTAAAAATACCATGACTTGGGTCAGGCACACCTTAGTCTTCAAGGCGACATCTTTGTTCTTTAACACTTTAAAGAGGTTTACCCAATGCAATACGTCTTTTGATTTCTTGACTGCCGCTTCCATGGATGTTGATTGTGGATCCGAGTAAAATGAAATCCTTCAATCTTTTCTCCGTTTATTGCTCATTGGTCCAGTCATGAGGATTTTCGTTTTCTTTATGTTGAGGTGCAATCCATACTGAAGGCTGTGGTCTTGGATCTTCATTAGTAAGTGCTTCAATTCCTCCTCACTTTCAGCAAGCAAGGTTGTGTCACCTGCATAACGCAAGTTGTTAATGAGTCTTCCTCCAATGCTGATGCCCCGTTCTTCTTCATATAGTCCAGCTTCTCGTATTATTTGCTCAGCATACAGACTGAATAAGTATGGTGAAAGAGTACAATCCTAACGCACACCTTTCCTGACTAAACCAATCAGTATCCCCTTGTTCTGTCTGAACTGCCTTTTGATCTATGTAAACTTTCCTCATGAACACAATTAAGTGTTGCAAAGAATGGAAATTTCAGAACACTTAATTGTGCTTATCATGGATGATATCCTTTATTATGTGTGCCAATCTGTCATTTTGCTAAAAGGTGACCTCAGGACAGTTTTGGTTCAAGTTTTAAAGAGTATATCAGGGTGATAGTCTCAGGCAGTCTTCCAGTCTCAGCTGGTCCAGTAAGTCTGGACTTTTAAAGAATTCAAGTCCTGTTCTGCATTTTTCTCCCATTCTATGAGGGTCCAACTATTGTGGTCCTGATCAGAATGGTTGGTAGTGGTAGCTGGGCACTATCTAGTTCTTCTGGTCTCAGGTTAGATGACCCATAGCCACAGCCAAAGTCTCTGAGACTTTGGTTTTCTTCTTTCTCTTTTGTTCCTAACAAGTAGAGACCAATAGTTGTATCTTGGATGGCTGCTCTCAAGGTATTCTGGTTTCTTGATCCTCATCTGAGAAGCTATATGAAAAGTATCTCTGAATTGTATATGGTGAGGAGAAAGGGGGGGAGCATTTATTCGTAGACCTCATCCACCATCCATCAAAGGTTTTCCCCAAAGGGTGCTAACTCTGCCACATTTCTGGATTGAGCATCCAGGGCAGGAGGTAAGAGGTTAGTGGCACAGGCCTTTGACAAGGCACTGTCAGGTCACAGTCACGAGAAGCTGAGTGGGTCACTGCAGCTGTGCCTAGAATGAGCCAGATGAGGCCAAAAGGGATTTGAAGTGGAGGACAAGTTGAGAAAAGGAAGAGAGGCTGAAAGCTAATGATTTAATCATCTAACGGTGTCTTGGTAGATCAGCTCTGGTGAGTGAGGAGGGAGAGCCTCGATTTATAGCATTTGCCAGTTTTCCTGGTATAAATACTTCCACCACGACCAATTTCAAGCTGCCCACTGTTCAACAACTAGCTCTCAAAATGCCTGATTATTTAACAATTGGCTCTCACAAGCAAGTACAGGCCAGCTCTAGCATACCATTGTGACACTAACATTAGAAGCTAGAAAAAGAACAGCAAAAATAAACACTAAGAAAATAGGAGTGAGAAATAATGAAGATTAGAGAACACATCAATGGAATAAAAAGTGAATCAATAAAACTGAAAGATAGCTTTTGGGGGGGACAGATAAGGAAAAGAAGATGATGAACAACATTAGGGAACTGAAAAAGACATAAATACAGCAGAGATTAAAATAATAGTAAGAGCCCTTCCAGTATAAGATGGAAGGGTGAACATATGCATATAATTTCACAACCTCTCAAACCTACAATAAAAGTGCTGTGAAGGGGTTTTTAAAAAGGAATAAACAATATGGTCTGGGAAAACAGGAAAGGAGACAAAAGAAAAAAATGTGACGCTAGAAGGGAAAAAAAGAAAGTAGTACTTTAAACCAGCTGTGACGAAAGCTGAGAACCTATCCAAATTACCCTGGGGAATCCTAAAACGAACAAAAAAGGGAACTGTGCGTACCCAAGTAACTCTAGAAGTGGGGGTGAAGGCAGGGAGCTGAAATATGTAGGACTGGTCAAAAGCTGTATAACAAGCAGTTGGGGCCCTAGATCATCTCCCCCATTTACGTAGCTGGAGGTTTATTCTCTGGAGAGGAGAGAACTGAGGATCTCAGAACTGAGACTCCTGGCACAGGTGAGGAGGGAGACTGTAGGAAAACAAAAGGACTAAGTGAGTGTACAAACACTACATTCTGAGTTTCCAGCCTGCTTCCCTCGCTTGGCTCTAAAAGGCTGTCAGCCAGGCTTTACCCCCAGGCAGGAGACTGGATGTCTTTTCTCTGGGGAATCTGACCAGACCAACATAAGAAACTCAGAAATAGGGGCTTCAAGGGCTCCTAACAAATTACCAAGTCAGATCACCTTACAGTGAATTCTATAGTTTTACCCACATGCTTAAAAGTCCCTGGGTGGTACAAATGGTTAAGCACTTGAGTACTAACTGAAAGGCTGGTGGTTTGAACCTACCCAGAGGTGCCTCTGCAGAAAGGGCTGGTACATCTACTTCCAGAAGGTCACAGCCATGAAAACCCTTCGGAGCAATTCTGCCCTGCACACACGGGGTCGCCATGAGTTGGAACTGACTCGACAGCAACTGGTTTGGGTTTTTACTCATGTGTTTAAAACTTCCAATCGGCTGTTTAGTGCCATATTCTTAAATATGAACAAACAACCAAGCATTGCTTGACATCATTTTTAACATGAGAGATATCAAAACAAACAAAACAAAGCAACTAGGAAGAAACAGATGATATGGGAGGAAGAAAACATTTTTTAAGTCCTATTATTATTAATACACTCCCATATATATGAAAACGTATGAAAAAATATTACATCCACAAAACAAGGACAGAGTCCTGTCAAAAAGAACATTTGGGGGAAAAAGGTGCTTTGGTCAATAAAAATCTGATAATACCTGTGCAAAATTCGATAGAAGGGTTGGAAAATTAAATTGAGAAAATCTTCCAGAACGTATAGCAAAATGACAAAAAATGGTGTCATGGATTGAATTGGGCCCCCAAAAATATGTGTCAACTTAGCTAGGCCATGATTCTCGGTATTGTGTGATTGTCCACCATTTTGTCATCTGCGATTTTCCTTTGTGTTGTAATGTTTATAAGGCAGGATTACAGCCAGTTTTGTTAATAAGTCAGGACTCAATCTTTTGAGATATAAAAGAAGCAAGCAGAGAGACAGAGGGACCTCATACCATCAAGAAAGCAGAGCCAGAAGTGTGCGTTCTTTGGACCTGAGGTTCCTGCACTGAAAAGCTCCTAGACCAGGAGAAACTGATGACAAGGACCTTCCCCCAGAGCCAACAGAGACAGAGAGCCTTCTCCTGGAGCTGACACCCTGAATTCTGACTTCTAGCCTCCTTGACCGTGAGAGAAAAAATTTTTTTTTGTTAAAGCCATCCACTTCTGGTATTTCTGTTATAAGCACACTAGATAACTAAGACAGATGGAAAATGGGAGAGAAAAGATACTGAGATAGAATATAGAATGTCTGAATAACAGGAGTTCCAGAAAAAGAAAAGAGAAAACAAAAAGAAGAAAGTCATCAATGAATACCAAAAAAAGTTCCAGAATTGAAGGATACGAGTTCTAGATTGAAAGGGTCCACCATGATAGATGATAGGCCACATCAAGGTACATCCTCATGAAGTTTCAGAATAATGAGAAAGAAGAGAAGGCCCTAGAAGGAAACAGATTACATACAAAAGATCAGACACCAGGGTACCTTTAAGTTTCTTAATAGAAGACAATGGAGCAAAGGCCTCAAAATTCTGAAGGAAAATTATTTCCAGCCTAAAAACCTATATTCAGCTGTCTTAGTTATCTAGTGCTGCTGTAACAGAAACAGCACAAGTGAATGGCTTCAGCAAACAGAAGTTTACTCTCTCACAATCTAGTAGGCCACAAACCCAAATTCAGGGTGTCGGCTCCAGGGGAAGGCTTTCTCTCTCTGTTGGCTCTGGAGGAAGGTCCTTGTCATTATTCTTCCCCTGAGCCAGGAGCTTCTCAGGGCTGGGACCCGAGGTCCAAAGTACATGCTATTCTTCTGGCTCTTGTTTCTTGGTAGTCTGAGGTCCCCATGTCTCTCTACTTGCTTCTCTCTTTTATATCTCAAAAGAGATTGGCTCAAGACCCAATGCAATCTTGTAGATTGGGCCCTGCCGCATTAACATACCGCCGCTAATCTCATCTCATCAATGTCATAGGGATAGGATTTACAACACATAGAAAAATCACAGCAGATGACAAAATGGTGGACAATCACACAATCACGGCCTAGTCAAACTGATGCACATATTTTTTGGGGACACAATTCAATCCATGACTCCAGCTGAATTATCAATCATGGAGGAACATGGAATAACCCTTCTGCAAGAAGCAACTGCAGGATATGCTGTCCATACAGGAAAGTAACCCAAGAAAGAGGAACACGTGATCAGAAGGTCAAACATGGCAGAAAGGGGGAAGGCAACAAGCAGGGAGATATATCCAGGTTTTGTGGAGTCAGCAGCTTATACAACTTTAGGAACAAGCTTAATAAAAGTGTAAATACGATTCTCTTTAAGAAGCATAACAAAGTTGTAAATACGAAATGAGGTCAGGACCTTGGGAAGGGTCTATGCAAGCAGGAACCCTGAAGTGTAAACTTCATGGTTTCATAGGAAATCCACCTCCCAGAGTGAGCATTTTACAGAAGAAGCCCTGCTGGCCAAGAACTTCTGGAAAGATGTTCAACCTCATTAGTAATTAGAGAAATGCCAGTCAAAACCCAAGTGGATAACATTTCACACACACTTCTATCAGTCAAAATTTTAAAATCTGTCAAGGAGTTGTCAAGGACATGGAGCAATAGGGCCCCTTTATGGACTGCCAGTTGGGGCTTAAAGGTACAACACTTCAGAGGACAACTTGGCATTAACTATAAAGATGCTGTGACGGTTAAGGTTGTGTGTCAACTTGGCTGGGCCATAATTCTCAGTGATTCAGAAATTATAATGTAGTTAGGCAGCTATGTAATGATGTAATCATCTCCATAATAAGATGTGATATAATGTAATCACCTCCATGATAAGATCTGCTATGAGCAGCCAATCAGTTGAAAGGGAATTTCCTTGGGGGTGTGGCCTGCATCCAATACAGGTGAACTTTCTGGCAAAGCTCTCTGGGTTTTGCTTATTCTGGATCCTGCAACTGACCTCTGGTTCTTGGGACTTGAGCTAGGAGCTTACCTGTTGATCTTGGGATTCGTCAGCCTCTGCAGCCTGTGAGCCAGTGGCCTCCCCTCTTACTTGCTGATCTTGGGTTTGTCAGCCCTGCAGCTATGTGAGCCAGGAGAAGCCTCCAGCCTGACCCATGAACTTGGGACTTTCTAACCTCTACAATTGTTTTGTTTTTCTCTCTTTATATATATACATACAGAGATGTATATGTGTGTGTGTATATATATATAAATATATAAAGCACTTTACTGGTTTTGCTGAAGGAGCAGGAGAACAATGGGTTGCAGATCTTAAATTCTCATAAAAAGACCAGGCTTAATGGTCTGACTGTGACCAGAGGAACCCTGATGGTCATGGGCCCCAGACACTTTGATAGCCCAAGATTGGAAGCACTCCCGAAACCAATTCTACAGACAAGGATTGGTCTGGACTATAAAATAGACATAGATGCTGGTGAGGAGTGGGCTTTGTGGCTCAAGTAGACACGAGACTATGTGGGAGGCTCCTGCCTGGTGGCGAGATGAGAAGGAAGAGGGGGACAGGAGCTGGTTGAATGGACACAGGCAATACAGGGAGGAGAGGAGGGATGTGCTGTCTCATTAAGGGGAGAGCAGCCGGGAGTGCACGGCGGGGTGTGTATGGCTTTTTGGATGAGAGACTGACTTGATTTGTAAACTTTCACCTAAAGCACAATAAATAAGTTTTAAAAATGGTGGTATAATCACACAACAGAATAATGCAGCCCAGTGAAAATGAATAAACTGCAGCTTACACTTCTCAAAAGCAGTATTGAAAGAACAAAAAGTGACTGAAAAACACATGCATTGTGATGCCATTTATAAAGAGGTCTAAAACTGCAAAGGGAAACAACGTATTGAAGTCTGCCTGCCTACCATAGCGCTATAAAGAGAAGCAAGGGGATGACTGACACAAACTTTAGGTTAGCTCTTAGCTCTAAAGGGGGAGGAAAGGCGGCATTGGGGGGTTATCCAGGGGGTTTTCAAGAGAGCCAACACAGCAAGTTCTATTTTCTAATACTGACACCTGAGCACTCAGGCAGAGCTTTCATTTTTGTTTTTCAAACTGTGCACATGCACTATGCATCCTCTGGTGGAAATATGTGCCCCACGGTACGTGCAGAGTTCCTGGATGGTGCAGATGGTTAACGTGCTAGGCTGCTAACAGATAGGCTGGAGGTTTGAGTCCACCCAGCGGTACCTTGGAAGAAAGGCCTGGAGCTCTACTTCACAACAACAAAGAAGAATTTTTAAAAAGATTCACGTGCTTTCAACATCCTTACCATTTCCTAACCTCATAGCAAGCAAAAAAAGTATAAGCGTGATCATATCCATCTAGGATTTTAAAATTAATGTAGAGAATAGATGTCCTCACATTTTAAAAACAAAACTCTATATTTCCAGCCCTAACTACTTAAAAAAAAAAAAAAAAAAAACCTGATGCTATTGAGTTGATTCTGACTCATAATGACCCTATAGTACAGAGTAGAACTGCCCCATAGGGTTTCCAAGGAGCAGCTGGTGGGTTTGAACTACTAACTTTTGATTAGCAGCTGGGCTCCTAACCACTATGCCACCAGGGCTCCAAGTATTTACATAAGCTAAATTAATACCACGTTCTTTGTGCTTTGATCCCTAACTATTTAACATAAATGTGAATTGATTCCATGTATCAGGACTTTTCTATTTCAACTATAACTTCTCACTCCTGCCTGGAGATATAAATTGTTTACATTTCCTACTCTTCCTAAATCAAAAGGTGTCCCTTTATATTCAGACAATGATACCTGTTCACACATAAATTTTAAAAAGCAGTATCATATAGTTAAGAACAAAACATCTGTGTACCTAGAGGAAAAGACTATTTACTAAAAGGCTTTTTTTTTTTTTTTTTTTATCGTGACTGCTACGTTCTAAGGTGCTGCCAAGTCAGTTCCGACTCTTAGCGACCCTATGTACAACAGAATGAAACACTGCCCGGTCTGGCAATATCCTCACAATTTTTGCTATGTTTGAGCCCGTTGTTGCAGCCACTGTGTCAATCCATCTCTTGGAAGGTCTTCCTCTCTTTCACTGGCCCTCAACTTTACCAAGCATGATGTCCTTCTCCAGGGACTAATCCACCCTGATAACATGTCCAAAGGTCCAAAGTACGTGAGATGAAGTCTCGCCATCCTCGTTTCTAAGGAGCATTCTGGCTGTACTTCTTCCAAGATAAGCTTGTTCATTCTTCTGGCTGTCCATGGTATATTCAATATCCTTTGCCAAAACCATAATTCAAATGCATCAATTCTTCTTTGGTCTTCCTTATTCACCGTCCAGCTTTTACATGCATATGAGGCGATTGAAAACACCATGGCTTGGGTCAAGTATGCCTTAGTCCTCAAAGTGACATCTTTGCTTTTTAACATTTTAAAGAGGTCTTTTAGAGCATATTTGCCAAATGCAATACGTCATTTGATTTCTTCACTGCTGCTTCCATGGGCATTGATTGTGGAGCCAAGTAAAATAAAATCTTTGACAACTTCAATATTTTCTCCATTTATCAAGATATTGCTTATAGGTCCAGCCATAGGGTATGTTATTAAGATAGTGAAAAACATTGCTAAAATCAGTAAAATAATACAGCCACAAATGCCCCCTAATCTGCCTTCTCATTGTACAAGGAATTGGAGGAATGATGAAAAAGTTGCCAGAAACATGGGCAGCTCTTTTGCTTTGAACTCCATGGCCTAGAACCCTGACGAGCCAGCCTAGTGGTCCACTGATGGCTGACTGATGGTGATGCCTGGGCACTGTGTTCAACACCACTGGGCAAAGGCTTCCTCAACTCCCACCACTGCTTTTGTTGTTATGTGCCACTGAGTCAATTCCAACTCATAGCAACCCTATATGAGAGAGTAGAACTGCCCCGCAGGGTTTCCTAGGCTGTAATCGTCACAGGAGTAGATTGCCAGGTCTTTTCTCCCGCAGAGCGACTGATGAGTTTGAACCACTGACCTTTTGGTTGGCAGCCAAGCACTTAACCATTGTGCTACCAGGCTCCTTACCACTGTCTTTAGTTCTCTCCGTTAAGCCTCCACTCTACAAAGCTTTAAAGGCCTTTGCCTATTCCTAGGCAGTGCCTGAACCCAACAAGACTCTCTCTGGGGAATGAAAGAACACTGAAACTCACTGTTATTAAGCCCATTTCATCAAGGCAAGCTCTATGATAAGGCTTCTCTTATGGAATCATCAGAGCCGCTCCGTTAATATCTTAAAGGATGCTCCCTCAAGGCACCGTCCCTCCCAGGGACACCAAAGCCAAAAGCAGTTGCCTTCCAATCAGTTCCAACTCCATGTGTGCAGAGTAAAACTGTGCTCCACAGAGTTTTCAAGGCTGTGTCCTTTCAGAAGTAGATTGACAGTCCTTTTTTCTGAGTCACCTCTGAGTGGGTTCAAACTGCCAACCTTTCAGTTATTAGCCTACCGCTTAACAGTTTGAGCCACCCAGGGCCTCTCGGATTTTAGAAACTGCCTGTCTTAATTTGGGTTCCCAGAAACATACACCGAGATGGGATTCGCCTGCAAGTCATTCATTACGGATGTGTTTCCAGGGAAACTGATAAGGAAATGGACAAAGCAAGACAGGGAAATGCACGATCTCAGGCTTAAGTCCTGCAGAAGGTAGCCTCAATCTGACATTGCAGCAGCGCTCTGGAGAGTAAGTTAGGTCTCAGAGGCTGTCCCGGACCCCCACAAGGGAGCAGGGTTCCATACGCTGGAATCCTTCAGTCCTTGGCTAAAGGTCGCATGGGGGGACCTCCCAAATGGCCAAAAGCAGCCCAGCACAGTCCCCCAAAGAAAAGTCAGAGGTCCCGGAAGTCAAAGGCCACTGAGGCTGGCGGGCGGGGCGGGGCGGGGGTGGGTGGTGAGCAGAAACAGCTAAAGAGATTAGGCAGAGCGCCGGAGGCGTCCAGTACTGCCCTTTAGGGTCACCTGAGAAGAATTAATGACAGGAGAAGCCTAGGCGACTGGACACGAGGGGATACTTGGGGCTATGTTTACCAGCCCTGGAGCCTACCCAGCTGCCCTCCAGCTGTGATCCTGTATTCTTCTGATTTGCTCTTTTTAGTGGTTAAAAGCTACAGCTGCTAACCAAAAGACCAACAGTTTGAATCCATCAGGCACTCCTTGGAAACTCTCTGGGGCGGTTCTACTCTGTCCTATAGGGTCGCTATGAGTTTAAATTGACTGGATAACAACAAGTTTGGTTTGGTTTTTGGTTTCCTGGCCACTCTAGCTTCCCAATCAAGGCCTTCGGCATGCCCGCCTGAAAGTGAAACCAGAGCTCCCTGGCAGGGCTTTGAACCGGTTCCTTCAAGTTCAAACCCCTGTTGAGCATTTGTATTTCCACCCCAGGTGTGCTGAATCAGAATCTACATTTTAACAAGATCCCCATGATTTTTATAGATCCCAGGTGAGCCTTATGGGTAAATAAGGCTCACCCAGGGGATCTTGTTAAAATGTAGATTCTGATTCAGTATATCTGGGGGTAGTAATGCAAACTTTCAGCAGGGATTTGAATCAGAATGAACCGGTTCAGAGCTCTGCAGTGCCTGGGTCATGTAGACACCAGAGAACTCACATCCCAGCCTGGTGAGTACGAGGGGCCTGTGTGCTTCTGTGTGAGTCAGTAACGGCTAACAAGCTTCAAACTCTGGTTCGTAGGACCTGAGAAAGTTAAATAGGCAGCCATATTTTAAAAAGAGAATGACTGGCCACTTTAACCTATTATGAGCCCTCCTAATTCAGTGGCACTCAAGGACGCTGGGAATTCCCCCCCAAAAGCCAAATCCCTCCTTCAAAGCAGCTGAGCAGGCTCTGCCCAGCTCTCAGCCTCCTGCCTCTGACTACCAGCCCTGTCACTTTTGTTCTTCGTCTCCTCTCGCCCCCGTTTTTGTCCTTCTGACCCTACTGCCCTTCTCCAGCCAGGTGACGATTTGGTGGCATTGGCACCACTAAGGCACAGAGGGGGCCACCTGTTTGCTGGCCCTTCTGCCCCACCTCTACAGCTGTTAGTGCATGGGTTCATCAAAGGCCCATTCAAAGGGAGGAAAACAGGAGGAGGGCATGGAACAGGCTCAGCCAGGCCAGGCCTGAGTTCTGGTCAGCCGCCATCATCAGCCTGTCCGGGAGAATCAGACTGAGGGTTTTCAGCCAAATCCAAATTATGGCTTCTATGAGGGATCACCCAGACTCAAATTCCAAGTTGTATTAGCATCACTGGAGCAGCACAAGGGTGTGTTAAGGCTTGTTCACACACTAACAAACAGAAATTATAAAAGACTCCCCCGCTCCTGCTTCCAAGAACTCATTTTGCTTTAATATTAAAAGCAGAAAGCAGTCTTTCTGTGATGTGCTGTGGTTCGGTTCCTTGCACTGGAAACAGCGCAGTGTTCCCGAGAGCTGGTGGATCCCGAGAGCTGGTGGATCCCGAGAGCTGGTGGATCCCGAGAGCTGGTGGATCCCGAGAGCTGGTGGATCCCGAGAGCTGGTGGATCCCGAGAGCTGGTGGATCCCGAGAGCTGGTGGATCCCGAGAGCTGGTGGATCCCGAGAGCTGGTGGATCCCGAGAGCTGGTGGATCCCGAGAGCTGATGGAAGCTGGCTCAGGAGGCCATTGGGCACGCAGGATGCTGTACTACTGTGCTCCAGTTATTACCTTGTAGCTCAAAGCTTTTATTTCCTTGAGGACTTGGGTTATTTTTACTTATCACGGTAAGGTGAATGTTGCATTTAAATACAAATGTGGCAAGCACTAAGAGTTCTTTGTATCTTTCTGTAAGGAAAAGCCATTTCTGGGGTAGATGCTGTAGTGTGTCAACAGTATATGGTTAAGGAAAAGCCTATACTCTCTATTTATGCTGTTTATACTGCACAAGGAAACATTTATAATTAAAATACTGAGAAGTCAAACGTGGTTTAGTGTGAAAGGATGTAAGGAGGTAAGCAGGGTATAAGATGTAATGCATATCTTTTTACCAGATGCCTCCTTTAACCCAAAGGGCCACCCATGGCTGTTTAGGGCTGTGACATAAATTGTGTGTTTGTGTCTGTCTGTGTGTTTTAATTATTAAGAAAGTAATTCTTGCAAAATGCCTGGCCTATAATAAGTTCTACAGTATTGTTTACTATTGATAAACAGAAAAAAGTCCCATGGTTAATTACATTTTGGAAAAAAAATTTTAAACAAAATTAAGCATCTTTACTGCAGCCTGTCTCAAACCTGTTGCCATCAAGTTGATTCCAACTCACAGTGACCCTAGAGAACAGAGTAGAACTGCCCCATAGGGTTCCCAAGGCTGTAAATCTTTAGGGAAGCAGACTGCCACATCTTCCTCCCCCAGAGAGGCTAGTGGGCTCAGAACCACTGACCTTTTGGTTTGCAGCCAAGCACTTATCCACTGTGCACCAGGGCTCTTTGCAGCCTGTCTCACAGCTATTTATATGCTAATATACATCGTGACTCTCCAAGAGCAGTGATATATTATGCTCTTAAGTTCCCAGACTTACAGGAACACAGAAATACCCTTCTCTTGCCCTGGTGGTGCAGTGGTTAGGAGCTTGGCTGCTAACCAAAAGGTTGGCAGTTTGATCCCACCAGCCACTTCTTGGAAACCCTATGGGGCAGTTCTACTCTGTCCCACAGGGTCACTATGAGTCGGAATCGACTGAATGGCAACACGTTTGGTTTTGCTTTTTTTTAAGCAAAGACCAGTGTTCTGTGAAACACACTTTAAGAAACTCCTGTTCAACCCATTCTGAAGTGAAACTATAAGAAAACACACTTTAGAAGTCAGTACCTATTACAGTGTATATGATGAGCTACTGATTCTCTACCTACCAACCACTATCCAACTACTTTTGTTTTTGCTTATTTGTATGTTTTGTGACTTTATGATCAGTTGCATTTTTGTACAAATTTTGGCAGAAGGAGGTCTTGTCAATGGCTTTTAAAATATATTTTCAAGGGCAGACTTTTTTTGGACACTAAATTTAATATATATATATATAATATTTAAATAGGGTGCCAATACCAGTTTTTCTTCATAATGGTTTTTTGATGGCTACCTTGCTACGTATTTCAAACAGTGGGGATTTAATACAGGCAACTAGTTACTAAAGTGTTAGAAGGGCTGAAAGGCAAAGGGGGAAGATAGGTCACCCAAGGGGTGAGTCCCTGGATGGTGGAAACAGTTAAGTCCTTGGCTTCTAACAGAAAGATTGGTGGTTCGAGTTCACCTAGAGGCACCTTAGAAGAAAGGCCTGGCAGCCTATTTGCTTAATTGTGTTGCTTTATGATTAGTTGCATATTTGTACAAATTTTAGCAGAAGGATGTCTTGTGAGTAGCTTTTAAAATATATTTCCAAGGGTGGTCTTTGAAAGATCAGCCATTGAAAACCCTCTGAAGCACAGTTCTACTCTGATGTGTACAGAGTTCAGAATAGACTGGCTAGCAACTGAGGTTTTATTGTTGTTGTTTTAGGTAACCCAAGAATCAGGAGGAGGAGTCACCCTGCTACACTGCCTGGGGTGTCCTGTGTAGTGTTGGACCACCTGAGAGAGGCCATCAGGCCAGTGCTGAAGTCCCCAAGGAGGCTCTATCTGCTGTTGTTGGTGGACTGTGGAAGGGCCCGGGCTCTGGGGCTGGGGCTGAGGAGGAGCTCAAGCTTCCGGAGCTAAGAGTGTCATCAGATGCCAGAGCAGTGCCACTGGCAGTCAGAGCAGGCAGCGAACCGCTCCTCCTCTGCCTGCCTGCTGGTCCTGTCAGGCCTAACAGAACACCGCTGACAGGAGTGTCTGGGAAGGGAGCTGTGGGCGGTCCCAGCACCCTAACACCCACAGTCTTCCACAGAAGGCTGGAACCAGGGCTGAGGACCTGGGAATGGCCAGCACCTTGACAGAGACTTAAACACAGCTTCCAGATTTGTAAATCCTGGTGGCACAGTGGTTAAGAGCTACTGCTGCTAACCAAAAGGTCAGCAGTTCAAATCTACCAGCTGCTCCTTGGAAACTCTATGGGGCTGCTCTACTCTGTTCTATAGGGTCACTATGAGTCAGGATCGACTGGGTGGCAACATGTTCGGTTTGGTGTCAGATAGGTAAATGTAAAAGCAAAGCTGTTTCTTTTTCTCCCATGATCTAGAGACACAGGTTTCTTTTAACTTCGCAAATCTGCATTTATAATGAAGAGGTTAAAATAGCACCGAACTAAAAGGTGATTTGGGGGAAATAAGAGCATTTCTTATTTAAAAAAAGAACATCCTTTCAACTCAGATTTGAAGGAATGATAAAATAAAATTTTCATAACATGTTACAGTCTCAAATTTCTTTAAATATGAGTGCTAGATTTGACTAAGCATGAAATTTTAATCAGCGCGAAGCCGGACGCCTCACATCGCTCCTTTTTTTATACCTCTGTCTTTTGCAAATTTCACTCCTGCCTCTCGCTAGCCCTTAATCTTCACCCTCAGGCCCTTCCACTGCAGACGCTGGCGCCTGGTCATCTGCGCATTCCGAGCGTTTGGTAATTGAGAAGGCAACCCTGCTGCAGCCCAGTGACAAGTGTTCTCTAAATCATGAACTCGAGGCACTTCAAAATTCTGACGTGCTTTTTATAAACTATTAAAAAAAGATTGAATTCTAGTCTGGTTAAGTTTTTGCATAGCGTTTCCCAAAATACAGTCTGCAAAACTCTTAGTTCCTTAGGTTATTAACAGGGTGGCCTATAACAGGGTTTCTGTGGTCAGATCTGGGAAAAAGGGCTTTAGCTGATATGCTTCTCAAACGTTCCATGGAGAAGGATCAATTTTTTTTAATTTCAAATTTGTTCCAGATCAATTCTTCTCTATTTTGCTATTGAAATAAATTTCCCTTAAAAAATGAAATTAAAAAAACATACAAAATGCTACCTGATTTTTTTGTTGTTGTTGTTAGGGTCAACAAATATTGATTGAGTGCCTTGGGTAGCCAGGCCAGTGAATAAAATGGCAGCACCTTCCCTCAGGAGATTTAAGACATTCATTTCACATCAAGTTAAATGACCCTGAAACTTCTGGATTTCACGAATCAGTAAAATTTCAAAAATAATTTGAGACACTGATACAGTGTTGCTAACTTTTATAAATCAGAAAATAGTTTTTATAACTTTAGTTGTTTCAAAAAGAAAAACTTATTTTAACAGCGTAAAGTAGGATATTATTTAAAAAAGTGTTCTTCGAATTAAACTCTGAAAAATATTGCATTGTCCTTCCCCCCCCCCCCCACTTCAACATGCATAGATGAAAATTTCTTCGTGGACCTGTGATATTTGGTAGCCTCTCACTTTTAAAATGCCAGAAGGCCAAGGGAATAGGTTTTGACCAGAAGTTGCTAGAAGTTTCCAGAAAGTCCTGAGACTTGCTGATTGTATCTGAAGCCTCACCCCCTGGCCAATCATAGGATTTTAGTTGAGGAATATGTAATAACAGGATATGATAATTTTAAAGTTGGACTCTTGCTATCCTAGGCAGACCCAATCCAAATGTTGTATTGTCTGAATAGAGCAAAGCTTTCTGTTCTGTTACTGGCTACAAATTGCCTTTGGGAGGATACTGAAGTGGCTAGCAGATGGGAGTAGAAATGCAATTAGTTAATGCAATTGTATTACTTAATACACTTAGCAAATGTATGTGTTTTTAAAAGAACTGAAAGGAACTGCAGCCAAATGTAGACAGATGTTATCACTGGTTGGATAGGACTATAGATTATTTTTACATGCTTTGGACTTCTCAGTATTTTCCACATTTTCACCAACGAGGATATATTATTTATATAATACTAAAAAAGGTTTATCTAGAAAAAATACACAAAAGTTTGAGACTATGTGAATGAAGTTGATAGTTGCACACAATCCTGGAGTTGTGCAGTGCACTACCTATACAGCCATATGCAACATGCCTGCATGAAATACACTTAGCACCGCTGCGTCCCCTTTGGTACATCTTGAGTTTTGTACCTCGTGCATGTATTATCTATTTTAAAAATTAGTTAATTTTGAAAATGTTCAGAAGGATAGAGGGGAGTTTCTAACAGTAAGGTTTACCTCAAGTTCTACCTGCCCCCTGGGTATCCCACCCCCACCCCATCTTTGGGCCTTGGGGGACTCCTCCTGTGGCCACCTGACTGGGGAGCAGGTGCCCCCAATTAGGTAAGTAGAAGATGTAATTGTTCTCATCTGCCAGCTTGGCCTTGCCTCACTTAATGGTTACAATTATGGTTACAAGCAATGAATCAAAACAAAGACCACTTCAAAAATCCAGTGCTTACCAAAACATGATGCTATAGAGGAGAAATTTAGATGAAAAGAAAAAATAAAGAAGAGCTTTGTGAAACCAGGCCACAGATGACTTTGGGTGGACAGAGCGTCGGAGTCTTCTCAAGCCTGTCTCGGGTCTTTGAGGTAGGTTGAACATTCCTACTCATTAGTAAATATTTGAGATGAAAGCTTTTTCGCTCACCTCCTAATTACCATTTTTTTCCAAAGCATATGCTTCTGGGAGAAGATTAATTAGCTGACTGCTCCTAAAGGGTGGATTTGAGGAGATCAAAAGGCCTTCAAACTGCATGAGGGAGACAACGAAGCTGTGGAAAGTTTCCGCTTTGGAGGAATGAAGGTCAGAAACTGGAAATGTCACAGTCAACAAGATTTGCTCTGTTTTTCATTCTTTCAAAAAAAGAAAGGCTCCTGCCAGGATACAAATATTTAACTTGTACTTCATTTTACTAGACTTCTCTTTAAACGGCTTCTACTTTAAAGCAGAGGGTTTCTGTTTATGGTGATGGGAAATTTGGCGGGAATTACAGGTGATGGTTGAACAACGTGATTAATGTAATTGCTGTCACTAAATTATACACCTGAAAAATGTTGGATTGGCAAATGTTTTATTTTTACAACAACAACAAAAAAGACTTCCACTTTAAATCTTTCTCTCTTCTGTATTGATAAATACATTGAAGACTTGTTTTACCTAAGACTACTTGCAGAGACCTGTGAGATACTTAGTAGTGAAAAATAGAGGTAGAGATCCAGGGATAGTTTCCTCGTGTGTGCCTCATGCATTTCATTTTGATTCACCAGAATTTTTCCTTATAGGTTTCAGCCAGTCAACAAAGGAATAGGTACTGATAAATTGAACAAGTTTACCTCACATCTGTGTAAAGATGCCTTGGGTTCCTAAATTTTTGTCCCCACGCCACATGGGATTCTGCTTCTCCTCAAAATCTCCACAGTTTTTCTTTTCCTTTAAAAAAAAAAAATTTCAAAATAGCTTTTACATTTTAATTTGATAACTGTGTATATTTGGTAATAAATTTTAGAATGCACACGAATGAAGCAACACGCAGCATCCCCTGCTGTAGCCTCCCGCCATCTCACAGTCCTCAGCCTCTCTCCAGCACTTGGTGTTGGAGCATTGTTCACCTTGGGTCTCATAAGTATTCCCTAAACAATGCAGTATGACAACTATTTACATAGTATTTACATTGTAGTCGGTATTACAAGTAATCTAGAGATGATTTAAAGTATATGGGAGGGTGTTTGCAAGTTATATGCAAATACTATGTCATTTTATACAAGGGACTTGAGCATCTTTGGATTTTGGTATCTGTGAGAGTCCTAGAACCAATCCGCCAGGAATACCGAGTGACAACTGTACCCAGGTTCCCCTCCGCAAACTGCCAGCTAAACAGTTTACCCCAAAAATGTACAAACAGGAGACACTGTTCCCACCTGTGTAGGTCATAGGCAGTTGGTCTCTCTCTCTCGACCCCTTTTTCCTCTCTCTGAATTTGCCTCTGTTCCTTGACTGACACTGCTCACTACCAGCTGATTCCTCCACACATGCATGAATGACCTGCATGTAACATAAACGTCTCTTAGTTATTCTGACGCTGGTTTCCTTGGCATATGTCTTGGCCTTAATGCGATTTATTAACAGCAAGCCATCAATGCTGGGGAACTGCTAATTGCCAGACGCTAGGCTAAGCACTTTAAATTCATCATCTCATTTAATCCTTACAGCAAGCAGGTAAATACTGCTGTCATTTCTCAGGCCTGTAAAACAAAATGAGACTGAATGGGCACACCAGCCCTGGGGGCAAGGACGAGAAGGCAGGAGGGGACAGGGAAGTTGGTAATGGGGAACCCAAGGTTGAGAAAGGGAGAATGTTGATATGTTATGGGATTGGCAACCAATGTCACAAAACAATACATGTATTAATTGTTTAATCAGAAATTGATTAGCTCTGTAAGGCTTCATCTAAAGTACAATTACAAAAAAAAAAAAATACTGCTGTCATTTCTAAATCATTGTTGAAGAAGCTGAAGCTTTGACAAGCATGACAGCTATAAACCCAACCTCTGTATTCTGCTTTGTGACTCTTTCAGGCTGAAACTCTGCAAACCACACTTCTGCTTTGCTCTGTCGGGCTCCACCAATAGAAGGCGCCAGGACGAGGTAGAAGAGACTTGCTCCTTCAGCTTGCTTCCAGTTCCTCTCAGCTTCCCCCAGCAATGGCCCTTCACCTCAGTGTGGGCTCTAGCTCCATGAGGTCCCTCTTCCGAGCTTCTAGACTCTGATGACCCAGCCCCTGGTGGCTGCTTCCTATAGTTCTAGTCTCTGTATTTACTCTTTGCTTTTGCAATCCTCCAACATCTATTTAACCAAACCAAAAACCAAACCCATTGCCATTGAGTCAGTTCCGACTCATAGTGACCCTACAGGACAGAGCAGAACTGCCCCGTAGTGCTTCCAAGGAGCGGCTGGTGGGTTTGAACTGCCAACTTTTTGGTTAGCAGCTGAGCTCTAAATCTCTGTGCCACCAGGGCCAATTCTCTACATTAAACTCTCTCTGTTAAAATAGCCAGTTGGTTTCTATTTTCCTGACTGAAAAGTAATTTATTCAAGGACACAGAGCAAGAAAGGGCAGAACTGAGATTCAAACGCAGCTCCATCTGACTCCATCTGCAAGCCCTTACCTGCCTCCCTAAGGGGCTACTCTGTAGCTCACTCAGAGCCTCTCAGTGAGGAGAGCCAGGTGTGTCTGCATCACACACCTGCTGTCAGCTTTCCTCAAGAATGCCTGTTCTGAAGCACTGAGAACTATCTTTATAGTCATAAAAACAAGTAGCTTTAAAGAAGAAATGGCAACTGGCATGTGGAATGAAAAAAGTTATAATACATTCCAAAAGTGCCTGAGAACGATTACTTGTAATGCCAATTAACTTCCAGAATCCTTGAAATAAGAGTAGTTCATATAGGCCATTACAGTCATTAGAAAGAAGTTAAATTAAAAAAAAATTCCATGTTTTAAGGGACAATTCATAACTTTATACTAATGTATATAGGTATAGTATATTCCAGATTGTAATCACTTGCCTAAATGGGCAATAGTTTCATGAAGTATGTAATGGGTATCATATGGCGTATCTAGTCTCCCCCCAGTTTATGTACTTCAGAACGTGGTAGAGAAAGCACAAGCTTTGTGTCATGTGGATGTGGGCTGAGTCCTTGTTCTATTCCCCACAAACCCCTGACCCTCTGTTTTTACTATTGCCGTCAAAAACAAAACAGTTCTGACTCATGGTGACCTCATGTGTTGCAGAGTAAAACTGTGCTCCATAGGGTTTTCATGGCCATGACCTTTTGGAAGTAGATTGCCAGGCCTTTGTTCTGAGGCATCACTGGGTATGTTCGCACTGCCAACCTTTCAGTTAGTAATTGAGCGTTTAACTGTTTGTGCCACCCAGGGACTCCTATTTCCATAAATATATATTTCATAGTATTAGAAGTGAGGCATGTGAATGAGTGGTGACTGGCACAGAGAAGGTATTTGATACATCATGAAGTTATCCTGTTCTTAAAACACACACATGCACACATACAAACGTGCACACACGTGCCACACACCAGGATAACCAAATGCTATTGGAAAGTATACAAGTACTATTGAATACATGAAGCATAGCAGGTGCAAGAACAGGAGCTTAATTATTCTAGAGATGAAAATTCTTATCAGATTAATGTAGAGGTTTAATGCCATCCAAAGCAAAATTTCAAGGTGTTTTTATAGTACTCAAAAATAACAATATCATTTTTGTTATAAAAATAGTATAAAAATTTAAAAAATTAACCGAGATGGAATATACAAAGCAGAGAGTTAACAGTCCTCTGTGATCGCATCCGCCGGCATTAACCGCTGTAACAGACTGGCGTACACTCGTGTCGACTTCTCTGAGCACATATGTGCCGTTAGTTCTCTGGGGCTAGTCGTGTGGGAGGAGAGGTTGTTTCATCTATAACCACAGGCTTATGGCTCAGCATTAAGCACACACACACGGCACCCAGAACGGTGTGTGAAGAGGCCAGGATCTGAGCAGGGAATGCATAAATCTAGAACCACACACACCAGGCACAGTGACAACTCTCGGGTCCCAGTGGGAGACACCTGGACACTGAGTAAAGTGCTTGGCGAGGGTTGGACTTCTCTGTTCTCTAGATAAAAGCCCATGCTCAAGAAGTCTAGGGTCCATTTGGAGGCAGTCTGGAGCTGAAAATTTTGGGGGTAACGTATTCCTCTAAATGCAGGGTGCCAGTGTCACATATGGTCTGAATAACCTTCACCAGGGTCTAGTTCAGGGTCCTGGTAAGGGTGATTAAATAGAGCTTAATGAAAGGAGTATTTTCAAAGGTGTGGGCAAAGTAAGGGTACAACAGCAAGAGACAATGGAACACCCCAGGGCATTGCCTTCTTTCTCACTCTGGCTCTTGCTCTCCTTCTCTTCCCTCTCTCACTCCTCTGCCTCTACTTCAGCCGCTAGCGAAGACAACTGAGTTTGCTGAGTTAAATACACACCTGATGTAATTCCACCGCACCTTATAGCTTTCCTTTTAAGCTCTCCTTGGGTTCGGGGGAAGCTGTGCATTTTAAGCTGTGTAGGACCAGTTCCCAGAAACCCTGGTGGCGTAGTGGTTAAGTGCTACAGCTGCTAACCAAAGGGTTGGCAGTTCGAATCCGCCAGGCGCTCCTTGGAAACTCCATGGGGCAGTTCTACTCTGTCCTGTAGGGTTGCTGTGAGTCGGAATCGACTCGACAGCACTGGGTTTGGTTTTTCTTTTTTTTAAGGACCATTCCCTGGGCCCTCCCCAGGGGAGATGATTAGCCAGCTGTCCAAAGCTGCCTCTGTTAGCCTCCTGGATCCCACCCGCCCCAGCATTCCTGGCGAGGGCTAGGATCATTACACAAGGATGCGCTCAGCCTCCTGGACACAGAAATGAGCTAATACTTGGATAACAAGCATAGTTGCCTGGGTTGAAAGCCTGGAGTTGCCCCTCAGGGACTAAACTCAGTGATGCCCGCAGACCCCTGCCCTTTTCCAACCTGTCCCCTGCCCACTTGCATCTCCCTAAAACCAAAGAATGTTTCCTTAGGAGGGGCCACCTGCCTGTCCTGCCCACATCCGTGAAGAAGGTTGGAGTGGTTTCTGTGAGAAAAGCTGTGAGTTTGGCCTAGATCTCCACGATCCCCAATGCCTTAGTGTGTAGCTAACACCTAGCCCGTCTCGTTACAGCCTCTTCTGGGTTGGCTTTCAACATGCAAGCCCAGGTCCAAGAGCAGCCAGGCTGCCTTTTATCCTCCTCAGTGCCTCAGCTTTTCTGGCCTCCATCTGAGCTAACTGCCTCGGTAGAAGGGATTCCACTGGAGGCCAGTCAACTGAGCTGGGCTGCAAAGGCCTCTGCCAACACTTTGTCTATGCTACAACCGGTCTGACAATCTACGGTCCCCTTGCTCACTGCCTCACTTGAAACTTACTCAACTCTCCTTAAATAACTAGAAATCATCTTGCCCACTATTTGCCAGGTGATCAAGAATTTTGGACACTTCCTCTGTGCTCTCTCTCCTCCCAAGGATGCCATTCAAAGACAACCCCACATATATACCAGGTCCATCAACTGTCTGCTTTCATCCCACACCCCACTCAGCACCCTGCAGAGTCCTCCAATGCACTCCATTCCTGTAAGTTTTCCTACATTGAATCTGATTCTTGTCCCTTTCTGATGCCAACTTGCGTACTCTGCAAAAGTCTCCACTTTTCATTCTTGGTGGCATCTATCATAGGCCCCATCACCTGCTCTGTCCCCCACCCTGGTACCTGGAGGTACCACCATAGTAGTTTTGTCTACTATGGGCCTCCTACCA
Organism: Loxodonta africana; assembly: GCF_030014295.1. NCBI lineage: Eukaryota > Metazoa > Chordata > Mammalia > Proboscidea > Elephantidae > Loxodonta > Loxodonta africana. The sequence continues at coordinate 53,513,826 of NC_087354.1, read as the reverse complement.
GTTCTGATGCCACATTGCTCATAACCTGCTTCCCCTTCTAAGAGCAAGCCAACTGTCCATATCGACTTCTCCTAGGTTCACCAATTATTAACACTTTGTCTCATTGTGCTCTGTGTCTCTGTATATGTGTGTGTGTGTGTATACATAAAACCATTTGATAGTCGCTTGACAATATCTTGTCCCTTTGGAATACTTCAGTGTATATCTCTAAGAACAAGGAAGATTTCTTACAATCAATACAATCAAAAGACTGAGAAAATTTAGCATTGACATAACACCACTACCTAATATACAGAAGATATCACATTTTACAGTTGTCTCAATAATGGCCTTTGTAGCATTGTTTTTCCTGACACTGGCTCCAATTCAAGACGGTGGCGCAGTAGTTCAGAGCTTGGCTACTAACCAAAAGTTTAGCAGTTCAAATCTACCAGCTGCTCCTTGGAAACCCTGTGGGGCAGTTCTACTCTGTCCTAATGCGTCGCTATGAGTCGGAATCAAGAAGATGCAAACAGTGCATTTAGATGTCACATATTCCTGAGTTGCCTTTAATCTGGAACAGTTCTTTGACCTTTTTTCTCTCTGACATTGACATTTTGAAGCACAGGCTGGTTGTTTTGCATACCGACCCTCAATTTGGGTTTGATTGTTTCTCCTCCCCTGCTCCCTCTTAGTTTATTTATCTCTCGTATTCCTCCCCTCTTCAAGGGATCCTGCCTCTTCTTGGGGTCTATCTTCAGAGTGGATCATTGGTGCTTTATGCTTGTCCATCCACTGAATGAGGCCCATGCTCTGGATTTGCAGATGGGTTGGAGTTGGGGAAGAAGACTTCACCTGGCTGGACCTAGGGTAGCGTGTCTGTTATCACCTAGCTATTGCTGTGTAACCAATCACAAAGCCCAATGGCTTACCACGCATTTATTACCCTGTGGTTTCTATACATCGGGAATCTGGGTGCAGCTGAGCTGAGTCCTCTGGTTCTGGATCTCTCATGAGGCTGAAATCATGGTGTTGGCCAGGGCTGCCTTCATCTCCAGGCTCTACTGGGAAAGAATCTGCTTCCAAGTACACTCAAGTCACTGACGGCAGTATTCAGTTCCTCACAGGCTGTTGGCTTGAGGCTACCTTCAGGTCCTCACCACATGGACCTCTCCACACAGCAGCTCACAAAAGGGCATCTAGCTTCATCACAGTGAGTCAGTGAGAAGAGCCAGAGAGATAGCGCATGTGATGTTTAAAGTTGTGTATCACCTTGGCTGGGCCATGATCCTCAGTAGTTTGGCAGCTATGATGTAGTTTGGCAGTTATGCGATGATGTAATCATATCCATAATGAGATATGATATGAAGTAATCACTTCCACGATGAGATCTACTATGAGCAGCCAATCAGCTGAAAGAGAGTTTCCTTGGGGGTGTGGCCTGCATCCAATATATGTGGACTTTCTGGCAAAGCTCTCTGGCTTTTGCTCACTCTGGCTCCTCATCTGACCTCCAGGTCTTGGGACTTGAGCTAGCAACTTACCTGCCGATCTTGGAATTCGTCAGCCTCTGCAGCCTGTGACCCAGAAGAGCGCTGTCTGACCTTCCAATCTTGGGTTCACCAGCTCCTGCAGCTACGTAAGTCAGGAGAAGCTTCCAGACTGACCCACGGACTTGGGACTTTCCAGCCTCTATAACCACATAAAAAAAAAAAAAAAAAAGAGCCATTTCCTTGATATAAATCTGTTTCTCTCTATATACATATATGTATACATATGTGTGTGTGTGTGTGTGTACACTTCATTGGTTTTGCTTCTCTAGAGAGCCCAGCTTAAGACAGTCCAATAACAAGACAGAAGTCATGGTCTTTGTAACCTAATCTCAGAAGTGAATCCCATCACCCTTACAGTATGCTATTTGCTAGAATCACGTCACTGGGTCCAGCCTAACAATAGAAACAGTGAGAAAGAAAAGAAAGGGTCCTCTCTTTGGATAACGCCAAACTCAAAGCCCAAACAAAAATTGAACGTCTTAAGTCTCATCAAATCCGATTACTCTAATGTGTGTTCTTAAGCCATGGCCTGAAATCCCGCTTTCTCATCAGCACTCTACAGCTTCAAGGCCAGCAGTGAAACGGCCAAGTGTGCCTCTGGGAAGTTGGCCACCCAGTTGCCTGTCTGTGGGCCCCTCTCTTCCATCTCCGAGGATTTCACTGCCTCCCTGTCCTCCTCCCACTGAACGCCTTCTGGGGAAAGGCCCTGACACATTCATTCACACTGGCCCTGACTGGGCGCCCTTCCTCCCAGGCTCCTTGCTGGCCCTTGTGCATTCATTTCTTGGCGTGTGAACAGCATGAGAAGATCTGTGAAGTGACCTGCTCCAACACTCCTTCCTGCCTGTATTTCCTCATCTTCTGCCCTGCTGGGTTCTACACTTGGGCCCTTTGTTCCATCCATAGCATCCAGGTTTTGGACCATTTAACACCGGCTCCAATCTTGGCACCTATATAGCGGAGAGTCTAGCAGGGAAACAGAACCCACTCTATATAGCTCATGCAGAAAGGGATTGAATGCAGAGAACTGGTTGCAAGGGAATTGAAGAAGCCAGCCTGCACTCAGCCCTAGCCTGCTGGGGACTTTGCCTCTGTCACTTCCACTGATGGGGCTGCTCTGACATCCTGTGGGAACCAGGAAACCACATGTCTGCTGCTGTTCCCACTGCCAGAGGCTTCACCAAGGGCAGGAGAAAACGTTGGCTTATTTCTTCTCCTGCTTTCCTGGCTCCTGGCGGTAACTCTCCAAAGCAGAATCTTACCAGAAGCAGCTGGCAGGAGAGTCTGAGAAATGGAGTCTGGACACTTGCCCCCACCACTGCCACTCCACCGCTGCAAAGCAGAGGAATATGGAAGGGCAGGAATAGAGCTGACAGCTCTCGGACTAAACCCACCCAGTGCCTTCCAGAACAGCAGCTGGCAGCTGTTCCTTGCCCCTTTGCCTAGGCCATCCCCTGGGAGGTCACTCTTAGCCAGCCTCTCGCCTTCAGTGAACAGTTTGAATGTTAACAAACCAAAGGTCTCAAAAGGAAACGATTGCATTAGAGGTCACACCTGCACAGGTGCAGGGCAGGCTCTGGGCTTGTCCAGAGCTTTGCGGATCGGAACTGCTGGCCTTACTCTGTGATCCCATCACCTGCCCGGGTCTACAGTTAGGAAAACCTAATGCTTTAGTTGTGTTTCTTTAGCAGCCGTCCAGTACAGTATCCTTGCATTTTTCAATTTTGATTTGTTCTATATTTCCTAGGAGGTATGGTAGAAATATTTGATTCCAGCATTACACAAAACAGGAAATTGCATTTCACGGAGTTTTATTATATCTGGTTCCCATTTGCTCCTGGTGCACTTCTAAGTCAAATGTCTGCCTTTGAACAGCAGCAAATTTAGCAGCGATTTAGAGATATTTACCGAAAGCTTGCTACTGGCCTGACCCTGAATAAAGAATTAGGATAAAAAAAGAAAAGACGGCCCAGTCTTCATCTTTAAGCAGCTTACAGTTTTGTTAAGGAATGAGGCTTAGACACATGATGCTTCAGAAACAATAGATAAAATGTATTCTGTAGTGTTAAAGCTTGTGGTGTAGATGCTAAGGATTGCAGTTCAGAAAAGCAATGTTTCTCTCTAAAGAAGGGATTATATTTGAAAGGTGAGTTCCTAGCGTGGAGAACTGTGTCAGCAAAGGCAAGAAATGAACACACAGGTGTGGGGACCAGTCAGACCACTTAGCTGGGTAGAAAAATACAGGTAATATTAGAGAGTCTTTTTTTGATCATTACTATTATTTTTTGAAGATTTGTTTGTTTTGTTGCTGTTGAGAATATACACAGCAAAACATACAACAATTCAACAGTTTCTACATGTATATAATTCAGTGCCACTGATTACAGCCCTCAAGTTGGGCAACCACTCTCACCCTTCTTTTCTGAGTTGTTCCTCCCTCATTAACATAAACTCACAGCCACCTAAGTTTCCTACCCAATCTTTCGAGATGCTGTTGTCAATTTGATCCCATATAGATACATCTTGAAAGAGCACAATTCTTTACTAGTTTAGCTAAACTATTGTTTGGTTTTAAGAAAACTTCAAGGGATATTTTTGGTTTAAGATTTAAAGATTATCTCAGCCTTTACACGAACAGATATATGTACACCCATGTTTATTGCAGCTCTGTTTACAATAGCAAAAAGCTGGAAGCAACCGAGGTGTCCATCAACGGATGAATGGTTAAATAAATTATGGTATATTCACACACTGGAATACTACGCATCGATAAAGAACAGTGACGAATCTGTGAAACATTTCATAACATGGAGGAACCCAGAAAGCATTATGCTGAGTGAAATTAGTCAGATGCAAAAGGACAAATATTGTATAAGACCACTATTATAAGATCTTAAGAAATAGTATAAACTGAGGAGAACACATTCTTTTGTGGTTAGGAGAGGGGGGAAGGAGGGAGGGTGGGAGAGGGTTATTTACTGATTAGTTAGTAGATAAGAACTACTTTAGGTGAAGGGAAGGACAATACTCAATACACGGAAGGTCAGCTCAACTGGGCTGGACCAAAAGCAAAGAAGTTTCCGGGATAAACTGAATGCTTCGAAGGTCAGCGGAGCAAGGGCAGGGGCTTGGGGACTATGGCTTAAGGGGACTTCTAAGTCAATTGGCAAAATGAATTCTATTATGAAAACATTCTGCATCCCACTTTGAAGTGTGGTGTCTGGGGTCTTAAATGCTAACAAGCGTCCATCTAATATGCATCAATTGGTCTCAACCCATCTGGATCAAAGGAGAATGAAGAACACCAAGGTCACACGATAACTATGAGCCCAAGAGACAGAAATGGCCACATGAACTAGAGACTTACATCATCCTGAGACCAGAAGAACTAGGTGGTGCCCGACCACAACCGATGACTGCCCTGACAGGGAGCACAACGGAGAACCCCTGAGGGAGCAGGAGAATAGTGGGATGCAGACTCCAAATTCTCATAAAAAGACAAGACTTAATGGTCTGACTGAGACTAGAAGAATCCCGGCATTCATGGTCCCCAAACCTTCTGTTGGCCCAGGACAGGAACCACACCCGAAGACAACTCATCAGACATGGAAGGGACTGGACAATGGGTTGGAGAGAGATGCTGATGAAGAGTGAGCTACATGTATCAAGTGGACACTTGAGACTGTGTTGGCATCTCCTGTCTGGAGAGGAGATGGGAGGGTAGAGAGGGTTAGAAACTGGCAAAACAGTCATGAAAGGAGAGACTGGAAGGAAAGAGTGGGCTGACTCATTAGGGGGACAGTAAATGGGAGTATGTAGTAAGGTGTATATAAGGTTATATGTGACAGACTGACTTGATTTGTAAACTTTCACTTAAAGTACAATAAAAATTATTTTTAAAAAATAAATAAAGATTATCTCAGGGCAATAGTTTCAGGGTTCATCCAGCCTCCATGGCTCCAGACAGTCCGGAGTCCATGAGAATTTGAAATTCTGTTCTACAGTTTCCCCCTTTTGATCACAGTTCTTCCTAGAATCTTTGATCAAAATATTCAATAATAGCAGCCAGACACCATTCAAGTAAAGAGGGTATGGAACATCAGTTTGAAGAAATTGAACTTGATTCAACATCCAAAGCGTGGCCATAAAAAAAAAATTACAAATCCTTTTATCATCATTCTGATTCTATAGAATAAACTATATAAAAGGCCTAAAAGATGTCAATATTTTAATAAAATGACCCTTAAATAATAAAATCAGTTCTCTAAGCCTAATAATTTTGTTTTTATAAAGTATTAACTCTATAGGTATTCAAAAAAAAAAAAAACCCATTGCCGTTGACTTTTTTCAGCCTCGTAGCAATCCTGTGGGACAGAGTAGAATTGCCCCATAGGGTTTCCAAGAAGGGGCTGGTGGATTCAAACTGCTGACCTTTTGGTTAGCAGCTGTGGGTGCTCTTAACCTCGGTGCCACCAGGGCTCCCCTTTAGATATTGGATGGCAAATATTTTATAAAGTTAAATAACAATTTATTTTTTTTGTCCCAGAACATAAAGTATAAATGCCTAGAGCCCTGGTGGCGCAGTGGTTAAGAGCTACAGCAAGCTACAGCTGCTAATCGAAAGGTTGGCAGTTTGAATCCACCAGCCACCCCCTGGGAACCCTATGGGGCAGCTCTACCCTGTCCTATAGGGTTGCTATGGGTCGGAATCAACTTGACAGCAACGGGTATCCTAACCCATTTGCTTCTTGAGTTTGGAAATCCGTTTAGATAGAGATGGATACTGTTGTACCTGTATCTATTGGCCGCTGAGTTGCTGAGTTAGGAAAGCAGAGGATTTGAGCCCTAACTCACGAAATGTACCCAGATCTACTCAGTCTCTGAATTCCTACCGAGAGAGTTAGGAGAGCAGAGGAGGTTCTCTAGTGCCCTCTCCCTCGTACCGTTTCCATCCCCACTCTCCTTTGCTCCCCTCTCCCTGGGCCTGATAAAACCTGTCTCAGTAGATCCTCAAGGCCTGAAACCAGGTCAGCATCCTCTACCATCTCGCCTTAGTTAAAGAATCTGATAACCAAGATTTGAAGCCCACCCCTCACCCAGCCGGACCCATGCAAACACTCACTCGTTCACTTACCTTTTTAGCTTTCAGAAGCATTCTTCTAGTGGCCAGACTATACAGGACCGTGCAGAAGAGGTTTGTACTGGAGGTCTGATATTGGAGCTAGGCCAGGCAGAAACAAAGGAAAAGGCATTGCATGCAAAGTATAGAGCCACACAATGCCTGGGGAGCTCCAGGAATGGGAGGTACCTCACAGTGGCTAGAGCCTAGGTTTTCTGAGTGAGAGCGGTAGGTCATGGATGTGAAGAAGTTGACTTGAGCCAGATTGCTAAGGGGATTTGTGGCTAAACTAAGAACTTTAATTAGCCTTTGCCTTGTAAACCCAAACCAAACCTATTGCCATCCAGTTGATTCTGACTCACAGTGACCCTATAGGACAGAGTAGAACTGCTCCATAGGATTTCCTAGGCTGAAATCTTTACGGAAGCAGACTGCCATATCATTCTCCTGCAGAGAGGCTGGTTGGTTTGGGCCTCTGATCTTTTGGCTAGCAGCTGAGCGCTTTAACCACTGTGTCACCAGGGCTCCTAGCCTTCACCTTATAGGCAATGTGAAATGCTGGGCAACAAACATTTTAAAGTTTTTTCTCCAAATTAGAAAGGTAATACTTACTTTCTGTATAGAAGTAACTATCAGATGATTAAGGATAATAACAAAAAATAGCTAACTTAAAAAATTTTTTAAAGACTTAAAACCTCTTAGTATGTGTGTGGAGCCCTGATGGTACAGTGGTTAAGAGCTATGACTGCTAACTAAAAGGTTGGCAGTTTGAATCCACCAGCTGCTCCTTGGAAACCCTATGGGGCAATTCTGCTCTGTCCTGTGGGGTTGCTATGAGTCAGGAATTGACTCAGTGGCAGACAAGAATAATAGTACGTGCCTGGCTCAGTGCTAAGTGAGAGGATGGTGCTGCCGTCATCCTCATCTGCTAGGCTCTCAAAGTAAAAGTATGGAGGTAAGCAGTTCAGCGCTGGTGTGGTGGTTCTGGTCCTCAAAGTCCTCAGTGATCCAGCCTACCTCTAGATCCCTGTTCTGCCATCCCTAGGAAATGGTTCTTATCTTCACGGCCCAAAACAGATGCTCGAACTCCAGCCATCACATCCATGTTCCAGGCATCAGGATAAAGAAGAAATGAAGACCACATGCTACCTATTTTTTTTTTAATTTTTCAAGAACAAGTTTTATTTAGCTATTATTCATAACTGTTTTTTTTTTTAGGTTAAAAGTTTTTTTTCTATTAACTTTTATTGAGCTTCAAGTGAATGTTTACAAATCAAGTCAGTCTGTCACATATAAGTTTATATACATCTTAGTCCTTACTCCCACTTGCTCTCCCCCTAATGAGTCAGCCCTTCCAGTCTCTCCTTCCGTGACAATTTTGCCAGCTTCCAACTCTCTCTATCCTCCCATCCCCCCTCCAGACAGGAGATGCCAACACAGTCTCAAGTGTCCACCTGATATAATTAGCTCACTCTTCATCAGCATCTCTCTCCTACCCACTGTCCAGTCCCTTTCATGTCTGATGAGTTGTCTTCGGGGATGGTTCCTGTCCTGTGCCAATAGAAGGTTTGGGGACCATGACCACCGGGATTCCTCTAGTCACAGTCAGACCATTAAGTATGGTCTTTTTATGAGAATTTGGGGTCTGCTTCCCACAGATCTCCTGCTCCCTAAGGGGTCCTCTGTTGTGCTCCCTGTCAGGGCAGTCATCGATTGTGGCCGGGCACCAACTAGTTCTTCTGGTCTCAGGATGATGTAAGTCTCTGGTTCATGTGGCCCTTTCTGTCTCTTGGGCTCTTAGTTGTCGTGTGACCTTGGTGTTCTTCATTCTCCTTTGCTCCAGGTAGGTTGAGACCAATTGATGCATATTAGATGGCCGCTTGTTAGCATTTAAGACCCCAGACGCCACATTTCAAAGTGGGATGCAGAATGTTTTCATAATAGATTTTGCCAATTGACTTAGAAGTCCCCTTAAACCATGATTCCCAACCCCCCCCTCCTTGCTCCACTGACCTTTGAAGCATTCATTTTATCCCAGAAACTTCTTTGCTTTTGGTCCAGTCCAATTGAGCTGACCTTCCATGTATTGAGTGTTGTCCTTCCCTTCACCTAAAGCAGTTCTTATCTACTAATTAATCAGTAAAAAACCCTCTCCCTCCCTCCCTCCCTCCCACCCTCGTAATCACAAAAGTATGTGTTCTTCTCAGTTTATACTATTTCTCAAGATCTTATAATAGTGGTCTTATACAATATTTGTCCTTTTGCCTCTGACTGATTTCGCTCAGCATAATGCCTTCCAGGTTCCTCCATGTTATGAAATGTTTCACAGATTCGTCGCTGTTCTTTATCCATGTGTAGTATTCCATTGTGTCAATATACCACAATTTATTTACCCATTCATCCGTTGATGGACACCTTGGTTTCTTCCAGCTTTTTGCTATTATAAACAGAGCTGCAATAAACATGGGTGTGCATATATCTGTTTGTGTGAAGGCTCTTGTTTCTCTAGGGTATATTCCGAGGAGTGGGATTTCTGGGTTGTATGGTAGTTCTGTTTCTAACTGTTTAAGATAACGCCAGATAGATTTCCAAAGTGGTTGTACCGTTTTACATTCCCACCAGCAGTGTATAAGAGTTCCTATCTCTCCGCAGCCTCTCCAACATTTATTATTTTGTGTTTTTTGGATTAATGCCAGCCTTGTTGGAGTGAGATGGAATCTCATCGTAGTTTTAATTTGCATTTCTCTAATGGCTAATGATCGAGAGCATTTTCTCATGTATCTGTTAGCTGCCTGAATATCTTCTTTAGTGAAGTGTGTGTTCATATCCTTTGCACTTCTTGATTGGGTTGTTGGTCTTTTTGTGGTTGAGTTTTGACAGAATCATGTAGATTTTAGAGATCAGGCACTGGTCGGAGATGTCATAGCTGAAAATTCTTTCCCAGTCTGTAGGTGGTCTTTTTACTCTTTTGGTGAAGTCTTTAGATGAGCATAGGTGTTTGATTTTTAGGAGCTCCGAGTTATCTGGTTTCTCTTCGTCCTTTTCGGTAATGTTTTATATTCTGTTTATGCCTTGTATTAGGGCTCCTACGGTTGTCCCTATTTTTTCTTCCATGATCTTTATCATTTTAGTCTTTATGTTTAGGTCTTTGATCCACTTGGAGTTAGTTTTTGTGCATGGTGTGAGGTATGGGTCCTGTTTCATTTTTTTGCAAATGGATATCCAGTTATGCCAGCACCATTTGTTAAAAAGGCTATCTTTTCCCCAATTAACTGACACTGGTCCTTTGTCAAATATCAGCTGTTCATATGTGGATGGATTTATATCTGGGTTCTCAATTCTGTTCCATTGGTCTATGTGCCTGTTGTTGTACCAATACCAGGCTGTTTTGACTACTGTGGCTGTATAATAGGTTCTGAAATCAGGTAGAGTGAGGCCTCCCACTTTCTTCTTCCTTTTCAGTAACGCTTTGCTTATCCGAGGCTTCTTTCCCTTCCATATGAAGTTGGTGATTTGTTTCTCTATCACCTTAAAAAATGACATTGGAATTTTGATCGGAAGTGCATTGTATGTATAGATGGCTTTTGATAGAATAGACATTTTTACTATGTTAAGTCTTCCTATCCATGAGCAAGGTATGTTTTTCCACTTAAGTATGTCCTTTTTAATTTCTTGTAGTAGAGCTTTGTAGTTTTCTTTGTATAGGTCTTTCACATCTTTGGTAAGATTTATTCCTAAGTATTTTATCTTCTTGGGGGCTACTGTGAATGGTATTGATTTGGTTATTTCCTCTTCGGTGTTCTTTTCGTTGATGTAGAGGAATCCAAGTGATTTTTGTATGTTTATCTTATAACCTGAGACTCTGCCAAACTCTTCTATTAGTTTCAGTAGTTTTCTGGAGGATTGCTTAGGGTTTTCTGTGTATAAGATCATGTCATCTGCAAATAGAGATAATTTTACTTCCTCCTTGCCAATCCGGATGCCCGTTATTTCTTTGTCTAGCTTAATTGCCCTGGCTAGGACTTCAAGCACGATGTTGAGTAAGAGCGGTGATAAAGCGCATCCTTGTCTGGTTCCTGTTCTCAAGGGAAATGCTTTCAGGCTCTCTCCATTTAGAGTGATGTTGGCTGTTGGCTTTGCATAGATGCCCTTTGTTATGTTGAGGAATTTTCCTTCAATTCCTATTTTGGTGAGAGTTTTTATCATAAAAGGGTGTTGGACTTTGTCAAATGCCTTTTCTGCATCAATTGATAAGATCATGTGGTTTTTATCTTTTGTTTTATTTATGTGGTGGATTACATTAATGGTTTTTCTGATATTAAACCAGCCTTGCATACCTGGTATAAATCCCACTTGATCGTGGTGAATTATTTTTTTGATATGTTGTTGAATTCTATTGGCTAGAATTTTGTTGAGGATTTTTGCATCTATGTTCATGAGGGATATAGGTCTGTAATTTTCTTTTTTTGTAATGTCTTTACCTGGTTTTGGTATCAGGGAGGTGGTGGCTTCATAGAATGAGTTGGGTAGTATTCCGTCATTTTCTATGCTTTGAAATAGCTTTAGTAGTAGTGGTGTTAACTCTTCTCTGAAAGTTTGGTAGAACTCTGCAGTGAAGCCATCCAGGCCAGGACTTTTTTTTGTTGGGAGTTTTTTGATTACCGTTTCAATCTCTTTTTTTGTTATGGGTCTATTTAGTTGTTCTACTTCTGAATGTGTTAGTTTAGGTAGGTAGTGTTTTTCGAGGAATTCATCCATTTCTTCTAGGTTTGCAAATTTGTTAGAGTACAATTTTTCGTAATAATCTGATATGATTCTTTTAATTTCAGTTGGGTCTGTTGTGATGTGGCCCTTCTCGTTTCTTATTCGGGTTATTTGTTTCCTTTCCTGCATTTCTTTAGTCAGTCTAGCCAATGGTTTATCAATTTTGTTAATTTTTTCAAAGAACCAGCTTTTGGCTTTGTTAATTCTTTCAATTGTTTTTCTGTTCTCTAATTCATTTAGTTCAGCTCTAATTTTTATTATTTGTTTTCTTCTGGTGCCTGATGGATTCTTTTGTTGGTCACTTTCTATTTGTTGAAGTTGTAGGGACAGTTCTTTGATTTTGGCTCTTTCTTCTTTTTGTATGTGTGCATTTATCGATATAAATTGGCCTCTGAGCACTGCTTTTGCTGTGTCCCAGAGGTTTTGATAGGAAGTATTTTCATTCTCGTTGCATTCTATGAATTTCCTTATTCCCTCCTTGATGTCTTCTATAACCCAGTCTTTTTTCAGGAGGGTATTGTTCATTTTCCAAGTATTTGATTTCTTTTCCTTAGTTTTTCTGTTATTGATTTCTAGTTTTATTGCCTTGTGGTCTGAGAAGATGCTTTGTAATATTTCGATGTTTTGGATTCTGCAAAGGTTTGTTTTATGACCTAATATGTGGTCTATTCTGGAGAATGTTCCATGTGCGCTAGAAAAAAAAGTATACTTTACAGCAGTTGGGTGGAGAGTTCTGTAGAAGTCAATGAGGTCAAGTTGGTTGATTGTAGCAATTAGGTCTTCCGTGTCTCTACTGAGCTTCTTACTGGATGTCCTGTCCTTCTCCGAAAGTGGTGTGTCGAAGTCTCCTACTATAATTGTGGAGGTGTCTATCTCACTTTTCAGTTCTGTTAAAGTTTGTTTTATGTATCTTGCAGCCCTGTCACTGGGTGCATAAATATTTAATATGGTTATATCTTCCTGATCAATTGTCCCTTTTATCATTATGTAGTGTCCTTCTTTATCCTTTGTGGTGGATTTAAGTCTAAAGTCTATTTTGTCAGAAATTAATATTGCTACTCCTCTTCTTTTTTGCTTATTGTTTGCTTGATATATTTTTTTCCATCCTTTGAGTTTTAGTTTGTTTGTGTCTCTAAGTCTAAGGTGTGTCTCTTGTAGGCAGCATATAGACGGATCATGTTTCTTTATCCAGTCCGAAACTCTCTGTCTCTTTATTGGTGCATTTAGTCCATTTACATTCAGCGTAATTATAGATAAATAAGTGTTTAGTGTTGTCATTTTGATGCCTTTTTATGTGTGTTTTTGACAATCTCATTTCTCCACATACTTTTTTGTGCCGAGACTTTTTTCTTAGTAAATTGTGAGATCCTCATTTTCGTAGTGTTTGACTTTATGTTTGTTGAGTCGTTACGTTTTTCTTGGCTTTTATCTTGAGTTATGGTAACCACAAACCTCTTTGTGGTTACCTTAATATTTACCCCTATTTTTCTAAGTAAAAACCTAACTTGTATTGTTCTATATCGCCTTGTATCACTCTCCATATGGCAGCTCTATGCCACCTGTATTTAGTCCCTCTTTTTGATTATTGTGATCTTTTACATATTGACTTCAGTGATTCCCTGTTATGAGCATTTTTTTTTAATTAATCTTAATTTGTTTTTTTGTTTTTTTTTTTTAAATTTTTATTAAGCTTCAAGTGAACATTTACCATTCCAATCAGTCTGTCACATGTAGGTTTACATACATCTTACTCCCTTCTCCCACTTGCTAATCTTAATTTGTTTTTGTGATTTCCCTATTTGAGTTGATATCAGGATGTTCTGTTTTGTGACCTTGTGTTGTGCTGGTATCTGATATTATTGGTTTTCTGACCAAACAATATCCTTTAGTATTTCTTGTAGCTTTGGTTTGGTTTTTGCAAATTCTCTAAACTTGTGTTTATCTGTAAATATCTTAATTTCGCCTTCATATTTCAGAGAGAGTTTTGCTGGATATACGATCCTTGGCTGGAAGTTTTTCTCCTTCAGTGCTCTGTATATGTCGTCCCATTCCCTTCTTGCCTGCATGGTTTCTGCTGAGTAGTCTGAACTTATTGATTCTCCCTTGAAGGAGACCTTTCTTTTCTCCCTGGCTGCTTTTAAAATTTTCTCTTTATCTTTGGTGTTGGCAAGTTTGATGATAATATGTCTTGGTGTTTTTCTTTTTGGATCAATCTTAAATGGGGTTCGATGAGCATCTTGGATAGATATCCTTTTGTCTTTCATGATGTCAGGGAAGTTTTCTGTCAGGAGATCATCAACTATTTCTCTGTGTTTTCTGTCCTCCCTCCCTGTTCTGGGACTCCAATCACATGCAAGTTATCCTTCTTGATAGAGTCCCACATGATTCTTAGGGTTTCTTCATTTTTTTAAATTCTTTTATCTGTTTTTTTTTCAGCTATGTTGGTGTTAATTCCCTGGTCCTCCAGATTTCCCAGTCTGCATTCTAATTGCTCGAGTCTGCTCCTCTGACTTCCTATTGCGTTGTCTAATTCTGTAATTTTATTGTTAATCTTTTGGATTTCTACATGCTGTCTCTCTATGGATTCTTACAACTTATTAATTTTTCCACTATATTCTTGAATAATCTTTTTGAGTTCTTCAACTGTTTTATCAGTGTGTTCCTTGGCTTTTTCTGCAGTTTGCCTTATTTCGTTTCTGATGTCTTGAAGCATTCTGTAAATTAGTTTTTTATATTCTGTGTCTGAGAATTCCAGGATTGTATCTTCATTTGGGAAAGATTTTGATTCTTTTGTTTGGGGGGTTGTAGAGGCTGTCATGGTCTGCTTCTTTATGTGGTTTGATATGGACTGCTGTCTCCGAGCCATCACTGGGAAACTTGTTTTTCCAGAAAATCCACTAAAAAAAAACTGCAGGCAGATCCCTATCAGAACTGCCTTTGCATTATAACTGCCACCTTGTTCCCTGTAAGGATGAAAGTCCGAGATTTGGATCATATATGCTTGGCTGTAGCTGGTTCTGTGTTTTTAGTCCAATTAGGGATGGATTTTAGGTCCCTGGGTTTTTTGTGGTTCCTTCTCTCCTGCCGGAAGAGTGGGTTAGGAAAAGACCAAAAGAGAAAAAAAAAAAAAGGCGGGGGTGGGGGGAAGCAAAGCCGCTGCGGAACCGGAGCCATTCTCCCTCTGGCTCCGGAAATTCCAACGTTAATGAAGCCGCCTGGGGAGGGTGGGGGAGGGATCAGAGAGATAGGAGAGTAGCACCTCGGAATATAGCCAGAGTTGCTTGTCTTGCTTGGAATGACTATTTTATCTGAGATTCCCGAGGGGTGTGTCGCCTATGTGTGCTGGCTGTGTGGAGATTGCCCCCGGGGGTCTGGCCCACTGAAGCCGTGGTCAGATCCTCCCCTGCCAGTCCAAAGCCCAGCGTCAAGGTTCCCCTGCTGGGACGCTGCACTTCCGGCTCCAAAATCAGTCACTGCCTCCCGGGGACTTCTCGTCCCGCCAGCCGCGTGGCCACACCGCCCCTGTGGACTGGCTGGGCCCCCGCCCGGGGTTAGTTCAGGGGAGTAGAGCTGCACCCCGTGCTTGCTCCGTGACAGCGCCCAGTCAAAAGCCCGGCGCCAAGGTTCCCCGGCTGGGACTCTGCACTCCTGGCTCGAAAACCAGTCACTGCCTCCTGGGGACTTCTCCCACCAGCCTCGTCGCCACGCCACCCGAGCGGACCGGCTGGGCCCCCTCCCGGGTTCAGTTCAGGGGGGTAGGGCTGCGCCCCTTGTTTGCACCGTCACAAGATTTATGAGTTCAGCTCCCCTGGGCCCAGAAGCCCAGCGCCAAGGTTACCTGACTGGGACACTGGCTCCAGGCTCCAGAAACAGTCGCTGCTTCCCCGTATTTGTTCGTTTTCCGTCTCTAAATCTGTGTTTGTTGTTCAGGGTTCGTAGATTGTTATGTACGTGATCGATTCACTTGTTTTTCCGAGTCTTTGTTGCAAGAGGGATCCGAGGTAGCGTCTACCTAGTCCGCCATCTTGGCCCTGCCTCGCTAGCTATTTTTAAGAAAGTGTTCTGGAAGGTGCTTACCTATCATTGTCCAGTATGTAATCACATGGCCCCACCTAGATGCAAGGGAGACTGGGAAATTCTGGGAAGCCAGGTGAGGAAGTATGTCTGCTAGGGAGAAGAGGATGCAATCTCCAGGTCTATTTGAGTCCCATATGGTGACCTTATCTTCTTTTTACCTTTTCTGCCCCTAACACGCTTTGCCTGCTGCCTCCCTGTGTCCACACCTAGGTAATGGCAATAATCCATGGCCCATTCCTTCCAATGTGGCCTGCAATTACATCGAGCTTTGGTGCTCCAGAAAACCCTGGCGGCGCAGTGGTTAAGAGCTATACCTGTTAACCAAAACGTCGGCACTTCAAATCTACCTGGCACTCCTTGGGAACTCTATGGGGCAGTTCTACTCTGTCCTATAGGATCACCATGAGTCGGAATCAACTCAAGAGCAACGGGTTTGGTTTGGTTTGGGTTTTGGTGCCCTAATTTACCACCAGGGGCTCAAGTTCAGAGGGAAACTCCTAACTTACAGCCTAGGCTGGAGCCAGGCAGGAGCCCCTAAAATAAGACCTCTGTGCCAAGATCAGATAGTAAATATTTTTGGCTTTGTAGGCCATATGGTTACCGTCAGCAGGAAAACAGCCATGACGACATGTAAACAAGTGAGCATGTTGCATTCCAATAAAACTGTATTTATGGACATTGACGTTTGAATTTTATGTAATTTTCACATGAGAAACGACGTATTTGACATATTCTTCTTCTTTTGATTTTTTTCAACCATTTAAAAATGCAAAAATTTCTTAATTCGTGGGCCATATTAAAACAGGTCAGGTTTGACCCACAGGCCATAGTTTGCCTACCCTGCCCTAAAAGATGAAGGCGTAGGACAAATAATGGCTAATAAACCCATTGCCATCCAGTCGATTCTGACTCATAGTGACCCTATAAGACAGAGTAGAACTGCCCCATAGGGTTCCCAAGGAGTGCCTGGTAGATTCGAACTGCCAACCTTTTGGTTAGCAGCCAATCTTTTAACCATTGTGCCACCAGGGCTCCTAATAATGGCTAACAGTTATATGTAAATGACAAGTACTGGTGCTGAGCTAAGCCCTGTACATAATCTCACAATAACTCCATTAGATTGGAAACTGAGGCACAGAGAGGCTAATTAACTTTCCCAAGATCAGACAGCTAGCAAGAGATTCAGCTTCACACAGAGCCTGAACTCTCAATCATAGCACTGTGTCAAAGTGACAAGCCTATACACCCTGCATGAGGAGCCTGGAACAAAAGAATAAATATAAAATCATTAAAAAGGGCAAGTTGAGAGCACCCTGCATGCAGCTAACCGAGAGAAGACAGAGGCAGGCCCCTGCCCAGAGGAAAGTGGCTGTTAAGAGTGGACCCCAGGGTCCAGGCTCAAGTCCTGACCCCACCATTTATTAGCTTAGTGTACACACTTAAGCAAGTGGTGGGGCCTCCCTGTGCCTATTTCTGTCATCTGAAAAATGGGAATAATGATATTACCTGTCTCACGGAGCTGC
The DNA here is from genome assembly GCF_030014295.1 of Loxodonta africana. Lineage (NCBI taxonomy): Eukaryota > Metazoa > Chordata > Mammalia > Proboscidea > Elephantidae > Loxodonta > Loxodonta africana. The sequence goes on along the minus strand of NC_087354.1, from coordinate 53,496,811 downwards.
TGGGAGAAGGTATGTAAAGTGCTGAGCCTGGTGCCAGGCACAGGGTCGCGTTATTGTCAAATACAGGTGCAGGGAGTTTACTATGGAGATGAGGACTCACTGTGTCCCCACTGTGAGGAGGCAGGGAAAAGAAGGCTTTGGGGACAGTGTTCTGTTTCAGGAAGTATTCAAAATACTGGAGAGAACCCCTTTGGCCTGGGCTGGGTGAAGGAAAGGACCAGGGCAACAGAACTGGCTCTATTGGGCTCTCCCTGCGCGCCCTGCTAGGGGCAGGTGGGCTAGAGAGGAGCAGAGCAAGAGGTTGCCCCAGAGGTGCTTCCTGACTTGAGGGAAGATAAAATACATACTTGTGAAAACATAGAGCTCACATGTAAGGCAGCGATTTAGCACCTCCTCCCTCTAGGCCTGCTCAGTGACAGTCACAAGGACCCCATCCTGGAAATGAACTCCCTAACCACAGTAAGATGGCCTGGGATCTCCTGTTCCACCATGAGGGGGAAGGGTTGAGAACAATAAACCCCAAAACCAAACCCCTTCCATCGAGTCCGTTCCAACTCACAGTAACCCTACAGGACAGAATAGAATCGCCCCATAGGGTTTCCAAGGCTAGAAATCCTCATGGCAGCATACTGCCACAGCTTTCTCCTGTGATGTGGCTTGAACTGTCGACCTTTTGGTTAGTAGCCAAGCACTTAACCATTGTACCACCAGGGCTCCTTATAGAATAACAATGCCGAACATTTATTAAGTACTTATTGTGTGAAGGCGCTGCTCTAGGCGGGTTTGCCGCATTTGCTTGTTCGTTCCTCTCAACAACCCCTACTCCCCCAGGTAAGAACAGCCCCAATTTACAGATAAGAAAACTGGGGCACAGGGAGGTTAAGCAACCTACCCGAGGTCACTCAGTGGTACATGGCAGAGTCAGGATTATAACCCAGGCCTCTGACCGCGAGCCCACACTCTCGCCGCCTACAGGTCATTGGTTTTCTGCCTAGGTTACACAACAGAATCCCCTGGGCACCTTATTTAATAACAGAGGCACCTGGGTCCCAGCTCCAGAGATTTGGATCCAGTGGGCATGCGAAGGGGCCCAGGAAGGGGCATTTTTAACAAATACCCCAGGTAATTCAGACACGCCACAAAGTTTGAGAGGTGTCGCTTTAGGAAACACTGTGGTGGAGATCCTAAAACCTTGTTAAAAATGCTGATCCAGCTGCAGAGGCTTAAATCGTAGCAGGGCTTCAGGAGAATTACAAAACAAATGCTGCTTCATTTTTAAACTTTCGAATCTGTTAAATTCAACAAAGCGGGATAGAGTGAAACATTTACCGTAATAGAAAGGGGATGTGGTCTAAGCAGACTCTTGAGCCAGAAGCGGGAGCAAGGAGGCCACCAAAGACAGCTGCTTGGGCAGGGAAGAGGTATTATTCATTCCCTGACGGGGGCAGCAAAAGCTCTGAAGATCATAAAGTGACCCCCACCCCTGCCAAGGGCCCACCTGCATGGTTAGCAGCTGAGCACTTAACCACTGTGCCTATGAGGTTATCGAGGGTGAAATGGAACAAGGCCTGCACAGTAGGTACATGAGCAGGGGTACCCAAGGACTGTTGGGTGAATGATAGTCAGAGGCTGCACTCTGGCGTGTCAGAGGCCATGGGGACGGTAAGTAGCAGTCAACCCTTGAAGCGTTTGTGCGGCAGAGTCTTGCAACTTGATTGACACGCCATGGGGAAAGGGAGAAGACAGAAGCAAACTCCATCTCTGAGCTTCTACTTTGGGAAACTGGGGGATGATAATGCCATCTACTAACAGAGAATAAAGGAAATGCAGATTTTGTAGGGACATTCAGCTCCATTTTGAAAAACTCAGCATCTGTATCTTTACAGAGGGCTCTAACTAGCCAGTAAGCATGAAAACGCGCTCTATCTCACTATTAACTAAAGAACGGAAGTTGAAACAAGAATCAAGATCAAACCAGAAGTGAAAACAAGATGATTTTACTAAATTGACATTGACAAAGATTTAGAAGATTGAAAATATCTGTATTGGCAGGGATTTCACCAGGAGCTCTCATACATAGGTGATGGGGATATAATTTGTTCTGGCATTTTTTGTGGGCAATTTGATGTATTAAAAGTTTTATATACCTTCTGTGTGACCCTATCATTTCACTTCAAAGAATTTCATCTATAGCTTGCAAAGATAAAAGCACAAGGCTGTCCCCGAAACAGTGTTTGTATTTGCAACTTCCTCTACTTTCCAGCTGGGTGGCTTTGGGCAAATTACTTAAATGTCTGTGCATTGCTTTCCTCACTTGTAAAGCTGGTGATAACAGTACCCTGCCTGTTGCTGAGTCATTAGTTTGCTATAAGGATTAAATAAGATGATCCATGCCAAGCCCTTGGCAGGATGCCTGAGCTGTGGTGAACGCCCAGTCAAGTTTGGTAAGTGCCTTCTCATTGATAGCAGAGGTTCCTGGTAGCACACTAGTGGAGGGTCTCCTAGCGTAGAAGTGAGTGTCTAGGCATTGGGAGAGCACTCTTGGATGAAGCTGGAAGTTCAGAGCAAACAGGAATGGTGAGCCTGTGTCTTAGTTATCTAGTGCTGCTATAACAGAAATACCACAAGTGGGTGGCTTTAACAAAGAGAAATTTACTCTCTCACAGTCTAGGAGGCTAGAAGTCTGAATTCAGAGCACCAGCTCCAGGGGAAGGGTTTCTCTCTCTGTTGGCTCTGGGGGAAGGTCCTTCCTAGGTAGAGGAGCTTCTCAGCACAGGGGCCCAGGGTCCAAAGTACATGTTATTCTCCTGGCTCTTGTTTCTTGGTGATATGAAATCCCCCTGTCTCTCCACTAGCTTCTCTCTCCTATATTTCAGAAGATTGGTTTAAGACACAACCTAATCATGTAGATTAAACCCTGCCTCATTAACATAACTGCCTCTAATCCTGCCTCATTAACATCACAGAGGTAGGATTTACAACACGCAGGAAAATTGCATCAGATGACAAAATGGTGGACAATCACACGATACTGGGAATCATGGCCTAGCCAAGGTAACACACATTTTGGGGGCACACAATTCAATCCATGGTAGTCTGTTTCTGCGGTGTACACTTCAGTCATGGGAATAAAGGAAGCAGGAGGCTAAGAGAGGTCTACAAAGACCCGCTAACAGTGGTGGGTTGGAGAGGTGGCTGAAGACTCTTAGTTTTGTTGTTTGGAGGAATATATTAACCAACACGCTCTGAAGTTTCTACTGAAAAGCTAATAGCCTGTTTTGCGCTCCCTGGGTGGATTCTCCACTGCTGCCTTGCTGTAAAAGTGTTCCTGGGCTTCCAGGGACAAGTGGGGGTGAGGAGTGAGGAAGGGCCACTCTGGAGCAGAGACTTATCACTTACCACCTTGGCTGGCCCAGTGCTGGCCTGGGATCATGGTCAAATAGCTCTAGAATGACTCAGCCACATGCAGAGCACAGAGCTCATCAACGGGGACTGTTCTCAGCTGCCATGTCTCACCATTTAATTCATCGTCTGGTGGTGCAGTGGTGAAGATCTATGGCTGCAAACCAAAAAGTAAGCAGCTTGAATCCACCAGCCGCTCCTTGGAAACCCTATGAGGCAGCTCTATTCTGTCCTATAGGGTTGCTAAGAGTTGGAATTGACTCAACGGCAACGGCATAACAGGGGCACTTACGTTATTTGCAGCTTTTCTGTATCCTAAATGCTCACTTTTCATACTGTCATTGCTCACAGGCTCAGAACCTAAATGATGTCCTGGGTATGAGAACACCCTCTTCCCAGCTCCACTAGGCACCTGTGCTTTGAGGCATCTAGAAAAGGGTTTAAGGAGAAAGTAGTCGCCTAGCATTTTGTATACCCAAAATTCCTGAAATTCCACCTTTAGAGAGTCCTTTGTCTGGGGATTCCACAAGTATCCCTGACAAGCACAGTAAATAATTATGCATTAGTTCATAACTGTGTGAGAATGAATTTAAGCCCTTTAAAGAGCCCTGGTGGTGCAAATGGTTAAGAGCTCGGCTGCCAGCAGAAAGGCTGGCAGTTCAAATCCACCCAGCGGGTCCGCAGCAGAAAGAACTTGTGATCTGCTCCATAAAGATTATAGCCTAGGAAACACTATGGGGCAATTCTACTCTGTCACATGGGGTCACTATGAGTCTGAAACAACTCAACAGCACCCAACAACAACAGCTTTTCCTTTTGAGCTGTTTAGGAAGACAGAGTTTAGGAAGACAGTGAGGGAGAAGAAGGCCATTTCAGAACTGGTGTCTGTAGCTAAGGGAAGGCAGGCCTTTGCGTGATCATGAGGTAGGGCCTCCTGGCTCTTGAAGGGCACTGGAACCTGGAGTGTGGAACACCAAAAGGCTAGAGAGAGTCTCCAAAATACACCTGGCCAGCTATGGAGCGGTCTAAGCCTGGTGGAAAGAGGAGAACACAGGGCTTCGTACTGGGAGATCAGAGTTCCTCTCTCATCTTTGCCATTCAATAGCTCCATGGACCCTGAGATCCCACCTCTACCCTCCTTTCCCTCATCCATAAATGGGGGTCAGTCATGCCTGTGCCAACCTGTCTGCTTCAGTGAGACTGTGCTTTGGAACATATTCCCACTGCCACCTAAGCAGGAACACATTTTATTATTCACTGGTATGGGAAACTTCACCCTGGCTATGGATCACAGACAGGAATGACTGAGGTGAGGGGCCAGCCCGGCACCCTTGGCCACATGCCTCTCAAAGTCACCCACAGCAGCACTTAAAATGATCCATTCATCTTTGCTGAGATCAAAAACCTAAACAGAACAAGTCGAGCTGATAACAAGCTTCCTTCAGGGGGTTCAAATGAACTGATGCTAGGATAAGAACGACAAAGAAGTCTGGACTCAAGTTTCCGGCCTGGGCAGCAGGGCTGCAGTCTAGGCAGCAGGGACCCCACATCTGGGGTCACTTGAATCCTAGGAAACAGACAAACAGATGCTTTGATTAACTGCTTACTCTTCCATCTGAGCAAGAGCAGCCCCCAGCCCAGCCAAACAGATGTGGGGAGAGGCCTGCACCATACTGAAGCAGGGGTCCCCTGAGTCAGATGTTGTAGATACAATAAAGGAAATGTAAAAGACTGGCCCTGCCATTGTGGAGTGGAGGGAAGACTTAAGCACACAGCAGGGGCAATGCCTAGTAGCACTTCATAAGTAGAACAGCGATGTGGGCAGAGAGAGCCCTGACCAAAAGGAAGTCAGACCTGGGTTCAAGTCCTTGCTCTGCTGCCCTTAACTTTTCTCAGCCTCAGTTCCTTTATCTGTAAAAACAGGGACAGGAAATTTCTCATTTGTGAAACTATTCTGAGTAACACTGCAATGGCGGACACATGATATTACATGTTTGTCAAAATCCATAGCACTGTACAACACAAGGAGTGAACCCTGGTGTAAACTATGGGCTGCAATTACTAACAGTGTATCAACGTTGGCTCATCAACTGTAACAAATACACCATACTAGTGATGTTATTAAAAGGAGAAGCTGCTGGGGGAGAGGGGTTATTCCAGAACCCTCACTACTCTCTGTGCAGTTTTCTGTAAGCCTAAAACTCTTGTTGGGTTCACGGTTGCCATGTTCACGGTTGTCGTGCAGAGTTTTCGCTAGCTATGGAGCACTGTACAAAAAATCATCATTATTATGATACACATGTCAAGGGCTAGAGGGAGCACTGTGGAGAGGATGGGATCTGGATAGCGATTTTGGTCTAATGAAGACTAAGGTAAGTATTTTTGAAGGGTTTTTGGCTGCATATGAGTGCTTGGTTATACTTCAGTGTCACAGGACTCAGAGAACTCAGAGCTGGGGAAAGATGGATAGCCATCTAATTCAGGCGTCTTATTTTACAGATGAGCTGAGGCTGAGACTCTATCTGATGTCTCTTTGTTTTACTCAAAGCTCCTGGCGTAGACTAGGTGCTCATTAAATACTTGTGAGACAGAAGTGAATTCATCTACAGGCTCAGGTTGAGCAGGAACTGGGCTCCGGAGTCTAGACTGGGACTCTCGTAGGGCTGGGTCTACTGTACTGCATTGTGAGAGGCAAGGAGAAAAATAAAGAAGCTGGGAATAGAACGTACAGGTGTTTTTAACAGTCCTCTAAAGTGTCTTTTAGAAAACATAATTCAGTTGCATTATTCTATAATAATTACGACAGTATACTTTTGGGGGCAGAGTGGTGGTGGTGGTAAGGAAAGAATAAACCCTAAAAGAAACCAAACTCATTGCCATCGAGTTGACTCTGACTCATAGCGACCCTATAGGACAGAGTAGAACTGCCCCATAAGGTTTCCGAGGAGCAGCTTGGTGGATTCGAACTGCTGACCTTTTGGTTAGCAGCCAAGCTCTTAATCACTGTGCCACCAGAGCCCCCAAGAAAAGAATACGGAATCACAGTTCTTGCTAGTTATATATCCTGAAGTGAAAGTTTTCAGATATTTGGGTTTAGAGGTAAGTCCTTTTGTAGGTGTTGGGAGGAAATAATCTTCAAATAAAAAATAATTTCATACTAGAATAAGACATAAATGTGTGCATACATAGTTATACATGTATATATACACATGTGTACATACACATACACACACATATATATCTCATGTAATTTGCTCTTTTTTTTTTAACTGTAAAAGACTGTCCTTAATGCTCTCGATCATTAGGCATTAGAGAAATGCAAATTAAAACTACGATGAGATTCCATCTCACTCCAGCAAGGCTGGCATTAATCCAAAAAACACAAAATAATAAATGTTGGAGGGGCTGTGGAGAGATTGGAACTCTTATACACTGCTAGTGGGAATGTAAAATGGTACAACCACTTTGGAAATCTATCTGGCGTTTTCTTAAAAAGTTAGAAATAGAACTACCATACAGCCCAGAAATCCCACTCCTCGGAATATACCCTAGAGAAACAAGAGCCTTCACACAAACAGATATATGCACACCCATGTTTATTGCAGCTCTGTTTACAATAGCAAAAAGCTGGAAGCAACCAAGGTGTCCATCGATGGATGAATGGGTAAATAAATTGTGGTATATTCACACAATGGAATACTACGCATCAATAAAGAACAGTGACGAATCTGTGAAACATTTCATAACATGGAGGAACCTGGAAGGCATTATGCTGAGTGAAATTAGTCAGATGCAAAAGGACAAATATTGTATAAGACCACTATTATAAGATCTTGAGAAATAGTATAAACTGAGAAGAACACATACTTTTGTGGTTATGAGGGGGGGAGGGAGGGAGGGTGGGAGAGGGTTATTTACTGATTAGTTAGTAGATAAGAACTAATTTAGGTGAAGGGAAGGACAATACTCAATACACAGAAGGTCAGATCAAATGGACTGGACCAAAAGCAAAGAAGTTTCAGGGATAAACTGAATGCTTCAAAGGTCAGCGGAGCAAGGGCGGGGGTTTGGGGACTATGGCTTAAGGGGACTTCTAAGTCAATTGGCAAAATAATACTATTACGAAAACATTCTGCATCCTACTTTGAAATGTGGTGTCTGGGGTCTTAAATGCCAACAAGCGGCCATCTAAGATGCATCTATTGGTCTCAACCCACCTGGATCAAAGGAGAATGAAGAACACCAAGGTCACACGATAACTATGAGCCCAAGAGACAGAAAGGGCCACAGGAACCAGAGACTTACACCATCCTGAGATCAGAAGAACTAGATGGTGCTCGGCCACAACCGATGACTGCCCTGACAGGGAGCACAACGGAGAACCCCTTAGGGAGCAGGAGATCGGTGGGATGCAGACCCAAAATTCTCATAAAACGACCAGACTTAATGGTCTGACTGAGACTAGAACAATCCCGGCAGTCATGGTCCCCAAACCTTCTGTTGGCCCAGGACAGGAACCATTCCCGAAGACAACTCATCAGACATGGAAGGGACTGGACAATGGGTTGGAGAGAGATGCTGATGAAGAGTGAGCTACTTGTATCAGGTGGACCCTTGAGACTGTGTTGGCATCTCCTGTCTGGAGGGGAGATAGGAGGGTAGAGAGGGTTAGAAATTGGCAAAATTGTCATGAAAGGAGAGACCGGAAGGGCTGACTCATTAAGGGGAGAGTAAGTGGGAGTATGGAGTAAGGTGTATATAAGCTTATATGTGACAGACTGACTTGATTTGTAAATGTTCACTTAAAGCTCAATAAAAATTTTTAAGAAAAAAAAAAAGACTGTCCTTACTAGCTGCATAATTAACTCCAAGTTTTCTTTCATTTTATCACATGACTTCAACATCCTCTCGCCTGGCTACTTCTTCAAATGACCTAGATACAGCTCGATCCCTGTGGAGGGCTAGCACACTGCCCTGGGGAAGATTCGGGATTAGAAATTATTCAGGAAGTCTGGGCTGCTTGTTAAGAGTCAGCTGTTCTCTCCTTAGGAACCTTAGTATTCTCATTGAAGTAGGGGCAGGCTAGGGAGTTGGGAACTAGGTTATTTCACCAACATGTACGTAAGGCTTATTATTGGACAGGAACTTTTTTAAGTGCTTACAAATATTCATTTTTTTAATCCTTACAATGATATTATTATCCCTTTTTATGGATGAAACTGAAGCACAGAGAGGCTTAAACAATTTGTCCAAATTCTGCAAGAATTTAGGGACCCATGGAAGAGCCCCCTGCCAAGAGTGATGCCCTTCTTAAATGGAAACAAAACTTACCCAACGGCCTCTTTCTAGCAGTACCCACCCAGCAAGCACCAGTGCTAGCAGTAGACGCTCTTATTCTGAGGAAGTCATACATCCCCAAGAACCTGATCAAAGCTATAGACCCCGTCCTTGGAAAATACATATATGTTGATAAATTATGTCCTGAAGCCATCTGTGGAACCCACATTAAAAACCCTTGTTATAATAGAGAAATACATGAATACCCTCTGGGAAGAATTATGACCTGTCTCCCATACGAGCCCCAAACCATGGAGAAAGACAATCTGGAATCTATTCTATGGTCTTTATGCCACGTGTTGCTCCCTTTTCAGCTACTCAATTAGGAATCATCTGGACAAACTGATAGTCACCGCGGTTATTATGGAGAGTGTGAGCCTTGGGCACTTTCACATCCTGTCTTCTGTATTTCTGCGATGTTGAACTATTGCCCTGTAAGCATGTACTATTATTGTGATCAGAAATGCTAAGAAAGATTTTTTTGTACGAGAAAACAAACATTGGCCTTGCAGATATTACTCACACGTGTGCAAAATTATGTACAAAGATGTTCACTGCTGCATTGTTTCCAATACTCACTCCTAAGTGGCCTCAGTAGAAGAAAGGCTAAACAAACTACGATGCTGCCTTCGCTGGATCACGTGGCTATTAAAAACTGCAGGGCAGCTCTAAATGCATTGAAAAAACCTCAAGACATAATGTTAGGAGGATTAAGGGGGTGCAGGATGGTATATAATGTTGTCTTAGGGTTCTCTAGAGAAACAGAACCAGAGAGAGAGAGATCCAAACTCACTGCCATGGAGTAGATTACAACTCACAGCGACAGACCCCACAGGGTTTCGAAGGCTGTAAGTCTTTATGGAAGCAGACTGCCACATCTTTCTCCCGTGGAAAGGCTGGTGGGTTTGAAACGCCAACCTTTCAGTTAGCACTTGTTAGTGCTTTAACCACTGCACCACCAGGGCTCCTGGTAGGTAGGTAGAGAAATTGAGAGAGAATTAAAGAGAGATTGATTTACTTCAGGGAATTGGTTCCCATGATTGTCGGAGGAGAGGGCTGGCTAGTCCAAAACCCTTAGGTCAGGTTGCAGGCTGGAGACTCCTGTAGACTTGTATCTCAAAATCCATAGGTCAGGTTACAGGAAGAATTTGAGGTCAGAGTTTTGCCAAAATATGTATGTATAATCTGAAGGCAGCACACATCCTGGGGAAACTCTTTCTTGTTCTTCAGGCCTTCGACAGACTGGATCCTCATCCACAAACAGTATGGAAGGTAATCTGCTTTTCTCAAGGCCAGATGACTTAATCACACGTAGCTGTTCCATAACAGCAGCTAGACTGGTGTTTGGCCAAACAACTGGGTACCATACCCTAGCCAAATTGATGCATAAAATTGTTGTTGTTGGTAGTCGCCCTCAAGTCAGTTTTGACTAATGGTAACCCTGTATGTCTTCCAAGGTGCCTGTGGGTGGGTTTGAACCACTAACATTTTGGCTAGCACTTAACGATTTGCACCATCAAAGGACTCCTGACACATGAAATTAACCATCACAAATGCGTTACAAATTCTGAAGGGACAAAAAGAGAATATTTGTTGATGGGTCTAATAGCACCAGAAGGGTCACAATGACCTGGCAACAGTGGCTGTCTCTAGAAGGTCAGAGCAGGTGGGAAACTTTTTATTTTTCGCTTCATGCTCTTTCTTATCTTTGAATTTTGTTCCACATATGCATTACCTGTTCAATAAATAAATAAAAATTTGAAGAAAAAGGAACCTTCAAGATCATTGGGGCCCACCATTATCTGAGAGTTTTCTTCCTCCCAGAGGACCTTTAACAGTCTGTCTTTCTGTCTGGAACACCCTTCTCTACTCTCACTCATCCCATGTGGCTCGGCTCAGTACAGAGTTCCTCACCAAACTCCTCCCTGACCTCCCAACTACGTCAACCACCCTTTCATCTGTTCTCATAACACCACGTGCCTTTCCTTCAAAACACTTTTCGCAGTTGTGGTTTTGGATATATTCATGTGATGATTTGATTCATATTTCTCTCTTCCCACCAGAAGCAAGCTCCATAAGGGAAGGGACTTTGATTTTCCTCACCAGTATATCCATAATATTGAGACCATGTGTAGTGCATAGTGGGGTGAACAGTGAATGAGTAAGTATGTGCCCCCAGCACTACCTCTACTACCCCTACATTTTTGCCAGGGGGTCATCGAGCCTGTTCTTAAACACCTAAGAATGTGGACCTCACAACTTCCTCAAGCCACCTATTACAACTTAAGACACCATTCTCTGTTGGAAATTTCAACCTCATATCAAGCTAAAATGAGTCTCCTTGGTTCCATCCATTGGACTTATTTCTTTGTCACACACCCCAGTTACCAGTTGTGGTCAAGTTGACTCCAAATCACAGTGACTCCGTGTGTGCCAGAGTAGAACTATGCTCTGTAGGGTTTTCAGTGGTTGATTTTTCAGAAGTAAATTGCCAGGCTTTTCTTCTGAGGCATCTCTGAGTGAACTCAAATCTCCAGCCTTCCAGTTTTCAGCCAAGTGGGGTAAGTGTTTGCACCACACAGAGACCCCCAGTAACACAAATAGAAGAGAACTTACTCCTTGTCCACGTGATGATACCAACCCCTGGAGTCTCCTTTTCAGCTAGGTACAAACCCTCAGTTCTTTCAGTCATTCTTGGCTTGTAACCTCCTTGAGAACAGGTAGCGTGTCATAGTCATCTCCACATCTCCAGCACCCAGCTCAGAGCATGTTATTTGAATAGAATGAATTCTTTATATAACGTTTCTTACATTGCTCACCTTTGAACATGTTCCACTTGGCTCATGTAGCTCTTAAAGTACTGTGCAAAATTCTGGGCAAAAATAGTTTGGTCTTCCCCGTGCATGTTCTTCATCCCATTGTCTATACCTCCAGTAATGCCAACTAAGGTGACATGAGCTCTGGGGGCAGCCATTGTAGACACACAGTGAGTCCTGCTTGTCCTGGTCTCCTCTTGGCTTCTCCAAACTCTATCCTATAGCATTGCTGAATCTATGACCTTATTTGTTAACATATTGCCTTCGACTGCTCCCAGGCCCAGTTTGTTTCTCAGACTCTCCAAAGCCAGGCCAGCAGCTTTATAAACCACCACGTTTGACACCAAGAATGAAAAGTTTAAAAATAGTTTCAGTCGGTGTGACAAACTCTACTCAAGGCAGAGCTACAGTGTTCCCCCATACAACACCTTTAAGGAGTCCTGGTGGGGCAATGGTTAAGTGCTTGGCTGCTAACCGAAAGGTCAGCAGTTCGAACCCAACCAGCTACTCAGTGAGAGAAAAGACCTGGCATTCTGCTCCTGTAAATACTTCAGACCAGGAAATGCTATGGGGCGGTCCTACTCTGTCATAGAGGGTTGCTATGAGTTGGAGTCACATAACACTCGACAGCATACAACAGCAACAACACCTTTACTCTATGAGTATCTTCAGAGAGAGAAAAGTGAGCTTCATGTGAGAATTTTTATAAAAAGCCAACCTCTTTAATCTCAGCTCTGCTGCTCACAACTGTCACCAGAGCCATCGTCGAGGGCTCTCATCCTGCTGAATCTAAGCTCTTAAGATTAGACAAGTCCTGGGTAAACGTGAGCATGGGCAAGTAATTGCTGTGTGCACAGTGCTTGGCAGAATGCCATAAGGCGATACATTGGATGTAGCTTCTCAGCCTTTTAACCAAGATCAAGAGCAGAACCGGTCAATCCCAGAGAAAAAGAAATTCCTCTGTGAGGAACATGCTCTGGTAAGGGAATGGACGCGATGATTTAGCTTCCTTTTCCCATGTTCGGCTTTCACCAGCGATATGACAAATGGAGAAAGGACCAGAGCACGCTGAGAACCAATGAACCAGAGGGAGAAACTCATTTAATGACTTAAGTGTGTTTTATTTAATGTGAAATGTAGGTCAGTTCACTGTAAATTTATTCCTGGGGATTATTTGTCCTCAGTGTGATTTCATGGCATATGTTGTAAAATTTCAGCCTTGTGGAAAACAGAACAGAATCCTGCCCGTTCTGCTTCACTCACCCCACCCCCACACATGATGGCGGGAATCTAGGAACATCCATCAATGTTTGTTTCAATAGAAAAGACTACATTTCAAATGATTTAAAAAAATTGACTTGGAGCTCTTTATTACATTTGTGGTGGATGCCTATGACAAAATTCAGATATATTACTGAGGTAGTGGCCAAGAGAAAGCTCAGGCAAGAAGAGCGTTCCATCACTCTATAGGTTTAGCTGGGTACATGTCACCAGGGACAAATTTATCAGATGCAGCAACCAAGGAACAGGCTTTATGAGGTCTAGCTGACAGCTCTCTCTACTCTAATTCAACAAGCCCAAGACAGCAATCTTACGGGACCTCAAATCATCGTCACCGTTATTATTTCGTAAAATGGAAATTAGTAACTGAACAGGTCATCTTGCACTGTGTTCCATTAACTGCCTCAGCTTCTGTATCTCTTAGAATAGACAAGAATGTTCAGTCCTGCGTCCTAAAAGGCAGGTGCAATAAAGCAATTTGAAGGAAGATTTGAACAAAGATTTAAGACATTTACTTGTTCAAAATAGATACCCACGAGATCTGTATTGTGAGAAGAAGAAATTTATGGGGATTTAGTTCACATTGATGTGATGTGTGGTCTGGCACAAAAAAGTGAAAATTCAGTTGTCAAAAATGCCATTTCTAACTTGAAGAAGAGAAAAATGGAACTGTAAACCTCTTTTTCCTTTATGATTTAAGTTTTAGGGTTGACTTTAGAAGGAATTATGGGGAAATACTAAGAAACCTTAATTTGACATTGAGTACTTACCAAGTAAAGCAAAAAAAAAAACTAATTTCATTTCCAAAACAAAGAGTAATGTGACATTTGTATGATTCTATAAATTCCAATGAATTTTATAGGAAAGAATATCATCTTTTTGTTTTCTGTCTTTCTAATAATGGAACAAAACTGTTTACTTAGTTTAAATTCCCTCTTGTCATCCCTACAGCACCAAAAAAGCAAAACAAACCCTTTGCCATCAAATCGATTCTGACTCATAGCAACCCTATAGGACAGAGTAGAGCTGCCCCATAGGATTTCCAAGGAGCAGCTGGTGGATTTGAACTGCCAAACTTTTGGTTAGCAGCCAAGCTCTTAACCACTGCGCCACCAGGGCTCCTCCCTATGGCACATTCATGGAAAACAATAGAGAACCTTAGAAAAAGCTCAAAATAATTTAAGTTATATAAAAATACAATACTAATTGCATTGTTGCTGTCTGACCTAACCTTGGAATATGGATAATACTAACGTCTTTGTTTGGGAAGGAGCCCTGGTGGCACAGTGTTTAAAGTGCTTAGCTGCTAACAGAAAGGTCGGCAGTTTGAACCTACCAGCTGCTCCACAGACGAAAGCTGAGGGAATCTGCTTCCAAAAAGATTTACAGCCTTGGAAACCTAATGGGGCAGCTCTCCTCTGTTCTATAGGGTCACAATGAGTCGGAATCAACTCAACGGCAGTAGGCATCTTTGCTAGGAATTTTATAGTTTATAAAGTACTCTCAATCATATTTTATCTTTTCCCCATAGTGCCCCATGACGATCAGCAGAGTTTTATTACTTTGGGAGGGGGTGTCTTCGTTACCTAATGTTGCCTTAACAGAAATTCCGCAAGTAGGTGGCTTTAAAGAACAGAAATTAATGTTCTTATATTTCTTGAGGTTAAAAGTACAAATCAGGATCTTTAAGAAAGTGATTACGCTAAAAGAATAAAATTTATTTGCTCTAGTTCATCTTCCTCAAATGAAGTAACTAAGGATCGGAAACGGTATAGTTAAGAGTGATTTAAATCCAGACTTACCCCACGGTCCTGGCTTGTCACTCGAGGCTCTTCCCAATAAGCCATGCAGCACGCATTTTGACCAGCTAAGAGAGACCACAGGGAGGCAAGAGAGAGAAGAGACAGGGGGAGGCAGGAAAGGCAGAGACCAAGCTGAGAAAGTCAACCCAAGGGGAAAATAGAAAACGAAACCCACATTCCCTTGAGGATGCAGCTAAAGGCTTTGACACCATTTTGTTTTTGTACTTGGGGAATAAAAAAGGACATCGCTGTCTGAAATCTAGCCCACTCACTGAAGGGCTAAAGGAGATCATGGTCAATAGCCAAGGAGGGGAAATAATCCAAATATCCGTCAACTGGTGAATGGATAAATATGTGTGTGGTATTTTTTTTTTATATCTGTACAATGGAAATACTACTCAGCAACAAAAAGGCACCGATACATGCCACAACATGGATGCACCTCAAAAGCATTACGCTAGATGAAAGAAGCCAGATACTACAGGCCACATATCGTTTGATCCAATTTATATGAAATGGTCAGAATAGGCAAATCTATAGAGATATAAAGTAGGATTGTGGTTTCCTTAGTGACTGCAAACCAGCATGAAGTTTCTTTTGGGGGTGATGGAAAAGGTCCCCCAACTAGACTGCAGTGGTGATTGTATAACTCTACATTTACTAAAAACCATTCAATAGTACATTTAAAAAGAGTGAACTTTATGCTGGGTAAATTATACCCCAATAAAACTGATTAAAAAAAAAAAAAGATAAGACCAAGGGCTGGCTCCAGTCTATGGTCTTAAGGGCACAAAACTACCCCAAAGAAACCTCGTGAGAGAAAAAAATCTTTCAATGGTTGCACTGGTGGGTGAGGTACGGCCATCCTACCATTCCTGGGGTGGGTGACAGAGGGCGTCCTGCCTTTGAGCCCAGTCATAGGTCTATCCCACGGCACAATCCTGCCCTGAGATTACCCAGCACGTCTGTCTTTTGGGTTTACAGGTTATGAAAGCTACTTAGCTTCAGATTTGAGATGAATCCAGGAGTAGCATAAGAAAAATCTTTCCACACCTTAGCACTTGACACTCCTGGTTGTAACTCCCTGCTTCTTGCTGTTGTTAGTTGCCTTCAAGTCAATTCTGACTCACGGAGACACCATGTGTGCAGAGCAGAACTGATCTTTTGTGTTTCCTTTCGGAAGCAACCACCAGGCCTGTCTTCTGAGGCGCCTATGGGTAAATTCAGACTGCCGACATTTGGGCTAGTAGTCAAGAGCTAACTGTCTGCACCACCAAAATACTCCTAACTCCCTGTTTGTTGTTGTGTGTCATAGAGTCGATTCCAACCCATAGTGACCCTGTATGACACAGTTGAACTGCCCCACAGAGCTTCCAAGGAGCAGCTGGTGGGTTCAAACTGCTGACCTTTTGGTTAGCAGCCGTAGCTCTTAACCACTGTGCCTCCAGGGCTCCATTCCCTTATAATCCTGTTGCTCAGCTGAAGAACCGAAGCTCAGAAATGGGAAGTGGCTGTTTTAAGGCCACTAAGTGGTGGAGAGACTTTTCAAATTGAAGTTTCTTTCTGCTAAGTCCTAGAGCGATTCTGTTGCATGGAGCTTCACGAGAAAAGAGTCAGGCTCCTGCGTGTTTCTTTTTAGTTTTTAATCATATATTGCTTTGGAGTCCTGCTGGCACATTGGTTAAGCGCTTGGCTGCTAACTGAAATGTCAGAGGTTCAAACCCACCAGCCACTCCATAGGAGAAAGATATAGCAACTGCTTCCATAAAGATTTACAGCCTCGGAAACCCTATGGGGCGTTCTGCTCTGTTCTACAGGGTCGCTAGGAGTTGGAACTGATTTGACAGCAATGAGATATCGCTTTAGAATTTTCTGATGATTCCTATCAAACATACACAAAAAGAATGCGTGAAAAAAGTTCAATACTTTTTATCAAAAAATGCCCGTAACTGCTTAGTGATTAAATATATATATATATACATATATATACACACATAGAAAACTAGAATCCAAAGGTGAAGTGTCAAAAGCAACAATGAAAGCCAGAGGACAAAGAAATATTATCTTTAACAGAATAAGAGAAAATAACTGTCAACCTGTAATTCCTTAGCCAGCAAAATGATCCCTCAAAAACTAAGGTGAAATAAAGATATTTTCAAACAAGTAAAACTGAGGTATTTCATTATCAAAAAAAGAAGGAGGATTATACCACAAAGGTCCCAGATTCCACAAAAGCCTCCAAAGTAAGGGTAGTTTTTATATGTCAGAAATCTGCTCTAGAAAATAGATTGAACCAGGAATGACCACATGTGAAAGCCTGAGCTTTGCTTTATTACCAGCTCCCCCACCCCCTGCCCAGTCATATTACATTCTCCTATGGAAAGACATAAACTATACCGGATACTTTACAGGCCAACTTTTAGTAAACTTATGTGCCATACCTTACGCTGACCACAGGCATGGGTGAAGATCGCAGGCTTCCAAAGGGCATCATAAACGCTTTGTTGTTGCTGGCTGCCATCAAGTTGACCCTGATTCATGGTGACCCTACACACAAGGGAACAACACATTGCCCGGTCCTGCACCATCCCCATGATTGGTTGCAGATCAGACCATTGTGATTCATAGGGTTTTCACTGGCTGATTTTCGGAAGTAGATCGCCAGGCCTTTTTTCTTAGTCTGTCATAGTCTGGAAGCTCCGCTGAAACCTGGTCAGCATGACAGCAATATGCAAGCCCCCACTGACAGACAGGTGATGGCGGTGCATGAGGTACATTGGCCAGGAACTGGACCTGAATCTCTGCATGGAAGGTGAGACTTTCACCACTGTGATTACCCCTACTTCATCTCTCTTCTTGGTGAGGCAAGGTCTTCAGCCTTTCCCATATTCTCACCTCCCACAGTCAGCTGCTTCGCACAGAAAGCAGCTGGCATGTTTCTATGACGCCAGCTCTCTCTTCTCCCTGCCTCCTCCCTCTTTTTGTTCACTGATTCCCTCTTGTGCCTTAAACAGGCCATTCTTCAATCTTTGGTTAAGGGATTCAGGAGTAATGGGACCATTTGACATTTTTACTCTTACTCTATACAAAAGAAGAAAAATGTAATCAACCATGTATTCCAGTGGGAAGAATGAGGCCTAGGCTATGACCTCCCACACGTTTAATGCAATGTAAGGCCACATCAAATTAGACCTCAGGTATTCAGAGCTCTGGTCCAGGGTTTTGTTTCCTAGCAAAAGTAGCTTATTAAAATCCTAGATGACCAGGGTGGAGGAAAAATCACAGATGTAGTTTTTATCTATTTCACAATATATTTCCAACATGATAATCCTTACCTCCCTGCCCCTCCAGTTCCAAAAAAGATTTCAGGAAAATTGGTCTCACAACTAGTCAATCTTGTACCACAAAATGCCTAGGAAAGCCTAGGAGATTACTTACCCCAACTCAGATGGATCACGTTGCATTTTCACATGTAACCTACGTTTCTCTGGAGAACTAAAAAACTTTACTTCCCCCCTTTGCCATCAGCCTTCCGCCACAAGGCAAAAGAAAGAGAGAAAGGAAAAAAAAAAAAAAAGAAGAGGTAACTTTTCCTGACTTGACTTTCCTCTTGTTTTATTTTTTAATATCTCAAACATCTTTCTAGTGTGGCTGCTGGTAAAATGTTAAAAATCATGGAAAAGGAACTCAGACCAAGAAATGGAAAACAAAAGAGTCTGAGGCAACCACCAAAGTGACTCCATGTCCTTCATGCTCCCTTCAGACGCCTCTAAATGGCACCTTTTCTCTTGCAGCTTAGCCCCATCGCTATTCCTATACCCCAAGGAGTCTTCCTTTCCCTCCTGATTCTTTTGTTTCTGGGGTAGGGACGTTAGAGGGCGTGCAGGGCCTTTGTGTGTGTCTGTGTGTGCGCATGTGTGTGGTGTATCGGGAAGGGTTTGTGCTGAGTAGGAAAGGGAAAATTAGGAAGAAGCATGTGAGCTGGAAGATGTGATATCTAGCCTCCAAGGTGGCCTCCGGGGATTCTCACCTCTTGGTATTCATACCCTTCCTACACTGAATAGGGCTGACCTGTATGACCAAAGGATATTGTGGAAAGGACAGAGCATGACTCCAAAGGCAAGATTACAAAAGACATTGTTCTTATAAAACAGACATTGCTTCTGTCTTAATCTCTTGGATCATTCACTCTGGAAGAAGCCAGCTGCCATGTTGTAGGGATACTCAAGCAGTCTTATGGGGAGGTGCATGTGAGAAGGAACTGAGGCCTCCTGCCAACAACCAG
Organism: Loxodonta africana; assembly: GCF_030014295.1. Lineage (NCBI taxonomy): Eukaryota > Metazoa > Chordata > Mammalia > Proboscidea > Elephantidae > Loxodonta > Loxodonta africana. The sequence goes on along the minus strand of NC_087354.1, from coordinate 53,477,888 downwards.
CACAAACCTTCCAGGCATGTGAATAAGCCACCTTGGAAGAAAATCCTCCAACACAATGAAGTCCTCAGGAGACTACAGCTCTGGCTGCCATCTTGTTTGTATCCTCATGAGAGACCCTGAGCCAGAACAACCAGCTAAACTGCTTACGGATTCCTGACCCACAGAAACTATGAGATGTTTTTGTTGTTGTTAGGTGCTGTCGAGTTGGTTCCGATTCACAGCCAACCTACGTACAACAGAACAAAAACACTGCCCAGTCCTGAATCATTCTCATAATCATTGCTATATTTGAACCCATTGCTTTAACCACTGTGTCAATCCATCCCATTGAGGGTCTTCCTCTCTTTCGCTGACCCTCTGGTTTACCAGGAGCTCTGGTGGTGTAGTGGTTAAGAGCTCAGCTGCTAACCAAAAGGTTGCAGTTCAAATCTACCAGCCGATCCTGTGGGGAAGTTCTACTCTGTCCTGTATGGTTGCTATGGGTTGGAACTGACTTGATGGCACCTAACAACAACAACTTCTTTGCCAGGGATGGTATCCTTCTCCAGGGACTGGTCCCTCCTAATAACACATCCAAAGTACATGAAATGAAGTCTCACCAACCTTGTTTCTAAGGAACATTCTGGCTGTGCTTTTTCCAAGACAGATTTGTTCTCCTTCTGGCAGTCCGTGGTATAGTCAGTATTCTTCCCCAACACCGTAATTCAAAGGTACAATTCTTCAGTCTTCCTTATTCATTGTCCAGCTTTCACATGCATATGAGGCCATTGAAAATACCATGGCTTGGGTCAGGTGCACCTTCGTCCTTCAAATGATGTCTTTGCTTTTCAACACTTTAAAGAGGTCTTTTGCGGCAGATTTGCCCAATTCAATTCATCGTTTGATTTCTTAACTGCTGCTTCCATGGACATTATTACATGGGAGTAATAATAAGACCAATTTGGTCAGAAAATTGAGTACTAGATTCTGGTTGCTAAAATCACACCCAGAGTAGGTAGATGGGAGGTTGGGATAAGAAAGGGGAGACCAATGTATTTGACATTTATTATTTGTTTATCAAAAGAGTGTAAATTTGTTCTTCAACTTTAGGTATTGCTCCTGCCTTTTCTCTCTTCTACTTTCTTTCCATCGATAGGGTCAAAGCAGGCAGCTGTTTGTCAGGGGGACGCCTCGCTTAGATTCAGAGCTGCCGAGATATTATTCTTTTAGAAGAAGGAGAAGCACTCGAGAATGAATAAAAGACTAAATAACTCTTTCTCTAATCCTAAAAAAATCCTAACTCCAGATTCCATGGTAGAATAAAGTCAGCTTTGTCTCAATAAGGATTTCTTAGGTTGCCATGAGTCTGAATCAACTCAACAACTGGCAACAGGGTCTTAAACCTTTTTTTTTTTTTTGGGCGGTGGAGTGGGGGCGGGGGCGGCTATAAGACCAGTGGTGATAAATGAGATCCTGTTATGGGATCTTTCTGGGTAAAACTAGACACACACACACAAGCACATACACAGACGAAATTAATAGATGATTTTCTGGGAGGAAAGGTTAATTGTGGATGCCATTTCCAGGATCAGTATTGGGAATTATGTTGTGCTGGACAAATGGAAAACGAGATTCATAGTGAGGAGAAAAAATATTTGAAAACAGCTAATTTTAATCATAAATAACATAGTTCAGGGGTTCTCAAATTTTTGCGTGCGTGTAAGAAACACTTGGAGAGCTTGTCCAAAATTCAGACCCTAAGGCCCCAGCCCCAGAGATTCTGATTTAGTAGATCTGGGATTGAGAACAGGAAGCTTTGTTTTTAATGAGTATGATGAGTTGTTTCTATTGTCAAAAGTCTACAGACTACACTTTTAGAGAAATTGAGTTAATATACATAGGATGCCATTATCAAATATTCTATTGATTAAAATTAGGAATGGTTACAAGGAAGCCCAGAAACACTAGGCAAAGATTAGCAAAGAAGCAAGTGAAATTTAAGACTGACAAGCACCCATCAGATATTTCCACCGGATATCTCAATTACTGTTTTTTTTGCCCTGCAGGAAAAAGATGTGGCAGTCTGCTTCCATAAAGATTTACAGCCTTGGAAACCCTATGGGGCAGTCCTACTGTGTCCTATAGGGTCGCTATGAGTCAGAATCGACTCGACAGCAATGCGTTTGGGGGATGTGCTGCCCGTCTTCTAAAATAAAACGATGTTTGATTTTTGATCACTCAAAGTCTAATCATTGCAGAGTAGCAATCAGAAAAGATGTTCCAAGACAATTTTATTATAAAAGAAGGGAATAATAAATGTTTCCATGAGTTCTAATGGTTTAGTAACCTACTTTGAAATAGCATTTGACTCATTACTTCTAAAATAAGGAGAAATTTAAAAATCCAGATTTAGAAGAAAATTATCTTTATAAGTAAACCTTTTTACTAGGAAGAGAACGTGAGAAATACATACAAAAATCTGAACTGCTTGGCATGTGATTCAGAGAATAAGCTTTACTGCTTATTCATAACACATACAATTTGGAGAAGAAAACCCTAAGGACGTTTGGTTAGAGTACCACTTAACTGTTCGCTGTGTGGACAATCATATATTTCTAGTCCTTTCCACAGTTGACAGACTGGCAAGTGGATTTGTGGAGCCGTGACCCCATTCAGTCATTCAGAGAGTTAAAAAACATAAACATGTCACAACTGAGACAAAACTAGGAAAATGACAGCATGTGAGATACAATCACGACAGAAGGTAGAACTTTAGGAGTGAAGGGGACTACAGGGGACTTCAAGTCCAGCGCCTTGATTTCCAAGGCAGGAAATGGAGTCGTGAACAGATGGAAGCTTGTCTTCCACACACAAGCTTCTAGCAGAAATAGGCTGGAATTCAGACCACTCAGCTCCCAGCCCAGAGGTTCAGGAATTCCTGGGCTCATAATGATGGAGTCAGAGCTAAGATGCCCCCAGGTCAGCAGCCCCTGGGTGTCATTACTGCCTCCAAGGGTGCCCCTTGCTGCTCCCCTGGCAAGGTGATACCTTGAGTAGTTATTTTTAAATTATACCTGTTATTTTGTACTGAGCTTACAGGAAAATCTTTGCACTTTTTAAAATATTTTTTGAGATTATAAATCTAAAAATATAACCTTGTACATTGTAATAACAGTTATTGTAGCCTGCTATTTTTGTTTATGGTATTTATTATTTTATTTATATCAATATATATATGGTATATAACCCATGCCTGTCAATTCTGACTAATATCGACCATATAGGACAAGGTAGAACTGCCCCATAGGGTTGCAAAAACTTTCAGAAGCAGACTGTCAAAATCTTTCTCCTGTGCAGTGGCTGGTGGGTTTGAACTGCGACCTTTAGGTTAGCAGCCGAGTGCTTAACCACTGCACCACCAGGGATATAGTATATTAAAAAAAAAAAACCATTGCTGTTGAGTCAACTCCGACTCTTAGTTCTTAACCGCTATGCCACCAGGGTTTCCGTATAGTATATAGTATATGTGGGGCCCTGGTGGTGCAATGGTTAAGAGCTTGGCTGCTAAACAAAAGTCAGCAGTTCGAATCCACTAGCTGCTCCTTGGAAACCCTAGGGGGCAGTTCTATTCTGTCCTGTAGGGTTGCTAGGAGCTGGAATTGATGCCAGGGCAACTGGTTTGGTTGTTTTTGTTTTGTTTTGTTTTCTCTACATCACCCAGAACTTCTGGATAGCTAAAACAGTTAAGCGCTTAGCTTCTAACCAAAGGGTTGGTGGTTCTAATCCACCCAAAAGTGCCTCAGAAGAAAGGTCTGACGATTTTCTTCTAAAAGGTCACAGCCATTGAAAACTGTATGGAGCACAGTACTACTCTGAAACACACGGGGTCACCATGAGTTGGGATCTATTCCATGACCACTGGTTGGTTGGGTGACTGGTATACCTTGAGTATTCCCAGGGCATCACGTTTAATGTCACTGCTTCCCAGGAGGATGGGACTTTGTTGGTTCTCATCCTTTTTGTGTCTGCAGCATTTAGCCCTGGGCCTGGCACACAGGAGGAAGTCAATAAACACATGTCGAACGAATTAATTAGTATGGATATTTCATAGGTCAACTGATCTCTTATTGTGGCGTATACAGATTGATTCCAGTTTTTCCCCACATTATAAAGAGTGCTGCAGTGAACATTCTTTGATGAATCTTTGCACCTAGTCCTTATCATTGCCTTATGATAAATTCCTAGAGGTGGAATTGTTAGATCAAAGCCTTTGGATACACACTGCTAAAATTGTTCAATCCTCCATCCTTCTGCCAACATTTTTTTTTTTTTGGTTTTAACAGCGAAGATATTTTTCTCCTGGGAACTGAAGTTTTGTGCTGGAAAAACATTTTAAAAGAACTCTGTCCATTTTGAATGAATAAAAACAGCTTTCGAACACTTTACGTCTGTATTGTATTAAATCATACTAGCAATTTGTCTAGAGGTGAAAGGTTATTGAAGCCACTGCTAAATCGCTTATATTTCTTGGACTTATTCTGTCTTGTAAGCTTAATAAGAAAAAAAAGAAAAACATGAATTTTGCTTAGATAGAGCAAGTCCAGTGTGGCTGTCCCAGAACCCCTGACAGACGAAGTGACGTGGAGGCAGGGTGTGATGGCTGGCAAGAAGCTGTGGCCTGGAGGGACACTGTAGCCGGAAGCAGCGGACTCAATGTAGATTTAACAATGTGGAAAAGCCTTATGGCACAGCGTGAAGGTGGGGAGGGAAGGAAAGGGGATATTTCTTAAAATGCATAGAAATAAAACTGATGCCCATTAAATACATCAGGATAGTTGCCTGTGTGGGAGGACAGAAACAGCCCATGCCGATAAGAGAGGGACTATGCCCAGCCCAAGCATCCCTGGTGGCACAATGGCTAAATGCTCTGCTGCTAACCAAAAGGTCAGTGGTTTGAACCCACCCAACAGTTCCACAGGAGACAATACCTAGGGATCTGCTCCAGTAAGGATTACAGCCTAGGAAACCCAAATGGGGTAGTCCTACTTTGTCGTATAGGATCACTGTGAGCTGGAATCGACTCCACCGCACACAATAACAACACCACCCTGATCAATGGTGCTGCTAATGTGCCAGGAACTGAGAAGTTATGCCCCCCGCCCCCCCCACTTGTGAATGTGACCCTGTTTGGAAATAATTTTCTTTTGTTATGGTAATGAGGTCATACTTAGGGTGGATCCTAAACCTAATCCCTTCCAAGTGTTGTCTTATCAAGGGGAGATTAGACACAGGGAGACACACAGAGAGGGAGGCACCATGTGAGGATCCCTCTACATGCCAAGGAATGCCAAGAAACACCTGGGCTGCCAGACCCTCAAGGAGACAAGGAAGGATTGTCTCCTAGAGCAGTCGGAGCTTAGCCCTGCTGACACCCTGAATTCAGACTTCTGGCCTCCAAGACTGTGAGATAATAAACGTCTGTTCTTTAAAGCCACCCACGTGTGGCATTTTTGTTATGGCAGAGCTAGAAAACTAAGACAGTAAGTAACCCAAGTCCAGAAAAGAGAAGCAAGAAAGAAGGAAGGAGGGGAGGGAGGGAGAGAGAAGAGAGGTAGGAAGGGCAGGAAAGAAAACAGAGGAAGGGAGGGAAGAGGAGAGGCGAAGGGAGGGAGGGAGGAGAGGGGAAGGAAGGGAGGGAGGAAAGGGAAAGGAGGGCAGCCGGTGCCACGATGGGGAAGGACTGGATGATTTCCAAGGTTCCAGCCACATGGCGTGTGATCACAGTACAGGTGGGACATGAACGCTGTGGCCGAGGCTCACATGTGTGAATACAGGAGTAGCATTTCTCCTGCGTACCTGGACAAATACTACAAACAAGGTATTGATTTTTAAAATAAACCATGTGCTTTGTGCAAGCAGGACTTTCAGTATAGACTTCCATAATATCACAAGCAGATGTGAGTCGTTTATTAAATTTACAAACAGCCAAGTCCCATAATGACGGCCCTCCCCGAGAGGGCCAGCTCCTCTTTGGCAGAACGCCAGCTGGATTTTCTGGGGTCGGCCGTTCCTCTCTGCTCTTGGAATCACACAGTACCAGACAATGCTTGAATTATTGAAATATGCCTCAAGTCTGTAGTCCATTGTCTTACCATTTCAAAGGACTGTGCACCTATAAATCATATCAAATGTCTGTGATCCTGACCAAAAAAAGAGAAGAAAAAGAAAAAGAATAATCAGGCACAGATACATCCTCGTCTATGGAAGGACACAGTACGGTGGAAAGGAAAGTAACGAAAGTATGTCTTGGTTTGAAAGGTTTATGCTAACACACGATGATACAGTACAGTTCATCGGCCATAAAGGTAGAGCTGTGTGGGTGTCTGAGTAGGTTGCTCCTGAATTCCTCTAGTTAAAATGACACAACCCTCATACAACAACCAAGTAAACATGTGAGAACATGCGGGGAGTTAGGGGTTCTGTAATAGCAATCTCTCCCCATTATGGAGGGGTAGAGCCCGCTTTACTGAACACCTTGACACCATTTACACAGATGGATCCCAGACCATCTCTTGTGTGATCCGTTTCATCCTGGTTTTCATTTGAAGAGGAAGCAGTTTGAAAACCAAGGTTTTTGTCTGGCTCTAGAAGAACAAGAAAACTGGCCAACCTTTAAATATTCTTCTGGTCTCAGTCAAGTTGCACAGGACCCAGTCTCCACTATTTGCTGCCAGGAATTAAACAAACATACACATGAAAAGAGGCACGCAGGAGCAAACAGACAGGGTGCTGTGCCGATGGAGAGCGTTTCCTCCGTTCCTGGCTTCACTAGTGGAGACGTGGACCCTGGGAGAAACACTGTCAGCTTCAGTATTTGTGGAAACAAAGAATGAGACTTCTCCCAGCATTGGCTTCTTGCCCACCCTGAGGTGGCCCCTCTAGACTTCAGTCCATTTGAGACCACTTTGCACATTGGGTGCGGGGCCGGGAGTGTGTGAGGAGACAGGAAGTTTACAGAGAACATAGTTACAACTCCCAGAAAACACTCAGATTTGCCTGCAGGAGACTGATTGGGGAATGCTCTCAGGAACCACACCTGTGAGGGAATAAGGCCAGCAGGATAAACAGAGGAAGAAGTTGAACTACGGTGATTCACAAAGACCTCAGCGGAGCCTAAGGGAAGCTGCGCTGCTGGGTAGCTCTTCAGAGTTGTCCCATGTTGGCTTTTATTACACCCCTCACCAACATCGCCCATCCAGTCATTGGGCACTGGCTCCCCCTTTCCTCCTTCACTCAAACCAGGAAGGAATGGAGGAGGATCCAGCTGAGAGCCACCAGCCACCAACACTCCCAGCAGCAGGGGGAACAAGTGCCTTGGTAGACACATCACAGCATCCACTACAAAGCATGAGATGGGTTTCTGCCCTTAAAGAGCTTACAGTCTAGTTGAGGAGACAAAACAAGTGCATTCTACCAAAACAAAAAACCAAACCCATTGCCATTGAGTTGATTCTGACTCACAGTGACCCTATAAGACAGAGTAGAACTGCCCCATAGGGTTTCCAAAGAGCAGCTGGTGGATTTGAAATGCCGACCTTTTGCTTAGCAGCCATAGCTCTTAACCTCTGTACCACCAAGGCTCTGCATTAACTACAGTCAGTTATAAGTGTCATGTGAGTGGCACAGAAAATATGTTTTGTAGATGTTTAGAGACATAGCAAACTAGAAGTGGAATTATGGATTATTCAACTTAAATTGCTCAATTTATGATTGAGAATACACTGTTGTTAAGATGAAGGGACACGTTCAAAGTCATGAATTTACTGTGGAACCACCAGTAGACCTAGGTTTCTGATTTCCATTCTCATTGTCCTCAGTAAACTGCCTCCATTGGAAGTGATTACTTTGACAGAATTGTACTAAGCTTGAATAGAACTAGGTCAAGTAAAGAACAGACCACCCCCCTAGCCTCCACCCCCCAAATAGGTTCTTAATAGCATAAAAATTAAATTCAAGAAAATATTTTGGTCTCAACCTTAAACATGGGCCATCAAGACATGGGACTAGAAAGATTTCCCTCTGCTTGCTAACAAGTTGTATTTCATCGCTTGTCTGTTTGTGGCAATGTGGGTGGCCTCCATCTCTTCTGAAGGAACGAGCAGCTCCAGCCATACTCATTTTGTGGAAATGAGAATGGTTTCTGAGTCTGTTTCCAAAAAACACTGAAGAACATGTGGGTAAGAAACCACCAGAGTCAACACCAGACCGCACTGGTGGCACCCAGCCTTTGTTGGGTGACTTGGTAAACCATAACCATAGACTGTAGCAGTGTTCACTATCCTCCAAATGACAGCATGGCCTGCTGGGGTGGGGGTAGGAGACTCCTTTTCTTCTAGAACTTTCCAGCTAATTTTCTTCCCAGCAATTTAAATTGATGTCTAATGCCTTGTGGCTGCACCAAAAGTGCTGCTTAGATAATGTTGAACTGGTCAATAGTAAAGATCTGAATCCTTTGATAAGTTACTACCTTCTCATCCCTTCAGTCATTCATTCAGCAGATGTTTGGACTTTGCACTACCGTAAAAACCAAGGACTTGAAGATGAGTAAGACGTGGTCCCTGCCATCAGGAAGCTTGGTCTGGTGGAGAAGACAGATAACGTGAATGTGAGTTGAGTATAAAGGCAAAGATAAAAAATGTAGTGGGTGCATTGCAGTGGGGTAGTGTTGGAGATGTCTGTGGTACACAGAGGTCGGGCCTTTATTTTGTTTGGCAAATGCGTCATTTGGATTGAATCTCGTCCTTAACCAAAGGTTGAAGATTCCAGTCCACCCACAGGCACCTCAGAAAAAATGTCTGGCGATCCACTTCTAAAAAATCAGCCATTAAAAACCATTAAATCAGGCATTAAAATATGGATTTTTCTATACTGACATATATGGGGTCACCATCGATGTGATAGCAACTGGCTTGTTTCTGAAGCACAGATGTGGTGAGGGGACCAGGGCCCCATCCATTCCATATCGCACCCCATCCCAGACCACTCAGGTAGAGCCAGGGCTTGGATTCTTCCTGATCTCAGGCCCTTGCATCTCCAGTGCTTCTCTGCTTGGCCAAAGCAGCAATTCTGGGAATGCTCGTCCCCCTGGAGATGCCCTCCCCAGAGAGAATTGCTCCCATCTTTCTAGCATTCTCTAAGGAGAAACAATTCTATTGTTAATCTCAGATAGAGTGAGAATCTTTCTTGCTGGAAATATGAATGGGCTCTACAATTTAAAGAGGAAAAATTCCCAATAGGCTATATTTAGAAAGTTATATAACTACCCCACCTCCCCAAAGTGAAAATATCAGCTGCTTCTAAATGTACCTGGATGTCTTAACCCTTAAAAAACAAACTCTTGAAACTAAAGGTTCTTGAAAGATCTTCATTTGAATGGAATGCAGAGGGATTTGAGTCTCCTTAGTGCTCATTCTTGTGATGATATATTTCCACGAATTTTAGTTTAAATATTCCAACTCAAAGAATTCTAAGATGGTGGAGAAGCTTTTCAGGGGATGAAGGTACTTATCACCAAGTGTATGCTTTCACACAGTAATGCCGACGTGGAGCTAATGTAAAACGTGGTTTCCACAGTTTATGACACACTCGATAGGCATAAATAGTAAGATCGATTTTTTTTTAAAGGAATTGTGGGCGAAGTAGAATTACCCACACTATTTTGAGGCTGAAAATGGAGAAACCAGTGTGACAAAATGAACATCTTTTCCTTGTACATTGTTCTTTGGTGCAGGGTAATACACTTGTGGCTACGATGGCAGGGTCACCAGTCTAGACAAGGGTTTCCTCCTGCCCGTAATGAATACTTCAGGGAGAAAAGATGCAGAAAATGTTCTCCGAGACTGTCAGTGAGACCACGTCATGTATTGTTGCTTCTTCTGTGCACAGAGAAGCCTATAATTGGTCACACAAACAGAGAGCTAAACCTACATTAAAAAACTTTTATCTGGCGAGTGTACAGAGCCACAGACTGGGCTCTGGGTAGCAATTCCAGTGCTGCCGCTCATTAAATGGTACGGAATAAGGTGAAAGAGCTAACTGATAGAAAATGCCACCTCGTTCTACTGATTATTGTAAAGAGCCCCATTTTTCCATAGTAAGCTTGTGGTTCTGAGTTACATAGGAATACATAAAAAAGATTGAAAAACCCTTCAGTTTATAGGAGACCAAAATGATGTTTTTGCAAATAATCTTTCTGATTAAGGCAAATGTAATGTTACCCCACTATTTCCATTTTATTTTGGGGTAGGAACAAAGTCAACTCACTGAGTTGGTGCTGGAGGTTTTTGTTTTTGTTTCGATCTTATTTCAGATTACACTGGGGCCACATTAAAAGAATAATGTTCAGAGCTGGTGATTAAAAATCATCTGAATGTACATTTCCTTGTTTCCCTCTCTCCTCACCTGCCTCCCAGCTTCTTCTTATCTCTGGCATGGCTCTCCACCATGCTAACTCTCCAAAGGCGATTCTGACTAATGCTGAAAAATTCGAGTTTGTAAAAGTAAAGACAGAATAATGTGGAAATGTAAAAAGTCTGCCAAATCTCAGTGGAATCACCTTTTGAGGCAAACTGAGGACAATCAAAACTTTCTAAATTCAGAGAGTGGAGAAACCCCAAGAGTATGGCTCTCCGACACCCTTTTAACACAGCACTGAAGTCACTCCTAAGGTTCACCCTTCAGCCAAAGATTAGAAGGCCCATAAAACAAACAATAATACACGTAGCTTAACCATGTATACGAGACTAAATGGGCACACAGCTGAGGAGCAAGTAGGAGAAGGCAGGAGGGGACAGGAAAGCTGCACGAGGGGAAATGGGGAACCACAGTTTGAGAAGCAGAGAGTGGGGCTGGCAACCAATGTCACAAAACAATGTGTGTGTTGTTTAATGAGAAACTAATTTGTTCTGTAAACCATCTAAAACACAAGGGGGGAAAAAAAAAACTTCCTAAACTGATGGAGTTCCAGGAGGTGGTTCTGGCAGGAAGTAAAAGTACATTCAAAATGGTGAGATAAAAAAAAAAAAAAAAAGATGAGCCAGTTCACTAGAACTATGCAATGTAGCTACTGGAAAGGTTTTAGGCCGTGCTAAGACAGCCTCTTTGAGCCACTCAGGCAACAGAATACAGGACTAAATGGATCACAGCTATTCCCCTGTGCCTTTGTTGTGGTTGGAGCCCTGGTGGTGCAGTGGTTAAGTGTTCAGCTGCTAACCAAAAGGTCAGCAGTTCACGCTACCTTAGGGATCACAACAGAGGGTCCCAGACAGAGCTGGAGGAAAATGTAGAACAAAATTCTAACTCAAAAAAAAAAAAAGACCAGGCTTACTGATCTGACAGAGACGAGAAACCCCGAGAGTATGGCCCCCCAACATCTTTTTAGCTCAGTATCGAAGTCACTCCTGAGGTTCATCCTTCAGCCAAAGATTAGACAGGCCCCCCCAAAAAACAAGACTAAAGGGGCATACCAGCCCAGGGGCAAGGACTAGAAGGCAGTGGGAACAGGAAGGGTGGTAAAGGGGAATCCAAGGTTGAGAAGGGAGACTGTTGACAAGTTGTGGGGTTGTTAACCAATGTCATAATACAATATGTGTACTAACCGTTTAATGAGAAACTAGTTTGTTCTGTAAACTTTTGCCTAAAGTACAATTTAAAAAAATTCACACACAAGTAAAACTTTGGAAAAACAAAAATAAAAAAATGTAGGCAGTTCAAATCCACCAGCCACTCCTTGGAAACCCTATGGGGCAGTTCTACTCATAGGGTCACTATGAGTTGGAATTGAATCGACAGTAATAGGTTTGTTTTTTTGTTGTGGTTGGTTAATTGTCGAGTCAGCTCTGACTCATGGCCACCTCATAAATAACAGAATGAAATGTTGCCTGGTCCTGTGCCATCATCATAATTGTTGGTATGTTTGAGTCCATCGCTGTGGTTATTGTGTCAATCCAAATCATTGAGTGATTACATTGTTTTAGTTGGCCCTCTACTTTACCAAACATGGTATCCTTTTTTAGTGATTGGTCTTTCCTAATGACATGTCCAAAGTAAGCAAATAAAAGTCTCGCCATTCTCGCTTGTAAGGAACATTCTGGTTGCATTTCTTCTAAGGCTGATTTTTCATTCTTTTGGCAGTCTATGGTATATTCAGTATTCTTCGCCAACACCACAGGTCAAACGCATCAATTCTTCTGTCTGCCTTTTCCACTATCCAACTTTTGCATGCCTATGAGGCCATTGAAAAGATCGTGGCTTGGGTCAGACACACGTTAGTCACAAAGCGACATCTTCACTTTTTACAGTTAAAGAGGTCTCTCGTAGCAGATTTGCCCAACACAATATATCGTTTGATTTCTTGACTGCTGCTTCTGTGGACATGGATTGTTGATCCAAGTAGAATGAAATCCTTCGCAACTTCAATTTCTTCTCTATTTATCACGATATTGTTTATCAGTCCAGTTGTGAGAATTTTTGTTTTTTCCATCAGGTGTAATCCTTACTTAAGGCTGTAGTCTTTGACCTTCATCAGTAAGTGCTTCAAGTCATCTTTATTTTCTGCAAGCAAGGTTGTGTCATCCACATATTGCAGGTTGTTAATGGGTCTTCCTCCAATCCTGATACCACATTCTTCTTCATATAGTCTGGCTTCTTGGATTATTTGTTCAGCATACAGATTGAATAAAAAAGATGAATGGATATAGGCCTGACACATACCTCTTTCAATTTTGAATCTTGCAGTATCCCCTTGTTCTGTTTGAATGGCTGTCTCTTGATCCACCTACAGTCCACACGAGCACAATTAAGTGTTATGAAATTCTCGTTCTTCCAGATATGGTTCATAATTTGTTATGATCGCATAGTCAAATACCTTCACATAGCTGATAAAACACAGGTAAACATCTTGTATTCTCTGCTTTTGGCCAAGATTAACTTGAGAACAGCAATGATATCCCTCATTCCACATCCTCTTTTGAATCCAGCTTGAACTTCTGGCAGTTCCCTGTGGATGAATAGCTGCAGTCATTTTTGAGTTATCTTTAGCAGAATTTTGCTACGATGTGCTATTAATGATATTGTTCGATTATTTCTGCATTGTTTCATCTTCTTTCTTTGGAATGCACATGAATACGGATCCCTTCAAGTCGGTTGGCCAGGTAAGCTGTCTTTCAAATTTCTTACATAGATGAGTTAAATAGTTCCAACGCTGCATTCTTTTGACGAAGGATCTTGATTGGTATTCTATCAATTCTTGCAGCCTGTTTTTTTGCCAATGCCTTCAGTGCAGCTTAAACTTCTTCTTCTGGTATCAGCTGTTCTTGATCATATGTTATTTTCTGAAATGTCTGAATGATGGCCAATTCTTTTTGGTACGGTGACTCTGTATATTCCTTCCATCGTCTTCTGATGCTTCTTGTGTCATTCAGTTTTTACCCACAGAATTCCTCAGTATTGCAATGCAAGGCATGAATTTTCTCTTCAGTTCTTTCAGTTTGAGAAATGCTGATCGTGTTCTTCTCTTTCAGTTTTCTAACTCCAGGTTTTTCAACATTTCATCGTAATATTTTACCTTGTCTTCTCGAGCTGCCCTTGGAAATCTTTTGTTTAGCTCTTTTACTTCATTATTTCTTTCATGTGCTTTAGCTATTCTGTGCTTAAGAGAAAGTTTCAGAGTCTCTTCTGACATCCATTTTTTCTGGTCTTTTTAGTGACCTTTCTTCATGTATCATGTCTTCCCACAATTCTTCTGGTTTTCGGTCATTAGTGTTCAGTGCATCAAATCTATTCTTGAGATTATCTCTAAATTCAGGTGGGATGTATTCAAGGTCATACTTTGTCTCTTGTGGCCTTACTTAGATTTTCTTCAGCTTCAACTTGAACTTGCACAAGAGCAATTAATGGACTGTCCCTCAGTCAGCCCCTGGCTTTGCTTATGTTGACCTTCTCCATCATCACTTTCCACAGGTGTAACCAAAAAAAAACCCTTGCCGTCCAGATGATTCCAATTTCTAGTGACCTTATAGAACAGAGTAGAAATGCCCCAAACGTTTCCAGGGAACTGTGGGTAGATTCGAACGGCCGACCATTCAGTTAGCAGCTGAGCTCTTAACCACTGCTCCACTGATGTTAGCAATTTTATTTCTGTGTGGTCATCTGGGGAGATTCACCTGTACAGTTGATTATGTTGTTGAAAAAGTATTTCTAATGAATAAATTATTGGTCTTGCAAAATTCTACTAGGAGTGAGGACTGATGAGACTACAGCTAGCCTTATCAGAAAAACATTTCTTTCTTTTTTTTTTTTTTTTTGATGTTTTTTAAACCCCAGAACTTCTAACTCTGAGGGAATTGACAAGAATATGAAAGCAGATGTGGAACTCTTATCAAAAGAATCCATTGGAATATCTGGTGTGGCCTCTCTAATCTTAAAAGGAATGCCAGCCCTTCTGAAAGGCAAGGGTTTTATTTTATTCAGATGGGATCTACTGCAGTTTGGAGGGAGAGTGTCTTGCACACAACAGATCCTGGCAGCAATTCAATAAGTTAAACTGATTTAAAGAAATAGGTATGTAGCAATTGTGCTGGATATATTTGTCATTGACGTAGACTCAAAGTCACTGCTTACCTTCCTGAAGTTAAATTAAAAATACCTAAGTAACTTCTGCCTACACGCTATATTCTGTGGTTAAACAAAGATGTCCCTAGTAGAAAGAATGTTCCTAACGGGGAATCTTGATGCAAGACCCTTATCAGGAATCCCCTCAGCAACCCTCAAGAAATATTTTGAGATAATTACCTTGTGACCACCCTGTAAACTACCCCCTTAGTCATGTATTTAAACTAGCCAATCCATACAGCCCACATTCACGTTTCCAACCAATCACTGTAAAGCTCCCCCAGTTGCCCCACCTCCTCCTTACCTAACCTTCCAACTTCCAGTCAGAATACTGTATTTTACCTCATATATATGCCTTTGTAACTTGACTATTTTGGAGCCTTTCCTTTCACTTTTTGAGATCAGATGTGCCCCAGGTTTGAACTTTCTTGGACCTTCAATAAATCTCTTTGCTTTTATTTTTTTTTAACACAGTACAGTTCTTACTCATTGGTAGATCCCTAAACCAAATGTTTTAAAAGTTTTCTGGCCCCTCTAAATAAATACATCTCCAGAGCCAAAGACCCCCACCTTATTAAACATATTTTAATGATAGAGGGGCACTGGGCTATAATAACAGATTAAAAAATTCTTTTTTAAGTTTAAAGTCTTTCTATCGTACTTTGGTATTATAGAACATTTCATGGAAACATGATTATATACAGCATTATTTTAAAATCCCAAATGACCACAGAGACTTAAAAGTCACATATTTAGTAAAAGAGTTTTGAGCATCCACGATGTAAAAAATATTTTAAGAAGGTTTTTAATCCTAGTATCATAACTCCCAAATGTCTTCTCAAATCAGTGGGCAAGCAACTGAAAAGTAACATCCTCCCTCACATACCGCTCAGTCTATATTAACCATTTGATTTGGATTAAAGAAAATCTAATTTAGCAAAATAATTATTGGTATTCTTCTAGACAGTACGTTTCTTCAGAGACATTTAAAGAACCTTGTACAGTGTGTTTTGTATACCACAGGAAAAGTAAAATTAATTTTAAACATGTCCTTTGCTGGGTACGATGATAACAAATTGTTCCTGAATCTATATGAGCCATTTCCTCCTTAAAAAAGGCACTTAAATCTGCACCTATCATGCCATCCTGAAGCATCAGGGATGAGGTGAGGCTCCACACTTACACACAGCTCAAAAACAAATGCATATGAATTCTTGGAAATGTCAAATACCCGCCTTTCCAATAAAATAACTTCTCAGTTATATGCTGCACTTCACTTGGATAATATTCCCTTCTATAATTATTAGATAATATTCTCTCTTAGAGCTTATAATTAGGAAAGAGACAGAGAGAGTCCTACAAACCTAAAGCTGTGGAGTGAGAATAGAAGCCTGAGTAGCTTGTTTTCATCTCTGGTTCTGAGTAACAGGCTACAGAAAGCAATTTTTAGAAAACATGGTTCCATCTCCACCTTGCTCCTGATAGTGGCTAAAACCGTTTCTGAAAGGGGAAAATACATTTATGAGCTGTCGGTGTACTGTGTCAAGGAAGCCGTGGTATATATTTTAACTTGGCACGAAAGATGATTTTATAAGTAGATGTGGAACGAATGCTTGGTTCAATTTCTTTTTGCCCTTAAATGTGGACAGTTTGATTTGCTCAGGGATGAACACTAAGCACAGGTGACTCCAGACAGGGAGTTAAGGTTAGTAATAGGTTAAGGTCAAGGAGGGCATCCTCTTAGCAGCTGACTCTTTAGCACCAAGCAACAGTCTGGTTTGGAAATTGAAGCTTTAGCTTGTGGGAAAAAATGGGTTTTAGTTCCAGATGTATTTATTACAAGTGACTTGGAAGCTGTCTCTTTGACTTATATCCCCAAATATAGCATTCTTTATTTACACAAAATGTCTGCATCTTCAATTTCTAATGATCTGCCTGGCAGGAAGAGGAACAATGTGAAGGCTTGGTAAAACCACGTAGATGGAGTGAGTTTAATCTCAGGTCTTAGGTACCCTAAGATAAACTGTCGCCATGTTCATCCTCTGCTAGGTAGAGACAACGCCCAAGAATGTGGCCGTGTTAAAAAGAAGTCAGATTTCTGCTGGTCTACAATGAACTACAACCACTATGGCTAGTAAAGACTGGCTACTAGTAGCTGACTCTAACTTTAGAAGTAACTATCTTTTCAGGCCTAGAGGAGGATTCCCAATTTCAGAGCGGTTACTACAGGCTACTGGTAAAATCAATTTTACTTCTGTTGAAGTTTTTGAAAAATATTGTACACAACAGAATGAGTTGGTTTTTCTAAAGAAACAGTAAATGGCTTTGAGGTCATAAGAGTGGTTTATAGAAACTGAGGCTCCATAAAATTACGTATCCAGAATCAATGGGTTCGAAGCCAGGATTAAAGTGAGGAATTCCAGCATTGCTCTCTGAGGGAAGGAGTTGGATTGATCCGAGAGCCACAGGAAAATACTAATTGCATTAGAAACGCACAGGTATTCAGATGCCCACACCCTAATATTCTCCATGTCCTAGGATTTGGTTGCTATTTTGAAGGAGTAGTTACGGGGCTAAACTTTACAAGATTTTACCATCCCAGGATGACAGTCTAAAAGGAAAGAAGAGATGGCTTTACATATACAGGTAGACCCCAATTTATGATATATTTGAATTGTGATGAACCACGCTTAAAACAACTCTTTTTTAATACATTTTATTGTGAGCACTACAATGTTACAGCATGTAATCTGGTGATGTTATTCTCAGATGTTCACTCACAGATGTTCAATGTTGTGACTTATAATGATATTGATAATAGAAGGCAATAATAATGAAAACTAAAAAAAAAAAAATTGAAGTATTTGACTTCATCAGAGCTGACTTAACGACAGTCGTAAGTCAGGGACTACCTGTGTCTCGGGAACTAGGCAAGGAACAAATACGTTATTTTTATGAAACAAGTTATTGATACCTCCTATGTGCCAGGCCCTCTTTTAGACACCAGAGATGCAGATAAGACCCTTGCTCTCATGAAGCTTATCTTCTAATACTGAATGGCATCTCACTGGCAGGGAATGTAAAAGTGTAGGAATATATGAGCAGGGGGATTAAGTGACGGAAAATCTTGAAATCCAGAGTCAGGGATAAAAACAAACAATATCACAACTCCTTATTCTGAGAAGCTAGACAGTAAGCCAATGAGTCCTATGAGCTGAGGACTGAGTGGAAGGAAAAATTACTTAGCACTGATTTTTCTTCTCCCCCTTAATGAGCTTCTTACATAAACACTGGCATTTAGGCTAAAAAATAAATAAATAAAAAATAAGTATGGTCTTTCCATGTCAGGAGCCCAAGGGACCACTTAGGCAGCATTAATTTAATGAGCTTGTTACCAATCTCTTCAGAACCTCTAGCTTTGTCCAATGTCCAAATGGACTTCCTCAAGATAGTTTCAATTTACATCAACTCTCTCTCCAGTTCAGAGCAACAGCTCTGAGCGAGAAACACTAAAATGTTGCAGTAGTCTCATTTATGAGTAACTGAAGAGATTTGCTATCTGTTTCTTGGGAAGAGAGGTTTGTCCTGGTTATTGTGTAGTGGGACAGAAATGAAGTCCCCTATTGTCTTTTCTTATTTAAAAATTTTTTTTTTTGAAATTACAAAAGCAGTGTATCTTACAGAAAAATTACAAAATAGAACTAAGGAGAAAAAGAAAAATCACCCACAATTCCATCAATCACTGAGAGCCCTATTTAATCTTTTACTTACTCTTACGGTCTATTCCACCTCTGTCCATATACTGTAAAGAAATGCGATCATATGGTACTTAGTATATTGTGATTTGTCTCCTCGCCCTCTTAATGACTTTCACATTGTTCCATGTCATCCTACATTTCCTAATGGCTGTGTAGACATAAGAGGCTGAACTGGCTTTATTCAAGAGTATGACAGGCATGAAAAAATTTCTCTTTTCTTATTAACTTAATGGAATACACCCCTGCCCCCATCCCTGTCAAGGCAAGCCCAAAACCCACTGCCATCCAGTCGACCCTGACTCGCTTTAAATCTTTACAGAAACAGATGCCACATCTTTCTACCGCAGAGTAGCTGTTGGGTTCAAACCGCGACCTTTTGGGCAGCAGCCGACCGCTTTGACCACTGCGCCACCAGGGCTCCTCCCATCCCTATAGCCTGTCTCTAAATTCCGAAGTGACCTCTGACCAGCCAGTTTCGGGGTTCGAGTATACCACGTGTGTTGAGAAGGGCAGCCTGGCTGCCGAGTTCCTGCCCGCACCCACGGTCCTCCGGTCGGAACCGCTCGTCCTCCTGCCAGGGCCTGGCCAGTGGTCCCGGGAGAGGCACTCTGCGCACCCAGGGTCCCCCCATTCCCTCTTACGGAGTCCAGCCCGAGTCCTGGGGAGCCGGGGTCACCCCGCGCCCCCGTCTCCCCGCGGACCGTCCCAGCCCCTGGCCCCGGGGTAAGACCCCGGAGAGGCTGCCGGGAACCCGGGCCGGCCCAGCTCGCGGGCCGCGCCGCTCGGGGCCGGGCCGGGCCGGGCCGGGCCGGGCCGGGCCGGAGCCGCGCGAGGCCGCGCCGTCCCTGAGTGATGACGCGCTTCCTGCCCTCCCGGCGCTCGCGGGCCGTGCGCTCGCGCTCGCCCTCGGCTCTTGTTGGGCGCCGGGAGCCAGCGGCGGCGGCGGCAGCGCTGAGGCGGCTGCGGGAGCCGAGCGGCGGCCGGGCGCGCTGGGGGACGGCGGCTGCACTGCGGGGCGGACGCTGTGCCATGAGACAGTAAATGCATCCCCCGGTAAGGCGCACGGATGGCTCGGGTTCCCCCTTCCCCGGCTGCGTGCACGCTGCATGAATTTCTCGTGTCTTTTCCCTCCCCTTTACCGAAGGAAAATGTGGGTGGTTTTTCCTTCCTTTTGCATCTCGTGAGAGGTGCCAAATACGGGGGCGGGGGGGGGGGACAACAAAAACAAAACCGCAAAGCTCTCAGGCTTGGTGTTCTAGGAGGGGTTTTTGCATAAAAATAAAAATAAAATAAAATGAATGCACCTGTCCACTGCACATGTATGTTGCACTGCACTCGACCCGGGCGCAGCGCCTTGCAGACAGCCTCGCCGCCGGCGCCCGCGAGCGGATTCCTGACGGTGGGCAGCCGGTCCCCTCCGGGCTCCCCGTGGGTTTCCGGTAACCGGGCTTTGAAGTGCAGCCCGCCTGCATGGAGGGTCCCGTCGGCCGGGCCGGTCCCCCCGCCAGGAGAGTTGGCGCGGGCGGAGCGGCTTCATTCCAGCACTGGCCGCCCGACTCCAGCCCCACTTTGCAAAGCCAGCCCCCCCGGTGCGGAGCCCCTAATTCGATCCTCGAGTCAAACCTGCCCATTAGTGGACGCCCCTCTAGCTGGAAACCGCCGCCCGCACACTGCCGGCCGCTGCGGGACGAGGGCAGCGCCGGCCGGAGAGCGAGGGCAGGTTTGGGTTCTGTGCGGCTGGGCTCGGACTGGCCGAGCTGCGCCCTCTCCTCCCCCGGCCAAAAGCTGGAATTTCGCGCGCGCCGGGAGCCCGGGCACCTGGAGACGGGCGTTTCGGGATTCCTGGGGGACCGAGGGACGACGTTCGAGGGCGCCATATTTTCAGTGGGTCTCGGCTGCGGAGGGGAGGGGGCGAACGGTGTCTGGGCCCCGGGGGTGGCGCGGCGCCCCGGCATAGAGGCAGCAGCGGCTTTCGCCGGGAAAGTTTGCACGCCGAGGCAGGCGGAGGCGGCCGCGCAGGGCGCGCGCTGCTGCTGTCCCCACAAGGGCGCGCGGGCTGCAGCGCGTCGCCCGGCCCTCCCGGCCCGCCCGGCCCGGGCCGGAGGCTGAAAACCGCCGTCAGGGGTAGCGCACACGGCTGGGCGCCTTCTCCTCTCTTGCGGAGACGCGGGGTTCGGGCCCCGAAGCGTAGGGAACACGCCCCTCTCCCCCGCTGCGACGGCTGCCGGGCGGCTCTGCCGAGCCGTGCGCCTGGCAGCGTCCCCCGGCCGGGCGCCGGGGCTGGCCTGTGCGCTCCGCGGGCGTTGGGGGCTCAACCCCTGCGGGAGCGGACGCACCCCGGATGGGGGCGGGATCCTGGCTTGCGGTCGCCTGGAGCCGCCCACGGGCTCGAGCCTACAGTCGCCGCCTGGACTGCTGCGGCGACCGCAGCAGTGGGGCACCCGCGGCTACGTGCTCGGCCCTCGCCGCGATGCCAGCTCTTGGAGGCGAGGAAAGGGGGGGCGTTTCCAGAAGTTGGGGCTTCAAGGGACGCGTGGGGAAACTTGGATTCTAGCTGCTCATGGAGAGCTGAGGTGGCTTGGGGAAAGAGAGTCGGGCCAGAGACGCTGCGTCTCCTGGTGAAAACTAACCTCTGGTTATTGCCACAGGATGAGAGAGGAATGAACTACAGTGTTAGGGTTTTTAAAGATGTAAAGACAAGAGAGTAGGGGTGATTTCCTGGAGAAATGGACCCCAAAAGTGACGTAATTTACAAGCACCCCCCTGCTCTTACGTAACCCTTAGACTTCTGACACTACCTGCTTGTGCTGAGCTGTGTGTGGCATTCCTCAGGTTGCGTGTTATCCTCCATTCTGCAGAGCTTGGAGTTAGCGCCTTCTCAGGAGTGGTGCAGTGAGGAATCTCGAGTTTTGAAATGTCCTCTGCTTTGCGAAAGGGCAGCGGAAGGTCGTGATTGCAGCCCTGAATCATCGGAGTGCGGGAACGTGCCAGCCTTTCTCCTTGCCGTCTTACCGAAATGATTGTCTCAAGGTCGTGTGAGCCCTTTGGATCTTCATTTTTGGAGAGGCTGAAAGGGGCCCCAGAAGCCTGGCGAGGCCTTTGCTCTAGGAGATGTGCCCTCTGATGTCAAGAATTAGGTTGCTCCTTTGCTCATCCATTCAGAAAGTGCCATCGATGTGGTGGTCAGCCACTGAGCTCCCAAGATCTTAACTTCCAGGACTGCTGAAGTGGCCCCACAGCTAACTACAAAAAGTCCTCATCCCTTTGGGGAAGTTCCAGTCTTAGAAGTGGTACCTTGAATCAGGAAGCATAGGGCCTCTCGGACTTGGGGAGGGGGTACCCCCCAGCTTCTCTGTGCCTTCCTTCTTACCCACTGAGACCAGGAAGGATACTGAAGAGTTTTTTAGAGTCTGTTTTTGGGGCTGTTGTGCTTCACTCTCCAAAAGGAGAGTGGACTTCCTTGAGTGCTGAATGAGTTCCTGGGGATAGTCCACAGAGGTATAGGCTGTCTGTGTTGCTTCAGTCCATCTACTGCTGAACCTGTTTGTTCAGGTTTTTCAAACACTGTTCCTAGAATGTTTTCACACAGAGTTAGGTTTTAGGAATAGGAGTATGTGTGCATAGTATTTTCCAATCTAATACCTTTTATAGATCAAATTATACAGATCCCTCCACCCTCACTCCTCTACCCCTTACCCCCAGCAGATCATTGGTTCCTAAGAGCAGTAAGGCGTAGTTACAGGTGATGGTGTCCTTAGGTGCTGTCAGGGCGATGCTGACTCATAGTGACCCCATGGGACAAAGTAGAACTGCCCCCATAGGATTTCCTACGCTGGGACCAGATAGCCAGCTCTTTCTCCTGAGGAGCTTCTGGGTGGGTTCCAACCGACAACCTTTCAGTTAGCAGCTGATCTCTTAACTGTTACGCCACCAGGGATCCTTAATAGGTGGTGAACAATGTAAGTTTTTAAGAATGTTAGTAAAAAAAAGCATCTAAGGATGGGGTTATTCATTGTACTGTTATGTTTTATAACTACATGTATGTCACATATATTCTTATGTGTATACTAAATATATTTAAATTAAGTTAAATAAGATAAATTTTTTAGAAAAGAAATTATTGCAAACTCCATAATAGTCATTCCTGTTTACTACCTTAATAGTTATCTATTTTTTTTATGCCTCTTTTGACAAAGTTATAAATTGTGCTTTGTTATGTTGCCTCTTTCCTGATTCTTACTATATAGCGTCATGGTTTGATAAGAGTTTTGCATTGTTTTTCCCATTAAGACAATTTTGTAACTTCAAAAGGTTAGAAACCCCTATGCATTTCGAACGCTGCCTGTAGGCCTTGTGGTGTGTGTGTTGTGGTGTGTGGTGTGCCCAGATCTTGGAACAGCGTCTAAAACTTGTGAGCTGACATTTCTACTCTAGAACTTCTGAGCCACCTTGTTTTCTTGGAGATTTTGGGTGGTTGTTGGCCAATACAGGAAGTACTAAAAAAGAGTTAAATAATTCAAAGTTATTTTTTATTGGGTACAGAAGATGTAAAGAAGGAAAATATAGTAGGAAGGACCAGAATTACAGCTTAACATACCCAGCTGGTGCCTTTTTAATTATAGTAGTTTCCCCTAGAACTTTTTAATCCTATCACTTTTATATTTAATAAGGAGCCTAGTTAAAACATAAGCCAAACAAAACTATTACAAATAATGGGGATAGATGATGGCTATAACCACATGTTTTGCCTGAAGTTAGGAGAGTTAAGGAATCTGAACTCTGCCAGACTCCCCCTGCCGGCTCCATACACCCCTCCCAAAAGGCCAGAGTGTGAAAGGCAAAAATTCTTCCAGTGGGAGGCAAAAAACCCAAGTGCTTTTTTTTTTTGTTGTTGTGCTTTAGGTGAAAATTTACAGCTCAAGTTAGTTTCTCACACAAACATTTGTACACACATTGTTATTTGACACTAGTTGCTGTCCCTATACTGTGACTGCACATTCCTCCTTTCCACCCTGGATTTCCCGTGTCCATTCAACCAGTTCCTGTCCCTTTCTGCCTTCTCATCTCGCATCTGGACAGGAGCTGCCCATTTAGTCTCGTGTATCCACTTGAACTAAGAAGCACACTCTTCATGAGT
Organism: Loxodonta africana; assembly: GCF_030014295.1. Taxonomy (NCBI): domain Eukaryota; kingdom Metazoa; phylum Chordata; class Mammalia; order Proboscidea; family Elephantidae; genus Loxodonta; species Loxodonta africana. Next base: position 53,454,344 of record NC_087354.1, on the reverse strand, counting down.
CAGACATTTTCAAGTGCATGTTTAAGGTAAGCCTCTTTTGTCCATTGACTGTCCTAACAACCTTTGGCTCAGTGGCAGGTGCCATTTGAATGACAGCTGGTGGGCAAAGCTGAGTGCAAAATGCTTTGGCTGTGAGAGCCTTTATTTGTGGGAGTCCAGAGCTGTGAACTAGGACTGGACTGCGTTTGCTGTCCGTTTCACAGTGGGTTTTTAGAGGCAGTGCCAAGACCATGGTTTTGTTCTCTTAACCAACAATTATTTGATTTCAGCCGAACTGATGCGGTTCTGAATATGTAGAACAAGGGATAAATATTTCCGTTTTACTCCTTTAGTCATGGTTTTTAACAGGCAGAATTCTGTGCTACTCACTTGATCAGCAAATGTTTTTGAGGGGTTACCACATGATTTATGCTAAGAAGACATCCACTGCCCTCATCCCACACACTGTGTTCCCAGAGGGTGATATTCTTTTGTACTTTATGTGTCTCCTGGATTGGAATGGGGAGGGGGGGCAGTGCGTGATTAAATAGTTAAAGCCATCGACTGCTAACCTGCGGCTCTGCGAGAGAAAGATGTGGCAGTCTGCTTCTGTAAAGATTTACAGCCTTGGAAACCCTTTGGGGCAGTTCTACTCTGTCCTATAAGGTCGCTATGAGTTGTAATCCACTCCTGAAGGACAGCACAGTAGAAAGATGAACAAGAATGTAAACAAGCAGTACACTAAAGAGATGCAAAGGGTCAGTAAACATATGAAAAGATTCTCAGCGAAATGCAAATGACAAGCAAAGAGAGAGTAGTTTTCTGTTCCCTGGATTGAGGTGCATTTAAAAGGTTGATAAAGTCCTCTGCTGGAAGGCTGTGGGGGAATCTCTCAGACTGTTGATAGGAGTGTAAGTTGTATAACCTGTCAGGAAAGCAGACAGTTTCTGTGAACATCCAGAATGTACATGCCATATGACTCAGCAATCCCACATTTGGGGCCTATTTTACACAAGATAGCTGCAGTGTAAGGACATGGATTTGAGGGTGCTTATTGTAGCATTGTTACAGTAAACAAACCAGAAGCAACACGGATGCCCATCTGTAGGATGAATAAAATACGGTGCGTCCACACTATGGAGTATTTTGTGAGGGCTGTCCACGATATGGAAACCCTGGTGGCGTAGTGGGTAAGAGCTAGGGCTGCTAACCAAAAGGTTGGCAGTTCAAATCCACCAGGTGCTCCTTGGAAACTCTATGGGGGCAGTTCTCCTCTGTCCTGTAGGGTGGCTATGAGTCAGAATTGACTCAACGGCAGTGGGTTTGGTTTTCTTTTTTTAGTCCATGATATATTAAAACAAGCAAGTTACAGCGTACTGTATATAGTGTGATCCTATTTCTGATATAACAGAGAAGCGGCCCTATGTGTATGACTTGGGGAAAGATGTGGAAGGACACACAGCAAACTTAATATTATTTAAAATTGGTGTGTGGAGGGGGTGATGAATACCCCAGTTGGTTGACTGGTTCAACAAGCTTGTTTTTCTATATGAAAACACTTAAAAAAAAATTAATTGGTTAAGGAATGGGAAACTCACTAGGAACCATTTGGAAACTAAGGCTGGGAAATATCAGACTTGCTTTGCCTGATGCCCTCTACATCAATCTCTTATCTCTTTAGAACCTTTCAGTTAACGATCTTCTCAAATCCTGAGATTTCCCAATTTTTAGTAGTGTAGGAAACCCTGGTGGCGTAGTGGTTAAGTGCTATGGCTGCTATCCAAATGGTCAGCAGTTCGAATCTGCCAGGCGCTCCTTGGAAACTCTATGGGACAGTTCTACTCTGTTCTGTAGGGTCACTATCAGTTGGAATCGACTCGACGGCACTGGGTTTGGTTTTGTTTTAGAAGCTCCCTCCTGCTTCCCTCCATGTCCACCCCCCACGCCTTTTTTTTTTTTTTGCATTGGGTAAATCTGCAAAAGACCTCTTTCAAGTGTTAAAAAGCCAAGATGTCACTTTGAGGATTAAGGTAAGCCTGACCCAAGCCATGGTATTTTCAATGGCCTCATATGCATGTGAAAGCTGGACAGTGAATAAGGAAGACCAAAGAAGAATTGATGCCTTTGAATTATGATGTTGGCAAAGAACATTGAATATACCATGGACTGCCAGAAGAATGAACAAACCTGTCTGGAAGAAGTGCAGCCAGAAAGCTCCTTAGAAGGGAGGATCGTGAGACTTTGTCTCATGTATTTTGAACATGTTATCAGGAGGGACCAGTCCCTGGAGAAGGACATCATGCTTGGCGAAGTACAGGGTCAGCGAAAGAAAGGAAGACCCTCAATGTGATGGATTGACACAGTGGCTACAACAATGGGTTCAAACATAGTCATGATTATGAGGATGGCGCAGGACCAGGCAGCATTTCCTTCTGTCGTGCATAGGGTCGCTGTGAGTTGGAACCAACTTGACAGCACCTAACAACAACAGATTCCTTCAAGGTAAAGAATGGCTTCAGGAAAAGCTGTTTATTTCTGGATCTGCCCCCAGGATAGTGGTGAAAATGAGAGCATGAAAGCTCTTAGCATTCTTCTTTTTCTTGACTTTCCCTGATCCCATTCTGAGGAAAGACCAGAGTGGTCTGGCCAATTGAAGGGTCTTCCTGAAGAGCAGCAGCATCCCCTCAAACTTCGTTTTCCCATCTGGGGCCTGGGTAGGTGCTGTTTAATGACTGTGCTGGCATTTGCCCTCGGGTCTCTTTCCACACCATGGCTGGTTTAGCTCATTGTTCCACCTGTACCATTTTCATCCCTGCCTCTTAATATGAATTTTGAAACCTTGATAAGATTTATGAGTTCTTGGCAGTTAGTTACAACTAAAACCGCACTTTCAAAAGCAGTGGAACCTCCATCCCATAAAATGTGCATACTGTGTGACCCGTGTGAATCCCAGAGGGAGGACCAGCACTTTACCCTGGAGGCCAGAACTCTGCTGCACAATCTGAAAACCATTGTTCAGATTGGAGTTGTGGTTCCCAAACTAGGATGCATCAGAATCACCGGGAGGGCTTGTTAAAACCCAGCGTTTCAGTTTCAGTAGGGCTTGGGTGGGGGCTGGGAATTGCATGTTTAACAAGGCCTCAGGTGACACTGATCTTGCTGGTCAGGGACCACACTGAGAGAACCACTGGATTAGAGGAACCAGCTGCCTCTGTTTTGCAGATCCTTGTGCTTTAGTCAGAATCGACTCGAGAGGGCACTGGGTTTGTGCTTTATCTCAGGAGCCCTGATGACACAGTGGTTAAAGGCTCGGCTGCTACCCAAAAGGTTGGCAGTTTGAACCCCATGGGACAGTTCTACTCTGTCTTACAGGGTCCTATGACTCAGAATTGACTCTATGGCAATGGGTTTCTTGGTTTGTGCTTATATTCTAGCCAGCCTTCTACCCTGTCGTGGATGAAAGTCAGTTATCTGAATCAGGGCAAGTTAACTCAGTTTTACCAAGCTGGGAAAAATGAACACTTGGGTCACATCACTTACCATCTATATCTATTGTAGGTGTTTGGGAACTGGACTGTTTTTATAGATACATGTTTAATCAATGGTGAAAGTCGAAGTTCATGGGTATTAAATGTTATGTCATAGATTCTCATGGGAAGGAGGAGAGGGCTGTTAGAAATTCTCTGGTTCCTGTCCTCCCCACAATATATGTTCTAGATTCGATGTCATTGATTTCTTTTAATAAAATGTTAACTACATTCAAGGGAAGCTAAGAATAAAATGGTGACCAAGTGATAAATGTTGTTTAAATTTGATCGTGATCTGGTGGTAATTGCTGATGCATTTTTGGGAGGAAATCAAGTGAAATAGCCATTAATCTCAACAAGGGTTTATTGCAGTGTCACCTGAGGGACAAGTTGCCAGGGATGCTCCACAGTGATAAGTGCTTGACTGTCCTCTGGGGTCCTTGCTTGTCTGGGTATCCTTGTGAGACTGTGATGACCCACAGCTCAGGAAGAGTGTTTTCCGAAGGCACCCCTTCCCACTGATCCCCCCCATCCTAAACTTCTTTACCACAGAAGCATTGTTTTTTTTTTTACATAAGTCACTTAATTAAAAAAAATAATTACTTTATTTTTGTTAAAAATATGCACAGCAAAACATACACTAATTCAACAATTTTTACGTGTACATTTCAACATTGATTACATTCTTTAAGTTGTACACCTATTCTCACCCTCCTTTTACAAATTGTTCCTTTCCCATTAACGTAAACTCATGGCCCCCTCAGCTTCCTAGCTAACCTTTTAAGTTGCTGTTGCTAATTGGATGCAACATTGATCTTTAGAAGGGCACAACGTTCAAGGCAGCTTAGCCACTGAATTTTAGTGCCTCTAATTCTTTTCTATAGATTTCATGTAAGTTGTAAACAAAGCAGAATTGTTAGTGGTGGTGGGGTGCATGAAAAACGAGAGAAATGACATCTGTTTTGGAGAAAGAGGGAAATTTTCAAGAAGGAGGTGACATTTCAGTTGGACCTTGTAGGATGGGTCTCTCTGCAGTGTTTGTCGCCCTGGCTACACATTGGAGTCACCTGGGGATTTGGAGGTGGTTGGTTTAGAGTGGGGCCTGTGCATTGATGGTTGAGTTCCCCAGGTGACTGTAATACTGCAAGGTAGGAAGCGCCCATCTCCAGGCCTCTGGGTTGCTTGCCCTCATTCTTTGAAGAGTTTAGCATCTGCTGCAGTCATCCTCCTGTCAGCATTTTTGGGGACTTGAACATCCACGTGGAAACCCTGATGGTGTAGTGTTCAAGAGCTACAACTGCAAACCAGAAGGTCAGCAGTTTGAATCCACCAGGCGCTCCTTGGAAACCCTATGGGGCAGTTCTACTCTGTCCTATAGGGTCTCTGACTTGGAATTGACTCAACGAGTAGGGTTTTTTTGGAAGAGCCATAGAAGTCATCCCTCCAGCTCCCAGCCTCTCAGTCCTTTGACCAACTCTTTTTCAGGTTTCTTTTCCTCTTCCCTAATTAGCCATCCCTCCCACAGCTTTCCCTAGACCAGTGGTTCTCAGTGGTTTTGCCCCCTGTGGGACATTTGGCAGTGTCTGGTGGCATTTTTGGTTGTCACAATTTGGGTTGGTGCTGCTAGCATTTAGTGGGTAGAGGCCAAGGTTGAGGCTGCTAAACATCCTACAATGCACAGGACAGCCTTACAATAAAGAGTTAATGTGGTTCAAAATGTCAGTAGTGCCAAGGTTGGAAAATGCTGCCCTAGACTCCACAAAAAAACCCACTGCCCTTGAGTTGATTCCAACTCATCGCGACCCTATAGGGCAGGGTAGAACTGCCCCATAGAGTTTCCAAGGAGCACCTGGCGGATTTGAATTGCCCGCCTCTTGGTTAGCAGCCGTGGCACTTAACCACTACACCACCAGGGTTTCCCTGCCCTAAGCTAGTGTCTGTGAAATTTTTTAGTTTTTTTTTAGCCTCAATCCGTAGGAGAAATACGTCTTACCTGATGATCCAGTGCAAACACACATGTATAATTGAAACAAAAGTTTCAAACACAGTACTTACCTTTGCTAGGTGTAATGTAGTTTTGTACTTTCTATTCTATGTCATAAAAAAAAAAAAAAAAAAAATGCTGGCCATGACCCATTAAATTGATTTCACTACCCACTGAACTTGCAACCCATTATTTGGAAAACATGGCCATACCAATAACTGTCACCACTACCATCTTGACAAGTATCTGAGGCTGACCCTCATCTTCTCTCTTTCATCTCATTCCCTCTAGTACCCAAGTTCACCTAGTCCTTCCCCCTGTGAGGGCTTCTGACCTGGTGACCCTTCCACTTTTTCATTGTCCGTCACCCTTGCCTTCATATTACCTGTACTCAGCTCAGACCTTTGCAGACACCCTCAGCTCCCTCTGCCCTCTCTTGTCACCTTTCTTTCCTGAGAATCGCCCACCTGGTTAAACTATGCCCTCTGCCCACCCTGCTTCTGCCCCAGCTGCTGAACCTGGGTAGAGAAAACCCGCAGCTGTCTGCACCGTCTCACTTTTGATTTATGACGTCCAGGTCCACTACGTTTCCATCCCCTCCTCACTCTCAGAGGATGAACTAACTTACTTCACTGAGAAAAAGGAAGCAATGAGAAACTAGTTTCATTTCATCTTCCTTTGCGAAATCTATGAACCTACCTGTAGCTCTAGCCACGTCTGCTGCTTTCACTCCTGCAGTGGTGGGCGTTGATTCCTGTAATCTCTTGGCAATCAAGGCTTTCAGTCATGCTGGTATCTCTTTCCCCTCTGCGTCATCAGTGGCCCCCTCTCCAATGAGTAATTCCCATCAGAAGCATGCTGTCCTGTATCTCATCTTAAGGAAGAACAGCAGCAGCACAAGACACCCTTGACCCTTGTATCCTAGTCAGTGCTTTTCCCATCCTCCACTCCCTTCAATGTAAATATTTTTCAAAGAATTGTCATGTACTCTGACTCTATTTCCTCACCTCTCATTCTTTCTTGAATCTACCCTCACCTGGCTTTTGCTCCACCCCTTCACCAAAACCACACTTCATAAGGTACCAGTGATATCCGGGTGGCCAAATCCAGTGGCCAACTCTTGGTTGTCATCTTCTGCAGCTTCCGCTGAATTGAGCCAGCTGATGGTTCTCTACTCAGCACATGGTCTTCACCTGGCTTCCATGGTATGCCCTTTCCTGGTTCTCCTACCTCCTTGGCCAATCAAACTTCAGCTCTTTTGTTGGATCTTGTCTTCCTGACTTCTAAAAGTTGGAGGCACTCTCTCCCACTTTATTTAGGAATCTGTTCCAATATCACTTCCTCAGAGGTCTCCCTGACACTCCCAGCCCTTACTCTCAAGTCTCTTCCTTTTTGTTTTTATATCATTTACCATTCCCTGATACTATATAGGGGCCCGTGGGTGGTGCAGACAGTTAAGCACCTGGCTGCTAGCTGATGGGTCAGTGGTTTGAGTCCACCCAGAGGCACCTTGGAAGAAAGGCCTGGCAATCTACTTCTGAAAAATCAGCCATTGAAAACCCTTTGGAGCACAGTTCTGCTCTGACATACGTGGGGTTGCCATGAGTCAGAATCAACTTGAAGGCAACTGGTTTGGTTCTTGGGTAATATTTATGTGATTCATTTATTGTCTGTCTTGCGGCATTAGCATATAAGCTCCATGAGAGATACAACCTCTGCTGAGGTTTCTACCAGTGCCTAGAATATGCCCAGCACACAGTAGGTACTCAACAACAAAACAGTTTTAATAATTGGTGAAGAAAGCTTGCTCGTTACAGAGGTTAGCCTGGGCTGAGGAAAAATGTGTTTCTCAGATTTGTGCTAAGGAAGAGAGTAATGTCGAGGTGGAAATGTGGCGTCTCATGGGTGCCATGTTTGCAGTCACATGTTCAGAGTTAAGGGTTTAAGTGTTGAATGAATGAAGCACGTCCTTGTTGAGCACTTGTTGAGTGACAGAAGGCGCCTGCAGAGGACAGCTGGACTGAGGCGGATGGTCACCTCTCTCATTTTTATCTCTGAGGAGAGGCACTTAAGCAGTCTGCTTGGTAACTTTTGTTGCTGGTTGAAGATGGTGAATTGACTGGTCTGAAGTGTTTGTCATTGACCTCAATAATCTGGTGAACTGTGATTGTGAGTCATTCATCCCTAGAGACCACTTGACCACACAGGAGAGAAGCCTCCTGGATCTCGGAGTGGTTGAGGCTGTGGAGGAGTGAATTCCTGCAGGTGGGTTGTGGTGTTCTGTACTGCCCTTCAGCTCAGCTCTCTCAAGCGCCCAAGATAAAGGGAAGCTTTGGCTTTGAAGTCCTTTCTTCCCTGTGTTTGCATTGCCTCAGGACAGCCAGCGTTTAATTACCTGGCACCTGTGTCTAGGACCCAGTTGATGGAAGTGAAGATACTGTCACGTGAGGCAGATCCTCAGAGGAGAGTGCTGATTACTCCTGGGTTTGAGAGATTACATCCTGGGTACTTTAAGAGGCTTTATTTTATCCTTGAAGGACTCTCTGCTGGGCTCAGCACTCCTGGCCCCTCCCCTGTGGGCTTTAAGTTGCTGGGCCCATGAGTAAGATGTCAAGCGAGGGGCAACCTGAGGTGTTGTTACAGAGCAGTTGAGTTTAGCACACCCAAGAAGGAAGGACACGTGGCCTTGTGAGATATTTTAGAGCGATTCAGGGAAGTTTATTTTCATTGCCCATCTGTCTATCTAGGAAACCCTCGTGGCATAGTGGTTAAGTGCTGTGGCTGCTAACCAAAAGGTCAGCAGTTTGAATCCACCAGGTGCTCCTTGGAAACTCTATGGGGCAGTTCTGCTCTGTCCTATAGGGTCACTGTGAGTCAGAATCGACTCGATGGCAACGGGTTTGGTTTTTTGGTCATCTAGCTATCTGTCTGTATCTATCGATTCATCTATCATCTGTCATCTATCTGTTCATCTGTCATCTATTCATCTATCATCTATCTGTCATCTGTCAAGTATCTGTCTATCATCTATCCAACTATCATCTATGTATCTATTATCTTTCTATCATCTGTCTACCTATCATCTATCTAATCTATCATCTATCAGTCATCTATCCATCAGTCAATCATCTATCTATTTTTTTTGGAAGAAAGGAGGCCTGAATGGCTGGAGGTCAGCATTTCTTCTTGGCAGGGGAAGAACTGAGGCCCAGAAGAGTGAGGCTGTTTTGCGAAGCTGGCACTAGAATCCGTTTCCTGACCACCACCAGGTTCGTTCTCCTTTTCTCAGTGTGTCCTGCTGGACCCTGCCTTTAATTCAGGGCTGTGGTTAGAGCTGCCTGGGAAAAAAAAGAAGCCTGTTAAAAATGCTGGTTCCTGAACCTCGCCCTACTCACCAAAGCAGAATCTCCAAGGTGGGGCCTGGACACAGGTTTTTAAAGCTCCCTAGGGAGGCTCCTTGGAAACCCTGGTGGTGTAGTGGTCAAGAGCTAACCAAAGGTTGGCAGTTTGAATCCACCAGGCTCTCCTTGGAAACCCTGTGGGCAGTTCTACTCTGTCCTATAGGGTGACTATGAGTCGGAATCGACTCAACGGGAATGGGTTTTTCTAGGGAAGCTCCTTGGAAACCCAGGTGACATAGTGGTTAAGAGCTATGGCTGCTAACCAAAAGGTCAGCAATTTTTCGAATCCAGCAGGTGCTCCTTGGAAGCTCTGTGGGGCAGTTCTACTCTGTTCTATAGCGTCACTGTGAGTCAAAACCGACTCAAGGGCAATGAGTTTGGTTTGAGGTGACAGAGGCTCCTGGAGCCCTGGTGGAGTACTAGTTAAGAGCTCAGCTGCTGCCCAGAAGGTCAGCAGTTCAAATCCATCAGCTGCTCTTTGGAAACCCAATGGGGCCATCCTACCCTGTCCCTATGGGGTTGCTATGAGTCGGTTTTTTTAGGGAGGCTCCTGGAGTCCCACTAACTAAAAGGTTGGCACTTTGAGTCTACTCAGAAGCACCTCAGAAGAAAGTCCTGGTGATCCACTTCCAAAAATCATGTGGAGCACAGTTCTCCTCTGACACACACGAGGTCGTCATGAGGTGGAGCTGACCCTGACACACACGAGGTCGTCATGAGGTGGAGCTGACCCTGACACACACGAGGTCGTCATGAGGTGGAGCTGACCCTGACACACACGAGGTCATCATGGGTTGGAGCTGACCCTGACACACACGAGGTCGTCATGGGTTGGAGCTGACCCTGATACACGAGGTCGTCATGGGTTGGAGCTGACCCTGACACACACGAGGTCATCATGAGGTGGAGCTGACCCTGACACACACGAGGTCATCATGAGGTGGAACTGACCCTGACACACACGAGGTCGTCATGGGTCGGAGCTGACCCTGACACACACGAGGTCGTCATGGGTTGGAGCTGACCCTGACACACACGAGGTTGTCATGAGGTGGAGCTGACCCTGACACACACGAGGTCGTCATGGGTTGGAGCTGACCCTGACACACACGAGGTCGTCATGGGTTGGAGCTGACCCTGACACACACGAGGTCGTCATGGGTTGGAGCTGACCCTGACACACACGAGGTCGTCATGGGTTGGAGCTGACCCTGACACACACGAGGTCGTCATGGGTTGGAGCTGACCCTGACACACACGAGGTCGTCATGGGTTGGAGCTGACCCTGACACACACGAGGTCGTCATGGGTTGGAGCTGACCCTGACACACACGAGGTCGTCATGAGGTGGAGCTGACCCTGACACACACGAGGTCGTCATGAGGTGGAACTGACCCTGACACACACGAGGTCGTCATGGGTCGGAGCTGACCCTGACACACACGAGGTCGTCATGGGTCGGAGCTGACCCTGACACACACGAGGTCGTCATGAGGTGGAGCTGACCCTGACACACACGAGGTCGTCATGAGGTGGAGCTGACCCTGACACACACGAGGTCGTCATGAGGTGGAGCTGACCCTGACACACACGAGGTCGTCATGGGTTGGAGCTGACCCTGCCACACACGAGGTCGTCATGGGTTGGAGCTGACCCTGCCACACACGAGGTCGTCATGGGTTGGAGCTGGCCCGCTGGCAGCTGGTTTAGGAGGCTCCCAGGAGAGGTTGCGCAAGACAGGTGTGTGGGGGTCAAAGGAAGTCTGGGACTGGGGACAGCCCCCCTGCAGGGTAAAGCCTGACTGGCCTTGCAGGCTATACAGATAAGGCTGTTTGCTGATGCAGGACAAGCTTCTTGTCGACACCATTGTTCCTGGTCTCCCGCAGCTCCCTGGTTACTGAGGAACCCTGCAGAATTCCACTTGTAATGCGTATAGAGAGGGCTTTTTATTTTCTTAGGGAATTTAATTTCCTGGCACCTTCCCAGTGTGTTTTGTCCTACTTACTAGAGAATGAAAGCTGCATCCCCTTTGAGAAAATTATCTCCGTGGGGGCTTTTAAGGGTCCTCTTTATTAGGGACCCTGGGTGCCTGAGTGCCGAGGGCATCTCTAGGATGGGGTATAGATTTAGCCTCAGACAGGCTGCTGGGAAGCTAGAGCTGGCCCCACATGCTGCTTTGACAGGAAACCCGAGAATGAGGTTTCTGTGCGGAATGGATTTGGACAGCTTCATGAAGGATGGTCGGTCCCTGGCTGGTTCTGCTGGTGCGTTTGCAGATGTTTCAGGGCCTCCATCTTGTGACAGCTGCTACAGGCTTGAGACTGCGCAGCGAGACCTTGTGCCCCAGAGCTGGCTCTCTGAGTTCACAGGCGGTTTATATGGTGCTTCATAAATGTTCCTGGTAAAGGTATTAGAACAAGCCCTTTGGAACTGAGAAGCATCAGGTGACCAAGTGCCCCTTACAGAGGGACCAGGAGAAAGGCCTTTTCTCTTGAATTAGAAGCTGACAGATGGTCAGGCGGTCCTGGGTCTCATGGAAGGCTTGTTGTTGAAGTTACCTTCAACAACAAGGGCTGAGGGGGCCCTTGTTGGTAATCGTTCGTAATTCCGTACCTGCCTGTCCTGCTGACATATACGTGACACTGTGTTACTAAGGCCTTGCATGTATATTGCCATCCTGATGATGCTGGGAGACAGCTGTTGTTCTACTTTGAGGAACACCTGGCTGAGGCGTAGCCAGGTTTATACACTAAATACAGGGTAAGACTGACTCCTGCCAAGGTTTTCTCTCCATATCGTAGTTTTCTCCCAGAAGACCAGTGATTCTCAAACTTTGATATATGTAAGAGTCTCCTGGGCAACTCCTTAGAAATTTAGATTTGGGGGACCCTGTGGAAAACTACTGAATCAGAAGCTGAGGTTGCAACTGAGGAATCTATACATATGTATATATATTTTTAATAAGTTTCCCCAGGAGATTTGGATGCAGTCCAGAATGTGAGCTGTAATGCATTCTACCATGCATGTAATATTTTAGGAAGAAAAGCGACTACCATCACCAAATTCCCATTTGATGTTTTGTAGACCGACTTGCCTGGGAGGCCCTAGGAGGCATTATGGGATGGTGCTCATTGGAGTGCGGGGGACATTAGAAAGGTAGAGCCAGAGGGGACCGTTATCTTGTACAGTACTCCTGCCTCCGTACCAGTGGCTGTTAGGGTCATGCTTATCGTCCCTCAGCTGATGGAAAGATTAACCTGGCTTGGACTTCCTGTGTAGCACAGATGCACCTCGCACAGGGGGTGGGGAGGGACCCTAGTGGATAAGTTGAGAGGGTCTTGTAACAAATCAACACCGTGTACTTTATCAAAGTAAAGATAAAAAATTGTAATTTAATAATTACTTAATAGTATCGATCGTTATGAACTGTATTGACTAAAATGTGCTAGAGCACACACAGAAAAATCACCTGGAGAAATTAAAAACTGATTCCTGGGCCCTACCTCCAGAGATTTTCTTTCAGTGGGTCTGGGGTGGGACCCAAAATTCCAGGTGTTGCTGAAGCTGGTGGTCTGGAGACTACCCTTTGAGCGGGATTGTACCAGGCAGCCCACCATTAATGAAGTGCTGTCACTGTGTCATTCATCTGTTAGTGTTACAATGACAGTGTCTTCGAATAATTGAAAGATGGCTAAGCCTTGGCCATTAGCCTGTAGATTGTAACCCATACTCAGGACCATGGTCTGAATCATTTTACTATCTGACTTTTTATTGTAGTGATTATTTAACAAAATACGCTGTCTCTTAGCTAATGCTGTGTTTCGTGGAACACGGTCCCTGGATCACCACTGTCAGAATCACCTAGAATTATGGTCAAGGACTGTAGATGTCCAAGTCTAAGTCCCAGAGATTTTGATTTTAGTAGGTTTGTGTGGGGCCCAAGAATTTGTAGTTTTCTTGATCAGATGATTCTTACGTACATGAAAGCAGGCTTAGAACTGGTTTGTTCTGGCTCCCAGGTAATGCTGATGATGCTGGTTAGGGACCACTTCTGAGACCCACTAGTAGAGCAGTGGTCCTCAAAATTTATTATACATGAGAATCACCTGGGGGATCTTGTTAGACTGTAGATCCCGAGTCAGTATATCTGTGGTGGAAATGCAAGTTCTTAGCAGGGGTTCAAACTGGAATGAACTGGTTGGAAGCCCTGCATTAAGGTGTGGGTGACACTGAGCTACGGCTTAAGAACTGGTTGTGTGTTTTACTTTTAGGTTTTACAGTGGCATTTGTTCCCCTTCTGTGACTTGTAATGCTGTTGTCCAGTCTGAAGGTACCAAGACCTCATTCTGTGGTAGAGCTATGATTTTAATAAATTGTTAGATTTCTATTTGAATAATCAACTTCTCCCTCCCCCCTTTTTTTACATAAGCTATGCAATCATTTTTAGAAAAGTCTTAAAACAAAAAATGTTGTTCCTTTGTCCAGGTAAATTCTTTTGGAGTATTGGTATTACGTGAAATATATTAGAGATTTTTGGAGTGGATTCAAGGAGGCTTTGTGGTTTTCAACTGCACGGGCGGTTAAAGGATGACCTTTGGTAGAAATCATGTTTGTGTTCTTGGGCTCCGTGTTCATACCAAAAAAAAAAAATTAGTAACTGCTTTCATATGTGTGTGTGTGTGTTCATATGGAGTCTGGGTTTTTCATATGGGAGGGGGAGGGCTGGGAGGAGGGACTGGCTGTCCCGGGGAAAGGAGATGTGATGGCAGGGACCATGCTCTGGATAAATCCATGCTTCATGCTGGGCAGATTTTTCTGCAAATCGATTTTTTTCCCTGGAGGCAAAATTTTCAGTTCTGTGTTCTTTCTTTGGGCAGAATGGTGACCTGTGCTTTTAGAAAGGGGAGCTAAAATTAATTTTGGAACATTAGGCCATATGTGCCCATGTCATTTTATATGACATGTGTTCTTGAAAAGTTAGAGTTATAATAAGCTATTTTAAATGCAGGAGAGACTGTCAACATTTATAGAACTGTACACTTATAAAGGATGAATTTTACTTTATATAATTGTTGTTGGGTGCCTTCGAGTAAATTCCGACTTGTAGCGACCGCATTTGACAGAGTGGAACTGCCCTGTAGGGTGTTCTTGGCTGTAATCTTTACGGGAACAGATGGCCAGGCCGTCTTCCACGGGGCCATTGAATGGGTTCGAACCGCCAGCCTTTTGGTTATCAGCTCAGGGCTTAACCATTCTGCCACCAGGGCTCCTTTTATGTAGTTACATATCAATAAACCTGACCAAAAAAAATGCATCGGGAGAACTTGCTACTTTAGCCATCCTTTTTATGAATTAGTTTGCAAAGATTCCTTTTATGATGGAAGTGTATCCCTTAGAGCCTTCTTTGCTTCACACTTGTTTGAAAACTGTTCTTCCTGCATTATCTCAGTTGATGCTTGAGGAGGCAATATTTTTCTGGGTGTCTACTAGGTGCAGGAGCCCTGGTGGCACAGTGGTTAAGAGCTATGCCTGCTAACCAAAAGGTTAGCAGTTCCAGTCTAGGAGCCACTTCTTGGAAACCCTGTGGGGCGGTTCTACTCTGTCCTATAGGGTCGCTGTGAATTACAGTCGAGTCTACTGCGATGGGTTTGGCTTTTTTTGTATCAGGTACACGTGGTGGATACAGGCCAGGACAAAAACGGGCCTGACTGAGCCTTACCCTCACGAGAAGTACGCAGTCTGGGAGGGTATGAGTGTACAGGAAGCATAAACATAAATCAGAAGAAGGATGAGGGTTGCAAAAAGCCACACACTTGCTATGGCAGCCTGTCACTCTGTGGCCTCCATTTACAGTGTGACCTTGGGCAAGTCACTTATCCCTGTACGCCTTGGTATCCTCGTCAGTGAAATGGGCAAATGATTGATCCCTGTGAGGTGGAGGCATAAAGATCAGGGAGATGACGGCTGTAAAGCCTGTTGTGGGCACATGGTAATTAGTTATTATTTGTTAGAGAGGGTGGGTACACTGCTCTACTCTTGGAGACGACATCTGCTTTGGATCGTCTTAAGAACAGTAGAGTAGTGCACTGTGTGGCGTACCATTCGGCTTTACTCCTTGACTAATGAGGCTAGAGGAGCTTTCTAACCAAGGAGCTGAGTTGTGGTTACAGGTGTGTTGGGGTAGTATGCTCTCTGTTTCTCAGTTCCCGTGGGGCTGCCAGAGCTCAGAGCCTACACACGTTATCATTTACCTGTTGTACCAGGACTTGGAAAAGTTAGGGAGAACCTTCACCTCTCTGCATATGCTCTGTAGGCCCCCCCACCCTGAAGCGAGGTCCAGGTTACTAGATTTTAAGTTAACCAAAGGGCCCCCAGAGGCTAAAAGAGGACGTGGATGAGCTAGATCTAGTAAGACTCAACTGAGTGCTTGTTAAATTTATGGCTCACCAAGCCTGCACTGGTCTGGGTTAGGGCCCTGGAATCTGTGTAGTTAACGGTCACCCCATGTGATTCTTTATTTTTATTTTTTCAGTGTGCCAGTTGATGGGTTTTTTTTTTTAAATAATTTTTATTGTGCTTTAAGTGAAAGTTTACAATCAAGTCAGTCTCTCACACAAAAACCCATATACACATTGCTACACACGCCCAATTACTCTTCCCCTAATGAGACAGCCTGCTCTCTCCCTCCACTCCCTTTTCGTGTCCATTTTGCCAGCTTCTAACCCCCTCATCTCCCCTCCAGGCAGGAGATGCCAACATAGTCTCAAGTGTCCACCTGATCGAAGGTCACTCCTCACCAGCACCCCTCTCCAACCCATTGTCCAGTCCAATCCATGTCTGAAGAGTTGGCTTAGGGAATGGTTCCTGTCCTGGGCCAACAGAAGGTCTGGGGGCCATGACCACCGGGGTCCTTCCAGTCTCAGTCAGACCATTAAGTCTGGTCTTATGAGAATTTGGGGTCTGCATCCCACTGCTCTCCTGCTCCCTCAGGGGTTCTCTGTTGTGTTCCCTGCCAGGGCAGTCATCAGTTGTAGCTGGGCACCATCTAGCTCTTCTGGACCATGTGATTCTTACCAGGGATATCTGGCAAACATTAGAGAAAGACCCTCAACGAGATGGGTTGACAGTGGCTGCATCAGTGGGCTCAAGCATAACAGCGATCATGAGGATGGGGGAGGACCAGGCAGTGTTCGATTCACTTGTTATGGGTCCGATCCAACTTGATGGTACCTAACAACAAGATTAGATTGTTAAGTCTCTTCATCCTAATTGTTTCAAGTGGGGTCCGTGGACCAGCAGCGTCAGCATCACCGGTGAGCTTGTTGGGAATGCATTATGTCAGCCCCTCCTCATGCCTCCTAGTCAGAATCTGCACTTTGTGTGATCCTGAGGTGACTTGTATGCAAATTAAACTTGAGGAAGGACTGGCCTAGAGGCTCCGGTGCTTGTCAACATTTTAAACCAGTACGGCGGTGTGGTAATGAGGTCTGATTACCGCCTCTTTATAAGAGAGGAATCGGGAGAGATGATTGAGCTGGCATTTGAACTCAGGTTTCTGAGTCCAAATGAAGTGCTCTTTCCACACCCTCTAGAGTGGAGCGTACTCACTGTTAGAGTCTGTCTCCAGCCGTAAGGCCAAGGCCCTCACCACCCTGCTGGGAAGAGCGGTGCTGGGAATCAGGAGAGCGCCTTATGGGGCTGGGACCACCCAAGTGTGTCAGGATTCCAGTGTCTGTTAACCCTGTCAGGACACCTTCTCACTGTCCCTGGGAGGAGCCTGAGATCCAAATGTATAGGTCAGCAGTTCTGAGGTTTGGAGACCTGTGGGGTTTGCGTTACACCAGTGGTGGGTCCCTGAAAAAGCTGTTTTATTTCCATCGAGAACAGGGTCGGATAGAGTGCTGTTTTTCTAATGCTCCTCCAAACTCTTAAACCCTCCTCCAAGCATGATGTCAGAGAAAATACCCCGCCAGGCACTTGCCAAATGGCTTCATAGAAGCGTCCATGAACATTTCAGAAAAGACAATTAGAAGCTTATTTGAGGAACTAAAGGCCTGCTGTGTTAGACATTAGTTGGAGGGAGCTAAGTGCCAATCTGGGGAGCTCTCCTGTGGGTTCTCTCATCACCCCTCCTGCTCCGAATGGCTGCTGGGCTGGGAGAGCATGCGGAGAGGGAGGGGGTGGGGAGGGATGTGCCTCTGAGAGAAGCCAACCATGCCTGTGTCTCCTCCAAGGAGAAGTAGACTCTTTGCAGATAAAATCAAGCGGAAAAGCAAAGGTCATTATGCATTCATCGACATTTGACTCATATTACTAGTTAGCACTGGTGTCACAGCCTGGAAGATGCTAGAGAAAACTGAGCCACAGAGAGGTTAGGGGCCCTGCCCAAGGTCACACAGCGGGAGAGTGGCAAAGCCTGGATCAGGCATCCGGAATTTTGTTGGTTAGTCTCGTGTGCTGTCCCTTGCGCTCTGCTGCCTTCTCTCTGGGATGGGAGCTGCTGAGACTGTAAAATTCTAGTGATTGGTTCCAGATGTGCCAGCTTCCCCCCTCCCCCTCTTCAGAGCTAACATGGTGGTAGGTTTTCATTTCATGAAATAGAATATTTTAATCTGCTGGCTTCATTTGCCAGTCCACCTTATGAGTACAGGGATAAATGTCAGCAAGGAAAAATCATAAGCCTGGTAAACATCCCCAGTGCTGGAGATGCCACAGCAGGCTGTGTTTCTCTTGGCTTGAAGCACCAGATGGCGTGGCCTCTGGGAAGCGGGACAGGGGACCCCTCTGCATTGAAAGTGGGCAGAATGTCTGTGCTCAAAGTCAGGGCCTGGATTCACACGCTCTTGCCAAGGTCCACAGGGACAGGTGCATATTAAATTTTTAAAATTAAACAGTGGGAAGGCTGAAACTTTAAGTGGTTCGTTTAGATTGAGTAGGGGGCCTGCAAGGGCTCCAGTGCAGAGACATTGGGAGGGGGGCGCAGGGTGCTGGGCCTGGATGACGAGTGCATTTGTGTGCTGAAACCCCAGATTGCCTGTGCAGAAAATCTGAAGCCTGTAATGTTTGTGTTACACAGTTTAGCATTAGATCACACATTGTTTGGGTCAGAAATAGTTTAATGTGTGTGTCCATTTTTATTATCTGCTATATTGAGTTTTGAGGGCAGGAACCAGGGGCTTGTTGTGGACTGATTAGAGCATCTGGCTTTTAGTCTCAAGGGCAGTTCCTTGGGGAAAATGGACTTGAGGTATCGGCCAAGGGCACTGGCTTTTGATGTCCTTCTGTGTGGCGTTGACTATGTCAGCTAGGCCATTACATCTTTTCAAAATAGGCTTTATATTTTAGAGCAGTTTTAGGTTTACAAGGAAATGGTGTGGAAAGTCCTGAGAGTTGCCACGTACCCCTCCCCCACCTGCAGGCTTTCTCCTGTTGTCTAGTCTTGTTCCTGTGCTAATTTGTTGCAGTTGATCAGCCGATATTGACACATTGTTACTTAAGTCCATAGCTCTTGTACTCTGTTGTACAATCCTGTCCATTATAACTTTTTCCAGTCATGTGTCGTATTGAACTCAATGAAGCATTAACAAAAATGTGTGTAATTTAGATTATAGAAGCAAGTAGTCAGTAGAGTGGGAGGTTTAATTTGATTTGAAAATGGGGGTAAGGGAAGGCCATGGTTTGATTTCCCCAACGGAACACCAGTGTTCCAGGGGAACTGGGTTTGAGAACCACTGGACCGATCTTGCCTCTGAGTTCAGTACGAAAGAAAGGGTCTGGCTCTTTCGTTCAGCTGGTGCTGAGGTGCTGTTTTCAGCAGTGCTAGTACAAGGGTGGAGCCCTGGTGGCACAGCGGTTAGGAGCTCAGTTGCTAACCAAAAGATCAGCAGTTCAAATCCACCAGCAGCTCCTTGGAAACCCTACGGGGCAGTTCTACTCTCTCCTGTGGGGTCGCTATGAGTTGGAAACGATGGCAGTGGGTTTGGTTTTTATTTTTATTTTTTGGTTTAGTCAAAGTGTGGTCTCAGGACTAGCAGCCTCAGCACTGTGGGAGCTCGTTAGAAGTACAGATCTCTCCATGGCTATCAACCCTGCACTCTGGGGGTGGGCCCAGGAAGCTGTGTTCTTACAGGGGGTTCTGCTGTATGCCAAGGGTTGAGAGCTGCTGCTGAACAGGACTTCGCAGCAGAAGCTGTTTGGAGGTTCATTCTGGTGCATTGTTGACTTTCCCAAAGCGTTTCGTGTTGGGTTGAGTTCTTTTCTGGTAAAACATGCCAAGTTGATGGAGGAAATGAAGTTAGATTTCCATTAGTGCTCAGTAATAATTAATGCAGGCCAGCCTACCTCCAGTTGGGCTCTGCGAGAAGCACGAACTCTAGCTGTGACTTGAGGAGGGGGGAACGTAAGAACATTCCCTCTCTCAGATGCCTTTGGTGGTCATGTTCTGTCAGCAGAGATGGACAGATCCCAGGGAGACCACGGGAGAGGTGCCAAGCCCGTCTGAGGACCTTGTGGGGAAACAGGTTTCCGCTGAGGAAGTATCACAGTAAGGGGCAGGGCCAAGACGCTGATGGACCTCACCTGTGTTTCTGCTGGGCGTGTGATAGCAAACATATTTGGTGAGAGCACTTCTCCTGGATGGACTTTTTCATTGTAGCAGCTGAAACAGAGCTCTCTGTTTGAGAAACACTTCCTCGTGGAACAAATGTTTCCAACTCAAACAAACTAAATGTTGACCTGGTATTTACTTTGTCTTTTAGAGGAAAAAGGACAGTTGAAGGTATCCATTCATTGCACAGATGCCTTATTGCATCCTGGGTCTCTGCTGCGGAAACATGCTGTGCAGGATAAAACAGGATCCCTGCTCCGAGAAGGGGTTACCCCCAGGAAGAGGGCAGTTGGCTGGCTTTCCAGCCAAGGGAACAGTTTGAATAAGGGCTAGAGCCGGGGAGCACAAGTGGTCTGTGACCCAGGGTGAGTTTTTCCCTGGCTGGAATTTGGGGACGTGGAGACTGATCTAAGAGACCATCCCCAAACCACCTTTCAGGGAATTAAATTCTATCTTTTCTTTCAGGATCTGAGTGATCAGTGGGGGTGCCCCTCCCTCTGTACTGTAGGCTAAATCACATAAATATCATGATGGTATCCCCTCCCATTTTAGTTGAAGGTGTAATTTGGCTTAAGAACAGTTTCAAGGAGGTCAGGTCTGGGTGGGAGACAGCCCTGTCCGTTTGCCCTAGTCAGAATTCAAGTATCTCAGCATTCAAGACTTGCTCTTGGCTCATGAGTCACTCCCTGGATGGTGCAAACAGCTAACATGCTTGGCCGCTAACCAAAAGTTTGAGATTCGAGTCCACCCAGGGGTGCCTCGGAAGAACTGGTGATCTCCTTCTGAAAAATCGGCCTCTGAAAACCCTTTGGAGCACAGTCCTACTTTGACATACATGGGGTCTCTATGAGTTGGAATTGGCTTGATGATAACTAGGGTTTTATTTTTATTGTACTTTAGATGAAGGTTTACAGAACAAGCTAGTTTATTGTTAGACAGTTAGTACACACATTGTTTTATGACATTGGTTAACCACTCCATGACATATTAATATTCTCCCTTCTCAACCTTTTTTTTTTTCAACCTTAGATTCCCTATTACCAGCTTTCCTGTCCCCTCCTGCCTTCTGGTCCTTGCACATGGGCTGATGTGCCCCTTTAATCTTGTTTTGTTTCATGGGCCTGTACAGTCTTTGGCTGAAGGGTGAGCTTCAGGACTGACTTCATTACTGAGCTGATAGGGTGTCTGGGGGCCATACTCTCAGCGTTTCTCCACTCTCTGTCAGGCCAGCAAGTCTGGTCTGTCTTTTTGAGTTAGAATTTTGTGCTATATTTTTTTCCAGCTCTGTCCGGGACCCTCTGTTCTGATCCCTCTCAGAGCAGTCAGTGGTGGTAGAGGGGCACCATCTAGTTGTATTGGATTCAGTCTGGTGGAGGCTGTGGTAGATGTGGTCCATTAGTCCTTTGGGCTAATCTTTCTAAGTGTTGTTGTTAGGTGCCGCCGAGTTGGTACCAACTCATAGCGACCCTATGCACAACACTGCCTGGTCCTGCGCCATCCTTACAATCATTGCTATGCTTGAGCTCATTGTTGCAGCCACTGTGTCAGTCCACCTTGTTGAGGGTTTTCCTCTTTTCCGCTGACCCTGTACTTTGCCAAACATGATGTCCCTCTCTAGGGACTGATCCCTTCTGACAACATGTCCAAAGTATGTAAGATGCAGTCTCGCCATCCTTGCTTCTAAGGAGCATTCTGGTTGTACTTCTTCCAAGACAGATTTGTTCGTTCTTTTGGCAGTCCGTGGCGTATATTCAGTATTCTTCACCAACACCACAATTCAAAGGCGTCAACTCTTCTTCAGTCTTCCTTATTCATTGTCCAGCTTTCACATGCATCTTTCTAACTAGGGTTGTTTTAATCTTAATTTTTTTGGTTTCTTGGCTCATGGAGGCTCCTAGGGGACTGGGGCTCAGTCCTCTGATGTTGGTTTTGATCTTATACAGTATCCCTGCAAAATGAGGGTTGGACAGGAGTTGTATGATCTCATGACCTGGGGGCTCTACTCCACTCCCTTATCTCCCCAGACTGCCATTTCTTCTCTCGTTACCACCAGAAAAGCCACGGCCAGACAGCTATCGCAGCCTGGCCCAGAAATCTAACCACCGTCTATTTCTCTGAGGGAAATGCTCTCTCTGCTCAGATTGTCAGGTTACAAGCCAGCTTCGGAGCACAAGTTGGGGGGTGCCTTAGAGATATTAGGTCTTGGCGGCACCACTTGGAGAGGAGCCTTCATGGCGCAATGGTTAAACGCGCATTTGCTAACTGAAAGAATGGCGAAAAGATTGGCAGCCTGCTTCCTAAAAGATTACAGCCTTGGAAACCCTATGGGGCAATTCTACTCTGTCCTGTAGGGTCACTAGGAGTCAGAATAGACTTGATGGCAGTGAGTCTGGGGTTAGCACTACTTGACGAGGCCACCTCCTTTGCCCCCAAGGCAGAAAGGTCTCTGGGGATAATTCTGCACTTGACAGTTGCTGTCTGATCCTTGCTGTCTATGTCTGGCCCTCTCTGCCTCTATAAATTAAGATCAATTAATTTGTTTCCTTCCTTCCTCAGCTTCCTTCAGCACCTGTGTCTGTCCTCACCCCTCCAAATCAGATTCAGGAAGCATCTTTGTTTCCTCATCAGCGTATTTCTGGGATGTTTTTAGATAAAATGGGAAGGCTATCTGTGCCTTTTAAACCAAGTGCGTTATGCTTCCTCTAATGCCCAGAGAAGCTCAGAAAATAGTTTACTGTGGTGCTGTCAAGGCCTCTCTGAGAAACTTGCAGTAAAATGACAGAGTTCACTGACAGAAATCTCTTCTCAGATGCTGCCTCAGTCTTGATTAGAAAATTGTTTTCCCTGCCGGATTCAACCCTATGGTTTGAACTTCAGCCTTGGCATCTGGGTTCTAAAAAACTTAAGTCGAGTCTGGATGGAGGTTGGTGAATTTATAGCTAAGAAAGCTTCTGAGGATCTGTAAGTCCTGGCAGTAGAAATTTAGCACCGGACTCTTGGCTGCAGCAGTGTCCGTGCCCAGTGGGCAGTGAGGGGCACCCCTGGGGAAATTGTGTATTTAGTGGGACAAAAGAGTAAAAACTAGAAAGTTATCAGAACCTTTCCCTCCCTTTTACTTCTCTGCCCCCCCTTCCCATTCATTCTCATTTTCAGACCAATGCGTAGTTGTCAAGTGCCTTGGCTTTGGTGCTCTGGTTACCTGCATTCTGGCCTGTCTTAGATTCTGCCTGATATTAAATGTGCTGATTTTATGCCCTCATCCTTGGGCCCTGAGGTGACATGGAGAGAAAAGAAGAGTCTCTCTTGGAAAAAGCAGTGGGATCTTGGACAGGCTTCCCACTGTGGCTAGACTGGGATTCCGTATCTGTGAAGGCCACTTACTGATATGCCACCTATGGGTTGGTGGGGACCAAATGGGGCTATTGTTGTTAGCTGCTCTTGAGTTGGCTCCAACTCGTGGCAACCCCAGGTATAACAGAACGAAACATCACCCCCTCCTGTGCCATCCTTATGATCAATCGTTAGTATGTTCGAGTCCGTTATTGTGACTGTGGTGTCAGTACGTGGCACTGAGTGTTTCCCTTGTTTTCCATCTATACCAACTCTGATGTCCTTTTCAAGTGGTTTATCTTTCCTGATGACATGTTCAAATGGGATGTTGTTGTTGAAGTGGGCTTGAAGACTGTGGGGAAGTGGCTGGTACCAGGAGTTCCTGGGGAGAGCCATGCTCCCTGGGGTCTTCCTTAGTGGCCTGCCTACATTATGGAGCAAAGCTGGCCTTTTACAAGTACTAAACCATGAAGACATCCACCTCTTTTTTTTTTTTTTTAATATTTTTGTTTTTGTTGGGAGTATACACAGCAAGAACATACACCAATTCAGCAGTTTCTGCACGTATAGTTCAATGGCATTGATTACAATCTTCAAGTTATGCAACCATTCTCACTCTCCTTTTCTGAGTTGCTCCTCCCATTAACCTAAGCTCACTGCCCCCTAAGGTTCCTATCTAATCTTTTGAGTTGCTTTTATCAGTATGATCCCATATATATAGTTCTTAAAAGAGCACAGTGCTTAAGGCACCCAGCTCATTTCAATACTGTGCCCTTCAGGGGGAGTCAGAGAGCACATCCTTGCATCTGGGATGCTCTGTTCCAGGAAGAAATCTGCATTCTGTATCTCCTGACAGCCCAAGGGGCTCCTTATCCGATTTTATCCTTGTCCTTTATCAGGTTTACTTCGCTAAAGATGGGCCTCCACCAGGGCCCCTTAACGATTCTTGGTTGATCCAACATTGCTTTGATCTGATTTTTTATTAGGTTCCCCAACTGAAGAACAATAAAACCAATTGGCTTTATGAAACTGGGAAATTCAGAAAACACTGACTCACTTTACAGCAGGCATGTTCAAAGCTGTGTGGTTGCGGTGGATTAATTACTTTCGTGTGTGGCCTTTCTAGCTATGGTCTTGTAACTCCCACCCAGGTGATTGATTGTGTGGTAGGGTAATTGTGGCCCACCAAGGGGTTTGGTCAGTTTTGCCTTAAAAGAGAGCCAATTCCAGAGCAAAGAGGAGAGCCTACCACCACCAGAGAAGGAGAAACCGGCAGCAGAGACCTGAAGGGGATGGCGCAGTGCCCTTCCTGGCCCACAGAGTGAGAAAGTTGAGTGTCTTTGGGCAGAGACTGAGGGCCAGAGAGAAGCCTATGCCTTGTGCACGAATTTGGGACTTGCCAGCCTCCACAATCACATGAGCCATTTCATTTATATGGTTTGTGCGTTCTGTGAGATGTTGCAGGGAATTGGGGAACCCAAAGATGGGGGGGTGGGGGGGGGACAGTGCTGAGGCGGAGGGAGCAGTTGGTGTTAGAGATGACTGAGTGATACAGCAGCTTGGAAAAGTTAGACGTTTGGGACATCTTTAACCTCCACCTCATAGGAACCAGCTTTGTGCTGATCCTTATAAAATAAAATGTTTAGTGGTCCAGAGTTTAATGCATGCATAGAGGAGTGGTGGGCCATGGAAGGGACCCTGCTGACTAGGTGAATCTTATTTACATTAAAAAGAATGCTTATTTTGGAAGGTAGTACTTTCATAACGTGAAGTTTGCATTGAATAAAAAATTTCACTAGAATTTCATGTCACTTTGGGTCATGGTTGGATAATAATTTTGGATCAATAATTAACATATTTTATGCAAATAACGCACGTTATACTTTTTTGCAACTGAACCCCCCCCCCCGCACATTATTTTCCCAGGCACACTATGCGTGTTATATGTGTGGGTGCATTATTTGAGAAAAATACGGTAGTTGAGTATGTGTTAATCAGTTACTCAGAAGATATTATCTGGGCCATACTTTTGTGTGGGATCTCTTGCTTGGAGTTTTCTGAGCATAGAGAAGGGTGTAAAATGGCTTCTTGCTAGTTGGGGAGGTTAAGGCATATGTCTACATATGAAGGAAAACAATATAAGGCTGCATTAACAAAACAAAAACAAACCCATTGCCACTGAGTTGATTCCAACTCATAGCGACCCTATAGGACAGGGTAGAACAGCCCCATAGAGTTTCCAAGGAGCGCCTGGCGGATTCGAACTGCCGACCTTTTGGTTAGCAGCCATAGCACTTAACCAGTACACCACCAGGGTTTCCTAAGGCTGCATAAGAAACTTAAAATGAGTGTTGCTGGTGGTAGGTTTAGAAGAGGGAGCCATCACTGTGGTCAGAAAAGTTTTTTTTTGGAGTCCTTCTTTGTATCAGACTTGCCTATACAGGGGTTTTTTATGGTAAAAGCCAGGCCTCAAGTCCGTAGAGCCAGCTGAGAAGATTAGAATGCAGCTGTCTGGGGTGGAAGTGCGGCCAGGAATATGAATTGTTTAAGCCTCTCCATCCCCCTAACGCACACCCAAAGTTTGAGACCCACTTACCTAGAGTAGATCTCATATTGAAAGTGGATGTATGACTTTAGATTGTTTTGCCCAGAAGATTGAAAACATTTAAAAGTCGCTGTTAATTTAAAACTACAGTTTTTACTGCATTATAGTAATAGTCTTCTCCTCTAATTATCTGAGCTTTAAAAAAAAAAAAAAAAAATTTTTTTTTTTTAGCTCATTTTCTCTGCAGCTTTCAGAGCAGGGCAGCCAGAGACGGGGAGCCCCAGAGGTTTCCGAATTCGAGGTACCAGGCATTCCTTCTCTCTGTTGATGTCACCTGCCCCCAGTGTTGTCCACCCACTGGTCCTAATCCTGCCCCTGAGCCAAGGCAGCACTGTAGAAATGTCTCCCACAGGAAAGCCGCATATCCCACTCTCACCCCTCACACCTGTATCCAGGACAAATACAGTTGCCTTTATTCAACCCAGCTTCAGCTCCTCGTCATGTGTGTGGTTTCTGGACTTTTCACCTTCTGGGTTCCATCGACCCTGGCTGATCAGAAAGACATGTAAGCTCGGGATGCCGGGGAATGCTGGTGTAGTGGTGTGGGGGAGAGCTTGAACAGTGTTCTTTAACGCCTATAGCAGCCAACCAGCCAGTTAGTCAGACAAACCTGTGAACAGTTGCGCTAGGGTCCCCACATGGCCTGCCCTGCATAGAACAGTCTGAGGCTGGCTTTGCCCAGGAGGAGGAGGTGGTTCCTGAGGAGTCCAGAGTCGTATTAGCTCATGAAGAGTCCCCTGTGGTATCTCTGCTTGTCTCTGTCATCAGTACCTAGCTCTATATCTCACCTATAAACAAAAAAGTTGTGGTTGAGTTGATTCCAACTCATGATGACTTCATGTGTGTCAGAATAGAAGTGTGCTCCATACAGTTTTCAGCGGTGATTTTTCAGAAATAGAGCGTCAGGGTTTTCTCCCCAGGCACCCCTGGGTAGACTCGAATCTCCAACCTTTCAGTTAGCAGCCAAGTGTGTTAAGTGTTTATACCACTCAGGGATTCCTGACCTGTATATAATACAAAAAAAAAAAAAAAAACCCACTGCCATTGAGTTGATTCCGACTCACAGTAACCCTATAGGACAGAGTAGAACTGCCCCATAGAGTTTCCAAGGAGCGCCTGGCGGATTCAAACTGCCAACCTCTTGGTTAACAGCCGTAGCACTTAACCACTACGCCACCAGGGTTTCCTGTATGTAATAGGTGCCCCTTAAATTTGTGAATGAATGAGTGGTCACCTGAAATAACAAGATCTTTTTGCTATGAACTGTCAGTAAAATAAAATCGTCCCCATCTATACTGATGAAACTGATTTTTAAAAAATTGTGGTGAAATACATACAACAAAATTCACCATTTTATAACAGTACAATTCAGTGACTTTAATTACATTCACAGTATTGTGCAGCCATCATCACTAGCAACCGATTTAAAAGACATCACATTCGGGGCTTTAATTGTCTCTGTGCTTTGATTGGTAACTTCCCTGCTCTGTGGAGGCTGACCTTGACGTTAATTTTAACTAGATTGTATTTGAGTAGCAAAGTGATCAGAAGCATAGACTTGGAGTCCTAGTGTCTGGATTTGCATCCTGGTTCTGCCTCTGACTGGCTGTGAGGCATTGGATACATTGTTGACTGTCAGTTCCTCAGTGTTCTCATCTGTGAAATGGGGATGATGATGTAACTACCTCAGTGGATTGTGATGGGAATCCATGAGATGATGTGTGTGAAGCACTTAGCGCAGACCTTACATGTAGCAAGTGCTTGCTGGCTTTTTAATTATTGTTGAGAATATACACAGAACATATACCAGTTCAACCGTATCTACATGTACAATTCAGTGACATTGATCACATTCGTCTCATCCTCCGTTTCCAAATTGTTCCTCCCCTGTTAACATAAACTCACTGCCCCTCTCCCAGTTTCCTAATTTTCTGAGTTGCTGTTGTCAATTTGATCCCATATAGATAGTTCTATATCTGTGATACAGATAGCTCAATATCTGTGATTTTGAGTACAGTGCTCAAAGCAGACATTCTTTACTAGTTAAGCTAAACTGTTTGTGTTTAAGAAGATTTCAGGGGATATTTTTGGTTTAATGTTTAAAGGTGATCCCAGGGAAATTGCTTTGGGGGATGGTTCATCTAGACTTCATGGCTCCAGAAAGTCTAGATTTCATGAGAATTTGAAATTCTGATCAGAATTCTTCTATGAAGTCTGTGATCAAAATGTTCTCACAGTTTTTTTTTTAACATAAAGATGGTGGTGGCTGGTGTCGTTGTGGGGAACCTACCTGCATTGAAGTTTGCTGAACACTACCTGTCCTCCTGATGGCTGTGGACTGGACTTCCCTCTAGGGAGGCAGTTGGAATTGTAGCTGTAGAAGAGAGGGTTGCTGGGAAAGGTGTGGTGATCTACTTCTGAAAAACCAGCCACTGGAAACCCTATGGAAGGCTCTACTCTGACATACATGGGGTTGTCATGAGTCGGAGCTGACTTCTGGCAACGGGTTTTTTGGTTTTGGTAGAAGGGAGAGGTGAGTGGGAAGTTGGTGGTTGAAGACCTCAGGGAGGGGGAAGCTTGGTCCTGTCTTCTGTGAGTGGGGTCTGTAGGGGGAGCTCTGATGGAGGCAAGCGCGTCCTCGGATGAGCCATTGTAGCCACCTTGGTCTCTCCATGTGCTGCTCCAGCTGCATAGCTGGCTTCCTCCTGGGGACCAGCCAGTGAGTCTCAGTTTTGACTGCTCATTAGGCTCGCCTGGGAGTGTTAAACTGCACCAGCGACCAGCCCCACCCCAGACCAGTTTAATCTGAAATGCTGCGCAGGGACCCAGGCATTGCTCTTTTTGGTCTTAAAAGCTCCCCAGGTGATTTTAATGTGTAGCAGCCATGCACTCACTCCTGGAGCCGACTGACTGCGGCTGCTTCCCGGCATATTCTCCTGTGTGCCCTGAGACCTCTGATGGGGATGTGCAGCCACCGGGCAGCCTCACAAGTCCCCCTTCCTCATGGGGACCCTTGACCTTGCCATGACATTGACTTCAGCGGGGTCCAGTCACTAGACTACCTGCCTTAGCACCACAGAGGCTGTCTGGATTTTATAGGAGTGGGTTGGATTTCCTAAGAGAGCTTCTCAAGAGACCTGGAAGAGAACTGCGTGCAGCTGTCTCAGTCCATTAGTGCTGTGGTCTTGGGAGTAAATCTCCCTGCTTTGGTGTTTGTCTCCTTCTATGGATACGATATCACAAATGTGCTTAAGTGGAGTGAAAAACCTTGCATACGGTCTGTCCTCCTGGTTTTAATGAAACCTCATGGGAGTGGTGACACACCAGAGTCTCGGGAGTCTCAGCCTTCTTTCTTCTGTTGGATCCACTTGGTCTGTAGCTTTTGCATCATTGCATTTAATAATAGTTGCAGTATTTAACTTGCCATCCATGTAGTGGGGTAGACCTTACTCACTGGCCACCTTAAAATAAACCAGTGTTTGTAGACAGCTTTCAGCCCAGACTTGTGTTAGAGCTGAAGGGAGGCTTTAAGATTACCATTCGTAACTTTGTGGTCTTCCATTTTTATGGCATTTTGAATAGGAACTGTGTCTTTGCTGGGACAGGATGGGGTAGAGTTGGTTATAGGAATTGACTTATTCTCTGGTACATGGGAAGCCTCTACTAAAATATGACCCAGCCAGATACACTTAGGTGAAAAAATTTGTTCTGAGACCCTGCCTGGCAGAAGGCCTGGCGAAGTCCACGGTGTAGTGCCTTACAAGTGATGCCTGCTGTAACTCACCAGCTCTTGCCATGTCGTTATGTGGAGCTGGCAAGTGCCTGCATCGCAGCTTTAAAGTAGGGGACATGTACAACCTGAAATATCTCACCTGTTTCCTTTCCCTCCCCCCAGTTCATTTTAATGTTTGTCTTAGTTATCTAGTGCTGCTATTACAGTAACACCACAAGGGGATGGCTTTCATGGACAGGAATTTATTTTCTCACAGTTCAGGAGGCTAGAAGTCTGGATTCAGGGCACCGTCTCTAGGGGAAGATTCTCTTTCTCTCAGTCCACTCTGGGGGAGGTCCTTGTCTCTTTTCAGCTTCTGTTCCGAGGTTCCTTGACAATCTTCATGTGGCATCTTGCCCCATCTGTGCTTGCTTGTCTCTGTGCCTAATCTGTTTTTTTTTACATCTGAAAAGTGACTTAAATTTAAGAGGTACCCTGGTGATGCAGTGGTTAAGAGCTCGGCTGCTAACCAAAAGGTCAGCAGTTCGAATCTACCAGCTGCTCCTTGGAAACCCTACGGGGCAGTTCTACTCTGCTGTATAGGGTGGCTGTGAGTTGGAATTGACTTGGCAGCATACACATACACACACTCTGATTATGGTATCATTAGATAACAAAGAAAGCTCTCCTCCGAAATGGGATTCCAGCCACAAGTGTAAAACCAAAACCCGTTGCCATTGATTCCAACTCATAGTGACCTTATAGGACAGAACAGAATTTCCAAGGAGCAGCTGGTGATTTCAAACTGCTGACCTTTTGGGTAGCAGCCGAGCTCTTAACCACTGTGCCACCAGGGCTCCTCTATAGGTATAGGGCTTATTTTTTCTTCCATGATCTTTATAGCTTTTTGTTTTACATCTAGGTCTTTGATCCATTTTGAGTTAGTTTTTGTGTAAGGTGTGAGGCATGAATTCTTGCTTCATTTTTCTGCAAATGGATATCCAGTTTTGCCAGCATCCTTTGTTAAAGAGACTTTCTGTTCCCTGTTTAATGAACTTCCACTCTTTGCCGAAGATTGGTTGTCCTTAGGTGGATGGATTTACTTCCGGGGTCTCAAGTCTGTCTCATTGGTCTATGTGTCTTCTGTTGTACCAGCACAGTAACGCATCTTAACCACTAACTGGTTGCTGTTGAGTCTACTCTGACTCCTGGGGACCCTGACTTAATGGCAGCCCCATATGTGTCAGAGTAGAACTGTGCTCCACAGGGTTTTCAATTCCCAGGCCTTTTTCCAAGGTGCCTCTGGATGGACTCGAATTTCCAACTTCTTGGTTCACAGCAGAGTGCGTTAACCATTTGCACTACCCAGGGATGCCCTTTGACATTTCAGCGAACATTTATTAGACCCTGTACCAGATACCTCGGGAGATACAGAGGACCTCCAGTCTGGTCTGGAGCTGGGTACGTACCTTTGTTCTTGGCTGACTGGGGGGTGGTGTGGGCAGGGGGCTGGGAAGAGGCTGTGGCCTGAGAGGAGGAGTACCCCTGCTGTGGGCTCTGATGCCTTGGAGGGGGTGGTGGGAGGAGGAGGAGAGGGAGTGTGAAGAGCCTACAGACCAGCACACGTCCGGTCTGGACTGGCTGGTGAATTCTTTTTATGGTCATGGGGACTGTTACAGGTGACTTGTTTTCCCCTCCAAAATATATATGTAAGTCCTAACCCCTGGTACCTGTGAGTTGACTTTCCTTGGGCGTGTTGTCTTTGGAGATGTAAGTAGTTAACATGAGGTCATACTGGAGGACAGTGGACCCTGATACAGTATGTCTGGAGTCCTTGTAAGATGAGCAGAGGAGACCCAGAGACAGAGACAGACAGAGAAGATGGCGGTGTGACGAGAGAGACCGGGATTGGAGTGATGCATCTACAAGCCAAGATACGGCGAGGATCATGGCAAATGGCTGGAAGCCAGGAGACAGGTATAGAACAGACTTCCCCTCAGAGCCTCCAGAGGGGACCAACTTTGCCAACACCTTGATTGCAGACTTCTGGCCCCCACAGTAGTGTGAGAATAAATTTATGTTGTTTAAATCACCCAAATGGGGGAAAAAAACCCAAACTTGTTGCCGTCGAGTTGATTCCAACTCATAGTGACCCCACAGGACAGAGTAGAACTGCCCCGTAGGGTTTCCAAGGAGTGGCTGGTGGATTCGAGCTGCTGACCTTTTGGTTAGCAGCCACGCTCTTAATCTCTGTGCCACCAGGGCTCCAACCCAGTTTATGGTAATTTGTTACAGCTGCCTTTGGAACCTGCTGTAAGGACTGTGGCTCACGTGTGGCAATTTGCCTGAACTTGCTCCTGGTTGGAACACTGGAGTCACTGGGGGGTGTAGAGTGGCTGGGAGCAAGTTGTCCATCCAGCCTTTTCTTTCCACCGTGGTTTCCGTTTGATCTACCAATTCACAGCATTTTGTCATTCTCTCAGCAGCCGTGTTTCTGTAAGGCCATGCCTTGTGGTGACTGCTGGGAACACAGAGCTGACCACAGTGCCTGCTTTCTGGGGACTGAGATCCCAAAGTCTGCTGGGCCAAGTGTGGCCTGAAAGTATGTAGGTCACAAGCCCTTTCTGTTCTTGTTAAAATGGCAGATTCCATTCCCCACCCAGTGTTACTAAATTTGAATTTTAACATGCCTCCTGACCCCTCCCTTCATAGATTCACAGGAAGTTTGAGGAGTCCTTTGCTGCAAAGGGGGTGCCATCATTTGGATGAGAAATGATAAGGGGCTGATGGTGGCAAGGAAATTCCTCGGTGATGCAAATGGTCACTAGTGGACTGCTAACAGAAAGGTTGAAGGTTTGAGTCCACCCAGCGGCACCTCAGAGGAAAGGCCTGGTGATCTTTGGAAAATCAGCCATTGGAAACCCTGTGGAACACAGTTCTACTGTGACACACAGGGGACACAGGGGTTGCTATGGGTCAGTATTGTCTCAATGGAACTTTTTTTTTTAAGTGGTGACTAAAGGGAAGAGAGGGGAGAGAAGGGGCTGACTGAGAGGGCTTTTTCTGAGGCAGAGTCCGCAGACCTTTGTGAGAGATTGGGTGGGGATGTTGAGGAGCACACCGAGGTTTTTGGCTTGGGTGCGTCAGTGGAGCAGTGTAAGTGATGGCAGGAGAGGGCACTCGGGTTTTGTGCCTGTTGATTTTGAGGTCTTTGTGCCATATCCTGCTGTCCTTTGTCACAGGTGTTAGGAATTAGGGGTCTGAAGAGGAGTGCTGGGATAACATGTCTCTTCCAGGAACTTTGGGGTACCCTGCTTGGACTTACGGTCAGTGGCATAAAAACAAAGGTCTGTCCATGTGGCATCCTGCTGCCTTCCTCCTTCTTGGCCAAGCTTCTAGTACCTTTGCATTATGGGAGCCCTCCACTTCATGAGTGGCTTGGGGTGAGCCCATCAAGTGGGACTTGAAGACCATAGGAGGAGGTGGTGGAGGGAAAAGTTAGAGAGAGATGGACAGGGCTTGGCCGTGCTCAGCCTTGCCTGCCGGAGGTGGGAGTGGTCAGCCTGACCCTCTAGCCCCCTTCCTCTTCTGTAGCAGGCCCAGCCTTGGGGTGCCAAAGCCAAGATTCTGGGGTGCCTGGAGGTGCCTGTCCTGCTGCTCACACCAGTGTTTTCTAATTCATTTAACCTAAGGTCTCTTCGCCTCTGCACAAGTGGCGTTCTGGCCTGGATAGTTCTTTGTTGGGGAGGGGTGAGGGGGCTGTTCTGGGCATTGTGGGATGTTTAGCAGCGTCTCTGGCCTCTACCCACTAGATACAGGTAACACCCCCTTCTCCAGTTATGACACCCAAAAGTGTTTCCAGACATTGCCAGGTGCCCCTGGGGGTAGGGAGCAGAACCACCCTGGCTGGGAACTACTGATTTAATCCATTTTGACTGAACCCCTTTTCCGTTTTGGGCACTGGGGCATAGCAGCGGGCAAACCCTGCTCCCCTCACTTCCAAGTTTCCAGGGCACGTCTTGTCAGCAGAGGCTTGTCAATTACATCAGTCTTGGATTTCCAGAAGAGATATAGTTGGTGGGAAGTCTTGGCGTAATGGCGTGTGTCTGTTTGTCTGGGTATTCTCTTTGTCTTTTCCATCGTGAATGGGATTCACAGCACTTCTGCAGTTGAGTTGGTGTGTTATTTTTTGCAGTCAATGCCAGCTTTTCAAAGAACAACTTTCTGTTGTGCTCACAAAAGCAAATATTCCCTCCTTTCTTCCCTTCCAGGCCCTACATTTTTTCCCCCCTCTTCCATTCTTCTCTTTTTACATGTGGCCAAATTGCAGTTCTGCGCCAAGCTTTCAGGTCCTTCCATGAGTCAGACACATGCCCTCCACGCTCCTCGCCACAGCCCTGTGGACCCCACAGACGCCTGCCTCCTCCTCGGGCTGCCTACATCATTCCCTAGGCCACCGGGCGGGCGTTTCTCTGACCTGCAGATCTGGTCAGACCACCCCTTCTTCATCCCTCCGGCCCCTCCTGTGTCACTGGACAATGCCCTTGGGGTCTGGTTCTCTGGGCACCCTGCCCTCCCTGCCCCCCCTGTGTGCCCACACTTGTGCAGCTTCCTCTGCCCAGGGCACCCTCCATGCCCACCTGAGCAGCCACCGGGCACGTGAGTGGGATCTTAGCTGTGGGGCCTCTTCCTCGGTAAGCCTCCCTGACTCCCAGTTCTGCCTCTGACCCCTGCCACTGCCCTTCAAGCCCTGTTATAACTGCCCAGTTCCTTGTCTGGAAGCTACATGAGGGTGGTTTTCAGGGCCAGGCCCGGCACCGGATGCACAGATGGCGTCAGTCTTTGTAGAATGACTGATAAAAATGGCAGGCCTGCTGCAGTACGAGCTTCCAGGAAGACAGCACCCATCTCTAGGTGCATAAGCGGGGGAAGACATCAGGGCCACAGCTTCCCCATTTGGACATTGACCACTTACCTCCCTGTCTTGGCCTGTAACTTGCAAAGTCTGTTCCCAAGAAAGGATGGGAGAGTCACTTATTTGTTAGAAGATAAATAAGGTTTGATAATTCTGGATAGATTTGCATTTTTACTGTGAATGTCAGGAATTCTGTGGAGAGATGGGAAGCGGGTAGAGGGAGGGGGAGTCGCATCTGGCTGAGGTGGGCTTGACCCCAGTGCCGGCTAACCTGCTCCTGGGGTATGGTTGATGTTGAAAAGTGAAGGTTTCATAACCAGAAAGGTTTTGTTTGTTTTTTTGGATGCACAGACATTTCCTTCTTTACTTGGTTTCTGTGGTCTGTGTTTAACGTAGGCATAATGTTTGTGTCTCTAGAATTTATTTTAAGAACAACAGTAGGGGCGGGATTGTAAACTTAGCTCGAGGGAGAGAGCATGTGAAGCAGGCTGCCTTGCCCGGGCAGCAGGCTGTCTCATCCAGCTGGCCGTTTTACATCCAGTTTCACCCCTTGCCCAGCATGTCCATAGTGGGTCACTTACTCTTGGCTTTCCATACTCGTAGAAGAATCTCTGGATGCTTGCCACTGTTGAACATGGGCACCAATTTTTTTTTTTTTAAATAATTTTTATTGAGCTTTAAGTAAACGTTTACAAATCAAGTCAGTCTGTCACATATAAGCTTATATATACACCTTACTCCATACTCCCACTTACTCTCCCCCTAATAAGTCAGCCCTTCCAGTCTCTCCTTTCGTGACAATTTTGCCAGTTTCTAACCCTCTCTACCTTCCCATCTCCCCTCCAGACAGGAGTTGCCAACACAGTCTCAAGTGTCCACCTGATACAAGTAGCTCACTCTTCATCAGCATCTCTCTCCTACCCATTGTCCAGTCCCTTCCATGTCTGATGAGTTGTCTTTGGGAATGGTTCCTGTCCTGGGCCAACAGAAGGTTTGGGGACCATGACCGCCAGGATTCCTCTAGTCTCAGTCAGACCATTAAGTCTAGTCTTTTTATGAGAATTTGGGGTCTGCATCCCACTGTTCTCCTGCTCCCTCAGGGGTTCTCTGTTGTGCTCCCTGTCAGGGCAGTCATTGGTTGTGGCTGGGCACCATCTAGTTCTTCTGGTCTCAGGATGATGTAAGTCTCTGGTTCCTGTGGCCCTTTCTGTCTCTTGGGCTCATAGTTACCGTGTGACTTTGGTGTTCTTCATTCTCCTTTGATCCAGGTGGGTTGAGACCAATTGATGCATATTAGATGGCCGCTTGTTAGCATTTAAGACCCCAGACGCCACATTTCAAAGTGGGATGCAGAATGTTTTCATAATAGAATTTATTTTGCCAATTGACTTAGAAGTCCCCTTAAGCCATAGTCCCCAAACCTCCGCCCTTGCTCCGCTGACCTTTGAAGCATTCAGTTTATCCTGGAAACTTCTTTGCTTTTGGTCCCGTCCATTTGAGCTGACCTTCCGTGTATTGAGTATTGTCCTTCCCTTCACCTAAAGTAGTTCTTATTTACTAACTGGCACCACTTTTGAGAAGAGAACAAGCTGGGTGCATTTGAAGTTATTTGTGCTTATTTCTCTTGGGAGGGGAGGTGAAACTGGGCAGGGGCCTCTGGGCAGGGTAGTGTAGACTGATGAGGATGTGTGTTAAGCAGCAAGTGTGGGGATTCTGAGAGTGCTGCGGTTATATCCTGTAGGTGAGGTGCTGTATGTTGTCTGTTACCAGTAACAAGGATTTAGCACGCATTGGTTCGTGATACTGGCTGATCATCAAGAATCACTAGAGGGAGTTTCTGAAAATGCAGAGTTCTAAAACCCACCCATACAGACTGAATCTGAGCCTCTAGGGCTGGCATCTTGGGCTGTGTTTTGAAAAGTTTCCCAGGGGAAGCTGATGCAGCCAGCCTAACTTCCCTTTGAGACCCGCACTGGGCTACCTACCCCGTTGCACTGGCCTGAGGGTCCCGGTGAGTCCTAACCAACCATAGGGTGGGAGTGGGTCGGGGGTGGGGGAGGATGGTAATCCTGACGTGGTGCCATCTCAGGAGGGAGGCGGAGAGTGTTGTCAAGCAGCAATCTCAATCTCGGGAGGACCATGTGGGTGTGGCCACCCTGCCCTGGATATCTGACCTGATGTACCGGGAAGCCAGGAGGCTTGGTTTGTGGAAACACCTTGAACCCTTCTCTTCAGAGGCCCTCAGAATCTAAAGTGTTACAGTTTATAAGAAGTATGTTGTCATTGGGTGTAGCGACTCTGTATTGTGGTTTCGGGCCTCATTAAGGACATTCCTACTCTATTCTTGGACCCGTCTAGACCTGTCCAGGACTTCATTCACTTATTTTTTGGTGTGCCAGGCTCCTAGTCCAGCAGAGATTCACTCTGGTCAGTACATTTAATCACTGGTGATTGTCAGAGCCGCTGGAGAAGAAAGCAGCTTGGGAGTTTTCTTGAGGCCATCCAGCAGGCCTGGGTAGTTTTGGGGGTAGAAGCTGAAAGATGTTCTGGCTCTTGCCAGGTCGGGGTGCACAGCAAGATTTGGTTATTATTTTTAATTGTGAATTTGTAAAACATCAGGCATACCAAGTAAATATCAGAAATAATCCAGAAGCAGATAGGATGAAATGCTGGAGTGTGAGCTTCTGTTAGTTTTCTGGGCAAGGATGATTTAGGCCCGTGTGTCTGATTTGGGTGTTAGTGCAATGCCAGTATTTTTGGTATTTTTCTAAGAAGTATTTTTGGAGTCCCTGGGTGGTGCAGAAGGTCAGGCACTCGACTACTAGCCAAAAGGTTGGTGGTACAGATTCACCGAGAGGTGCCTCTGAAGACAGCCCTGATGATCTTCTCCCGAAAGGTCACAGCCTTGAAAAGCCAACGGAGCAGTTCTGTTCTGCACACATGGGGTCGCCAGGAGTCAGAAGATGGTAGCTAGCAACAACATTGTCTCGTTTTAGCCTGGAAGTGATTTATCCAAGATCACTGGTTGGCATCTTTATATAATTGATATAAATGCAGAGATTTCCTGAAACCTGGCCTCGACTTGAGGAAAGTCATTCCTGTTTTCATATATATATATTTTTTAACTGTAATTCTCATTGAGTGATATTCAAAACAGCTAATTACTCTAGTTCTTTTTTAGGCTTTTGGGAATATATGGAAGTTTACAAGGTTAAAAAGGAAAAATAAAATCTTTGTAGCTGTTTTTACATATTCTGAATACTTTTATCGGACTTCTTGCATCAGCTATGATTTACGATTGGCGTTTCAAAGGAGGAAAGTTCCATTACAGTTTAATTGATGTCAGGGAATGTACCATTGTCTGGGAAGTTAAAAAACTGTTTTGTCTCTTTAAGTGGAAAGCGAACTTGAGTTTGTGAACTAGTCTATCTGTTTTATTGGGTCAGTTTTTTCATGGTTCAGTTTAAAACATAGAAAACGTGACTAGTAAAAGCAGCTCGACAACTGCCGTTTCCTGTCCAGGTCTGCCTGCTTAGAGGAATGTTGATCCCAGTTAGAAATTCAGCTTTTTTTCTCTTTCCTTGGCTTTTGTCTTCTGAATCACACTTAATCTGGATTGATTTGGGTAGCAATTTGTGTTGGAAGATGGCACTTGTTTGGGGTAATGATTTGCACCCTGGTTTTTGGGCATGGGTGGCTTTACTTCTCAGGAGTATGGGGACATACTGGAGGAGTCCCATCGCCACGGCTGGAAGCTCAGCCGATTGAACCAGCAAGTATTTATTGAGCATCTACTGGTGCCTCCCACTCAACTCCGTGTGAATCACGAGCAGAGTGAGAACCATGGCCCCACGCTTATATCAGGCAGGGGGATTGGTAGACACGGGAAACAGTTCAAAGTAATGTTAGAGTACAGGTGTGGCTACCGTGGTTGGGTGCCGTCAAGTTGCTTCTGACTCATAGCGACCCTATAGCACAGAATAGAGCTGCCTCGTGAGGTTTCCAAGGCTGTAATGTTTAAGGAATCAGACTGCCACGTCTTTCTTCACAGAGCGGCTGGTGGGTTCAAACCACTGACCTTTCGGTTAGCACCCTAGCAGCCAAGGGTGTAACCATTGTGCACCAGGGCTGCTTAAAACCAAACTCTTTGCTGTCAAGGCGATTCTGACTCAGTGACCCTGTAGGACAGAGTAGAACTGCCCCACAGGGTTTCCAAGGAGCAGCTGGTGGATTTGAACTGCCCATCTTTTTGATTAGCAGCCATAGCTTGCTGTAGCTTTTAAACACTGTGCCACCAGAGCTCCTTAAGGGTATGACTAATTCAGGTAAATCAATTGCGGCAATAACTGAATGATGCTCTCTGTTCAGTCTGAGAGATCAGTTTGGTCTGGAACAATCTCAGAGGCTTCCAGAAGGGTGGTGAGAAAGGTTGTAAAGCAGAAAAAGCAAAAAAAGAAAAAAAAAATTTTTTTTTAAATGGGGGAGTGGAACTCTTCCAGGATGCTGGTGGTAATTGGATTATCAAGCGGCAAGGGAAGATGCGAGTGACTGGATACTCCACTCTGGATTCTCATTGAGAAATAATGACTGTTGAGCCCCAGGACGACGGAGCGAGGCTTGAAGTGAAATAGCTCAACAGGTAGCTGAAGTCTCTGCAGGACTCCCTTGGTTTAAGCAGAGGGACCCTGCCTACCCAGAGTCTCCCAGAGCCGTGGTCACGAGCCTCCTGGGGCCTGCAACAGTGTGTGTGGAAGACAGAAGTATGTTTATTTACATATGTATGAGTATATGTTAAAGAGCCCTGGTGGAGCAGTGGTTTAAGCACTCAGCTGCTAACCAAGAGGTTGGCAGTTTGAACCCATCAGCTGCTCTGCGGCAGTCTGCTTCTGTAAAGATCAGGTAGTCCTTGATTTAGTACACGTCTGGGTTATGGCAAACTGTACTTAAAACTGTCCTTTTTCTGTATATCTAATTGTTAGCAATATGTACTGCATACAGTGTTCAAGCATGTTAATTTTTGCTGATGTCATCATTCTCATGCCAACCCCAAAAGACAAATAAAAATCATTTAAGAACTACTTGCAGAGCCTTGAAAACCCTCTGAAGCAGTTCTCCTCTGTCCTGTAAGGTTGCTATGAGTTGGATTTATAGGTACATGTATTAGGGTCGCTATGAGCCGGAATCGACTCAACAGCACTGGGTTTGGTTTGGTTTTTATTAGGAGTCCCTGGTGGTGCAAATGGTTAATGCACTCAGCCGCTAACCCAAAGATTGGAGGTTCAAGTCCACCTAGAGGCACCACGGAAGAAAAGCCTGGCAGTCTGCTTCCAAAAAATCAGCCATTGAAGATGCTGTAGAGAGCAGCTCTACTGTGACACACGTGAGGTTGGTGTGGGTTGAAACTGACTTGATGGCAGCTGCTAGTGGTGGTGGTGGCATATGTATCAAAGTGAGCATTTAAAAAATGACCTAATTCCAAAGCTCTAGGTTTTTAAATCTGAGATCAGAGGTGCAGCTCTGGGGTAAACACCTAATTAAACCCAACTCTCTCCTCTGCGTATTTGCGGATATAATTTGACAGTACACGGGTGACATATTAAACATGAAGCTAGATAATTGCATAATTAGGCAACTGAAGCATGTTTTCGTATCCCCAGAACACCAGCGTGACCCCTCCCGGGCTGGGGAGCTGTAACTGTGACTGTCCCGCTGGTTGTTTTTTTGTTTTTCAGGGCTTGTGTCCAGAAGGTCCACATGTATCTCAGACTCTGGAATTCTGAAACCAAACATGGACAAGTGGTTTGTTTGAGCTTAGTGGTTTAAGTTTGGATGCTGAAGGAATCTTTAGAGCTCAGCAGATATGGATTTATGCAGCTTTCTTTAGCCTCCCCTTTTTGGATAATTGTTCTGAGGAAAGGGGGGAAAATTGCTTCAGCCAGCCCCTTAAATAAACAAATACATTATAAGCCAGTGAAACATTTCTAAAAATGGAAGGTTTGAAAATGGTGCCTATCCACTTCTATGTCTCTCTCCCACTTGGTGTTAATGACTTCTGGATTTCATCTCAAGTGAACAAAATGACGGGGATAGGCGCACACAGCGGGTAACCTAGATTCAGGCCCCTGGCCCTGGGCGTGATCAGGCGCATCCCCTGCTGTGGGTTAGTGGGACACTTAAGTACACTCTTTGGGAAGGGACCTCTTGCTATTTTAGCTGCAGACGTGCAGATGGCAAATTCGCGTATGGTT
Source organism: Loxodonta africana (assembly GCF_030014295.1). Classification (NCBI taxonomy): domain Eukaryota; kingdom Metazoa; phylum Chordata; class Mammalia; order Proboscidea; family Elephantidae; genus Loxodonta; species Loxodonta africana. The sequence continues at coordinate 53,414,037 of NC_087354.1, read as the reverse complement.
CAGAATCATGGCAGCCTTGTCCTGGCGTAGTAGTTGCTGGGCTGCATTCCTTCAGTGTCTCTCTCTCTGTGTGTGTGTGTGTGCAATTACATTTTTATTCTTCTAATACTGTCTTTATTGGATTTTTCATCAGAGGAAATCTCTGAAGAAGAAGTACAATTAACGTGAGACGAAACAAAAAACCAAATCTGTTGACATCGAGTTGATTCTGACTCATAGCGACCCTGTAGGTCAGAATGGAACTGCCCCATAGGGTTTCAAAGGAGCGGCTGATATATTCGAATACTCCTCATTTTGAAGAAATTATGATTTCGTGAGACAGTGAGATAAAAAAGTGACACTGAATTAGGAGTTTCTATAAGTCTAAAGTCATGTCTGAGCTACGGAGGGCTAGGATTGGCTTGGAATCTGTCAGTGGATTTTGTAATCTAGCCATCTGCGTGAAAACGGGAATGAGGTGTTTATCTCTACTTCCAGCTCCTCAATTTTCTGAGAAACTGGCATTTTTCACCAAGACATTCATTTAGCTAACATTGATTGAACAACTAGTATTTTCTATGCTCAGCAACACTTGTGTTGGGCTAGATGTATGTTTTGTTGTTGTGTGTCATCAAGTTGATTCCAACTCATAGTGGCCCCATGTGACGGAGTATGTTGTTGTCGTGTGCCGTCTACTGAATTCTGAACCATAGTGACCCTACAGGACAGAACAGAACCGCCAGGCTGTAATCTTTATGAGAGCAGATCTCTAGGTCTTTTCTTCCACAGTGCTGCTGGTGGGTTCAAACTGTTGACATTTTGCTTACCAGCCGAGTGCACAATCATTGTGCCACTAGGGCTACCATATTGAGATAACATGTGTGAAAGTTTGAGAACAAACAGAGGTATGTTAATGTGTACTGTGTATATATTTAATTTATTTTACTTCTGAATGTTTTGAGGTTTGGGTTCTTAGAGGCCAAGAAAATTCAGGAGATGTTTTATTGAGCTTTTATTGTATTCCTGGCAGTATACCGGGAGTTGTTTAGGTCATTTAAATACTTGTATTTCAACTAGTATTTGGTAGCCCTGGTGGCTGGTTAAGAGCTATGGCTGCTAACCAAAAGGTGGGCAGTTCGAATCTACCATCTGCTCCTTGGAAACCCTATGAGGCAGTTCTACTCTATCCTGTGGGGTCGCTATGAGTCGGGATTGACTCCACAGCAAGGGGTTTGATTTTTTTTTTTTAGTTTAAGTTTCTTTAGTTTCTACCCTAGAATGCAGGCTCGGAATTTTTGTGCTTCTTGTGAAACTTGCTGTCTCCAGAAAATCCCTAACATAACTGGCAAGGGAGAGAAAAGCATCTGTGTTGCGTCTTGCTAAGAGCCAGGGAGAAGCCTTTGCCAGGCAGGCATTTGGGATTTCTCTTTTAGATGCGTTTGACGTAATTTCTGAAATAGACTACAGCCTCTGTCACTTGGTCTCTGTTTTTAGATAGTGATGTCGAAAGGAACATTGAGATGTGGGTCCCAAGTAAAGGGCAAAAGTGGTATATAAATGTGTACTTCTCAGGGTGAGGGTGCAGTCTGAAATTGATCGAACATGCAGTCAAGATGCGTTGATAATTACTGGCGACTGGAATGCAAAAGTTGGAAACAAAGAAGGATCAGTAGTTGGAATATGTGGCCTTGGTCATAGAAACAATGCTGGAGATCGAATGATAGAATTTCGCAAGACCAACGACTTGTTCATTGCAAATACCTTCTTTCACCATCATAAACGGTGACTATACACATGGACCTCACCAGATGGAACACACAGAAATCAAATTGACTACATTTGTGGAAAGAGACGATGGAAAAACGCGGTATCATCAGTCAAAACAAGGCCAGGGGCTGACTGTGGAACAGACCATCGGTTGCTCATATGCAAGTTCAAGCTGAAACTGAAGAAAATCAGAGCAAGTCCACGAGAGCCAAAATATGACCTTGAGTATATCCCACCTGAATTTAGAGACCATCTTAAGAATAGATTTGATGCATTGAACACTAGTGACCGAAGACCAGACGAGTTGTACAGTGACATCAAGCGCATCATCCATGAAGAAAGCAAGAGGTCATTGAAGGTCATTGAAAAGACAGGAAAGAAAGAAAAGACCAAGATGGATGTCAGAGGAGACTCTGAAACTTTCTCTCGAACATCGAGCAACTAGAGCAAAAGGAAGAATTGATGAAGTAAGAGAACTGAAGATTTCAAAGGGCTTCTCGAGACAACAAAGTAAATATCATAATGACACGTGCAAAGAGGTGGAGATGGAAAACCAAAAGGGAAGAACATGCTTGGCGTTTCTCAAGCTGAAAGAACTGAAGAAAAAATTCAAGCCCCGAGTTGCAATAGTGAAGGATTCTATGGGGAAAATATTGAATGATGCAGGAAGCATCAAAAGAAGATGGAAGGAATACACAGAGTCATTATACCAAAAAGAATTAGTCAATGTTCAGCCATTTCAAGAGGTGACATATGATCAGGAACCGATGATACTGAAGGAAGAAGTCCAAGCTGCTCTGAAGGCATTGGTGAAAAACAAGGCTCCAGGAATTGATGGAATATCAATTGAGATGTTTGAACAAACAGGTGCTCACTTGTCTATGCCAAGAAATATGGAGGACAGCTTCCTGGGCAACTGACTGGAAGAGATCCATATTTATGGTTATTCCCAAGAAAGGTGATCCAACCGAATGTGGAAGTTATAGAACAATATCATTAATATCATACACAAGCAAAATTTTGCTGAAGATCATTCAAAAACGGCTGCAACAGTATATCGACAGAGAACTGCCAGGAATTCAGGTCAGTTTTAGAAGAGAATGTGGAACCAGGAATATTATTGCTGATGTCAGATGGATCCTGGCTGAAAGCAGGAAATACCAGAAGGATGTTTACCTGTGTTTTATTGACTATGCAAAGGTATTTGACTGTGTGGATCATAACAAATTATGGATAACATTGCGAAGAATGGGAATTCCAGAACACTTAATTGTGCTCATGAGGAACCTTTACATAGATCAAGAGGCAGTTCTTTGGACAGAACAAGGGCATACCGATTGGTTTAAAGTCAGGAAAGGTGTGTGTCAGGGTTGTGGTCTTTCACTGTACCTATTCAATCTGTATGCTGAGCAAATAATCTAAGAAGCTGGACTGTATGAAGAAGAGCGGGCCATCAGGATTGGAGGAAGACTCATTAACAACTTGCGTTATGCAGATGACACAACCTTGCTTGCTGAAAGTGAAGAGGACTTGAAGCACTTACTCATGAAGATCAAAGATCACAGCCTTCAGTATGTATTGCACCTCAACATAGAGAAAACAAAAATCCTCACAACTGGACCAATGAGCAACATCACGATAAATGGAGAAAAGATTGAAGTTGTCAAGGATTTCATTTTACTTGGATCCACAAGCAACATCCACGGAAGCAGCAGTCAAGAAATCAAAAGATGCATTGCATTGGGTAAACCTCTTTAAAGTGTTGAAGAGCAAAGATGTCACCTTGAAGACTAAGGTGTGCCTGACCCAAGCCGTGGTATTTTCAATTGCGTCATATGCATGTGAAAGCTGGACAATGAATAAGGAAGACTGAAGAAGAATTGACGCCTTCGAATTGTGGTGTTGGCAAAGAATATTGAATATACCATGGACTGCCAAAAGAGCGAACAAATCTGTCTTAGAAGAAGTACAACCAGAACGCTCCTTAAAAGTAAGGATGGCGAGACTGCTTCTTACATACTTTGGACATGTTGTCAGGAGGGATCAGTCCCTGGAGAAGGACATCATGCTTGGCAGAGTATGGGATCAGTGGAAAAGAGGAAGACCCTCAACGAGGTAGATAGACACAGTGGCTGCAACAGTGAGCTCAAGCATAACAACAATTGTGAGGATGGCTCAGGACCAGGCAGTGCTTCGTTCTGTTGTGCATGGGGTCACTATGAGTTGGAACTGACTCGACGGCACCTAACAACAACAGGGCGAGGGACAGGGTGTTTTCAGCCTGGTTATGTGCGTTTATAGGGTTGCCGTGAGCCTGAATCGACAGCAACAGGTTTGATTGAAGGTGAGTTTAGAAGTCCCCAGGTGATGCAGACAGTTGAGTGCTAGGCTGCTGATAGGTGGGAGCTCTGAGTCTACCCAGACGTGCTTCAGAAGGAAGTTTTGCTCATCGACTTACAGGAAATCAGTCGTTGAAAACCCTATGAGGCACAGTTCCACTCTGACACACGTGGGGTTGCTGTGGGTCAGAGTCGACTCAGTAGCAACTGGTTAATGTGAGTTTAAACTTCAAAGAGGAATGGTGGTATTTTCTGGAAAGAAGAATACAGCCGGGAAAAGGCTGTGGCCTGGGCCATTCGTTCAGAGACTGTCAGAGGTAACTGTTGGTGTCCACAAGCACCCAGAAGACATCCTGACACAGAGCCTGAGACTTTCCTTTGTAACTTCTCTTTATATCTTTATTAAATCACCTCCCAGGTGCTGTAAGCCTCTGGGGCCAACCTATCTGTGTGCTCCAGGAGGTCCGATTCCCCATAATGTTAAAACTTGATGGATGACATTATTAGTCATCAGGTGTCTTAGTTGTCTAGTGCTGCTATAACAAATACCACAAGTGGGTGGCTTTAACAAACAGAAGCTTATTTTCTCACAGTTTAGGGGGCTAGAAGTCCACATTCATGGCGCCAGTTCTAGGGGAAGGCTTTCTCTATCAGCTCTAGAAGAAGGTCCTTGTCTTTTCAGCTTCTATCCCTGACTCCTTGGCAGTCTCCATATGGGATCTGCCTTCCCCCATCTCTGCTTGCTTGCTCTGCTTTTATTTCAAAAATGATTGACTTAAGACACACCTTTCACTGATATTGCCTAATTAACGTAACAACAAAAAACCATTTCCAAATGGGATTATAACCACAGGTATAGGGGTTAGGATTTATAACACATATTTTCGGAGGACAGAATTCAGTCTATAACATCAGGGAACTGCAAATCAAAACCACCATGAGATACTGCTTCATACCCGCCAGGATGGCTGGAGTAAGAAAATGGATAGTAACAGGGATGTGGAGAAATCTGCATGCTCAGACGTTGCTGGTGGGAATGTAAAATGGTGCGGCTACTTTGGCAGTTCTTCAAGCAATTAAACAGTTACCAGATGACACAGTAATTCCTCTGCACCACTAATCGACTAAACTCCTGTTTAGCCTTCAGTTCTAATGAACTTGTCTGCTTTGCTGTTTATTCCTCCATCCATTAATCTGTTAATTCATTGCCATGCTGTGTTGGGATACAGTGGTGACCAGAGTGGCCATCGGCCCTGCCCTCATCAAGCTCTCTGAAAGCTGGGTCAGGATGTGGAATTCTAACACAAGTCATTGAAGGCTGAGAAGAGCGCTGTGAAGTAGGAAGGCGTGTTCTCCCTGATGCTGGTGAGAGGTCATGAGGGTGATCAGGGAAGGCTCCCTTGAGGAAATGTGTCTAAATGGAAACCTACAGGCTGAATGGAGCCCTAGTAGTGCAGTGGTTAAGTACTGAGCTGCTAACTGAAAGGTTGGTGGTTTGAACCCACCCAGCAGCTCTGTGGGAAAAAAGACCTTGGGATCTGCTCCCATAAAAATTATAGCCTAGGAGGCCCTATGGGGCAGTTCTACGTTGTCACGTGGCGTTGCTATAGTTGGAATTCACACAGCGGCACCTAACAAGAGCAACAACATATAGGGTGTGGACGGCAGGGTCAGTGTGAGGACTAAGGGGTCTGTGTCAGTGAGAGGCATGAGAGAGCTTTCTAGGTTGAAGAAGCTGCCTTGGGAAGGCCCTGATGTGGGTGCTGAGGTGAGAAGGGGCTTATGTTTGAGGAATTAGTGAAGGCCAGTGTGGGTGGAGCAAGCCTGTAAGAGGAGGCTGGGGGGCTTTTAGGAGCCAGTTTGTTCAGATAGGGTATATTGGCTGTGTGGTAGATTCAGCTGTTTGCTCCATGGTATTTTGATCCTGCGATTTCTTTTTTATGTACATCTTCTAATGCTTCAATAAAATCCCCAGCACATTTGTTCCGTGGACTTTCATCACTTTGGCTTTTTGTTATTTGTCTGGTTTTGTTTTATCTCTTACGGATTATAAACTGCTTTAGGAAAAATACTATCACGAGCTCCATAAGGAGCATCTTCCATGCTGGTGTACAGCCTGCCAGAGATCTAGGGATACTTTCTGAAGAATACGTTCATCAACAGGAGCATTAGGAGTTAAGCAGATATTCAAATGGATTTTGTCCTCAGTCTTACCTCCTGGTGGTTATAGTGGCTGCTGAGAGAAGTCAGGAGGCACGGCTGCCTTGATGGTCAAGAGTACAGTGATAGATTAGTTATGTCTGCCACGGCACTAGGAGTGGAGGTTTCTGCCATGTTGTTACCTATTTGCCATTTGTGAACTGGAACGTTAATTATGTAAAGAAAGGTGTCTTTTGCCCTGGCCCTAGGGTTTTGCCCTGTTCCAGGTAAATTTGGGCAAAGGTCATAGTTATTGTGGTGCGGCGAGTTACTTAATTTGGCCCTTCTAGCCATGGTCTTGTGACTCCTACGAAATGATTGGGTGGGAGTATGCAAATAAGGTGCTGGTGGCCCACCAAGAGGATTGAATAGCCTGCTAATAATGCAAATAAGGTACATGGAACCCTAACGAGGTGATGGGTCAGTTTTGCCATCCCACTAGACTTAAAATGAGCCAATCTCAGAGGTTGGGGGAGGGGACCTCACTATCATCAAGAAGAGGAGCTGGGAGTGGAATGTGTCCTTTACACCAAGGGTCTCTGTACTGAAAACTTCCTTGACCCAGGAGATGAAGAGAACTGTAACACCGAAGACAGCAGTAGACGGTGCAGTAGCAGTGAGAAGCAGCAAGAAGTGGTGGCAAGCATGGCAGAGTCCAGCAGCAGAAAGTGGCAGCAGAACTAGGAGGCCAGCACCAGACAGTGTGGTGGGCTTCCTGGCCCATCTAGTGAGATGGCTGCAGTGGGCATGCTGACCCACAGGGCGAGAGAGCTGAGTGCCTTTGGGCCTGAGGCTTACTGGTGGAGTGGGGTACCTCTGGGCACTTATTGGCAGAATTAAAGAGCTTTGAAATTCTTGTCCAAGCAGGGCAGAGGCCAAGGGGCTGAGGGACCGAGGGGCCAAGGGTCAGAGGGGCTGTGGGTCTGAGGGGTCAAGGGACTGAGAGCCAAGAAAGAGATATGCCTGTGGGCACAGCCGAGAAGAAGCTGTCCTGATGAAAGAACTGTATCCTGTCGTTCCTGATCCTGAATTATAACCTGTTATTTCCCTAATAAACCCTGTAACTGTGAATATAATCTGTGAGTTCTGTGTGGCCACTGCAGTGAATTATCAAACCTAGCAGAGAAGTAGAGTGCCATGGGAGGGACGGCTGGTGTGAGAATTGGTAAAAAGGTGGAGGGTGGACGTATGTTTGACCTCCACCTCTTAGACGTCAGCTTGGGCTGTTGATTTTGATTCTCTCTCCTCCCCGTGAAGTTAGAGGAGGTCTGATGCGTTGCGCCACTTTTACAGTCGTTGTACTATTGCTTTGAAGGCGTGTGTGGCCATCTCCTTACTGATGTGAGAGTCTGTCTAATCCTCGTCCTTCTCTGAGGATACTGATACCTTTGTTTTAGGTCAGGTTCATTTTTCTTCTGTATAGCTGCACTTTCAAAAAGAACCACAGTTTCGTGTGTTTCTGTGCACACCAACTCGGTGCAGTGATGTCTGTGTCCTTTCCTCTGTTTTCCCCTTGAAATGGTCAGAGTTAATAGCAGCATCTGCAAAAATGTATTGATTAACACAGCTATGAATCATTTATGCTACAACTGGCAGTGCAGCAAATCGATTTATAGGCTTTTGGGTGTAGGGGGAACACGAGACGTCTGTAGTCCATCCCCTTGCCCACCCCCACCCCTGGTGGGACCTGCCACACACTGGTTCCCGACAGCTCAGTGGGGAAGGCAGGTTTTAGGGAGGATGTAGTGGGATGAGATCAGGGCCAGAAAGCATTCAGAGAACCACTGCAAGCCAGCCTTGGTCAGAAAGTAAAACTTACTTCCCGGATGTCTGGCAGCGAGCCATTGTTTGCTACTCTAGAAATAGCCCACGGCGTGACCTAGTCCAGTAGTGGTTATTTCATGGAAAACAGCAGGGCACTGGGGAGGCGCCAGACCACCTTCTTGCATTTGCACATTTGGCAGGGTATTTATACAGAGGTTATTAAGCTTTACCTGTAGAAATATGTGTGACCTTTCAGGTTGAAGACAACCTTAAAGCTAAGTTTATTTCAAAGGACCTTTCCTATCCAGATTGCATTCTGTCTTGTTCCCCTCTGTAGATGGAAGGGCACCTTTATGTGTTAAGGTTTTACTCTATGTGTCATTATCCTTTTAAACGTCAAGGGACAGGTGATCTCCTTATCTCTAGGCTTGCAGTGGTTATTATTCGTTCCATACAGTTTGGCATGTTATTGGTCAGCCTTGTGGTTGTTTACAGTGTAGGGGACACAAGAGGAAATTTGGGAGTTGGGTGGGGCTAGCATTCATTATCATTAGGTCTGAGCCTGGGAATAAGGATGATCACAGGCTTTTGAGGGGTCTAAAATGCCTTTAAAACCCTAGTGTGGCACCTTGACCAGTGTATAGTGGCTCTGCCATGTCGGGCCTCCTCGTTCTGCCGAGTTCCCCTGTGTATGATACAGCACCTGAAATAGGTGCTTGGTTGTCCAGAGGGCTTGGGAAGGGAAGCGGTTCCTTGGAGAATCTTCCCTTCATGATGGGGTGTCACTCTCTTGGCGGGGCCGGGGAAGGGTCCCCTGACTGGCCAAGCCTAAACAGTTGGATCCTCCCAGCAGCAGCTGGGCTTACACATGTTGGACTCGAAGCCATACTTCCCACTCTTTATTTTCTTTTTCTTTAGTAATTCGGTGGATCCGACACAATGGTTGTGATTTAGATGTGGTTGTTCCAGCCGCTGGCAGTTCCGCAGTGGGAATAAATATTTCTGGTGAATGGCCAAGTCAGTGACTCTCTGATTGTAAAAACCTCTGTCTAGTATTAGCCTTTTTCTTTTGTGTGTGCATTGTCCTGTGAGGATATCGAGATTTTGGCCTCTATTCCAGTGAGCTTGCAATTTCAAAAGTTGGTTTGGGATGAAGTCAGAGGCCATTCTGCTAATGGGGGGGCATGGAGGTAGGTGACATCTCTCTCTCTCAGCTGTCTCAGAGTCAGGGTTATCCCAGGGGCAGTAGCCCTCTGTGCTGGGACAGGAATTCTAATACCAAGCAAAGCAGGACCCCAGCTGTAGTGGCTGGACGTAGACATAGGTAGAGTAATCTGGACAGTCTCTTCATTCACTCAGTTCAGTTGTGTTCTTGTATATTCACTCAGCAGATACTCATGAACAACCCACCTCCTGCTGCTAGGTGCTGTGTCGTCCATCCCTGGTTCATTCTCACTTCTATACCTTTGCTAACCCGTGTCATCAGTCTTGTGTGCCTTACATCTCTCCTGAACTTGATTCTTTCCACCTCTCAGAGGTGGAATGTAGATTTTAACATCTAATTAATGCTGAATTAAAACATTGGGTTTGTGGTATACTTTGCGTTTTTAACTGACTTGCATTTAAACTTGAGACAGAGAACACATAGCCTCTGATCCTTGCATATCTTCCCCTCTTCTTGCTGTTGTGAACTTGGCAAGAGCACGCGCCCTGTCTGTGAATTCGCAAATACAACTGAATGGTATGGCATTTTTTCCTCCTGTTTTCCAGAATTATACTTGTAATCTAAAGGGTGGTAAACAAACGAAAAACCAAACCAGTTGCCATTGAGTTGATTTCATCTTATGCAACTCCATGTGTTGCAGAGTAGAGCTGCTCCATAGGGTTTTTGGCTGTGGCCTTTCAGAAGTAAATCGCCAGTCCTTTCTTCCGAGGTGCTTCTGGGTGGGCCCAAACCTCCAACTGTTTGATTAGTTTTCTGAGAGTGCTTAACTGTTTGTGCCACCCAGGGTGGTAGGGTGTAGTTGGTGCTTGAGGATGGAAAGGACACTGCTGGTTTCCTTCTCTGCTCTGGTGAACATTTCTGTGGCAACCCCTCTCTTCTTCTGGTCTCCCCAGCCCCTCAGCCCTGCCTTGCCCTTGGCTGTGGCCTCCTGGATCACCACAGCGGGAATTATTGACCACCTTGCTTCTCTTTGTGATGGATACCTCTCTTCTAAAATGGAGCTGTCACGCCAAGCAGCATGTGATGGGGTGTACATCTCTTATCCCTTTACAAGTTTAGCTTCTTGTGGCAGTTTCACCCATTTCTATATCCTCTGCATTCAGTGCTCAGCAAACATGGGGAGCACGAATGGGTGCCTATTGCAGTGAACACTACTGAAGGAAGTGGCCTACAAAACAAGGCTGTTCCTATCTTTTGGAGAATAGCCCATGGAAAAAAAGCCAGGTTCTGGATATAATCAAATTGTTGCGTGATAGAGAGCCTGCTCTCGAAGTACTTTCTCTGTTTCCTGCCCATTCCGTAGTCATGTTCCAGGACGGTGTTTCCGGATGTGTGCGCCTTAGAGCCAGGGGTGTGTCAGATGCTGGTGAGTGTAAAGGGCTCAGTGCAAGTGGGGAGGGATTCACCACGAAGCTCTGACGTTTAAGCTTCAGGACCCCTTCCGTACAGGCTCCTCTCCAAGGCCCTGTACCTAATTTTTTCTTCATAATTTCATATAATTTTTCTTAATGAGGGCTCCATAAGAGCCCCACTCACCTCTGAATACAAGTAGAAAAGGCTGAGCTAAATTATGATTAGGCTTTTTTTTTTTTTTAACTGCAGAACTGTCAGAGCCTTTAGCATATGAATCTCTCAAAAGAGGGATATGGTACTCAGTTTCCCCAAATTTTATTTACAGAGTACTTTTTTTTTTTTCCTGCAAAACAATCTCACACCCCATGGTGCATTAGAGGTGAGGTGTGAGTTAAGGACTCTCCGAATAAGGAAGTTATGGCGTTAACTGCCTAGTTGGCTTGTACCAGCTCACGGGATCCAAAGGTGTATCTTTTCAACTCAGGACACAGTGACATCACGTTGACAGCTTGGATTGGCTCTGTGGGAATATTTACACCATACAGATCTGCGAACTTGCCCGCGGGGTGGACTTGACTTCTAGCTTAGTATTATGTACTCCTTGGGTCAGTTATGGAGAGGGATGCATTTTCACAACTGAGAGCGGGTGGAGATGACTTTAGAAATCCCGAAGTAGAATCATATGAAAGACCCACCGGTGGAATTGTTACTTTATTAAAGTACTTCTGTGTTTCTGAAAAATGGGTACAATATTCCTTTTTAGTTCGCAGCTGAGCACTTAACTGTTCACCACCAGGGCTTCTTCAAGGCCATTCCCATCTACCTCAAAAGAGACCTAATAAAGATCCACTAAAATTCTTAAGCCCCAAGCAAAAAGACAGGTGTCCTGGGAAGAGAAGTGGTGAGAGGTGTAAACTCACCTCTCTCATTTTCCCTACCTCACTTGCTGATGACGAGTGTGGGGATCACTTTATAGGGTGCCTGTAAAAAAAAAAAAAATTTTTTTTTTTATAGGAGGAGAGGAAACCCTGGTGGCGTAGTGGTTAAGTGCTAACCAAGAGGTTGGCAGTTTGATCCACCAGGTGGTCCTTGAAAACTCCATGGGGCAGTTCTACTCTGTCCTATAGGATCGCCATGAGTCAGAATTGACTTGACAGCAGTGGGTTTGGGTTTATAGGAGGAGAATTTGGTTTCTAGCAGCTCATTGGTGTGAACAGTATTCACCATCCAGTCAACAAACCTTTACTGAGGACCTCAGTGTTCACGGATGTGTTGTATTGGGCACGTCTGGTGCAAAAGATCTCTTTAAAGCTCTAAAAAGCAAAGATGCCAGTTTGAGAACTGAGGTGTGCCTGACCCAAGCAAGCCATGGTCTTTTCAGTTGCCTCACATGCATATGAAAGCTGAATAATAAAAACGGGAGATAGAAGAATTGATGAATCTATATTGTGGTGTTGATGAAGAATATTGAATAAATGGTGGACTACCAGAAGAAAGAACAAATTAGTCTTAGAATAAAAACAACCAGAATACTCCTTAGTTATGATGGTAAGACTTTTGGCTCACTTACTCTGCACAGGTCATCAGTAAAGACCTAGAAAAGGACATCATGGTTGGTAAAATAAGGGGTCAACAAAAACAAGGGAAACCTTCAGTGACATGGGTTGACTCAATAATATGACGATAAACATGAACATACCAACAATCAGGAAGATGACAGAGGACTGGACAGTGTTTTGTTCCGTTATACATGTGATCGCCATGAGTTGGAGCTGACTTGATGACAACTAACAACTACAACAACTAATGTGAGCTTTGGGATTTTAGCAGTTAGTGGTGTGGTGGAGCAGGATGAACATGCAAAGGATACTGAGAAGGGTCAGCCAGAAACGGAGAAGAGAAGCTTGGCAAGCCTTAAGAAAGAGGGCAAGCTCAGGAATTTTAAATGGTTCTCAGAGGGCAAGGATGAAGAGGACTGAGAAATGGCCTCCGTCTTTAATGACACGGTCATCGGTAACCTTAGCTGTTTCCATGGAGGTGTGTTATGGATTGAATTGTGTCCCCCAAAAATATGTGTCAGCTTGACTGGGCCATGATTCCCAGTATTGTGTGGTTGTCCAACATTTTGTGATCTGGCGTGATTATCTTATGTGTTATAAATCCTAACCTCTGTGATGTTAATGAGGCAGGATTAGAGGCGGTTAATGTTGATGAGGCAGGACACAATCTCCAGGATTAGGTTGTATCTTGAATTAATCTCTTTTGAGATATAAAAGAGGTAATTGAGCAGAGAGGAGTGGGATCTCATGCCCCCAAGCAAGAAGTGCTGGGAGAAGAGCATATCCTTTGGACCCAAGGTCCCTGTGCTGAGAAGCTCCTAGACTAGGGGAAGATTGATGACAGAGACCTCCCCCCAGAACCCACAGAGAGAGAAAGCATTCCCTGGGAGCTGACACCCTGAATTCTGACTTCTAGCCCCCTAAAGTGTGATAGAATAAATTTGTTTGTTAAAGCCATCTACTTGTGGTATTTCTGTTCTAGCAGCTCAAGGTAACTAAGGCAAGGTGTCTTAGGCTAGGTTCTCTAGAGAAACAAAAATAATAAAGCGTATAAATATATATAGATATTTTTGTCAAGAAAGTGACTTACTCAGTTTGTAGAGGCTGGAAGATCTAAACTCCGTGGGACAGTCTGAAACTTCTGATTCGTGACCACAGGGGCTGGGGAACCCAAGATTGGTGGGTCAGACAGCAAGGCTCTGGCTCACAGGCTGCAAAGACTGGTGTATCCCAAGATTGGCAGGTAAGACACCAGGTAAGCTGCTAGCTCAAGAACTGGAGGTTAGATGGATAGGAGCCAGTTGTAGGATCACAGAGTGAGCAAAAGCCAGAAGGTTCACTTATATTCAGTGTAGGCCATACCCCCAGGGAAACTCCCTTTCAACTGATTGGCTACTCACAGCAGATCCTATCACGGAGGTAGTCACATTATATCAAATCTCATCATGGAAGTAATTACATCATCATAAGACTGCCAGACTACATCGTGACTGCCAAAATCACTGAGAATCGTGGCCCAGCCAAGTTGACACACAACCTTAGTGATTATACAAGGTAACAAATTCGATGTGGATCATGTCTTCAGATGACCTCATCTTGAGGATGGTGTGGTACTTGGCTATAATGTAAGGCAAAAAGCAAGTTCCGTAAAAGAAGCATAGCAGTAATAGTTTCCTGATTTTTATAAGGCCTTTGTCTTGAAATTTCCTGAATTCCCGAACTTGTGATTACTGCCCTAGTATATAAATAATTTATCTCATAAAACGCAGTAATATATACTTTGAAAATTTTGAGTCAGTCAGTGTTTCCACTTTCTGAAAAATCATTTCTTAGCCCTCTTCACTTTGTCTCCTCTTCCAACAGCAGTGTAAGGCTGTTAGTAAGTAGTTCAGTCAACAATTCTTAACCACAGTGTCGTGACTCACTAATGTGTTACAACCAGTAGTGAAGAATGTTGAATCAATTTGCTACTAAGTAGTGACTAAGGCACTAAACTTTGGGGATGATTTACTGAAAAATAGAAAGCAAGGTAATTTCTATAATAAAGTTGCTTTTCCCTTGTATGTATTCCAGTCTTCTTGAGTGGGTAAAAGGGGTAGACACAGAGTGTCATGATTGAATTTTATCCACTCAAAATGTGTGTCAACTTGGCTAGTCCCTGATTCCCAGTATTGTATGATTGTCCACCATTTTGTCATCTGGTGTAATTTTCCTATGTTATAAATCCTACCTGTGTGATGTTAACGAGGTGGGATTAGTGGCAGCTATGTTAATGAGATTAGGTAGTGTCTTAAGGCAATCTCTTTTGAGATATAAAAGAGGGAAGCAAGCAGAGAGATGTGGGGACTTCATACCACCAAGAAACAAGAGCCAGGAGAATAGCATGTCCTTTGGACCTGGGGTCCCTGCGCTGAGAAGCTCCTACTCCAGGGGAAGATTGATGATGAGGACATTACTCCAGAGCTGACAGAGAGAAAGCCTACCCCTGGAACTGATGGCCGGAATTTGGACTTATAGCCTACTAGACCGTGAGAAAATAATTTTTTCTTTGTTAAAGCCATCCACTTGTGGTATTACTGTTATAGCAGCACTAGATGACTAAAAGGAGCCCTGATGGTGTAGTGGTTAAGAGCTGTGGCTGGTAACCAAAAGGTCAGCAGTTCGAATCCACCAGATGCCCATTGGAAAACCTTGTGGGGCAGTTGTACTCTGTCCTACAGGGTCGCTATGAGTCAGAACCAGCTTGACGGCAGTGGGTTTAGATGACTAAGACAATGTGCTAATGTTGATCCCGTGATGCTTTTAGGCTAGTGGAGGAATAAGAAGACATATTGTGGTTTCATCACTGGACCACTTAGGGACAAGCAGTGATTACACATCTATGCATGTGTGCGCGCGCGCACACACACACACACACACACACACACACACACCCTTAATTAGCATTTGTTTGAATGTGATGAGGCCTTTTGCATATAAATGTAGCTCCCTAAGAAGCAAATGCTGAAATTTTAAGTGAAATATTCCAATAGACCGTCAAATGTTTTATTCAGCTCTGACACTACAAATGGCACAGTCTCTTTTTTTTTTTTTTTAAATAATACTTTGTTTTTGGTGAAAATTTACACGGCAAGTTAGGTTCCTATTTGACAGTTTTCATACAAGTCGATCAGTGACATTAGTTACATTTTCTACAGTGTGTTAACATTCTCTTTAATTGGGTTCTGGTTGTTCCATTTCTAGTACTCTAATTTCTCTGCCCCCTTATCTTCTCATTTTTGCTTTAGAGTAAATGTTGACCTTTTGGACTCATACAGGTGGTTTTTTTAGTATAGCACCAATCTAACAGGTAATATCCTTTACTTTGCGTGTTACTCTGCTTTTCTGCTAAAATGTAATCTCAGGATAGTTTCAGTTCAAGGTTTAAAGAGTATGTCAGGGCAATAGTCTCAGGGTGTCCTCTGGTCTCAGGTGGTCCAGTTAGTATAGCCTTTTTTTAAAGATTTTGACTTTCGTTCTACATTTTCTTCCATTCTATCAGGGATCATCTCTTGGGACCCCAGTCAGATCCATGAGTGGTGGTAGCTGGGCACCATCTAGTACTTCTTGTCTCAGGGTAGCCGAGGTTGTGGCTCGTGTAGGCTGTCTGCCTTGTAAACTTGTTTCTTCTCTGAGATTTTGGTTACCTTCTTACTCTATCACTCCTGACAAATAAAAAAAAAAGAAAAGTTTTTTTTTTTTTTTAGATGGACAATTGTGTCTCAGACAGATGCTTGCCAGCTTTTAAGACCCCAGATGCCATTCCACGAGGATGCAGAACATGAACTTTGTAAATTATTATGCCAGTTGACTGAGCTGCCAGATGACTGAGCTTTCAAACCTAAAAAACCAATCTTGAAAGGTGTTTGGTTATGTCTGAGGAGTATCTGTAGTTGTGTCTTCAGTGAATATATGTGCCTGCCCACACGTACCTGTGTTTACATGTATGAATAGATATTTTTATCTGTTTTCATGTATGAGTACATCTGTACCTACCCGCATATGTATATATTCCTATACCTATCCATATGTGATCCTAGGCTCGTTTTTTAGACTTTGTTGGAGGTGTTACCATCTTATATATGTCAAATTGCTTGGTACAGGCAACCTTTTCTCATGAGCACTTTTCAGCTACATCGTTTACTTTGGTCATGCTGTGCTCACTACACCCACATTGGTGTCACTTTTCCCATCACCAAAAATAACAATTATCAATATACATGTAACGGCACTGGGCTGGGTTTTTATAAAGCTTGCTTCCCCCTCCCGTCCCCTTCTCCCTGGTAGCTACCAGTGAACATTGATCTCTTTGTATACGTCTGTTCTTGCATAATAGAACTTCTAAGGAAAATGGCTGCGTAAGCATATTTTTAAAAATTTATTTTGTCGTTGTTCAGAATATACTCAGCAAAACATACACCAGCTCAACCATTTCTACCTCCTGATTTGTAGAACAGAGGCATTAAACATGTTATTAGGCCGTTTATCTGCGATGTTCCATGAAATCATGACCATAATCTGTGAACCAAGGAACCAAATTCTGTGAGGTTTTTGGTTGTATGTAAACAGTCATTCTTTTTTTTTTGTCATTGTTGTAAATATATCTATCATACAACTTTTGCCAATTTGACTTTTTACAGATGTACAATTTACTGATATCAGTTACAATAATTGACCGTGCAACCCTACTCTTAATCAGTACAATTTTCCCATCACTGTTAACCTACCTATCCCCTTCCCTCCTGCCCCTAGTAACCACCAATAAACTTTGGTCTCTATACATTTGCCTTTTTTTGTCTTTTTATATAAGTGAGGTCATACAATATTTGTCCTTTTGTGATTGACTTATTTTACTCAGCAAAATGCCTTCAAACTCCATCCATACTGTAGCATGTGTCCAGACTTTGTTCCTTCTACTGGCTGAGTAGTATTCCATTGTATGTGTATACCACATTTTGTTTTATCTGTTTATCTGTTGATGGGCATTTAGAGTGTTTCCACCTTTTGGCTGTTGTGAATGGTGCTACAGTGAGCATTGTTATACAAGTCTCTGAGTCTTTGCTTTCAAGTCTTTTGGGTATATCTAGGAGTAGAATTGTTGGGTCACATGGTAGTTGTATTTTTAGTTTTTTGAGGAACTGCCACATTGTTTTTCACTATGTCTGTACCATTTTGCATTCCCACTATCAATGAATAAGGGTTCTGATTTCCCCACATCCTTGCCAACATATGTTATTTATTTTTTTTTTATCTTAGCCATCCTAGTGGGAGTGAAGTGGCATCTTATTGTGGTTTTGATTTGTATCTCTCTGATGACTAATGATATTGAGCATCTTTTCATGTGTTTGGTGGCCATTTGAATGTCCTCTTTGGTGAAATGTCTATTCAAGTTCTCTGCTCATTTTATGATTGGATTGTCTTTTTGTTGTTAATCCTCTTGATATTCTTGATACTGAGCTCTGAAGCCTTGAAAAGTCCTAATAGGCATTCTGGATTCTTCAAAGAGTGCTTAACTCCTGTTTAACAAGCTTTGGTAGTTCTTGGATGTTCTTTTTTTGTATTTCAGTTCTTTGGACTTTGTAGTTGACTATGTCATACTGTCTCTGGTGTTCAGATCACTAGAACACTCTCTATTCCTTTACCTGAGGGAAAACTGGTTGGAGAGCCTGGAAGAGTAAGACTTAGAAGAGACAGAATGCTAAATAGGGATTCGGAAGACCTGGGTTCAGGTCACGACTCTGTTATTAACTTTTCGTGGCTTTGGACAATCCATTTTACATTTCTGGACTTCAGTTTCCATATATGTGTGTGTATGTATATCTATATATGAATGGAACGTTATTTGATGTTCTCTAAGGTTTAGTTTTTTTATATTCTGATATACATCTGTAGTTTTTACCCCTGGATCTAGAACTTTCAAATTAAAAAATTTCATGATTGTCTATTATACGTGAGTGTCTCTACCATACATGAGTGTCTACTATACAAGGGCTAGACTTGGGGCTTCAAGGAATTTAGTCATTGTAAAACATGTTCCTAGTTCAAATGAATATTCTACTTAACGATAATGTGTAGTCCATTAAATAGCAAGCTAAAGGTGTGGCATAATTAGTTGTTAGATGAGTGGAAAGATCAGCCTTTCCCAGACTTTTCCATGGATCATCAACCCTGCAGGATGGTAGTAGGTTTTCCTTAACAAATGGGTTCCTAGATCAATTTTTAGAAAATGTTGGGTCAAACAGAATTAAACAGTTTATTTATTAAAGACCTTCTTGGAGCCTTCAGTTAGCTAATTTCCATAATGAATACCTATCTGTATTATCTTTGGTTTTCCAGATTTTATTGTCCAAGAAGCCTTCCCGCCTCCCCCCCCCCTTTTTTTTTTTAAGCATTGAGTACTCACTAATTGAACAGAACACAGTTTGGGAACTTGCTGTTAGTGCTAAGTGTGTTACGAGTGTTTGATGGGGAGAGGTGTCTTCAGCCTGACTGACCAAGAAGGTTTTATGGAGGTGGTTGGCTTGAACTGAGTCTTAGGAAGTGTTTGCATACCTACAGAGAACGGGGAGGTAGCATATAGAAACAGGCTGTTGTTGAATTCTCAGGGCAAGTTAATGGGATGGAGCAAAGGACCCCTAACAATGTCTTCAAAGTCTCTCAGGCTCATCTTCCTCCTGAAAAGTTCTCCTTTGGTGGAGTTAACCCTTCTCAAATTCCAAGTCTCCCATGAGCACGAGGGGAATGCTCACTTTCCCGCCACCGCCCCTAACTTGAGTGCCTTTCTATTTTTGCTCTCTCAGTATCCAACAGCAACAAGCTGATTTCTAGTTTCATGCTGCCTGACATGCTACTGTGCAGGGGCTCATGGGACCAAAATAGAACTTGGCTATGTCTCACCCCATGTGGGCCAGGACCGAGCTTGTAAATGCTGGTCCAAGGACTGGCTACTCTGAGTCACCTGGGCTCACCCCTCCCCAGGGCCAATGACACAGAGCCCTTCAGGGAGGGGCCTAGGAATCTGTATTCTCAACAAGGTCCAGGGCCATGGATTTAGGAGATGAACTTTGAGCAGAACCAGCTTGGCTCCAGATGTAGCCTGTGGGCCTGCATGTTGCTGTTGCTCTTAGCTGCCATTAAGTCAGCCCCTGATTCACAGTGACCCCATGTACAATGGGACAAAACACTGCGCGGTCTGTACCATCCCTATGATCTGCTGGCGATTGGACTGTTGTGACCCATATTTTTATTGGTTAATTTTCAAAGCTGATTGCCAGGCCTTTCTAGTCCTTCTTAGTCTGGAAGCTCCGCTGAAACCTGTTTAGCATAATAGCAACCTGTAAGCCATCACTGACAGACAGGTGGTGGCTGTGCGTGAAGTGCACTGCTGGGAATCGAACCCAGGTCTTCCATGTGGAAGGCAGGAATTCTACTGCTAAACCACCAATGCCGCGTTGATCCTGCATAGACCACCTTATATTAGATTTCATTGGACATCTCGGGTGAAGGGTTACTCTGGGGAGGGCTTAGAGATCCATGCTATAGACTCCACGGCCCTCGACATTGAAGAGTAAGAGAGTTCTCAGTGGTTAAGGCCCTAATTCCATTATAGCTGCCCTCAAACAAGTACCTCCCAACTCTTTATAGAATTAGGTAGCAGTTATTGAATTGAGTCACTCATTTGCAAATGTGGTTATAGAAATGCATGATCATATTAGAGTGATCCGGGGAGGGAAGAATCATGCGTGGACTGGGCGGGCTGGGCTGTCTCTTCTCTGTATTCTGCTGTGGGTTTGCTCTCTTCTCCAGGGCCCTCTTGGTCATGTGTTTCTTTTCAGACACCCGTGTGGAATTATTTTTTACAGAGAGATGACAGGTTGATTACTCCTGATTAAGGGCCGGAACACTTGAAATCCGTGGAGGGGAAAGACATTTATGTTTCAATCATATGATGCAGCTTATTTTTAATCTCAGAAATGCTGAGTTTTCATTGATTGTTTTAAGGGGTAGCATAGCTATTTAACTAAGAGACAAAATGCTAGAAATAAGCTTTGGCTCTCGGGAGGAGCCCCTAGACCTAACAGTTTGTGATCCCAAATCTAAAGCAAGAAACTGCTTTTAAAGTCTAACACCAGAGCCCAAGTACTGACCTAATTTAAAATGTTAAAATGCAACTTTTCCTATTAGCAGGGCTTGGAGCCCTGGTGGCGCAGTGGTTAAGAGCTCAGCTGCTTACCAACAGGTCAGCATTTTGAATCTACCAGCTGCGTGTTGGAAACCCTGTGGGGCAGTTCTACTCTGTCCTATAGGGTTGCTATGAGCCAGAATCGACTCGATGGCAATGGGTTTGTTTTTTTTTTTTTTTGGAAGATCACCATTCTCCTCCAACTTCTTTTATTCATCTAAGGGGCTGCTGATCTTCTTCCTCAGGGAGAGAGGGCACTGTTTGCATGATTTGCAGGGCACCTGGCTTCTTACTCCTTCTGCAGCCCTTAGTGGTATCTCAGCTTTGCAGTTTTAGGGGGCAAATTGGTATTTAAAGTGTAGGAAAGATGGTAACTGATTTTAGTATGAAATTCTCAGTGTTGGGTATTAAAATCTTTGGCAGGAAAAATAGTGTTTTCAAGTCCTGCAATGAAGTGGCTTAACTTATCAAAAGAGATGCAGAGAGCCTTAGGGAGATGGCTCAGATGGAATGCCGGGTAGTTAAGCAGCAGACGGGTGTTTGGTGCTGTAGTGTCTACGTGTGCAGGTCTGTGGAAATCTTCTGCATTAACCCGAATCCCTTGCTTTTAGAGGGTGGCCTGTGTCCGTTTGGCTTCCTTCCCTCTCCTCACTCCCTGTCCAGATGCTTGATAGGCCAGGATGAAGGTGAACTGGCAGAAGGCAAGGAGAGCTTAGATATCCCTGGGCTACGTCTACCCTATTGGGACCGCTCCAGTGTTGAAAGCCACTGTGCCAAATTCCCTTTCAAAATAAACAATAACAACAAAAAAAACGCCTGAACCTATGCATAGAAGGGACAAGAGAAAGTTGGGAAGTAGCCATCTTTCTAGGCTTAGTATTCACAATCAGAGGTACGTGGCTCTATGATGTTTTTGGTCTTCGTTTTCTTTAATCACTACTTCCCCTTGCTTCCTTCTCACTGGTCCTTTGCTGTCCTGGTTGTGAGAGCATTTGGTTTGTGTTGGAGTTAAACAGTGTGCCGCTGTGGTCACTCTGTTGCTTACAGACCTTCAATGGGCCCCAGTAGTAACTGATCTTAATATTAAAATCAGAGTGCTGGGTATTTAGACTCTTTGGCAGTAGGAAAATGTCACTGAGCATTAGTTTTCAAGACCTGAAATAAAGTGGCTTAACTAATCAACAGAAGCCTTGGTGATACAGAAAGCCTTAGGAGGGGGGCCAGACCCTAACTTACCTTTCTAATGTATTTCTACTGTCCCTTGCAGAATCTCTCCTCTGGCCAGCCAGCTCCCCAGCTGACCTCTCACTGGGTCTTTGGTATCCTCATCCTCTGACTTTTGCTCAGAAAAGACCCCTAGCCTGGAATGCTCTTCTCCCTACTGCCCACTCTCTCCCTAACACTGAATCCTGTCCACAGGTGGAGTAGGAGACAGAAGAAAACTGGTGACACTCAGGTACACTAGTGTATTACAGGTATAGCTGAGAATGCAGATTCAGAAGCTGATGGTATAGCAAGATCACAGTGCTTGTAGAACAAAGACTTATTCATCAGTTAACTTGGAAGTAAGTGTATTTTGTACATAAATACATGTTCAGTGTTGGATATATCACTACAGAATATACAGTTTTTTACACCTAACGTTATCTTGTGAATATTCCCCTACGTCATTTAGTAGTCCTCATGACATCTTTCAAGGCCATATCTTGCCTCTCTTGGTGTTTTTATTGTGTGGTCTGAGGATCTCCTCTTTTAGAGTTGCCTGGGGTTCTTGGGCATCTTGAAGATTCCTGAGCCCCACTCTAGTCAGAGCGTGAAGTCTGGGAGAGGAATGACTCTTCATTTTGGATGGGGACTGGTATGAATTCTGAGGCATATGGAGGTTTGAGAATCTCTGCTTCAGACCCACATGTACCACAGTCTCCATCGACTGCCTCTTGAGTCCGTCAATTGTCCCCTGAGTTTTTCAACTGCCTTTGGGTCCATTGTCTGTACCCTGAGTCTGCCAACTTCTCTCTGAGTCTATTGGCTACCCTCTGGGACCATTGACTGCCCCCTTGATCTACTGAGTGCCCTTTGGGTCTGTCACCTGCCTCTTGAGTGCACTGACTGACCCTTGAATCTGGTGTGCAGTGTGAAGGGCAGTTGTGGCCATTGAGCAGCTGGCCAGGCCTGGGTTGGGGTGGCCAAGTAAGAACCGCTGAAGAGAATCTGGATTTTTGGAGGAGTTGTCTACACAGCTCTGATTACCTGGCCAGGGACTGATGGGGCTGTGGTCAGGAAGCACTGGCCTGGCCAAACCATACTTTGAATGCTTTCAAAGGTTCCTGGGTTTTGAGAATACTTGCTAGCCTTGGCTCTTTCTGAATGTTTCATCTTTTGACTGTACATGCCCGAGCCATAGCTGAAGTCCCCAAATCTTGTTTTATGGCAGACACCCTCTGTTTTGAGTTTAATTGTGTCCACTCTCCCCCCGCCCCACATATTTTGGAATCCTAACTCCTATACCCATAGATGTGATGTAATGTAATATAACCACTTTCCACAACGCAATCTAACGTTATGGTAATGAGGCCAGTGCACGTGAACCTGTGTGTATCCTAAATCTAATCAGTTTTTGAGTTATAAAAAGAACAGATTAGACACAGAGACAAGCACAAATGGGGGGCTTGTATCGTCTACAAGCCAATAAACCAAGAAGTGCCCAGGACTACTTTCAAGGAAGGAATTCACAAGGCCAAGACTTGGATTGGAATTTTTAGCTTCCAGAACTGTGAGATAACAAATTTCTGTTCTTTAAAGCCACTGACTTGTGGTAATTGTGTTAAGCAGCACTAGGTAACTATCCTCCAAGGCAGGTGAGCTGTAACTTTAGATCAGCTTTAGATGTTTATTTGACATGACCCTGGAGTTGGTGTTTGTGTGTATGTGTGTGATTTCAGGGTATGAACGGGCGGGAAAGAATTCTTGGTCCTGAATGAATGGAATTTGTTTTTCTGACTTCAGAAAAATCACCATCACGCATTGCTTGGTTTCCTCACTTGTCTGCAAGTGAATTCAGAGCCTGAAGGCCTGGTTGTCTCATTCAGAGAAGGGAGTTGTTCATACTGAAGAGAAGGCTTGAGTTCTTCCCCATGGAAGCCTCAACTTCCACCAGCCTGCAGATCTCCTTGATGGCAGCAGAGATTAGCTTTATTGACTCCCCTGGGTTCTGTTTCTGGAAGGTTCTGGAGCCTGCTGAAAGCTGAGCACTTGATGATGCCAGATTCTATAGAACAAGAAAAAGCAGGTGTAAGGGCTGTGTCTGCAGGGAGACTCTGAGGCTCAGTTAGATGGAAAGCTGGTGGGCACAAGAACTGGCCTCCCAAGAGGCAATGTTGCTCCTCTTTCATGGACTCTCCGTCTTGGTCTTTTCTCACCTGTATCTTGCTGACCTGATTTCCCTGTGAGTTTTGTCAGATTCCTAGACGCAGATAACCTATTCCTTGAAGTTAAAGGTGAATTAGACGTAAGAAAGGAGAAGACTTAGCTGAACTGTGGAAGTGAGAAGAAAATTGGTTGGTGTTTACAAGTTCATGTTTTTCTGAGTGGATATTTTTATTAAGCCCTTTGAGTAAAGTAGAGGAGAATCGAGTTGACTTTTCTCTCCCTGTGGAGGTGGTCCTCACCCACCTCTGCTGGTCCTTGTTTCTGTCCAGAGTGGCAAGGCCAGTGCATAGAGTTAGCTGATTCTCTGTGCAGAATGAGTCAACAGCTGGCAGTCCTGAGTTTGCTTCCAGCTATTCTCAGGCTTCAATGTTTTCCCTAGAATGAAAATGAACTAGGGTTGCCAGATAAAATACAGATGCCCGGTTGAATTTAAATTTTAGATAAACAATGAATGTTTTTTAGTATAATTGTGTCCCAAATAAAGCTGGGGCATACTTACACTAAAGAATTATTTGTTGTTTATCTGAAATTCAAATTTAACTAGATATTTTGTTTATTTGCTAAATCTGGCAACCCAATGGTGTAAACAAAATAAAGTGGCTGAATTAGATGTCTCCAGAGAAACAGAACCAACAGGAGCTTTTATATGTATGTGCAAAGGTCCCTGGGAGGCACAAACGGTTAAGTACTTGACCGCTAGCCAAAAAATTGGCAGTTCAAACCCACCCAGAGCCACCTCAGAAGGCAGGCCTGGTAATCTGCTTCTGAAAAATCACCATCCTGCAAAAAGTAGAACTGACCCATAGGGCTTCCAAGGAGCAGCTGGTGGATTTGAACTGCAGACCTTTTGGTTAGCAGCTGTAGCTTTTAACCACTGCACCACTATGGTTCACTGAAAGGCCACAGCCATTGAAAACCCTATGGAGCAGTTCTGCTCAGCACCATGGGGCTGTCATGAGTCAGAATTGACTGGACAGCAACAAACAACAACAACAAATTGTGTGTGTGTGTGTGTGTGTATATATACACATATACATGTATAAGAGAGAACATGAGAGATTGATTTTAAGGAATTGGCTCATGTAATAGTGGGGAAAATCCAAAATCTGTGTGTAGGTCAGGCTGCGTGCTGGAGATTCCTGAGTCTTGAGTGAAACCCTAGGCCAGGTGGTCAGTTGGGAACTCCAGCAGGATGTCTAAGTTACAGTCCTGGGGCAGAATACCTTCTTTCTCTGGAGACTTCAGTTTTTACTCTACAGACTTCAACCAGTTGGGTGAGGCCCACTCAATCCTGGGTAATTTCATTCGTTGAGAGTCAACTGATTGTAAATGTAAATCATATTTACAAGATGCCCTCCCAGAAACACCTAGATGAGTGTTTGACTAGACAACTGGGCACCATAACCTAGCTGAGCTGACACAAAAAGTTAACCACAGTGGTCATCAGTGAAAGGCAGTATGTATATAGTCGGCTACAGCAAAGAAAAATGGGTAGGTTTGAGGGCAGAGTGGGAGAGGTGATTTGGCATCGTCGCCTTATTTTTGGTAGACTGTTAAAGACTTGGAGCCCTGGTGATGTAGTGGTTAAGAGGTTGGCTGCTAACCAAAAGGTCGGTAGTTCGAATCCACCAGGCGCTCCTTGGAAACCCTGTGGGGCAGTTCTACTCTGTCCTGTGGGGTTGCTATGAGTCGGAATCGACACGATGGCAACAGGTTTGGTTTTTATTAAAGACTTAAGGAGCCCTGGTGGCTCAGTGGTTAAAGCGATTGACTGCTAGCTGAAAGGTTGGTAGTGGTTTGAAACCACCAGCAACTCTACGGGAGAAAGATGTGGCCGTCTGCTTCTGTAGAGATTTACAGTCTTGGAAACCCTATGGGGTTGCTATGAGCTGGAATCAGTTCAACAGCAGTGGGTTTGGTTTGGATTAAAGACTTGGAGCCTCAAACTATGACTTTAAAGTGATCACATAGACTTCTGATGGCTATGTCTGTAGATACACGGTCAGTAAGTACTTACTGATCAGAATATGATCCACACATGGCAGGAGTGATGCCAGATACCAAAAGTATGTGACCAAATACAAGGTCATTTACTCCTGGGCAGATGCTGGGATAACTGGCTGCTAGCTGGGGCACAGGCAGCGAGCTTTTGAGAAGTGACCCAGAGCCAGCTGAGTGTCTACATCTGGCCATGGTTTGTGCTTATTGACTGACGGAGCCAGCTGCTGAGAGGTGATTTTATGTAGTGTGGATAACTGAAATGACTCGAAGCTTCCCTCTTGTCCCTTCCTGTTTAACAGTCGACTGTCGTCCAAGTTACTCTCCTTGGTACCCCTTTGAGCCAGCCTTCCGTGTGAGAATTCCACAAAAATGCAACTGATGCTGGGTGTTTGCCTTGAGTAAGTCTGACCGGTACTTAAAACCTTTCTGCTTTTTTGCTCTGTGTGTTCTCTGTGGATGTTTCTCATGTACCCTCTCCTCCTTGTGTTTGGGTTCCAGCGGCTGGTCTGCTTTCTCCTTGGCGTTTGGGAGTACAGCCGATGGGAGCTCTCGGGTTGGCAACAGTGCAAGACCTTCTTGTAGCCACCTATGGGTGGGTGAAAACATCAGTTTGGTGACATTCTCCCTGGGCCGGACCCCCTTGCAGAAGCAGATTGCTGACCCTGCAGCCTGTGGGAGAGCAGGAGGGGGCTGCCTGCCGAAAGGGGTCTCCTGGGCTTGGAGGAGAGGGATGCACACGACGCTCTGTTCAGAGCAAAGGCATTTGCACTTTATTTTGGGGTTTTGAAGCCCTAGCAATTTGTGTCTGATTTTTGCCTTTTTCTTCCCCTAAGGGACTGCTGCGTGATATTTAATGAGTCAACCCTGGTTGTAATCCGGATGTTTCCTTTCCACTGGTGTCAGTTTATAGAGCAGCCTGCAAGCAATTGCTTGTGTGGGAGGGAAACAGGGAGGGGAGAAAGCAGGGACCTCTGAACCCCAAGAGTGGGCTTCAACTGCTAGTGTCTGCACACACCAGGGCGCCAGGCCCTGGCTTGTGTGCCCTTGACATCTCAACGCATGGGGCTTCTGGCTCCTGGGCTTCCTGGGGGCTTCTGCTTAGCTGGGCTGTGGATGAATGGCACCTGGAGGCCTGTCTCCTGCAAGGCTCTGGACGGGAACCTCAGTGAGAACTTCAGGACGCCAGGTGGGGACACGTTCATGGGGCGTGAGATCACTTGAGGTGTGGCTATTAGGTGTGGGTATCTGCGTGGTGCCTTGGAGCAAATATTTCAAGAAGTGGGTTGCTGTGTCTGCTGCACCGCCTCCACCAGTCTCCCTCTCACTCACCCCTCTTGGACTTCAGCTTGACGCTGAGGAGGACAGCAGCTTGGGCGAGAGGGAGAGTCTTGTTCTAGGCAGTTAGGTCCACTCCTTTGTTTTGCCCAGACCTTGGAACGGCTGGGTTCTTTCATGCAATTCTTTATAGAAAGAGTGACCCAGAGTGGCCTAGTAAGGACTGAACTCCTTGGGATAAAGTTTTGAGTGGGTGGTCCTGGGGCCTTCTCCCCAAGGCCCTGCCTTGGCCTGACCATGTGGAGGAAGGATAGAGAAGAGAGATACAATCACGTTTTGTCTAACTTCCCCTAGTCCTTCCACACTGATTCACCCCCACTCCTGCTCTCCCGGAGAGAGTGACAGAATTGAACACATTGGGAAAATACTTGACGTGGGGTTGTGTGATGGGCAGCTATGTCTCTTATTGAGCACAAAGAATTTGAACAAAAGCAGAGAAAAAGAAAATAACTGCCCTTAATGAAAACTGCCCTCTTTTGAGGGTCTGTTGTAAGTTTTTTTTTTGTGTGTGTGTAGAAAGCATTACGGCACCTGCTGGGAGAAATGCAGAAGCAGTAAGACCGCGACCCTGTTGTTGTTAGATGCCCTTGAATTGGCTCCAACTTACAGTGACCCCATGTATGACAGAATGAAACACTGGTTGGTCCTGTGCTGTCCTTACAATCTTTGTTATGTTTGAGCCCGTTGTTCCAGCCACTGTGTCAGTCCATCTCATTGAGGGTCTTCTTTTTTTTTCGCTGACCCTCTGCTTTACCAAGCATGATGCCCTTCTCCAGGGACTAGTCCCTCCTGATCACATGTCCAAAGTACATGATGCAAAGTTTCGTCATCCTCACTCCTAAGGAGCATTCTGGCTGTACTTCTTCCAGGACAGATTCATTTGTTCTTCTGGCCATCCATGGTATATTCAGTATTCTTCACCAGTACCGCAATTCAACTGCGCCAATTATTCTTGGGCCTTCTTTTTTCATTGTCCAGCTTTTACATGCTTATGAGGCAATGGAAAAGACTACGGCTTGGGTCAGGCTCACCTTAGTCCTCAATGTGACATCTTTGCCTTTTAGCACTTTAAAGAGGTCTTTTGTAGCAGATTTGCCCAATGTAATTTATCATTTGATTTCTTGACTGCTGCTTTCATGGGCCTTGATTGTGGATCCAAGTAAAATGAAATCCTTCATGACTTCAGCTTCTTCGTCATTTATCATGACCCCAACCCTGCCTACAAGGAATTTGTGATTAGACGGGGAAGGGGGAAGAACCTGCAATTTGCAGGTCAAAAGAGAGGTACCCAATAAGTAAGGGAAATGATAGGTCCAGGGGTGGGGGGGGGGTTAAGGGGGGAGTGGGAGTGGGGAGGGAGCTCAGCAGATTCATGGAGCTGCAGCCTTAGTCAAGGCTTGAGGGATCCATAAGATGTCAGGAAGCAGGCGTGGAAAAGGCATTCTGAATGGGAAACACGGAATGAACAAAGACAGCAAGGTGGGAAGGCACAGAGGTTTTTAAAGGACTGGGACCGTGAACTGTGTGGGGCGTGACACTTTTACCACTGGCCTGGTATGCAGTTGTTAGATGTCATTTGACAGACTCTGAAAGTAACCCATACCTCCTGCTCCTACTTTCCTGTTGGCCACTCTTCACCTTCCTCTGTTAGCACTGCACCAAAACACCATTCTGGAAGGCCTCCAACAACCCTTTGATTGCCAAATCTCACAGCTTGTTCTCGGCTGCCCTTCTTCCAGGCTGCCTTCAACATTTCTGGGTTTATCATCCTTTTAACACCCTCTCTCCCTGAGGCCTCTGATACCAGGCTGTCTTGATGTCCTTCTCTCTGGATTATCCTTCTTTACTTTCCCTTTTCTGTCTCCTGCACATACCTACATTCCCTGGGTTTTGTCCTTGGAGCTCAGTTTCCCTCATCCTCCCTCCCTCACCTGTTCTCTGTGCCCCAAGGGCTATACCTCTCACCCGCATTCAGGTGTGTCCCAGCTTGCTCTGCTTTTAGACAAGCTTCCTTGACCATGTCAGTGTGGTAAGCCCAGCTCCAGCGTTGTTATCGTTGGCTGCCATCCAGTTGGCCCCAGTGCGTGGTGACCCCCTGTACAGTGGAATGAAACACTGCCTGGTCCTGCATCATGCCCATGATCAGTTGTGGATCAGATTCCTGTGATCCATAGATTTTCATTAGCAAGTTTTCAGAAGCAGGTTGCCTTTTTTCCTAGTCCATCTTAGTCTGGAAAGTTCTGCTGAAACCTGTTGAGCATCATAGCGACACGCAAGCCTCCGCGGACAGACGGGTGGGAGCTGTACATGAGGTGCATGGACCAGGAATCGAACCCTGATCTGCACACAAGGCGAGAATTGTATCACTGAACTGCCACTGCCTCTCTTTGGGGTTAGGATTCTGCACTTGTGAACCCCTGAGACCCAGAGAACTGAAAGTTCATTCCACAGATATCTATTAAGCACTGTCATAATTATCTAGTGCTGATATAACAGAAATACCGTAAGTGGGTGCCTTTAACAAAGAGAAACTTATTTCCTCACAATCAAGTAGGCTGGAAGTCCAAATTCAGGGTGTCAGCTCCAGGGGAAGACTTCCTCTCTCTGTCGGCTCTGGAGGAAGGTCCTTCTCATTAGTCTTTCCCTGAACTAGGAGCTTGTCTGCATAGGAACCCCAAGTTCAAAGGATGCGCTCTGCACTTGGCGCTGCTTTCTTGGTGGTATGAGGTCCCCTGTCTCTCTACTGGCTTCTCTCCCTTATATCTCAGAAGAGACTGGCTCAAGACACAATCCAATCTTGTATATTGAGTCCTGCATCATTAACATAACTGCCACCGATCCCCCCCCCACCCCATTAACATCATAGAGGCAGGATTTACCACACATAGTAAAATCACATCAGATGACAAAATGGTGGATGACCACACAATACTGGGAATTATGGCCTAGCCAAATGATACATATATTTTTGAGGGACACCATTCAACCCATGACAAGTACCTTCTGGATACAAGCCCCAGGTGAGACAGGTAACAGCAACCCAGGATCATCCATTATACCTGCTGCCTCTCCAGCCTTCCCTTCCCAAGGGCCTATCCCTTGAAAGCTTGGACTCAGATATAAATATCTACAAAGAGCAAAACTCTTTTTGTCCTTTTCTGTAATTTCAGACTTCTTACGTTCCTTAGCCTTGTACTCCCCAGCAGTTTGACGGAAGGTGAAAAGCGTTTCATCTGACAGCAGCGTCAGCCCAGAGGGAGGTAGCTGTGCTCTCGAGTGGATCCTCTCCACCGTTTAAAACGTGGGCTTGGGCCTGAGGGACTTGTATGTTCTCTGAGACTGTGTCTTACACAGGCGACTTTGAACTTGACATCCCTGTCACATAGCCAATGCCTGGAAACCCTGAAACTATTCCTGGTATTCATAATTCACATTGGGTAGGCTTACGTGGTATTTTTAGCACTCCCAAGACACGTTATTGCCAAAGGAGGTAGCAATACTTATCAGGTGCGTGGTAGGAGACAGAGGTGAGTACATGCTTTCTCCAGTTAATTTTAGATTCCTAGTGGCTGAGGATGGGAATAAGGGCTTATCACAGTCCCTTTGTTTTCAGAGGCTCTGATCTTCCTGGGAGACTAAATACGTAAAGGTTTTAGGGTCGTCTCTGTCCCTCGGGCTTGGCACTGCCGTAGGGTACTGTCCAGCCCAGTGCCTAACTGCCCAGATGCTCCTTAGCTCTGTCCACTTGCTACGGGTTGAATTGTGTCCCCCCAAAATATGTGTTATAAATCTTAAACTCCTATGCCTGTGCGTGTAATCCCATTTGGGAATAGGACTTTGTTATGTTAAGACCGTATCAGTGTTGTTATTGTTGTGTACCTTGGAGTCGATTCTGACTCATAGTGACCCTATAGGACAGAGTAGAACTGTCCCATAGGGTTTCCTAGGCTGCAGTCTCTATGGGAGCAGATTACCAGGTCTTTTCTTCCGCGGAGCCACTGGTGGGTTCAAACCACCAACCTTTCCATTAGCATCTCAGCGCTTAACCATTGTGCCATGTGGGCTGCTATATCAGTGTAGGGTGTATTGGAAGCCAGTCATCTTTGAACTATAAAAAGAGCAGATTAGGCAGAGAGAAAGAAACACAAACGGGAAGATACAAGCCACACAAAGATCTGCCGAGGAACCGAGGAGCAGAAGCTGAGGAGAGACAGTTACCTTCCCTCAGAGTTGACAGAGAGAGAGCCTTCCCCTGGAGCCGGCACCCTATATTCCAACTTCTGACCTCCTGCACTGTGAGAAAATAAATGTCTGTTAGTTAAAGCCACCCACTTGTGCTGTTTCTGTTACAGGAGCCTTCGATAACTGAGACACCCCTCCTCTGCCCTCTGGCAGGAAAGAGGGAGCACGTGCTCCTGCCATCTTAGCGTTAGGTCACCGGGCTGCAGGACAGGGACCTGGAGTGGAGAGGATATGACAGGCACCATGCCTCACGAGCTAGTTTTACTACCTGTGAACGCACAGTACACTCTTCCGCTTGCCGTGGCACTGTCTACCTTCGGTGACCACTACCTGTCTGTCGGTCATAGTGTGGTGGCTTGTGTGTTGCTATGATGCTGGATGCTTTGCTACTGGTATTTCAAATATCAGCATGGTCGCCCATGGTAGACAGGTTTCAGCAGAGCTTCCAGACTGAGACAGACTGGGAGAAAGTCCCGGTGATCTACTTCTAAAAATTAGCCGGTAAAAAGCCAACAGATCCCAACAGAATATTTCTGACGCAGTGCTGGAAGATGAGCCCGCTAGGTTGGAAGGTGCTCGGAATACGCCGCGGACACAACAGCGGACTCGAACGTACCAATGACCCTGAGGTTAGTGTGGGATTAGGCTGCATTTCGTTCATCTGTCCACAAGGTTGTCATGAGTCGGAGCTGACTCCACAGCACCAAACAGTCCATGGGGTTTCCTGGAGATTCCTGAGCTGCAGATTCTTCAAGGCCATGGCCGATGACTGTGCAGAGGTGGGGGGCAGGTTACAAATGCCTGGCCTCCTGGGAGGAGTGCTCTGCCTAGGGGCAGTTACTGTCGGGACAGTGGAGTGTGGGACAGTGGAGGGGCAGGAAGCTGGGTACTCTGCGTTGGGACTTTCCATTGTGTCTAGATTATTAAAGCCATGACAAGCAGAGGGACGTGACAAAGGACAGGTGTGCAGGTGTGTGCATAGGCAAACGCGTGCCGGTACCTTTGTGGGAGCCAGTAGCCAGGTAAGGGAGCCCTGGTGGGTTGGAGGGAGAGTGGTAAAGACGGACTTTGCCCATCATTGTTGTTGTTCCCCTCATTCCTTACCTCCTGCTTTGAACACCCAAAGGAGAGTGCCTGTTGTATTTTTCTTTTGTGTGGCTGGTAATGACTCAAACCACTGTGCTTGTATAATTCTCCGTGGTTTGGAAGCAGGTCTGCCAGAAACCTGGAAAAAATTATTTCTCCAGATGACGTGGACATGTCCTGTTACATTCAGGTCTGACTGACTGTCCCTTACCGAGAGTTGTCAGGCCTCAGCTTCCCTGTCTTGGGATGTGGAAACAGGAATATGAGTTGACAATGGAGCCTTTATTGGCTGTCAGCTCCAGAGTGGATTTGCCGCAGCCTCTCTGGCATCTGAGTCGGAGCAAGGGCTTACGTAGAGATGGCGAGTAGGGACAATGCTTTCTCTTATGCCTGGCCTTTCCCCCACTTCTCTCTGTGCTGAGCATGAGACAGGGTCATGTCCTCCCTGCTCCACCCCGACTCCTCGTGGTGGGCATACAGCTATAGAGATGTCTTTCCATCGAGGGCCCGGTTCCCCTGTGCCTCTCATTTCCCATCCCGAGCTGGCCTTAATGAAAAATGGGATGTTTTTTAATTGTCAATAAAGAGACATTTTTGGTTGGTTAGGGTTTTTCTGTAGCATTCCAAGAACACCTCTCAAACCTGTCAAAGGGGGGGAGGGCTTGACTGACAACACTGGATAAAGAAGGGTGAGGCTGATACGGGAGTCAAGTGGGAGTCTTCGTTGTTCTGTTACGTGCCCTGATCACTCAGCTCTTTGGGAAGTGGTTGGTTCTGGTTTTAAAAAAAAAGAAAATGGAGATAATTTATCTGCCTGTCTTGGCTACCAGGATAGAAACATACACAGGATAACAAAATATGAATGTACTTTATTATAAAAGTGTTTTATAAATCAGTAACTATTTTTAAACTACTCAAGCACTGAATATTCTATGAAATTAATTTTCAATAGAGGAAAATTTATTAGAGTTTGAGGTAGGATTGTATGTGCGCACGTGTGTGCGTGTGTCTGCATGTAAACACGTACGTACAGAGGCACTCAGATATGCTGGATGAGTCAGGTTTGAACTTCTGTTTTGCAGATTGACAGTAAGACAACCAGCCCATCAAAACTTTTTTGGACCCTTTAATGCAAAAGAAGGTAGAAGCCTGTCATGGACTCTGGGTTCGGTCTTAGTGGTTGTCTTGGCACGCTCAGGGTTTTGCTTCAGTCCTCCTCCTCCTAGTTCTCTTTTGGGGTATGGCCTTCAGGTCAGGGCTGGCCTGGGGCCATTTAGCTGTCTCAGGTCCTGAGCTCTGCACGGAGCCAAGAGGCCATTCATTGCTTTGTTCCTTTGCCTCCAAGAGGCCTTTCCCCTTGAATGATCAGTTTTCACCAGGCAATTTTGAAAGGGGAGATTCCTGGAAAGAGGCAGCAGGTGACCCATGATTATTGTTCTCTGCTTCTGGAGGGACCCTGGGCCTCGGGTTGGTTCTGAGCACAGTTGCTGGATTCAGATGCTGCCCAGGTGTTCCTGCCACCTGTTTCCATTTAAAGCTACTAATATTTATTAGGGAGTCCCTGGGTGGCAAATGGTGAAGCGCTCAACTACTAGCCGAAAGGTGGCGGTTGGAAACCGCCCAGAGGAAGACAGGCCGGTGACCTGCTTCTGAAAGGTCACAGCCTTGAAAACCCAGCCCCCTCCTCTGTAATCATGCTCCTGTCTTAGTTTTACCCGTTTTTGAACTTGAATCATCAAGCGTGCCCTCTTGTTCTGGCTGCGCCTGTTCAGTGTTATGTGTGTGAGATCATGCACACGTGTGAGTCCTCAGGACACAGTCGTGGGTCTGTCCATCTCAGCATTGTGTAGCGTTCCATTACATCAGTGCATGACGGTTAATCATCATTTCTTTCGCCATGGGGATTTGGGTAGTTCCCAGATTTTGGATTTTATGAATAAAGCTGATATGAACATTGTTATTAGTTTTTTTTTTTTTTGACATGGGAGGGTCTGTACCTAGGTGCAGTATTACAATTATGTTTTGATTTGCTTTTCCTGGTGCCTTCATTCCCCGAGCTCATAGTTTTTGAGCATCTACTGGGCGCCAAGCTCTGTGCTGTATGCTGGGGTGACAGCAGGGAGCAAGACCAGCAAGGCCTAGTGGGAGGAGCCAGAGAGAGCTATGGGAGAGGGGCAGCTATTCTAGATGGATCTCTGAAGAGGTGACCTTAATGCAGAGACTTGCAGGGTGAGCTCAAGCCAGCTAGGGAAGGTGCTGTGGAGGGGTACTCCACGCAGGGAGACCCGCACGCGCAGAAGTCCTGAAGAGGAAAGCTGGTCAGTGCAGAAAATGTCCAAGTGCCAACTATACCTACCCAAGCTAATGCTGTAGTTGTTGTTGGCTCCCATTGAGGCAGCTGACTCACAGTGGCCTCATGGACAATGGAATGAAACGTTGCCCAGTCCTGCGTCATCCCCGTGATCAGTTGCAGATCAGACCCTTGTGATCCATGGGTTCTTCATTGGCTAATTTTCAGAAGCAGATTACCAGGCCTTTCCTCCTAGTCCATCTTAAGCTAGAAGCTCCTTTAAAACCTATTCAGGGTTATATCAGTATGCAACCCTCCACTGAGAGACAGGTGGTGGCTGTGCGTGAGATGCATTGACCGGGAATCGAACCTGGGTCTCCTGCATGGAAGGCGAGAATTCTACCATTGAGCCACCAGTGCCTCATCAGTGAAGTCATGTCACAGAAAATTTAACTTTTCTTTGTAGGAGTCAGGAGGGGAGGCTATGTGGATTTTCTTTACAAGCAAAATAGTAGAAGAAGATGAAGGAGCCCAGCAGTGAAACCCCCAGGAAAGCACCAGGAGACGCATGCCAGGGCTCTGATCTGTGCTGTCCACACCCGACCCCAGGTCGGGTATACTGGAAAGCCGGTGGGCTGTCCACTGAGGGACATCATGGAGTTGCATGGACATGCTGTTTGGGCCCTCTGATTCGGAAACCAGCAGTACTCGTTGGGTCTTTGGTTTTTAGCCAATTGATTGATCTTGCCAAGACCCTGAGCATCCAAATTCCCAGCCTGGGTGTTTGCCAGGCTTGGATATTTGAGGCAGTGTCCTGCCTTGGGGAAGCACAGAAGTCGGCTTAGCCAGGGGGACACTCTGTTTTTAGGAGAAGGGTGGAGTGACCTGAGCAGGAGGAAATGGCCAGGAGTTGTGGGTATGGTCTTGCCAGCGGGTCCAGGCCTCCCTCCAGGATTAGGGAATAAAAAGCCTGCATGGTGTGGGGCTCTGATGGAAATGGAAACCACATGGAGGCTGTAGGCTGGACAAGCATCCGTGGCGATTTTTTTTCCCCTCGCCTGTTTCCTTGTGTCTCATCTTTAATTGTTTGGGAATTTTCTAGCTCTGTTGAAAAATCTGTCCTGACTGCAGCGCAGCCACCCCCATAAGGAGGAGGACGTGGGAGGAGACACTGAAGCCATTTCATACTCCCAAGAGCCCTTTTGCTGAACAGGCTCCCTGAGGGCTGTGGCTTGTTGGGGTACCCTCTTCAGTACAGGGCTGCCTCTTGCCTTCCCCCAGCCCGATGTCCATGGTACCCTTTGCTGAACGTCTGCTGATGTTTTCCCAGTGTTTCTCTCCACCCTCCAACATTATTAATGAGTAAAGAAGATGAAAAGACTCTTCTGCGTTTAATAAACTTAAAACCATCCCTCCGTGGAGCAAGGCT
Organism: Loxodonta africana; assembly: GCF_030014295.1. Classification (NCBI taxonomy): domain Eukaryota; kingdom Metazoa; phylum Chordata; class Mammalia; order Proboscidea; family Elephantidae; genus Loxodonta; species Loxodonta africana. Next base: position 53,377,819 of record NC_087354.1, on the reverse strand, counting down.
AAAGCCACCCACTGACTTTCCCTCATCTGACCCTCACCTCTGGCGGCTGAGAGGTTGTAGGCTGTTGCCCTCTGGGTCCCCTATTTCCTTTTTTCTTTGTATCCCAAAACCAAATTATAGTTCAGTTTTTTGGATGCGAATGCTGAGAACTGGTGTCAATTTACAGATCCTACGAGTGTCAGCTGCCATCTTCCTGTCCGGGTGGCCCCTCATGCTTCCCTGCCATTGGGGCCCTCTGCCTCAGTTGCACGCCAGCCCCTGTGCTGCTCCCGATTGACAGTCAAGACCAACCCCTCAGGTGTTGAATAATAAGAAGCCTTCCAAGTGTTCTTTAGTAACAGTTTTTTTATTTAGGTCTCATGCAAATCTGTTTACCACTTGTAAATGCAAAATTACATAGAAAGTAAAGTTGGATTCTTGGGGCGTCTAGTTACCAGGAAGAACCTTTCTTTCCTTGTTTCTTTTTGTTAATGTGAGTTTGACTTTATTTTCAGAGTTGATCTGGCACCTGACTTAGTAAGATATAATTAGGTAGAAGTGATCTTCCCTCAGGTACCAGACAACCTTTGTTTCCCTTAATTAATTAGAAATATGTGATGCTGTGGTAAAAAAAAATTTATTCTGGTACATGTTAGCAGCCAAAGATGGAGCATTCTTGGAAGGTCTGATGAAATGCTCATTTTAAATGCAAATTCTTTGCACAGTTAGGAGGAAAATGAAAGGGTTGTGGCTCCAAGTGCACTCTGCATTTTTGCCATTCCTGATGGCAAAAGGGGTGGGCTTGTGACTAAATCCCCCAGCATCTTCGTTATAATTTCAGATTTGTACTCGCCTTGGCCCCAGGACCTTAACCCTCCGTTTCCAACTCAGAGCATGTGGGTGCTTGTGTGATTGCTCTGTAGAGTTTTCACTCGTCTTTTTTTTTTTTTAAATGGTCTTTGGGATTTCCTCTCTCATCTGCCTTATGGATGACGAATGCACTGGGAGACTTGTTAGCTTTTTTTTTTTTTTTGAGGCAGACGAAACGTGCTGAGCCCTGTAGCTCTTCTATGTAGCAGCAGGGGTGTGTGCTGTTTTTTTAGCCTTAGAAGATTCCAGCTACTTCTCTGTTCTCTTCTGGGAGCCCTCTTTCACCTTTTCTAGTAGCCTAGGACCCTTGACCTCGGGCAGGTAATGGGATTCCTATGCAATCAGCCTGGGGAAGTGGTTCTCTTTCCTAGACTCTTCCAGAGAGAGTGCAGAGGCAGATCCACGGAGGCAGTTTAAGACGCCAGCCCTCTCCCCCAGTCAGGCAAGTTGCATTCCTTTTCCTGAAAGTAAGAATTTTACTTTTAAAGCCACTGCTTCTGTATGCTCTGATCTAGAGACCATTGATTGGATTGTTCGTGGAGGGTTCAGCTTTGCAGCTAAGTTGGCAGCTTAAGATAAGTTGACGTTTACAGCTGGGGCCCGTAGAGGCTTTGGGAGTGACCAGGTGGCCTTGATGTAGCCTGTTTTCTCTAACCACGAAACAATGGTTTAATATGGACTTTTTCTCCTAAGAAAGGGTAAGTAGACTGATTTACGATTGCCAAGTCTTTTGAAAACGTAACAACTTTATACATACACTGAGTATAGTTGCAGCCATACTATTAAAAAAAATTATTATAGAGCTGTTTGTTTACTTATTTATTTTGTTTACACATTTTTGCTAGGCAGAACATAGAATTCAAAATGAAGTTTCCATGTCTCTGCTTCGTTTGTTGACTGAACGGAATCATAGTTGAGTGGGAAGGAGCAAATCGAGTCCCGGAGGCCTCTGCCTTTCCTTTATCTGAACTGTGAAATCACTAGGGACTTTGTGGTGGGTGGTGATGTGGAGGAACAAGTGGCTTTCAGCTTGGCCTCTCTTTCCAGTGGACATGTGGTAGGGCTTTGAGAAGGCTGGTGGGAAATGGCCCCTGACGGGGGTGTTACAGCAAGAGGCAGCAGCTTCAGACTTGAACTGCTCTTCTGGAAAGCTTTAAGAGTGACGCTTAAATCCAGTTTGGTGGTCAGGTGGTGGCCTTGACAGAGCAGCTGACCAGAGGAAGAACCAGGCTCATGACTTCACCCCCTCATCTTCCTCCTTCCTACATTTTAGGTACAGATTTCTCAGTCTCAGCACCGTGGACATTTTGGCCTTGATAATTCTTTGTTGGGAGGCTATACTGTGCACTGTAGGGTTTTAGCAGCACACCTGGCATCTACCCGTTACATGGCAGTATCAGGGCTCCCCCCCGCCCCGCCCCAGTTGTGACAACAAAAAATCTCTCCAAAAATTGCCTGATGTCTCCTGGGGGACAGATTGACCCTGGTTGAGAGCCACTGCTCTAGGTGTATGATGCCCCTTGGAATTCACAAGTACAGCTTTTATATTGGCATGGCTCTTTTCCTACCTTTCACTTTGAAATATGAAATGCGGAGCTAAGAAATTCATTATTTACTACAGCTCTTTCAGTCTGTAACAGTGGCCCAGAGGCCATTTATAGGGACGCCGCAGATGTAGGCCTGAACCATGTTGCATTGGGAATGACAGCTTCTCTTGAGTAGGTTTAATCTCGAATTGGATTTTGGCCTTTAATTTCAGATTTTGGATGCTAATAGTATTGGCTCCATTAACTTGTCTCCTACTGAGTACTTTTAATTTTAGCAGATGAGTGTGAAGGGGGACAGCCTGCACGGTGGGTGGTGGTGGAGAGGGTCATCAAGGCAGCCAAGGTTTTGGCAACTGAAAGCCAGAGAAGAACAGGCCCCCATGTTGTGAACCTACCCTCTGTAAGCTTGGGGGAGAACACTCACCAACGTAAAGCTACCTAAAGGTAGACCAGATGTATGGGTCAGTTTCAGAGTGAGCGTGGCTTTGTGAGTTAACACTGGATGGACAGAAAAGGGTGAAGAGCCCAGACTGGAAGTCCAGAGACCTGGTCCTGTCTCCGGCTCTCCTGGACAAGTCACAAAGCGTATTTGGATAGTAGTTTTCTTGTCCGATACAGTGGTTAAGAGCTCGCCTGCTAGCCAAAAGATCAGCAGTTCAAATCCACCAGCCGCTCCTTGGAAACCCTGTGGGGAGGTTCTACTCTGTCCTATAGGGTCACTATGAGTCGGAATCAACTCGTCGGCAATGGGTTTGGTTTGTTGGTTTTCTTTCTTGTCTGCAGGAGACAAGATTCCTGTTTTCCCAGATGGGATGAAATGCTGAGTGGTGAGCCTGAGTATATAAAAACCATAGGATAAACCTAAGACATCTTACTAGAGCGTTAATTTTTACTCAGGGAATTTGGAAGACAAAAAGTTATTTTCATGTGAAAGTAAGAATGCACATACTATGGAATAAGTACAACATTTGCATGAATTTGAGATAGAACACAGAGCTTCATAAATGAATGAGAGAAACGTTATGCCTGCTATGTGTGGCTTCCCGATGCCATGTGGCCACCCCATTCTGTCTTCAGTGGAACGATGGTGGGAGAGTTTGCAAGCCTTGGGCTGTGTAATGTCAAAGTTCCTTCTGAATTTAAATTTCTGGTTGGAGCAGAGAAAATACATTCTTGGTATAGGGTCTTGTATAAATCCATATACCCACTTCCAAAGAGGACTTTAGGAAGAATGGAAAACAATAATAAATGTTGTCTTAACTTTAAGTAAGTCAGTAAGTTCAAGGTTTCTTTCCCTCCTTTGGGGTAAATTGGAAACCTTAGGGCCTCCATTCTGGAGTGTAAGTCCACACCCAAAACCTAAATGAGGATGGGTCTGGTGCAGTTGTGGGACCCTTTAAGCTTAAATGATGTTACCTAAGAGCCTCACCTAATCTGAGAAATGCGCTGAAGGAGGGGGGATAGCATGCTGATATGAATTTCTTTGGAATATCTCTAATAGCAAGTGAAAAGGGAGTTAGCCTGTGGGTTCCATGGAAAAGGTAAAACTACGCACATCCTGCCTGGCAGCTGGGATTTACTTAGCCGGGAGAAGTTACCTCACTGACAAACTCCATTTAGTCAGTTTTTCTTCCTGAAATTGTTTAATGCTACAGAGGAGCTTGTCTTTGGATGTTGATGTGTAAGACTTTTCTAGAAACTAATTTCAGAGGCTTCAGATGCAGCCTCATGCTGTTTTCTGAAGAGAAATAAGGCATATGAGCAAGATGGACATCTACAAATAAAGCAGTTGTTTAGAAAACAACTCCTGTAACCATTTGGCAATGGTTATGTTATGTGACGTAGTAAAGATAATTTATAATGTTTTCATGAAAGCAAGAGTAGGTGGAATTGGGGGTTTTCTTTGTCTTTTCTTGGCATGTAATTGAAACAGAGCTTGGACCAAATGAGAAACATTTGTGTGTTGGAAAATGGATTTCAGAGGCTTCTTGACTGGGGTCAAATATTGTTTCCTTATTTTCTTTGGAGCATGTAAGCAGACTTCTTATCTGAGATGAGCGTTAAGAACATTGCGTTTGTATCAGTTCATAAGTAAACACATTTTTTGACCTAGGGAGCTGTCTGAATTCTAGACTACCTAATGTGTGTGTGTGTGTGTGATCTGAAAAGAAATCTGATTTTTAGGTGAATTTATAAATTCAGTTTCTTTAACAGTGCCACTTACCCAGAAGCTGTGTTCTTTATAAAGAAAAACGTGACCGTACGTTCCCAAGTTGCCTGCTTTTTTGGTAGGTCCCAGAGGTACACTGAGTTTTTAGTGTAAGTCTAGTTGTTCAGCCGTCAGGAAACAGAGCCTGAACAGATGGACCAATGTGACTGAATACTTCATGTTGGTGGGGCATGCTTGTCTTGGCTGCCTGTGTACTTGGTTTGATTCTAGGATTGGCACTCTGATTGCCACCCACAAGGACCCTTGAAGCGCTCAGCCATAGACGACTCAGTAGGTATTTGAATCCTTACTCTTTGCCAGAGTTTTCGTTGGATGCTGTATAGGATACGAAAATAAAGAGAGCAGCATCCTTGCCTGCCAAGAACTCATTCTAGTGAGGGTGAGAGGCATGCAGAAGATAACTCTCTGACATGAGGTCTCTCATGGTGGGACAAAGACCCCAGGAGTGTAGGGGAAGGGAAGACTAATTTTGATGGAGAGGATCCAAGGCAGTGTCTTGGTGGCTGAGGGGATATGATCTGGGTTTTGGGGCAAGTACATTTATTGGTCCTCACAACTGGACCAATAAGCGGCATCATGATAAATGGACAAAATGTTGAAGTTACCAAGGGGTTCATTTTACTTGGAAAGCAGCAGTCAAGAAATCAAACCACATATTGCACTGGGCAAAACTGCTGCAAAAGATCTCTTTAAAGTGTTAATAGGCAAAGATGTCACTTTGAGGACTAAGGTGCACCTGATCCAAACCACAGTATTTTCAGCCGCTTCATATGCATGTGAAAGCTGGACAATGAATAAGGAAGACTGAAGAAGAATTGATGCATTTTGAATTATGGTATTGGTAAAGAATATGGAATATACCACAAACTGTCAAAAGATTGAACAAATCTGTCCTGGAACAAGTACGGCCAGAATGTTCCTTAGAAGCAAGGATGGCGAGACTTTGTGTCATGTACTTTGGACATGTTATCAGGAGGGACCAGTCCTTGGAGAAGGACATCATGCTTGGTAGAGTAGAGGGTCAGTGAAAAAGAGGAGGACCCTCAAGGAGTTGGGTTGACACAGTGGCTGCAACAATAGGTTCAAACATAGTGATGGTTGTGAGGATGGCACAGGACCGGGCAGTGTTTCATTCATTCTATTGTTCATAGGGTCGCTATGAGTCAAACCAACTCGACGGCACCTAACAGCAATAATGACAGATTTATATCAGATAGATGAGGTGGGGGAGGAATGACTTGGGCACAGACCCCAAGGTCTGTGGGTGAGTAGAAAGCAGGATGTGGTGGGCTAGGGAAGCATTTAAGACACCAGACACACCCTAGGGACTGGTTTGCGGTATGTGTGTCTGTCTGTTTTTGGAGAGGTGGGAATAGGGATTGAGTAAGGGAAAATCAAGTGGGAGTTTAAGTATGAAGGACTTGCATCCCGTGTAAGAGATTTGAACTTTAGACTGAATGAAGTGAAGAACTTCAAGCACAGGGGAGAAAGAGGAAGCCAGTTGCCAGTGAGTTGATTCTAACTCATGGCGACCCCATATGTGTCAGAATTGTGCACCATAGGGTCTTCAATGGCTGATTTTTTTGAAGTAGTTCACCTGGCTTTTCTTCCAAGGCACCTTTGGGTAGACTCAAACCTCCAACCTTTTGGTTAGTAGCTGGGCTTCCTAATTGTTTGCACCACCCAGGGACCCCTAGAAGGAAGAAAGCAGGTAGAAAAAGCGGGGTTGTGAGCAGGGCAGAATGGCACAAGAAAGGAAAAGACAGAAGCAAAAGAATACCTTCGAGCCTGTTTCTCCATTTTTCTGCTTCTGTCTGACTGATTGATGGCCTGCTCGTGGGAGCTGGGTCTTTGGGAAGACTATTGAATTTTTTCCTTGTGTCTTTATTACAGTCTTGAGTTTTCAGCCTGACTGTGAAATCTCTGGATTATACTAGGCTCACAAGAAAAGGTCCATCCACACCCTTTCCCCTCCTCAAATTCTATTATTGCTCATCTTAGTTACCTGCAAACTCCTCTGTAAAGGATCATCCTTCCCCTCTTCTCTCCCTTTTCTTATTATAAGCCTACTGGGTGGCAGGCCCTGTGTAAAGTGCTGGGGATGCCAGCAGGAAAGGGCATCCTGTGCCCTCAAGGAGATCCTGGTTTAGGCAGGAGCGTTGGTGTCTGCTAACTGAAAGTTTGGCGGTTTGAACTGGTGATCTGCTTCCTTAAAGATTACAGCCTAGGAAACCCTATGGAGCAGTTCCGCTCTGTCCCATAGGGTCCCTGTGAGTCGGATCTGACTCGACGGCACAGACAACAACAGCCTGAAAAGGGCAACGGTGGAGGCTTCCTGTGAAGGGGCTTGTGGGAGAACTGTGAGGCACTGGGTGGGGCTGTGTACTGGATGAGTCCACCTAACTGCTGGAGGTGAAGCTCATTAGAGCTAATTGCAAAGCCATTTTCTATCTTCACACATGACTTAGAGTGTCTTTCAAAACAGCATGACCTCTAAGTGTAGCCCGTGTTTTATTTCTTTCCTCACCCTAGTACCTATTTGGGGCAGAACAGAGGCTATTTTATGGGCTGTGAAAGTTATTCGAGGAATCCATAATTCCTGAGTGTCAGGTATTACCTGCAAAATAAATTAGTAATGTCCTGGAATTATTTTTTTGCTGTTTTTCTAGTGTATATAGAGGCTATTGGGATTAATTAAATATGATTTCAAAGCCAGCACAACTTGTCCAAAGCAAGGTCATGGAAGCTCCTTAGATATATCCAAACTCCCTGAGGTACCGAATTGCTGGGCTGAGGGCTGTGGGGGCCGCGGTCTCAGGGAACATCTAGCTTAATTGGCATAACATAGTTTATAAAGAAAGTGTTCTATGTTCTACTTTGGTGAGTAGCATCTGTGAGCCTGTGAGCCCTCATCTAGGATACTGCACTGGTCTCACCTGTTCGGGAACAAGGAAGAATGAAGAAAACCAAAGATACAAGGGAAAGATTAGTCCAGAGGACTAGTGGACCACATCTACTACCACCTCCATCAGACTGAGTCCAGTACAACTAGATGCTGCCCATCTACCACCACTGATTGCTCTGACAGGGATCACAATAGAGGGTCCTGGACAGAGCTGGAGAAAAATGGAGAACAAAATTCTGCCTCAAAAAGAAAGACCAGACTTGCTGGCCTAACAGACTGGAGAAACCCTGAGAGTATGGCCCCCGGATACCCTTTCAGCTCAGTAATTAAGTCACTCCCAAGGTTCACTCTTCAGCCAAAGATTGGACAGGTCCATAAAACAAAATGAGACTAAAGGGGCACGCTAGCCCAGAAGGCAGGAGGGGACAGGAAACCTGGTAATAGGGAACCCAAGGTTGAGAAGGGAGAGTGTTGACATCTCATGAGATTGTTAACCAGTGTCATAAAACAGTATGCATACTAACTGTTTAATGAGAAACCAGTTCTGTACACCTTCATCTATAGTACAATAAGAAAAAAAAAATGATTTCATTTAAGAGCTTTTTTGTCTTGATACACCTTTTCTGCAAGGATACCAAAAGGACAACTACGACTATGTGTGGGAGGGATCTCCAAAGCTTTTTGGTCTTAAAAGGTGGTGGCCTCTTCTTTGTCTCCCAGAGCTTAGCACAGTGCCTGGCACTTAGGTGCATAATAAATAAATGAAGTAGGGCAAATGAGTGGGGCTTGTTGTTGTTGGGTGCCATCGAATTGATTTTGACTCATAGTGACCCCATGTGACAGAGTAGAACTCCCCTGTAGGATTTTCTTGGCTGTAATCTTCACGGAAACAAATCACCGGGCCCTTCTCCTGTGGAGCCACTCAGTGGGCTTGAACCGCCAATCTTTCAATTAGCAGCTGACCTCTTAACAGTTGTGCCACCAGAGCTCCCTTTGAATAGGGCTAACCCATTGCTGTTGAGTCAATTCTGGCTCATAGTGACACTATGGGACAGGGTCGAACTGCCCCATAGGGTTTCCCAGGCTGTAAATCTTTACCGAAGCAACTGCCACATCTTTCTCCTGCGGAGTAGTTTGTAGGTTCCAACTGTTGACCTTCTGGTTAGCAGCCAAGTGATTTAACCCCTGTGCCAGTGGGTCTAGTGAAGCCCAGTATCACAAGTGCCTCCTGGCCTCCCCTTTAGGACTGAATGTGTGCCATTCCCCTTGTCCTGTTGCTGTTCCAGGCCACTCGAGCCTGCTGGTGAGATAATGTTGAGGTGGGGCAGAGGCACCATGGGGCGTAGAGCCTGTGACTAGCTCCTGCTGTTGTTCTCCAGGGTGTAGGTGAGGCCTGCTAGAGTGATTTCCTAGGAATTAAGGTTTAGCACCGTCTGGTGCCCTAGAGATACAGTGCTGTTATCAGAGGGTCCACTTTCTGTCCTGGCCCAGGCTCATGATTTAAAGGAACTCACTGTTGACCGTGGTGACTAATGCCCTGAGTGTAAGCCAGGGTCTTACTCTCCAGCCCACTCCTTGGCTGCAGAGCTCGGCTCGGTGGCCTGTCTGGGTTGAACATCAAAGAGCTACCTCTGCAGTCTGTTTCCTGGCTCGGTCATCCTCACACATGTGTCCCATAGGATGGAAACAGTGACTGTGTCTATAGAAGTGAGCGATCAGAATTTGAGAAGGCTCCTACTTATGCACAGTCTCAGTGGGAAAGGGGCATGAGATCATTTTGTTCCCATGTTATTTGTTAAGATTCTTTGTCATTCTGGAATTGGCAGGACTTCACTTTTCCTGAGGTCTTAGCAATGGTTTCCCTATAAAGCTATTGTTTTGAGTCAGTGAAGAAGAATGTTGGGCACGCGCTTACATACACACGCACACAAAAGCACACACACACACACAGAGAAAAGCCCTATGTGTCTTAAGTACAGGAGAGATGGCAAAATTCAGTGGGATGTTTTACTTTTGAAGGAAGTGACGTATTACAGAGTGAGCCTGTATTATTTTTTCTTTTTTAAACTGCAGTTTTTAGCTAGGAGAAGCGTTGGGGAGACTTTTTTTTTTTTTAAACCCAGGTGTCCCATTAAGATCATGAGATTTTCTTTTTATATTGGTGTACATACCCAAACCATAAAATACACAAACTTATCCATTCAAAAACAAGTATAGCTCTTTCAGATGAGATCTTATTATTTATAGCTGTGATTGTATCTTTCACACAAATTACTATTTTGTTGTTGAAAATATATGTAGCAAAAACATACACCTGTTTCAGTTTCTGCATGTACATTTCAGTGACATTGATTGATTACATTCTTCAAGTTGTGCAACCATTCTAGCCCTCATTTTCTGAGTTGTTTCTCCCCTGTAAACATGTATTCACTGCCCCCTAAGGTTCCCATCTAGTCCTTTGAGTTGCTGTTGTTAATTTAATCCCGTATAGATAGATCTTAAAAGAGCACAGTGTTCAAGGCAGACATTCTTTAGTAGTTAAGCTAAAGTACTGTTGGGTTTTAAGAAGACTTTAGGGAATATTTTTGGTTTAAAGTTTAAAGATTATTTTAGGGCAGTAGTTTCTGGGGTTCATCCAGCTCCCATGGCTCCAAAACATCTGAAGTTCATGAGAATTTGAATTCTGTTTTACATTTTCCCCTTTTTGATCTGGAATGTTCTAGAGAACCTTTGATCAAAATGTTCAGTAATGGTAACTGGGCACCATCCAGTTCTGGTCTCATGGCAAAGGAGGCATTTGTTCATGGAGGCACTTAGTGACATTTCTTCCTCCTGTTCCTAACTCTCCTTCTGTGTTGCTCCAGGTGAATAGAGACTAATTGTACTTTGGATGGTCACTTGCATGCTTTTAAGACCCCAGGAACTATGCAACAAGTTAGGAGGGAGAACAAAGGCACCAAACGTTAATAGGCTAATTTACTGAGATGTCCTGTGAACCCTTGATCCTAAATCTCCAAATCAAGGAACCAAATCTCCTGAGATTTTTGGTTGTATATAGACAGCCTCAACAACAACTTTTTTTTTTTGTCTTTTTTTGTAAATGTATCACACAACTTTTGCCAATTCAACTTTTTACAGGTATACAATTTATTGACAGCAATTATGTTAATCAGCTATGAAGTAGAGGAGACTCTCAACAAGAGAGGAGGAAATAAAATATTTCCTTCTGTCTTAGTCTGGGTTCTCTAGAGAAGCAAAACCAGTGAAGCATACCTATGTATAGAGAGGGAGAGGGAGGGATTTATTTTAAGGAAATGGCTCATGCAGTTGTAGAGGCTGGCAAGCCCCAAGTCTGTGGATCAGGTGTCAGGCTGGGGGCTTCTCCTGACTCACATAGCTGCAGGGGCTGATGAACCCAAGATTGGCAGGTCAGATGGCAGGCTGCTGGCTCAAAGTCCCAAGAACCAGAGGTCGGATGATGGGCTGGATGCAAGATCCAGAGCAGTTGAGCAAGCTTGGCTAGAATGTCAATACATGTATTGGATGCAGGCCACACCCCCAAGGAACCCCCCCTTAAAACTGGCTGATCACATCATGGAGGATGACAACATCATTACATAACTGCCAAATTACGTCATTACATAACTGCCGAACGACTGAGAATCATGGCCCAGCCAGGTTGGCGTACAGCCTTAACCATATAGATGGCATGTACCACCATGCATTGGCCATGCACTTACATGGGCTATCAAAAACTGGGATTGTTTGATGTCATGGTGTCATCTTTTGATTATTCTAACTAATAAATGTAAACGACAACTTTGTCTACTGGTGAGATTTCTAAAAAAAATAAAAAACAAGTCTTTTGGATGAGATAGTCTTGTTCAAATTACTAGGAAAGGAGCATGCTTTCCTTACTCATTTGGCCAAGAAAATATTCGTAAGTGCGGGAAGGGCTATGTCTCCATACCCTTAACTATTACTTTAGCCAATGAATGACTTGACTATTCATTGAAAGAGCAAAATTCTCGTGAAAATAGAGGAACGACAAGGCGTCTGAAGGAGAAGGTGTAAGGAATGCACACAGGCCTCTGCATCCAGCTGAGGAGGGAGGTGGCCAAATGTTCCTCCCAACTCCACTGATGTGTCTGGTCCTTTTCTTCTTTCTCAGCTGTTAAGGATAGATTAACGAGAATGTTCATAGTAACAGAATGTCCCATAGGAAATAGGCATGCAGAGCATGCAAGAGGAAAGATTGTTGGGTTCTCAGAAACCCAACACCAGCTTTTCCCAGACTGATGGGCAGCATCTGAGGACAGAGTGGCCTCAACCCTGAGCACAGGACCACCCCAGGGCGTGGACTTTTAAAAGTGAAAGTGTATTTATAGACCTGTCCCTGAAGCCAGAACTTCTCACTGTCGAGCCCCACCCCTTGACAAGCACTGGGCTTACTCCACAGTCTTATTAATGTGGCTGGAATGAGAACAACTCTTGGAGGTCCCTCTCACTTATATGAATTTGTCTTTTTAAAAAAGTTGCTTTGATCTGTGCTAAAAGGGTTGGCAGTTCGAATCCACCAGGCTCTCCTTGGAAACTCTGTGGGGGAGTTCTGCTCTGTCCTATAGGGTAGCTATGAGTCAGAATCGACTGGATGGCAGTGGGTTTGGTTTTTTGGTTTTTAGGCATACAGAAGAGTATGTAAAATGTTAGGTATTGTTTAAAGACTAGAACGAACCCCTGGGAAGCCAACAACCAGGTTACGAGTACCTTAGAAGTCCCTTCTGGGCCCCTTCCCAATTGCTACCTGCTCCTGTCCCCAAAAGAGACCTGAATTTCAACTCTTCGTTTCAACCGATCTTTGCTTTTCTTTGTTTTATTACCGGTGCGTGCATTCCTAAGCAATATCTGTTTCTGTTTGTTATTTATTCTTATTATTTTAGTTTTGAAAAATTGGGCACCAAGCTTTGTAAGGGAAGGTCCCTACTGAAACTCTAAGGTAAAGGCCTCTAGTGTCTGAGAACGACAGGGCTCACAAAGGGTTGTTAGCATTGCTAGCTGAAGAGTCGTACTTTTCCACCACAAATGCTCCGAAACCAGACCAAACCCGTTGCAGTCTTCTCTTGGTTTGGGAGCATCTCAGTGCAGGGATCTTAGGTCCAAAGGATGGAGTCTGCTCCCGGTGCTGCTTTCTTGGTGGTATGAGGCCCCCCCCCGCCCCCGTCTCTCTGCTTGCTTTTCTCTTTTATATCTCAAAAGAGATTGGCTTAAGACATTATCTAATCTTGTAGACCTCATCAGTATAACTGCTATTAATCCATCTTATTACACCGTAGTGACAGGATTTACAACACATAGGAAAATCACATCAGAAGATAAAATGGTAGACAGTCATAGAAGGGAATCATGACCTGGCCAAGTTGACATACTTTAGGGGGGCACAATTCAATCCATGACAGGTAGATTTTTTCTTTGTTTTTCATCTGTGGCTGGCAAAGCTTTCTTGAGATGGGTTTGGTCCTGCTGAGTCTGACAGTCCGCACAGGCATTTCACATTGAGAAGCCTGACTGTTGAACAGGAAATGGGCAGTAAGTTACAATCTGGGTTGCCCAATGTGGAATCCTTGACCTGCTGTGGGTTGAGCATGTTTTTGAGCAGGCTTTGCATTTTCTCTGAAATCTGCATATCCCTCTCTTGACCCAGAGTAACTAGAATGCTTTAATGGAAACAAAAATTGGAATGGTTGCTGTAGTTTCAAAACAAATGACCTCACTGCCTAAGTTCCATTTTATGCAAAAGAAACCCTATCTGTTGCCTTGTAAATAATAATGGACCTTTGGGGAAACATATCCAAATACCCATTTAGTGAGGGTGGGGGAAGATTTGTCCCTGCTGAAGGGAACTCACAGGAAACAGAATACAACCATTGTTTCCTTGACTTTACCCTGATTTCCTAAGAGAGAGAGTAATTTTAGTTTAGAATGACTGACACTTATTTCTTCAGAGTAGGAGAGTATACTTCATGTAAGCGGACTTCATGTGGAGTACTTTCAGTTCTGTTCCAAAGGTGTAAGGGGATTTTAGAATTTTCTAGCAGAAAGGCCCCTGAGATTTATCTCGTCCAGGCTGCTCATTTTATGGATGAGCTGATGGGGGTCCTGTACCATTAGGTGATCGTCCAAGGTTGTGTTGATTTGTCGGGGCCAGCTGGAACTAGAACCCGGGCAAGAGCTGATTATTTAGATGATTACGGTTTAAATATATAATTAAATGAAGATTTAATTAAAAAAAAAAAAATCAAAAGCCTCATTTCCTAGAGAATTAGCATTTTGACCAGCCTTTTCATTTTACCAAGTAAGCACAGACAACAATCTTAGCCTACTGGGCTTTGAAACCCACTCCTGTTTATGGTCTTTCCGAGCTTCCTGGAAAGGTTCTGCTCTCTGGGGTCTGTAAACCTAATGCACTGGCAAAGAGCTTCTCGTCTCATAAGTTGAGTTTTTTTTTTTTTAAGTCTTCAGGTTTCTCTCCAAAGTTTCTAGATTTTTTTTCCCCTGTTCAAATGCGAGCAGTTCTGTCTTTGAAGAAAATCAGAAGTTTCAGTTTGGCTGGGTGAAGGTAAGTCTTGGGATGAAGGAGAGAGAACTAGAGAAATTGTTAAGACTTGGACCTCGAGGCTACTTTGTCTCTTCTTGGTTAAGAACCAAACAGAGTGACATTTGTTTAGAAACTGAGTTTTACTAGAAAGGTAATTTACAGGTAAATTTAAGCTTTATGGATTTGATTCTGCAATTCTGCTCCTGGCCTTGCCATTACCCACTGCTGATTTTGGAGTTACAAATGGTTAATGTGCTGGGCTGCTAACTGAAACAGTGGTTTGAGTCCACCCAAAAGTGTCTAGGGAGAAAGAGGCCTGACTGTCTACTTCCGAAAAACCGGCCATTAAAAAGCCTGTGGAGCACAGTTCAACACTTGGGGATGCTATGAGTTGAAATCTACTCAGTGGCATCTGGTGGTGATAGTAGTGATTCGGGGCAGGGCCTGTGTTCTTTCTGAGCCTTGGTTTTTCTCATCTATAAACGGGGTTTGGACTTGGTCATCGTCAAGGGCCCTTTGCGGTTATGTGCCTGGACTCCACATTGTGGGGTTTGCAGAGAGAGGGTGCTCTGGAGCCATCGTTTGGGGGCATCGAAGTCAGAGGGTTGCCAGCCTCAGCACTGTATGGTAGGTTACCCTGAGACAGTTTACTATTTGGGCATTTTCCTTCCCAGCTCTCTTGATAACCTGATACCTCCGGGTCGGCTCCGGGAGGATGACGCTCGCCCCTAATGGTGCCACCTGCACTGACACACGCCATCTTTCTCTTCTCCTCCAGTGCGCTGCTGCAGGGTAACATCTGGATGTGGTTCCTGGCCCTTTGAATGCTCGGCTGCCCACAAGTTCCGGGATCAACCTGTTGAAAACGTGAGTAATCTCCATTTTTCTACTTTATGAGCAGCCACAGACTCGTGGAATCTCAGGCATAGAGGCGTAGTGTCCAGGAGCTGCAGAACCCAACTGGGCCTGGTTGATGGACCTTTGCCCTCACAGCCAGCCTCTCACACGCAGCTTCAGGGCCGCGGAGACAGCAGCTTGTGCTTCCAGACACAGCGTTTCTGTCCCCTGGCAGTCAGAATGGTTGTGGGGTCTTCTGATTCTGCCACCCTGGAGCTTCTTTGTTGTACCACCAGATCCAAACACACAGGTCCAGATTCTTTTCCTTTTCATCTCCGTTATAATATTAACAGTTCTGACAGCCATTTATGGAGTACCTACGATGCATTAGGTGTTGTGCTAAGTACTTGGCACATATTCTTATACCTCAACCCTCCCAACAGCTTAGAAGGCAGGTATACCAGTTGCCATCAAGTCCAGTCTGACTCATGGTGACCCCCATGTGTGTCAGAGTAGAACTGTGCTCCATAAGGCTTTCAGTTGCTAATTTTTTGAAAGTAGATCTCCAGGCTCTCTCCTTACGCCCTCTGGGTGGCCTCAAACCTCCAGCCTTTTGGTTAGCAGTATGTTAACCAATTGCACCATCCAGGGACTCCAAGAGGCGGACATAGTTGCCATTATCAGAGGAGGAGACTGAGGTGGAGGGGGAAAAGCAGCTTTACTGGGTCAGAGTCACACAGCTGGTGTGGTCTGTCGCACCCCTGGCCAGGGCTGTCTCCTTGGTCCTCTTTTTCTTTCAGGATCCTAACTGGGAATAGGGTTTTACTGCTAGTAGCAAGACTAGGTTATTTATATGTGCTATATTCTATCCCCTGTGACATAAAATCCTTGGGTATGGCCCTTCCCTGTGTGGTATCTTTAAAATGTTGCTTTGGCAGCATGTTGGCCCCTGAGTTAGGGGAGGAACTTGGTCCATGCAGGGCAGAAATAAGCAGGGAGGAGAAAAAGTGGGTGCTCAGTTTGGGGGGGCCGGCTCCTTGTCCCACCTCTCCTTCCACCACTTGGGCAGGGGGCATAACAGCTGCTGGTGGTTTGAGGGTTGCAGTTACAACTTAGTCCTTGACAACTTCGGGGTTTGGAGGCCTGAGGTGAGGGTTTGGGGAATGATTCTTTTTTTTTTTTTTTGCCACTCCATGGAATTTCTGTATCAAAGACAATTTCTAAATAATCTTGCTCTCTTCAGGGTTATTTTGTCTATTCTGTATCAGATACTTTTTTATTTATATTTTAAATAAATGTTTAATTTTAGAATAGTTTTAGGGTTACAGAAAAGGTGCAGAGATAGCATAGAAAGCCCCTGTAAACCTTTCACTCTGGATTCCCACTCCGTAATCTTTTAATTAATTGAGATTTTCTTGCCATTACTTATTGTTAGTCAAATGAGAAAACAGGCAAGTCTTGGGAATTTTTAAAAAACATTGTGGCCAGTGGCTGCCTCCCAGTTCTTACAGGTTTTCAGTTTTCAGTTATGCTCCTCCGTTTTGGCTTCATGTATATGTTGAGCTCTGGGCTGGGCCAAGCCAGTGGCAAAGGCAAAGCTAAGTTGAACGTTGCCAGGATCCAGAAGCAAAGCTCTAGAACGAGTGGAAGCCAGGTTCACATCCCTGCTCTGCAGTGTGATAACCTTGTGCCTGGGCACATTTATCTGGGCCTCGTTTTCCTCATATGGGCATCCCTAATTAGCTGGAAACCCTGGTGGTGTAGTGGTGAAGTGCTGTGACTCCTAACCAAAAGGTTGGCAGTTGGAATCCACCAGGCGCTCCTTGGAAACCCTATGGGGCAGTTCTACTCTGTCCTTCCTATAGCGTCACTGTGAGTCGAAATTGACTCGACAGCAGTGGGTTTGATTGGTGTTTGCATGAGTAGCTGCTCTTCCCTGAGCCTGTTCTTTACCAGTGAAAGGAGGGAGATGAGTTTTACTCTGCAAGGTTGTTTTAAGGAACAGATGGAAGTTGGTAAAGTCCATCTCACAGTTCTTGGAGACTTGTTCTTCAGGGATGGGTTGAAGCCTCCTGTTCTTCCATGCCCTCTGTGTCTGGCTCAGTTCCTTTCACTGAGCACTTATCCCGTTGTCTGAAGCCAACTCTTTTGCCTTTTATACAGTGAGCCCCTTGAAGGCAGGATTATGCCTCATCTTCCCTTGTACTTCCGGCCTTCAGCTTCAGTAAACATTTGTTAAAGAAACCCATCAAAGGAATTTCCTTCTTTCACTTGCTTATCTAAATCCAGCCTTTTGTAGAGTGATGAATTAACTGGTGTGCAAGGGTTAAGTGTCTCCCTGCTAACCAAAAAGTCATAGGTTCAAACCCACCAGTCTCTCTGTAGAGAAAGATATGGCAGTCTGCTTCCGTAAAGATTACAGCCTTGGAAACCCTATGGGACAGTTCTACTCTGTCCTATAGGGTTGCTGTGAGTCAGAATCGACCCTACGGCAGTGGGTTTGGTTTTGTTTTTTTTTGCCGATGAATACTTCAACAAACCCAGAAGTGGTAACAGTGGGAAGATTGATCTCTAATGACAACCTTTCAGATGAAAAGAGAAGGGTAGGTGTTTCCTTGCCTTTTGGGGGCTTCAAAAGTCCTCCTCTCTGGGGTCTTCAATTATCGGAAGTAATGGGAGAGAGCTGTGGGGTGGAGGATGCTGGGCGACCGTCTAAAGCATTTTACATTCTTTCCTATAACATAGGCATTGTTGATATTTCTTTAAAACATCCTTTTTCTTAAATAAAAGCTACACAGCAATTTACAACCTCCTTGACATTTAAAAACATTAAGAAAGGACAAAAGTGTGTAAAGGGGAGCATCTTCCCCCTTGCTTGCCTTCGGGGCACTGGGCAGTGTTTCCAGCCTTTCGTGGGCCTTTGTTACTTGCTTTAGGGTTGCCAGGCTTGGGCTGTTGTCCCCTCCTAAGTGCTAGATTGCACTTAAAAAAAATTCACAATTATGGGAAGTGTAAATTTCAGGAGACTGGGAGACACAGGGAAACCTGGTGGCGCGGTGGTTAAGAGCTATGGCAGCTAACCAACAGGTTGGCTGTTCAAATCCGCCAGGCGCTCCTTGGAAAACCCTATGGGGCAGTTTTACTCTGTCCTGTAGGGTGTTATAGGGTAAAAAACATCAGAGTTTAGTAAAGCAAAAAGAATATTTTATTCTGCATGTATTCAAAATGACAAAAGTAGGAGGCAGACAGGCATGCTGCCAGGGCTAGTGTCTGCCTGAATCCAAGGAAATATTACAGGATAAGCAAGAACGGGAAAACGGAGAAGCATGCTGCCGCAGCCATGTCTGCCTGGGTCCGGGGAATATTACAGAGTAAGCAAGAATGGGAAAACGGACAAGCATGCTGCCGCAGCCATGTCTGCCTGAGTCCAAGGAAATATTACAGAGTAAGCAAGAATGGGAAAACGGACAAGCATGCTGCCGCAGCCATGTCTGCCTGAGTCCAAGGAAGTATTACAGAATAAGCAAGAATGGGAAAAAAAAAAAACGGCCAAGCATGCTGCCGCAGCCATGTCTGCCCGAGTCCAAAGAAAGTTACAGAGTCACCACTATATATTAACATTACAAAACGGGCAGAACCATTGAAAGCTTCACCTTTTCACAGATTGGCTAGAAACTCTGATCCTAAATTTTGAATTGTCCCTCTCAACAATCATTGGTACAGGTTTCAGTAATGACAGTCAAGAGGGTCTTCATTGGTCCAGCAAATTTCTGTTCACTAAATGTTAATAGAAGAAGATAAGATTGGAAATTCTTTTGTGTTCTGGCTTATATGAAAGGTTCCCTGAAAGATATTTTCCAAAATAATTCTCCTTTCTTTATCTCAGGGCCTAGTTGATGTGTCCCTGTGAGTCCTTGTGAGCCCAGCTCCAGCTAGGTCGCATTCTCTATGCTCAAGGACAGGGAATAATGACTCCAACATTATTTTCTAAATCAAGGGTCATCATGAGACAGAACAGACCTGATGGCTATAGCAATGGGTTAGGAGACAGAGACTCAGGCCTTTTTTTCCTTCAGATGCAGTGTAAACAGTACTCACATACTTACTGTCTTGCCATCCTGGCTCCCTTCCTTACCTCAGGCAGGGTTCTCAGTTGTCCAGAATGTCCCAGCCCGAGAGCCAGCATTGCTGACAGCGCAGGAGGGGGCGGGGCTGGAATCACTGAGCGTTTTGCCTGCAGCCCATGGCTGAAGCCCTCCTACTTATGTACCCCGGTTCCACCAAATGGGGGTGTTCTGACCCGTTTTATTACTTTTCCTCATTCGAAATGATGGGTCCATGGTAACATCCAATCATCATTCTCTCCTTCATTCGAGACCCTGAGAGGCATCTTTTTCCTTATTTTTAAGAAATTAAGTTAAAATAAAAAACATAAAACAAAAAATTAAAACTAAAAAGGGTGATTCCTCACCAGAGGGACTGCTAGTTTGGAATTTGCAAGTTTTTACTCATTCTCTGCGCTTGCACAGAGAAATCTTACATGGCTAAAGAGCAATAGACAAATTAGTCCCGTTTGCTTTTTTTGTAAGATGGAAAAATATTTTCAAGGTGGTGTCAGGATTGTTCAGAGGATTGTGCAGGGTCTTGTGACCCTGTGTGTGTGAGAAAGTGTAGGTTTTTAACAAAAATAATATCATAATATGTTTTTGTGTACTGCTTTTTAAAATTTAATATACCTCAGACACTTATTCCATGTTAATACAGACGTAAGGTTTTTATCTATCCCATATTGAATGGTTTTATTTCTTTACGCTATTTGTTATTTAATGATTCAGTCCCCTGTTGCTGGGCCTCTTTCTCCCCACCCCACTTCGTTTTGTTTGTTTGTTTAAACATTGCAATGAGCATTCTTTAACATTTATCTGTAGGCCAGTGTGGGTGTGTCTGTAGTTTCAAGGTCAAAGGATATGCCCTTCGTAAATTCCTTTTTCAAAAGATGATACAACTTATATCCTTGACAACCGTGTAAGGACCCCTCACTAGCACAGAAGGTTATTAATTCTTAAAATTTTTGCTATTTTGAAAGCTAAATAAAAATAAAAGGACTTTTTAAAAACACAGCTGTGCCAGACCTGGGAATTCATAGGGCTTCAAACAAAGCCTTCTTACCCGGAGACCTGGGGGCTGCCAGGATGCTCTCTGGCTCTGTGATTCCCTGTTTGAGGCTTAATCATGCCACCTCCTGGACTCTCCCAGCCTTCCCTGCTTGCTTCTTTTTCTGAGTTCCTCCCCTTCACCTTTGTTCCCAGTGGGGCTTAGTAGGTACTCAGGAGCCACCGCTTCTTGTCCAGTGTGTTTGGAAGTCGCTTCTTGTCCAGTATGTTTGGAAGTGAAGATGCGAGTAGGTGGGTGGGACTGATCTCTGTCAAGCCCTGGAGCGGCCTCTGCCTCTGTCCCTTGCCCAGTGTCCCTCCACTCTTGCTCTGAGATCAGCTCCTTTGTGTACGTGCAGAGGCCATGCTGGACTGTCTGCTGCCAGGGTCCCCCAGGCACCCAGAAGTCCCCTGTGACATTTGCTGGAAACACACTTCTGCAAGGCAGAGTCACAGCTGCTCTCTGTCATCCGGCAGGCATCTGTGGCAGGTCTTGGATTTTACAGGCTTGGATGATGACAGGGTGATAAAGGGCTGATAAAATTCCCTGGAGGGGGGGGTGGGGGGGTGGGGAGCTGTGCTGACCTGCCCACTCCTGGACAGGCTTCTTCCTTCTCTATCGTAGCCTGCGCCCTGTCTGGCCAAGTCTCGATCCCAGGTGATTAGGTCAGACCTCTCTTTGGGGCCTGAATCGTTTCTAGTGCAAGTCTTCAGTTTCGTCAAATAAAAAATAAATCCAGACTTTGACGAGAGGCTTTATTCAGAAAGAAAAGAGGGAAAGGAACCACTACAACCTGAGGAGGGGAGAACTCTGACCTCAGGATTGGCAGGTGCCTCGAACATCAGGAAAGAACAGTTTTCTAGTATAGAGACTGAGAGTAAACAAAAGGAGCCCTGGTGGTGCAGTGGTTAAAGTGCTTGGCTGCTAACCAAAAGGTCGGTGGTTCCAACCCACGGCTGCTCTGCTTCTGTGAAGATTACAGACTTGGAAACCCCGTGGGCAGTTCTACTCTGTCCTGGAGGGTCACTATGAGTTGGAATCGACTTGATGGTAACGGGTTTGATTTTTTGGTTTTCTGCTTGTAAACAAGGATGGGAAGAACCAGACGTGGGGAAGTGGGAAGAAGGGACAATGTCTCCAGGAACGGATCTTACAGAGGGTAGCATGTTGGCTCAGGCTGAGGGTGGGCCAGAGTATGGGAAATTGGAGAAGGAGAGCAGCTTGACTGAAGTTTGGATAATGAGCATTTTGTTTCCGATTGCTCAGTGGAGACAAGCAATTCAGCTGTGCATTTATGAGATAAGGAATGGGAATTTGGAGGGAAACCCTGGTGGCATAGTGGTTAAGTGCCACAGCTGCTAGCCAAAAGGTCAACAGTTTGAATCCACCAGGCACCTCTTGGAAACTCTGTGGGGCAGTTCTACTCTGTCCTATAGGGTCGCTATGAGTCGGAATCAACTCGACGGCAGTGGGTTTGGTTTTTGGTTTTTTGGTGTCTGGCCTTGTCACAGGTGAACAGGGGCCCATGCTAAGTCATATGGGGAGGGTAGTTACTTGGCAGTAAGCTGTTTTCCTGAACACAAGGTTGGGGGAGGGGGAGGATTTCTTTAACCACTGCTGTTTGCCTGTGTTATAGTTTACTTTTTTTTTTATAGTTTACAGGTGTTTTTTCCTTTAAGGTGATATTCCCTATCTCTGGACAGATCTCCTGGGTGGCCTGTCTGGTGAGCCTCAGTTATTAAGTCGATAGAAAGGAAGGTGTCAAAAGCAACGGCAGCTCTTTTCTTCTGGATCTGTCTGTCCTCCTTCCGTGAAAATGCACTTGCTGAGGCCACGCACCCTGCCGGTATCGGCAGAATAAAGCAATGGGAGCTCCAAACAGGCTCTAGTGCAAAACAGTCCACCTCCACCAAAGTCCCGAGGTTTGGAATGATCCTTGTTAGCGGAACCACATAGTAGTCAGGGCAGGAGCTGTCTCCTCCAGATGTTTTGTTCAGTGGGAGTATTTTGGTGATAAAAGTACTCTGCAACGCCCTTCTGAGAGCAGAGGCAATCTGTTAAGTAGCTTCTGCTTCATGGTGGAAACGTGTCACAACACCCATGGGTTACGACTGACAGAGTATCTGTGGGCCAGCTGACAGCTCCCAGGAGACAAAAGGGCAGTTTCAGGGAGACGTTGTTAGGCAAAGTGACAGGGTCAGGGAGCCCTGCGCAGCAGCTGAATTCCCAGGGCTGGCTTGGGCTTTGCTGCCTTGAGTTCACAGCCAGCTGCTGCTGCAGTTGGGCCTGTGGTGGGGAGGATGACTCAGACATCTGGAAGATGCTTGTGTGGATTTCACCCCAGGATCAGAGGAAGAGAGAAAGGGAGGTTGTGGTTGCAGGGGAAAGTTAACCTGATGAAGTGGATGCAACTTGGATCCTTGTGCTCTGTGCCACCGGTCCTGATAATTACTTAGTAACTCAGGACATGTTTTATTTTTATTACTGAAAAAAGAAAGGTTAGAGCTCTGGTGGCAAAATATGGTACAAAACAAGGACAGATGGTACCACGCAAGTTCAGCCTGGCATGGAGGTCATTGGCTTTGTTAGTTATCTTTAGAGGTCATCTAGTTTAGGGGCTAAAGTCGTCCCGTGATGCCCCAGGGGTTCCGGAGACCGAGGGACTGGCAGCGTGAATGGGACTGTAGGCTCCACAAACCCCAGTTCTCAAAAGAATATGAAGACTCACTCATTTCCAGATGAGGGAATAGGACCTCTGTTAGTTTTCGATTGCTTCTGTAACAAATTACCTCAAGCTTGGTGGCTTAAAAGAACACAAATTTATTATCGTACAAGACTGTAGGTTAGAAGTCCAGCACGGTTCTTTCAGGGCTAAGATCAGGGTGTCAGCAGGCTACGTTCCTTCTGGAGGCTCTAGGGGACTGGGAGAATCTGCTTCCTTGCCTTTTCCAAGTTCTAGAGGCTGCCTGTGTTCCTTGGCTTACACCCCAGTTCTCCATCTTCAGAGCCAACTGTGTTTCCGCTTCATCTGACCCTTCTGTCATTGTCACATTCCCCTCTGATCACAGCCGGCCAAGGGTCTCCGCTTTTAAGGACTCATGTGCTTACATCGGGCCCACCAGATAATCCAGGATCATCTCCCCATCTCAAGATCCTCAACTTCACACCTTCAAAGGGCCTTTTGCCACGTAAGGTAGTGTAGTCACAGGTTCTGGAGATTAGGATGTGGATGCCTTTGGGTGCCCGTTATTCTGCCTGCTGCAGGGTCATGTGAGTGCGGTGGCTTGCCACGTGGAAAGGAGGTGAGTGACAGAAACAAGTCCGAGGATCCAGGTCTCGTGACTGGTCAGGGCTTTAGTTCCTTCCTTCCTGTCATTTGCCCGCACTGCATGACTCCTGTCGGAGTGGTCTCTGTCACAGGCTGTACCCCTAACTGCAGCCAGTTTGTCTCCGGGTATGAGACTGTGGGCATGAGGAGAATGGAAGGAGCTATTCCCTCCTCTGGGAAAAGGGGCGGAAGCAAGGAGGGGACCCCATGACCTCTGCCTTGCTGTGTGATAGTTTGTTGACTGCTTATCTTACTGTATCAGTAGGGGTCTGTCCTTGCCAAGGTTCTTTGTGTGCAAGGAACAGACTCTCAGGCGCACTAGCTTAAATGAAGTGAGTGGGGATGTTTAATGTAGCTGCTGGTTGCAGCTTTTATTGAGCACCTCCTATGTGCCCGAGATAGCCCACTGGGACCCACCAAGGTTTTCAGTTCTCTCTCTCTCTGTCCTTTTCCCCTTTTCTATGAGAGAAGCAGTTCTCGGATCTTTCTGTGCAGTAGCTTCACTCTCTTGCTTATCTACACCAGATCAGCTCTTTTTCAGACACTTCCTTTGGAGACCTCACCCCTAAGACTCTCCTCTGCTTAGCCCAGCTCCTCACAGCTACCTGGCTCAGTCTGTGTCTGCTCATTTCCCATTCTGAAGAGATACATCTGAATAGCTGTGCTTGGACCAGCTGTCCCGTTGGCTTGGAAGTGGATGAGGGGCATGGTCACTTGTGTCTGAGGGTGGGGTAGATGGTAGCACCTGAGTTTTGTATGGTGGCCTTACCTTATTCAACAGATGTTAATGTGGAAATACTTCTTTCAATTTGAATTTGAATTTGTGTTGTTTTGAAACAGCTTTTATTTTGAAACAATTTCAAACTTACAGAAAAGTTGCAAGAATGCAAATAACTTCTGCATAGCCTTCAGCTAAATTCATCTGTTATAAACATTTGCTTTATCAATCTCTGTATCACATGTTATCTTTTTCTGAACCCTTTGAAAGTGAGTTACACACATAATGTTCCTTTACCCCTGAATATTTCAGCAAATATTTCCTAAGAACAAGGATGTTCTCTCTCATAACCACGGCTCATGTCATAAAAGCAGGACATCTGCATATTTTTATGCAGATAACATGAGTGCTGTATGTTTGTTTGCCAACCGCGAAATTCCCTATTTTTGTAAACCTTATATATGTGGGCACATTATTTATGTGGGTGTGTTATTTGTGAAAAAATAACTGCAACATGGAGGTACTGTTACATAATATACAGTTCATATCCAAATTTTACCACTTATCACAGTACTGTCCATTATAGCAACTCTTTCCCTGATCTAGGATCCCATCCAGGATCATACATTGCGTTTAGTTGGCAGTCTCTTTAGTTTCTTTTTGTTGGGAACAACTCCTCTGCTTTTCTTTGCCTTTTGTGATGTTGACCGTTTTGAAGCATACAGAGCAGTTATTTTGTTGTAGTTTGGGTTTGTATGACGTTCCCTCACTATGAGCTTCCTCATGATGAGATGTAGAATGTTATTCAGGTTATCCCCCACTTAGGACCGGGTCCGTTCCGAGGACCCTGTTGTAAGTCGATTCTGATGTAAGTTGAATCCTTTTTTTTTTTTCCAGTTTTCATAGCTTGCTGTACAGCGGTGTTTTGAACAGTAAATCATAACAGTGAACGTCTGAGATTGATAACATCAGCAAATTACATGCTGCAACATTGTATGTCGTACATAGGACTAATGATGAGATTAAAAAAAAGTAAAGACAGTCGTAAGTGCTAAGTATGGTTTGTGGAAACTTGTGTTACGTCGTGAGTTGGAGACTGCCTATATAAATGATGTTTTGTATCCTTCTCAGTGCCTCACGTCAGGAGGACATGATGTCATTTTGTCCCATTATTGGTGATATTAACTTGGATCCCATCGTTAATACGCAATTGAATTTGCATAATTTAATCTACGTGTTCTAGAGAGGTTGGGCATTTAAAGAGGACACTTTTCTCCTCTAAAGTATTTGGAAGGGTTTTAGTTTGAAAGTGCTTTTTGTATACTGGATTTTCCTAAAGGGGACACCTCTGTTCTCCGCAGGTGTACTCTTGAGTACAGGTAGAGGGATTACTGCCCCAGATTGCTCGTTGTGAGGAATAAATTGCGTGAGATTTGAACAGAGCTTTACCTCTGCCCTGGAGCCCTGGTGGCGCAGTGCTTAAAAGCTCAGCTGCTCAACAAAATGTCAGCAGTTTGAATCTACCAGACACTCCTTGGAAACCCTATGGGGCAGTTTTGCTCTATCCTATATTTTTTTATAGGGTCACTATATAGTGAGTTGGAATCAACTCGATGGCAACAGGTTTATCTCTGCCCTTGTGGTAAGAGTGAGGTCCATCCTGGAGATAGAAACACAAATGCAGTGATAGCAGGGAGTTCCCTTTGAATATGTCTGACTACCATGGCTGCCTTGGAATTTCCAAGGAGTGGAAAAGACAGATCTGGGCACAGACACACCTTTTCCTAGCACACATTTGGCAATTCTGTAAATGGTCAAGATGATGCCACTGCATTTTCTCCTTTGTGGGTCACTTCTCTTCTGACTTTGGCTCCTTGGGCTGAGTTCAGTTCAGTCAACTTGCATGATGTGTACACATCAGGCTGGTGAGACTCACGGTGGTGGTTCTAACAATGGTTATGAGATTCCTTGTAGAGGTGACTCTTGGGACTCAGGAGGCTGCCATGTGGAAGGGACGAGGCTCCTTGGAGCTTTGGAGATTTCCAGTTTGATTGTTGTTGTTAGTTGCCGTTGAGTCAGCTCTGACTCATGGCGACCCCATGTACAACAGAACAAAACGTCGCCTGGTCCTGTGCCATCTTCATGATTGTTGGTATGTTTGAGGCTGTCGTTGAGGCTATTGTGTCGGGCCTTCCAATCAAGGACCTCGTCTTCCAGCTCTGTTTTGGATGATACTCTATTAACGATCCATGGGGTTTTCTCCCCAGTTTGTCTTAGTTTGGAAGCTCCACTAAAACCTGTCCACCACGAATGACTGTGCTGGTATTTAAATTACTGGTGGCATAGCCTCCAACATCATAGCAATGTGCAGGCCAGCACAGGACGTCACACTGACAGATGGGGAGTGGTCAGTTCTGTTATGGCCGGTATTATCCTGGATCAGTGCTTCTCAAGCTTCTTCCAGTTTATGAATTGTTTTACATCAGGCATTTGACCCTGCTGATACCTGTTGTTCCCACTTGTCATTACATTGTAGAAGCAAACACAGTGACCACATGTAGTTCGGTTTAGGATTAATAGGGAAAGTTTAGTATTATTTTTAAATGAAATATGACAAATGTTCCCTCAAAAAATAAATGCTCATTATGAACAAAAATGTATCTTGACCATCCCACCTAGTACCCTGTTAAAATATTGAGGGAATGTATAAAGGAGTATGACACAGTCCCTGATCTCAAGGAACTTACAGACTGCTCGGGATGGGGCCCAGAAATAAAGGTGGCTCAGGTGAGACGTGATGAATTACCTAGGATTGGCACAGAAAGCTGCTGAAGAACTACAGATGGTGGTGGGAGTAGGAATGGGGAACTCTGTCTGGAGAGGCAGGAAAGGCTTGACTGACAAGGGAGTCTGAGCTGAGCCTTGGAGAGCGGTGTGGGGACGGGAGGTCACAGGTTCATGGTTTGGCAGCAAATGCTTACCCTGCAGAATCAGCAGGACCCAGTGAAACTAGACTGTGAGAATCCCTGTAAAATCGCCAGAGTTTCTGTTTGTAGGGGAGCTTGAGTAATTGTTGAATGGCTGTCCAGCACTGCTAATTAGAAAAATTTTCAAATTCATTTGATGAAACACAAATGGGAAGTCTTTATAAGCTAGTATTGCTTGAGTGATTGTTTTCAGAATACAATGAAGAGCTAAATAGCTGAGTTGATCTCAAAATATTTATTGAGCTTAGTGCCATGATAGTTTATCTACTGAGCTGCTGACTTACTCCAAAAGGAAGACAGTGAAAGTATGAATGTTCTAAGACTGGCTGATTGACAGTATAGATACAAGTCACCCAGCTCCTCGAAGGACATAAAAGTGTGTATACACATGGTTCCTCTTATACCTCTTTCTGTATTTTCTCTTTGGAATTTTTTATGTTTTGTCATCTATGAAAAACCAAACTGAAAAGGTCTACACAGGTGTAGCTTTTCACATATGACACCGCATAGGTACCTTTAAAATGACCTAAAAAAACCTATTGCTGTTGAGTCTATTCTGACGTACAGCAACCCTACAGAACAGAGTAGTACCACCCCACAGGGTTTCCAAGGAGCGGCTGGTGCATTCGAACTGCAGACCTTTTGGTTAGCAGCTGAGCTCTTAAACACTGCACCACCAGGGCTCCTTAAAATGACCAGCCTCAGAACATGTACTGTGTAACCATTCACTCTTAAGAAGCATTCCCTGAATCTTTTCATGCAGCTAATTAAATACTGGAGAACTTTATTTATTAACACCTCTTCCCCTCCAGACACCAAATACCTGATGATGGTGGCTTTGAAATATGTTTACACATTTTTTGGTACTCTGTTCTTTGAGAGACAGAGCCTAATTCTCCTCCCTGTGAGCGTGGGCTGGACTCAGAAGTGAATCATTAATGTATAGATCAAAGCGGAAGTGACGGTAAGTGACTTCAGAGACTAAGTCATAAAAGGCAGTTTGGCTTTCTCCTTGCTCTCTCTCTTAGTTTACTTGCCCTGGGGAAAGTCAGCTGCCATAACGTGAACACACGCAGGCAGCCTATGGAAAAGCCCACATGGGAAGAAACTGAGGCCTCCACGTCAATGTGCCATATTGGAATTGGATCCTCCTCCAGACCCCAGTTAAATCTTCGGATGATTGCAGCCCCTGCTGACAACCCAAATGCAACCACATCAAAGACCCTGAGCCCAAACCACCCCGCTGAGTCACTCAGATTTGTTCTGTTCACGTTGTAGAATGTATCAGGACTTCATTTCTGTTTATGGCCAAGTAATATCCCACGGTATGGATGGATATACCACATTTTGTTTATCCATTCCCCTGTTAACGGACACTGGGGTTGTTTCTACCCTTTGGCTATTGTGAAAATGCTGCAGTGAATATTGGTGTGCATGTGTCTCCCTGACTTGCTGTTTTTAGTTCTTTTTAGAATATACATAGGAGTGAAATTGCACTGTTTGTTTTAGGCCACTAAGTTTTGGAGTTAGTAATTCATTATGCAGCAATAGATAACTAATACCCTCATACAGAGTAAATAATAGATCTTTGGCAAGGATTCGGCCTACTTGTAGCATTGGTTTTACTATTATAAGCCTTATTTTATGGGCTTTTAAAATGATAGCTAGCTTGATAGATATATTAACCACCCTCTTCTGACCTTTCTTTTAACCTTGCTAAGGTTAAGGAGCTCTGGTGGTGCAGTGGATAAAGTGCTTGACTGCTAACCAGAAGGTTGGAGGTTTGTACCTACCAGCTGCTCTGTGGGAGAAACTTGTGGCAATCAGCTTCTGTAAATATTACTGCCTTGGAAATCCTATGGGGCAGTTCTGTTCTGTGCTATAGGATTGCTATGAGTAGGAATTGACGGCAGCAGGTTTGTTTGTTTTTTTGGTTGCTAAGATTAAACTGCTTCATGGGTTCATTTGTTTCTCAAAATATTTTTTTGATTTGTTCTGGGAAGTTGTTAATGCTTGAACTTACTTGTGGAGGTTATTTCCATGTGACTTGGGACACATGTTTGTTCGTGTCCTCAGAGGCATCGGCAGGAACAGCAGACCTTCAGCACATCCCAGAGACAGCTGGTGTGAAAAAATAACAATGCCTGGGCATATATTCCCAGAGGCTCTGCTTGTGCCTGAACTGGAGTAAAAATTACAGGCAGCCTTCTGAAAACTAGATTTGGAGATGTTCCGTCTCCCCAAAAGGCTACTAATAAGTTAACTCCTTAGGAGCCCTGGTGGCACAGTGGTTAAAACGCTTGCCTGCTAACCAAAAGGTCAGTGGTTTGAACCTGCCAGCCTTCTGCGGGAGAAAGATGTGGCTGTCTGCTTCTGTGACGATTTACAGCCGTGAAAACCCTCAGTCCTATAGGGTCACTATGAGTTGGGATTGACTAAGTGGGTTTATCCTGTGCCTTGGTGTTAGCAGAAGCTTCTCAGGGCTGTGCACATTCTTAATTTTTAAAGACACCGATTTATGTCATTGCTTTTGTACATGTGGAATTCTTGTATGAGGAAGAGTCTTTGGCTACATGAGAGTCCTGTGTCCCCAGTACAAAAATGGTAAATAAACTTGGTCTTGTGGGCTTAGGGTGTGATGTGAGCTTTGGGGAGGGAGTGCAGAGGGAAGCTGAGGTTGATAGAATATGGACAGGATGTCTAGAAAATGCAAAGAATAAGGCTTTGAGAAGAACTAGAATAAAATACAGGTTTTTTAATACCATGAAAATGTGATGGTGTCTCATTGACTTTGTTGTCTTCTGGGAAGGGGTAATCCAGAATGAGTGGGTGTTCTAAATAATTGAAGTTTTTCTCAGTTACAAGCCAAAGTGTTCTCAATTTTTGTTGCAAATCTGGGTGAAGTACATTAAATGAGTCCCTGCTTTAAGAAGTGGCAGGTAATTATCATCATTTTACCTTTACCTTGTGACTCAGAATTCTGTGCTTTGCTGACCCTTTGGACTGGTGGGGGGATGGGTTGCTCCCGTCTCTGAGTCTGTCTCAGGAGCCCCCGTATCTGTGCTGTTTGTGTAGTACCATGCTTCAGAAAGTTGCCAGGTATACCCAGTATCTTAGGCTGGGTTCTCTAGAGAAGCAAAACCAGTGCAGCATATAAATATATATAGAGAGAATTATATAAAGGAAATAGCTCACATGTTTGTAGAGGCTGGGGAGTCCGAAGTCTATGGGTCAGGCCGGAGGCTTTTCCTGACTCATGCAACCTCAGGCGCTGGCGAATCCAAGATCAGAAGGTCAGACAACAGGCCCCTGGCTCACAGGCTGTGGAGGCCAACGTGTTGCAAGACTGTCAGGTAAGATGGCAGGTAAGCTGCTAGCTCAAGTCCTGATAACTGGTGGTCAAGATGAACAGGAACTAGTTGCAGGATCCAGAGTGAGCAAAACCCAGTGAATCTTGCCAGAAAGCCCACCTATATTGGATGCAGGCCACAACCCCAAGGAAATGCCCTTTCATCTGATTGGCTGCTCACAACAGGTCACATCATGGAGGTGATCACATTACGTCAGATCTCATTATGGAGGTGATTACATCCTTAAAAAGCTGCCAAACTGTTATAACTGCCAAACCATGAAGATCATGGCCCAGCCAGGTTGACACACAACCGTAACCATCACACCCAATAACCAGGTTGATAGATTCTGGCCTTAGGGAGATTGCTGTCTTCTCATGTGACTTTGAGTGCATGGAGTTAACTGTGGCTGTTTTAGTTTATTGCCCGGAAGCCTTTTCTGATTGCTTCAGAGTTGGTGACCTTGTAACAGATGGGTTGACATTGGTATATGTGTGTCTCCCAGATACTTTTTGTCAGATCGCTCTTGAGACAATTTGCACATCTGACTCTTAACGACAGTTCTGTGGGGTGCTTGGACCAGGCCTTATTAACAGTCTGAGCATTGCCTTTCTCCCTTCTTTCTGTTAGAAAGGGGTCTCTCCATCCTTCCATGAATGTGTACCCTGAGTTCTTTCTCATGTTCAGGAATGTACTTTCAGGCAGACAAAGCTTCACT
This sequence comes from Loxodonta africana, assembly GCF_030014295.1. Taxonomy (NCBI): domain Eukaryota; kingdom Metazoa; phylum Chordata; class Mammalia; order Proboscidea; family Elephantidae; genus Loxodonta; species Loxodonta africana. The sequence goes on along the minus strand of NC_087354.1, from coordinate 53,346,601 downwards.
TCACCAAGAAAAAAGAAGCCAGTGATTGGCTTCTGAGAACTGAGGGGGGATAAGGATGGGACTGGTAGGGAAATTGTTTTCCCCTCAGATTTTTTGGTGTGTATGTGTGTGTTTTAATAACTTATTAAATGTCCAGCACAATTTCATGAGCAATCTAAGTTATTCAGATTGATTTTATGACTTCTATTTATTATATAAATAATGTATGCTATTAGAGATAAATTCTCATCAATAGACCCAAAAACCCAAACCCGTTGCTGTCAAATCAACTCTGACCCTAAAGGACAGAGTAGAGCTGCCCCATAGGGTTCCCAGGGAGCACCTGGTGGATTCGAACTGCCGACCTTTTGGTTAGCAGCCATGGCACTTAACCAGTACACCACCAGGGTTTCTTCACCAATAGAAGAAAGTTAAAATTACCCTTAGAATCTTACTGCCTGGAGATAGCCTCAGTTCGTAAAATTGTAATGAATTCTGCTTCAAAATTTCTAAAAATCATAAAATTTATAAATGAAAATGTGCAAATAAGATTTTTTTTATTTGCAGTAACCTGTTCAGAATAAGTGAGGAAAGGAGCCGCCTTCTGTTGGTGGAATTCCTTTGTGAATTCCTACATCCCGAATGGCCCTTGGCAGCTGGTTTGAGACGGTGCTTTGTTAGGAGGCCAGTAAATGGCTCAGGGTGAGGTTCTGGCCGCCCTTCTAGGGTTGGTTAGAGCATTGGTGGGGCCCTCCTGTTCAGGGGTTCAAGTACTGCAAGGATTGAAAATCTGGAAATAACTGATTGCATTTGATTTGTGCACCCCACTTGCCTTCTTTGGGGTGCTGAGTAGGATGTTTGTGGTCTTACTGGAGAGCCAGCTAAGGGGCCTAAATCATGATCCAAAGCCTGTTCCTGAACAGCTGTCGGCCAGCTGCTGCACGGCTAACTCTGCAGAAAATGAGCTTTCATCCGAGAATGTTAAATAGTGTGAGAAGCCACTGAGCCGCGCTCCCAGCCAGGAGTCCCAGGGACCTGAGTTCACATCCTTCTGTCACCACTTAATGGCTCTGTGACTGCAGATCAGTGACAAAACTGCTGAGCCTCACCTTTAAAATGAAGGTCAGGCACCCACCTTGTAGGATTGTTGTGAGAAGGGCATTAATCAAACAGTGCTTGTAAAGCACCCAGCACCATGCCTGGCTCCTAATAAATACTCAGTAAATGACTCTCCTCCCTCTTCCTACTCTTATTATTTTTATGAGTATAGGGTGGGTTTGAGCAGGTTATTACTAGAAGCAAATGTGTCCTAAACTTGCCTTACAGGAAGGTCCCCTATAACTACACAGCCATGGCTTCTTCACATAATGTGCTGGTCCTTATAGGAAGGTCCCCCATATCTACACAGCCATGGCTTCTTCACATAATAAGCCGGCCCAGTGCATGGTGCTCTCAGTCTAGTGTAACTAAGTAACACTAGACATCCTTGTCTGAAAGAAAGGAGATACTGGTGAAGAAGGTTGCTTTTAGATCTGTCAAAATTAGGGATGCAGCCTCTCTCAGTCTAGGTGTTGCTGTGATTCCTTTAATCCTAAGAAGAGGCCAAATGGTGTGAGGCTGGCCAGTAGGTTTCACGTGCACTTTTATCCTCAATGCTTTTGGCATCTCCAGTTGTCCAGTGTCCTGAGCCTTCAGACGGTGTGTTGCCTTGGAGCTGGGGTGAACACAGCCACCGGGCAGGCATCTTAGCCCTACAGCTTCCCACTCTAGGCTTTTGTCTCCAGGGCCGAGGGTGGGGGCCCTTGGAGAAATTTAATTACAGCCTCTGCTTATGGCTGGACCTCAGCTGGCAGGGCCTTGTGGGTTTTAAACAAAAGGCTGAGCCTTTCCAGAAGTAGATTAGGGAGATGTCCATTCAAGCAGGGCATTTGTACCCGTTGCTCATTCTCTTCAGAGCAGATATCTGACTGGGAAAGGACTGTGTGACCTTATTTAGAAAATGGTAACCTTTATTCCCTTAAGAAGGAAAAATCATCACATGGCAGAGGTTCAGGCCCAGGTGTGTGGGTGGGTGCTTTCTGGATGATTCTCTGTTTTAAGAGTCACGTTTCCATGTATGTGATAAATTATCTGTAACTTTTGAATTCCACTGCCCTTACTTTCTTTTTAGTTGAAAAATAAGATCTGTGTCCATATTTTCTGCATATCCTAGGTGTTTGCCCCTTTCTTCCCAGTCCTAGTAGACAAGGATAAAGTTTTTTTTTTTTTTTTTTAAAGAAAGAGGAAAAAAGACATTAATTTGAACAGACATTGCCCTGTTCCCCCTCACCCTTGCTGATTCAATTCTGGTAGGTGGTGAGGGAACGCTAAGCAGATTTACTCAAATACAGCTGAAGAGTTCACCTTGCTGTCTTACAGCCAAGCCAGCTCAGCTCCCCTTCAAGCTGGGCTCATAGATGCCCTCTCATGAAGCCTTCCCCATCACCCACCCCCGACTCAGCCCTTCTTTCTCTCTGTTCCCATAACGCTGCGTACGCCATTACTGAGACAGTGATGTTGGCAATATAGTGTCAAGGAGACCGCACTGATGTGGAATCAGAGGACCCAGGGCCAGATCCAGGCTTCTCCTCTTACTAGCTGTGTGACTCTGAGCTTCTGAGCCTGAATTTCTTTCATTGCATTTGCAGTTGTACCGTGTGATGCCTTCTCAGTCTTCTAGCTAGAAAACTCCTGGAGGACAGGATGCTATTCATCCTGTTATCTCCAGTCATTTATCCAATCATTCATTTCTTCCTAAGGAGGACCCAAGGACCTAAGAATAGAGAGATGAACTTCATACTTTGTGACACGTGGTAGGGGTTATAAACTGCTGCTTCTCCTCCTCTTCCTCCCCTTCTCCCCTGCTGTGTCCTTTGTCCTCTTCTCTGATTTCCCTTCACTTCATCCTCCTCTTCCTCTCCTTCACCTCCCTCCTTGTCCTTTTCTTCCTCCTCCTCTTCCTCCGCTTGTCTCCCCAGCCCGCCTTGTCCTCCTCTTCCTCTTCTCCCCCCCCACCTTGCTCCCCTCTTTTCTTTTTAAGTTATCCACACACAGTTGACAAAGCTTCCCATCTTTGTCCCCAGAGCATTCCACTTGAGAGAAGCAGAAAATGGCCCTTATCATTGACCCTGAAGGCAGCACTCCTGAAACCAGTCTTAGAAGCCCTCTTGTAGGAATAATATTTCCAAGTTTAGGAGTAAAGGGAGACGTTACAGTTAAAACATTTTCCTGTCCTCTGCTAGCCAAGTATATGACAGCAAGGGAAGAAGGGGGTCAGGGCATACAGCTTTTAATGAGGTAGGTGGAAATTGGTACCAAGAGGGTGAATACATGGGACAGGAATTGAAGTACCTTGTTAAATAGAAAGTAGATTTCGGGAAGTTTGAAATGCTGGTATTTATGAAATGGGCCCAGACCTATCATCTGTTCTACCTGGCGAGGGTAAGACGGTTATTACTTTTCCTTTTTCTAGAAGCAATTTTGTGTGTAAAAGCCCTGAATGACCACATTCCACTCCATCCCTTTTATTAACAAAAATATACTTTGTAGGGAGGTGGGGTGTGGTTGGAGAGCCCTTTAAAGATTGGAGCCTGGAGGCATTTGGCTGGTTAATTGCATGCTGGCATTTTGGCTTCTTCCCAGTCTTTCATCAGGGATGACCCCTTATCTGTAATTTCTGGGCATTAAAAAAAAAAAAAATCCAAATTTCCTCTTTGTTTTTTGAAGCTAAACAGACTATGATAATGATCTAAGAACTTTCCAGAAAGCCAATATAGTGAGTGGGTAGAGTCAAGATGGTTTCTACTGCTAATGGTATCCCATGTGGTTGTTAGGTGCCCTCGAGTCGGTTCCTACTCCCAGCAAGCAAGTGTATAACAGAACGTTATCCCACAGAGGCTATGATTCCAAGTATCATCATGGGTAGAGAGACCAGCCTGGCCAACATAGCTGGGAGCCCTTTTCCTGACTCACTGTTCTCACAGATCTCTTTGGAAGCTGCTGGCCAGCAGAGAGAACTGATCCATTTACTGGGGTGAGGTGTGCGCTGAACAGAGAGAAGTCCTGACTGTGGGTTGCAGGCCTGGCTGCACCTCAGAATCACCTATACAGCTTAAAAAGAAACTACAGGAAACCCCAAGCCCTAGAGGTTCTGTTTAAGTAGGTTTCAGGTGAGAATTGGAGTTTGAGTTGTTAAAGAGCCCCCTTTGTGGCTAGAACAGTCAGTGAGGACTGAGAACTGTCGGCCTTCAGAGTGTGATCCAGGGACCCAACAGCATTGGTATCACCTGGGAACCTGTTAGAAATGCAAACTGACAGATGGTGGTGGTGAGTAAAATTACTATGAAGAATAAGTACTTTATGGTGAAATCACAAAGCCCCAGTTTCATTATAAAATGAGGTATTTCACGGTGAGGTTCACGTGCGTGAACTTTCAACCTAGCAGATTCTTAAACACTTGAAAACCCTTAGACTAATTTCATTTAAACCACTTTGGAAAGCTGTTTAAAATATGCCGTGTGTTTTTCTGTTTCAAATCGTGTGCGGGGGACAGTATTTTTCCTACTAATTTAGAATCATCATCATTTTATGCTGCCTCGTGACCGTGGTGCGATGAGTAAGTGATTGAGTAGAATGCTGAGAACCATCGCAGGATGACCCCAAGCCTCTTGTGCAGTTTTTTTGCTGAGTCTTTGAGCTTTTCTAAGCTTTTTTGACACCTTCTTTGTGCTCAGTGGCCAACTTCCCTGCTTTCAACTTGCCTGCCGTTCCTTGCCTTCTTAATGGCTACTTGTAATCTGGCAGGAGGGACAATTGACCAGTTTGTTGGAATTAGGCGTACATGATAATTAGAGTTCTGAGTTTAGGCAAGAGGGGCTGACTTTATAGGAAAGAGCACAGCTGGGCGTCTGTCAGGAATTTTAAAACTGTTTCTGGGTTCGTGGCTGTGTTCTGGAGGCCTGGATTGCCACAAGTCTGGCCTATATCTGAGTATCAGTGATAGGAACACTGGGTACATCCGGGTGTTAGGAGATCCACTAACATCGAACGGAGGAGTTTTCTACAAAAGCTGCTTACTGGGGGGTTTTGTTCTTCTTAAAGTTGAATTCTTTTGATGATGCATAATAATGTTACCAATCTATTCCATTTTAAGAAGGAGGGTGAGGTATGTGGAGGGCATGAAAAACTGTTAAAAGAAATTTGGCAAAACTATTAACGGCACTGACACATACCCGAAGAGAAGAGTGTAAGGGTTATTGCCAAGCAGAGTAGATATCTGCTGGTGGAATGTGGTGGAGTCTAAAATAATTGCTGATTAAATGACCAGTGACAGATGGAGAAGATTTGACCCTTGCCATTAGTACCTCCTAAGACAAAATTGCAGCCACGCCATGTCGATTTTATATAAGCTGAGGAATAAACCTGATGAGATTGGATTTTTTTTTTTCTCTAGGCCTACATTTATCTACATTTATATATCCAGCCTGTTCTTTCTGCTTCCTGGGACATTGTTCTTACTTACCGAAAAAAATTGGATAGAGTAATGGCTGGGCTATGGCTCGAAACCAGGCTTCCTTTAAACAAAGATGTTTAGAAATTGAGAAAAAGGAGGCAGCACAAATGTACTGACTGATGAGTGTCGTTTGATATGATTTGCTAGTCGTCAAGAATTCCGTCTTCAAAAATATTTTAAAATCACAATTCAGATGAGGGAGGAGGAGTGAATGTCCCAAATGGATGGTGGCTATTGGTTGTTTTGCCCTGTTTAAAATAAAAACAGCAGGGCTTTCCTGGGCAAAATGAACCTTAATTCCTGGGAGACAAATATTCATTGTTTCCAGCATGCTCAGTCTAGAGGGAGGCATGTTGGCAGCACTTCAACCCGTAAAACAAGAGGGTACCTTTGCTGAGGTTGAAAATGCTTCACCTAGGTTCCAGAAGGGCAGGGTGGTATCTTACTTGTCTTTGAATCCTTGGTGCCTAAACAGAGCCAGGCTCTTAGTAGGTAAACCTAGAGTGGGACAGAGGAAGAAAGAGCTTGTTACACAAAATTCTGTTAGAAATGGCTGAGAAAGAGCCTGCGTATGGGCCATACCAGTCTGAAGCTACGCCAGTGCCTTCGTGGAGCTGGGTAAAAGGTGTAATTCCTTCTTGAGGGAGCTCTGTTGGGAAAGGCATTTTTACCTCAATTGAGTAACTTTTCCCTGCTGTTTAATGCATACTCTTCCTGAGCAGTTGAAGATGCAGAAGAAAGATAGCATTGTTTAAAGACACTTCCCTCAAGGGCTCTTGGCCATCTTTTCAGAGCATGCAGGCCCTGCCACCGGCCATATGTCAACACCATTTTGTTTGTTCTGATTTTGGAAACCTGAGGAGGCTTGCAGTCTTGCCAGAGCACTTTTTTTCCTCGTCAGTAAAAATCAAAACCAAACCCATTGCCATCGAGTTGATTCCGATTCATACTGACCCTATAGGACATAGTAGAGCTGCCCCATAGGGTTTCCAAGGAGTGCCTGGTGGATTCAAACTGCCAACTTTTTGGTTAACAGCTGTAGCTCACTGTAGCTCTTAACCACTGCACCACCAGGACCCCTGATTCCTTACCATTAAATTAGCGCCCCTGAAAAACACATTTTGTGCAAGTTGGGGCGTTGAGAAAACGTTCTGCTTAAATGTGCAGTTCTTTTGGGGCGTGTTATAGGCCACCAGTAAGCAGAAGACAAGTGACCTTTCTCAGAAGGCTGAACGTAGTCCTTATGCCAGAGCACAGGACAGGTGAGAACCCTCTGTGGATTGTTTGAGACTCCTGAAGCCCACTTTTCAGCCAAAGATTAGACAGGCCTGCCTTTACAAACAGTAACACGAGTCAGGAACCTGCTTCTTAGTTCAATCAGTATATGAGAACAAATGGGCAACTCCTGCCCAAAGGCAAGACGAGAAGGCAGGAAGGGACAGGAAAACAAGAAAACTGGAAGAATGGACACGGGGAACCTGGGGTGGAAAGGGGGAGAGTGCTGACACTTTGTGGGGATTGCAACCAATGTCACAAAACAATTTGTTTATAAATTTTTGAATGAGACACTAATTTGTACTGTAAACTTTTACCAAAAAAAAAAGCACAGTAAAATTAAAAACGTTTTTTAAAAAAGAGAAATCACAAATTCATTATAAATTAACATAATTTTTTGTTACTCTTGATTCATCTGAGATTTTTATTTCCACATTTTTTGACTGATCTTTGATCACCTCCTCATATTTCAACTATTTTGTAAAATCCGTTCTACAACAAATAAAAATAGTATCAGTCTTTCCTCTTCAAAAAAGAAAAAAGAAAAGAAGCTTTTATCTCTATTCCTTGCTTGCATTTGGCCAAAAGCAGTGGGTTGGGCCATCTATGTTGGCATAATCAGGGTATACAAGTCCCTTGTATTCCCCTTCCTCCTGGCATAGAGGAGGCGGCCCCATGTGTCTCTCTTTGCCTGGATTTGTCAAAAAAGCCTCCAGCCCAGGCCAGGACTGGGATGGATATCTGTGACTAGTGGCTGAGAACCCAGTCGATTCCATCCTGGCTAGGTTTGTACTGAAAGAGTGACCCTCCCAAGAGGTTAGCTGGGTACCCTCAGTTGTCTGAATGGCTCTTCTGAAAAATGAAGTTTGCATTTACATTGCCCTGGGAAAACCTTAGTCCTTGGTTAGAGCTCTTCACATTTCAGTCAGTGCCTGAATGGGAAGGCCACCTGCTGCAGTGTAGGACGTCTGAGTTTCAGAAGTGACTGCCAGTTACTTGGAAAGGAGAAGACAGAGAGATGCATCCAGACCGATGTTCCTGGACCTCTGGAAGCTGTCTTTTCTTTAATTGGACTGCAGTGATACCAACAGGGTTTTAAGATGGTGAAATATTTGATGCTATGATTAATGAAGGCTGACAGAAATTTTCATATTTTTATTTAATTTTTAAAGATTTATTTTAAAGAACTTCCTTAGCCTTACGACCATTTTTTAGATGGTTATTTCCAAGGCAGGGAGCTAATAAATGGGAGTTATGTCTGTGGAGGGTTAAAGACTAAGATACTAGCTGAAAACGAATTAAGGTGTAGTTTGGGTTCAGAATAGGGTCAGCAGGATGGAGACAGAGCATGGAGTGTGGTTTTGTGATCCCTTTGCTCTGTTTGACCTGTGCCTATGGTGGGCCCAGTAGAAGTCTTTAACTCAGGTATCTCTGCCTTTGAAGAATATACCAGTCTGGTACACGGATTGGAAGGCATCGCTACAGCCTTTCTCAGCTGAAGGAAACAGTACAGAAGTTTTTGGGCTATTCTCCTTGACAAGACTGCCACTTCCTTTTTATTTTCTTTTTAAAACCAAATAAACAATGTCCCCCCACCCCCACCAGGAAAAGGCACGTAGCTTTTATTTACTATATGCAACAGCTTTTCTCAAATGCTTTCAAAACATGGAGTAGCCAAAAGACAAATGCTTGCATTGCTGACTTCCTCTCTTGAGGATGTGAATTCAGCTTTTAGGTTTTGAGGTTTCGAAGGAGGAGTTGCTGGGTGGTGCATTGAACCTGCTTAGCTGCTAACCGAAAGGTTGGAGGTTCGAGTCCACTGAGAGATACCTTGGAAGAAAGGCCTGGTGTTCTTCTTTGAAAAATCAGCCATTAAAAACCCTATGGAGCACAGTTCTCTTCTGACACATGTGGGGTCACCATGAGCTGGAGTTGACTTGATGGCAACTGGTTTAAAGAGGAAGGACATTTTTATGGTATAATGGGAAAAGCACTGAGTCGGGAGCCAGCCAGAGTAACAAGCCTGTGCCATTGATTGGCTGTGACATGGGACAAATAGCTCTATGGCTCTGGTTATCGGTTCATCGCCGGAAGCTCTGGGCCTGGTGCTATGCGAGATCCCATTAAACCACAAATTTCAGAAAGGAGTCAGCTGCACTTCCTTGATTCTGAAGTCGGTTGTCACAGTGATACGGATCCATAAAGACTCTATGTTGTATATCCATTGCTTGGCTTCTGGGCTGCCTGGGGGACAGGAGAGAGGCATCAGCTGGGACTCTGGATCCAGTTTTGGAGATGGAATTTAGAAACATGAACATAGAGGAAGGCTGTGAGAGCTGCCACTTGCAAACATGCAAGTCAGTGCGAAATAGCAAAGCTGGGTGATAAGTGGTCTGTGACTTCTCTGTTTTCAAGGCGCCTCTGTCTCCTTTGCCTGGTCTTGTATATTTGGTAACAACTCCGAGGCTAACCTTCTCCTTCTAGTTGTCATATTGCCCAGAGATGGGTTGGAGGAAAACAATTTTGTGAAACTTGGAAGGTTTTGCTTTATAGTTCTCTTTGCTGCGTTTTCAAATATTACTTTATTAGCTGCCCACTCGTCCAAGGCCAAATACTTCGTATCACATGACCCAGCCACACAGATCCACATTGTCTGGATTTATTGGCCAGTTGGAGCTCTGCTACTATGGAGGTAACACGCTCCTTCTATAGCCATTACAAAATCTATATTATTATTATTATTTTTTATTACAAAAGTAATATGGGTCCATTGTAGATAATCTGTAAGATGTAGAAAAATACAGAGAAGAAAATGAAAGTCACCCACTTAGCATGGAACAGATTGACTGAGTCTCATAGGAATTGGTCCTCTGTCCTTCTGTCAGCAGCCCCAAGGTCTGACAGGTGAACTAACGATCCACAGACATCTGTGATCAACAGGATTTATCCACCTTTCTCAGTGTGGTTTGTAATTGCTGTACCCTGACCTTGAATCTTCCACTTATTGCAGCCTTATGCACTGACTTCCCTGCTTAACCCAAGTGTGATTTTTACATTGAAAGACTTCATAAGTAGTTAGTGGATTTACTCACTGTCACCGTCTTTTGAAGCACCATGCCCCTAGGGCAAGTGATTTTCTTCCCGTGAACTAAAAAGGAAATTACAAGGCCCACCCTCCGCCTTTCCCTTCTTGGAATTCCCAGGCATCTTGGTGGCCAGGCGTGTATACTTGGCTGTACTCCCTGGAGCTTCCATATTGTGTCCTGCCCCCATTTCCTCTCTGGGCTCCTCTCCAGCTGGGGCCTTTCTGGAAGGCTTTTTTTCCCCTGCACTGAATTTATTTTTGTCCTTTCATTGGTTTGTTCTGTGTCGTGTGAGCTTGTCCGCGAACCTGGAAGCCCTCCTTAGCTTCTAGGAGTAGTTGGTCGTCCTATGGCAGGGCTCACACTCCTTCCCCAGCAGTTCTGTCTCCTGCCAGCATCCCTTTGAGCGCTAGTTTTCAGTGGTGGTGCAGTGGTTAAGAGCTACAGCTGCTAACCAAAAGGTCAGCAGTTCGAATCCACCAGGCGCTCCTTGGAAACGCTATGGGGCAGTTCTACTCTGTCCCATAGGGCCGCTATAAGTTGGAATCGACACGATGGCAACGGGTTTGGTTTCTTTTGGTTGCTGCAGTCTCAAAGACCCCAGGATCTGGAATCGGGAAAAGTGAACCTGGGTTTGAGTTCCACACCTGCCCGTTTCTTGCCGTGTGCGTTTTTAAGCCATTGTTTTTCCATCAGTTGAATCCAGTTGTTGCATGTAAAGCTCATGAAAGAACTGTGTAAAGTTGTACATTATTTCACAGATTTATTGTATTCAAAGTGTTCTCTTCTTGACACATGAGGTGTAGTAATAGCTTTGGATGTTTTTGTTTAACTCTGACAGGTCCCTTAAATCAATGGCGAGATATACCGTGCTTATTGATTGGATGGCTTAACATTTTGAAGATGTCATCTCCACAAATTGATCTATAGATTCAAAGCAAAATCAATCAATATACCAGAAGGGTGTTTTTTGATGGAAAATGACAATTTATATGGAAATGCAAAGAACCTAGAGTAGCCAAAATGATTTTGAAAAGAAGACCATAGTTGGAGAGCTTACACTACCTGATTTCAAGGTTTACTACAAAACTGGTTGCCGTTGAGTAGATTCTGACTCATGGCAATCCCATGCGTGTCACAGTAGAACTGTGCTCCAAGGGTTTTTAGTGGCTGATTTTTTTGGAAGTAGATTGCCAAGCCTTTCTGTCAAGGTGCCTCTAGATGGACTCAAACCTCCAACCTTTCATTTGCACAACCCAGGGACGCTACAGAAATCAAGACAGTGTGGTATTGGTGTAAGAATAGACATATTAGACCCATGAAATCAACTAGAGAGTTTAGAAATAGACCCACACGTTCATGTCCACACATATATGGTCAACACATTTTCCTCAAAGGGACCAAAGTAAGTCAATGACTTTTCAACAGATGATGCTAGAACAATTGGGTATTCATATAGAACAAAGTGAACCTTGATCTTTATGTTACACCATGTTTAAAAAAAAAAAATACTCAAGATGAATCATAGACCTAAGTAAAAACTTAGAGAGCTCACTGCCCTCTTTTTCATTGATAAAATAAAAAGAATGAAGGAAAGAATGATCCTAGGTCTTTTGTTTAAAAAAAAGAAAAGAGTTTCTTGGTGGTGCGTTCAGAGCGTTGTTTTTGGTTCTCCCACCATCCTCTCCTCCTCAAAAGTTGTCTTAAATCTAGTTGACAGTAATTTAAACATATTTAAAACATCCTAGGAAATCCTGACATTTAAACAACCTTGTGGAGTCCTGTAAAAAAAATTAGTAAGCAAGAAGTCCTTCTGTTTAGCGAGTTTTCTTAGGGTAGTTCTGTGTCAGAGTTTCCTTCCCCTGGGGGACATACCTGCTTTTAATTGGGGGGCTGGGGGGAGGAGGGAGCACAGTTGGTGGGCGGGTCCTCACTGACTGGCTCAGCTCTGTAATTTATCTGGGTGGCTCCAGGCTTTAGCGCTTCCTAGACTTCTCAAAACTACAACGTTGGCTGTGTCTCATTTTACGCACAAACGTTAAATGTCAAATGAAGCTTCACGTCAATCTCCCTTTTCCACATTCTGGGTTAAGAATCGATTTATGAATTCTGTAGGGAACACAAGTCAAGGAATTCTCGACTGTTATGTGGGAAAGGGTGAGAGGCGTTGTCCCTAAACAAAATCTGTGACGTGCAGTTCGGGGGCGTCGTCTGCTTCTGGGTATGGTGGGAGTGTGTATGGAAATCTGTTTCTTTGGGCTGCCTGAACTTGGTCCTTACGTTTACCAAATGTCTTTGAACCTAGAAGCTAATTACATGTTGAGGAAGTCAGTGACAGATCTAGGATTGTTCTTTCCGTCATTCTTTTTATTTTGTCAAACAAATGTCTGTTTAGCATTTACTTTTGACTGACATTGTTCTAGACATGAGGAAAACACTTTCAAACAAGACCCATAAACATCCAGCCCTAATGGAGTCTACACTTCTTAGTACTTGCTCTTGTTGTTACTAAGTGTCTCCAAAGGCTCAGGTTGAATCCAGCCAGTCATTATCTCTCCCACAAGAAACGTCCTCTGCTCCTGAAATCGTGTGTTGCTGGTCCCAGTAGCGGGGCAGTTATTACAGCTCCATCTTGTGTGTGGGCCTAGGTTTCCCTCTGGAAAACTGGACCCTGTCATACCTTTTTTGAGTGCGGCGGGAGGAGAAAAGTGAGGAGAATCCCCAGTGGTGCCTCACGGATAGGAAGTGTTCACAAAATTGGGCAAGGACTGCAATCCAGCTCTTCAGACTAACGTTTGGAATTCCTAGGAGCCCAGCTTCAGCAAGTGATGTAAGTCCTCCTGCCAGGAAACCCTCGAGTGTGTTTCTGGAGCATTCCTAGAGGTGGAGCAGTTTAAAATTGCCAGTGCATTTGAAACAAGCGACATTGTCTCATGACCTTTCCCTGGGGTCTTGCAAGCTTTGATAGGGCAGAAACGGGCAATGCTCCGTGGTTATAAATAACCACTCACTGGAGAGTTAGGCTCCAGGGCCCCAAATTAAAACGGCTGATTCCACTCCTCTTATAGAGCGGAAAAACATCTTTTTGAAATCATGTGTGAGCAGAGTGACGTTCAGACAGGTTATTAATCTTTCTAGAAATTCTAGCAGGAAAGCAGAATGCTTCCTCTTTGCCCCTCTTCCTCTGTAGCTTTTTATTTTTTTTTAAGTGGGGGTCGGGGGAGGCTTGTGTATGTGTTTGTCATTTTAGCATGTGTGAAATGAATGAACTACTGTTTTCCGCATTTACTAGTGACAGATGATTGAATGACTTCACTTCTTTTTAGCTTAATGTTAAACTGTGCTGAAGTGACGTCAGGCTTGGAGGGGACCTTAAAACCATTTAATCCAGTATTGTCCAAAGCACTGATTCATGAAGTGACCTGAAATTCAGAAGGAGGAAAATAAGGATGGTATTTTTAAAATCAAGATAAAGGTATTAAACAAATAATTGCCATAAAATCATTTTTATTGTGAAATACATATAACCAAAAAAATTCCTATTTCAACCATTTTCACACATACAATTCAGTGACAGTAATTACATTCCTCATGTTGTACAACCATCACCACCATCCATTTCCAAATTTGTTTTTTATCACCCTTAAGAATTGCCTTTTATTAAAAAAAGTTGTTCACATCGAAGAGGAAATAACCAAATCAATACCATTCACAGTAGCCCCCAAGAAGATAAAATACTTAGGAATAAACCTTACCAAAGATGTAAAAGACCTATACAAAGAAAACTACAAGGTACTACTGCAAGAAACCAAAAGGGACCTACGTAAGTGGAAAACATACCTTGCCTCATGGATAGGAAGACTTAACATTGTAAAAATGTCTCTTCTGCCAAAAGCCATCTATACATACAATGCACTTCCTAATCAAATTCCAATGATATTTTTTAATGTGATGGAGAAACAAATCACCAACTTCATATGGAATGGAAAGAAGCCCTGGATAAGTAAAGCATTACTGAAAAAGAAGAAGAAAGTGGGAGGCCTCACTCTACCTGATTTTAGAACCTATTATACAGCCACAGTAGTCAAAACAGCCTGGTACTGGCACAACAACAGACACATAGGCCAATGGAACAGAATTGAGAATCCAGATATAAATCCATCCACATATGAGCAGCTGTTATTTGACAAAGGCCTAGTGTCAGTTAATCGGGGAAAAGATAGTCTTTTTAACAAATGGTGCTGGCATAACTGGATATCCATCTGGAAAAAATGAAACAGGACCCATACCTCACTCCTTGCACAAAAACTAACTCCAGATGGATCAAAGACCTAAACATAAAGTCTAAAACGATAAAGATCATGGAAGAAAAAATAGGGACAACATTAGGAACCCTAATACAAGGCGTAAACAGAATACAAAACACTCCTAAAAATGACGAAGAGAAACCAGCTAACTGGGAGCTCCTAAAAATCAAACACCTATGTTCATCTAAAGACTTCACCAAAAGAACAAAAAGGCCACCTACAGACTGGGAAAAAATTTTCAGCTATGACATCTCCGACCAGTGCCTAAATCTACATGATTCTGCTAAAACTCAACCACAAAAAACAAACAACCCAATTAAAAATTGGGCAAAGGATATGAACAGGCACTTCACTAAAGAAGACATTCAGGTGGCTAACAGATACATGAGGAAATGCTCTTGATCATTAGCCATTAGAGAAATGCAAATTAAAACTACAGTAAGGTTCCATCTCACTCCAACAAGGCTGGCATTAATCCAAAAAACACTATAAATGTTGGAGAGGCTGTGGAGAGATTGGAACTCTTATACACTGCTGGTGGGAATGTAAAATGGTACAACCACTTTGGAAATCAATTTGGCACTTCCTTAAAAAGCTAGAAATAGAACTACCATGTGACCCAGCAATCCCACTCCTCGAAATATATCCTAGAGAAATAAGAGCCCTTACACGAACAGATATATGCACACCCATGTTTATTGCAGCTCTGTTTACAATAGCAAAAAGATGGAAGCAACCAAGGTGCCCATCAATGGATGAATGGATAAATAAATTATGGTATATTCACACAATGGAATACTACGCATCAATAAAGAACAGTGATGAATCTGTGAAACATTTCATAACATGGAGGAACCTGGAAGGCATTATGCTCAGTGAAATTAGTTGCAAAAGGACAAATATTGTATAAGACCTCTATTATAAGATCTTGAGAAATAGTTTAAACTGAGAACACATTCTTTTGTGGTTATGACATGGGGGAGGGAGGGAGGGAGGGTGGGAGAGGGATATTTACTAATTAGATAGTAGATAATTAGTAAATACTTTAGGTGAAAGGAAGGGCAACACTTAATACAGGGGAGGTCAGCACAACTGGACTAAATCAAAAGCAAAGAGGTTTCCTGAATAAACTGAATGCTTCAAAGGTCGGCGAAGCAGGGGCAGGGGTTTGGGGACCATGGTTTCAGGGGACATCTAAGTCAATTGGCATAATAAAATCTATTAAGAAAACATTCTGCATCCCACTTTAAAAAGTGGCGTCTGGGATCTTAAATACTGGCAAGAGGCCATCTAAGATGCATCAATGAGTCTCAATTCGCCTGGATCAAAGGAGAATGAAGAACACCAAGGACACAAGGTAATTATGAGCTCTAGAGACAGAAGGGGCTACATGAACCAGGACTACATCATCCTGAGACCAGAAGAACTAGATGGTGCCTGGCTACAACCGATGACTGCCCTGACAGGGAACACAACAAAGAACCTCTGAGAGAGCAGGAGAACAGTGGGATGCAGACCCCAAATTCTCATAAAAAGACCAGACTTAATGGTCTGACTGAGAGTGGAAGGACCCTGGTGGTCATGGCCCCCAAACCTTCTGTTGGCCCAGGACAGGAACCATTCCCGAAGCCAACTCTTCAGACATGGATTGGACTGGACAGTGGGTTGGAGAGGGATGCTGATGAGAAGTAAGCTACTTGGATCAGGTGGACACTTGAGACTGTTGACATCTCCTGCCTGCAGGGGAGATGGGAGGGTAGAGGGGCTTAGAAGCTGGCAAAATGGACACGAAAAGAGAGAATGGAAGGAGGGAGCGGGCTGTCTCATTGCGGGGAGAGTAATTGGGAGTATGTAGTAAGGTGGTTAAGTGCTATGGCTGCTAACCAAGAGGCCGGCAGTTCGAATCTGCCAGGCACTCCTTGGAAACTCTATGGAGCAGTTCTACTCTGTCCTATAGGGTCGCTATGAGTTGGAATCGACTCGATGGCATTGGGTTAGTAAGATGTATTTAAGTTTTTATGTGAGAGACGGACTTGATTTGTAAACTTTCACTTAAAGCACAATAAAACTTATTTAAAAAAAAAAGTTGTTCACCCTACTTTTTAGGGGTTAAAATGGATGTTTTTATGAAATGATGGTTTGAGGTTGTTTTTTCAAGTGAAGACATTAAAGGCAGAGTTATGAGTCACCCCACTTAGGGAAGAAGTGGAGATTTGTTGCTATAGAACACCAAAGTCTGGTGACCACACATCTAGTTGAAAATCCCATTTATGTTCTAGTTGCCCTCCTCCCCTCATCAGATCCCTGTCAAGTGGTGGTATTTGCACTGGGAACCCTCTACCCCTTATTTGGGCAGCCTGGGCTGAGGTTGGAAAAGAATTGAAGGTCTGTGAAACTTCATAATCATGACCCGTGCCCATGCCTGGGAGGCAGAGCACAGGTGGGTGGGAAGATGTAGGGGTGGGCTTTGGGTCAACTGTCTGATGATTGCTGTGGTCGAAGTAGAAATGCCCGTTAGCTTACATTAGTGCCACGAATTAATTGCATGGTAATTAAGTGTTAACATGGTTGATCAGAGAAGCTGTGTAATTGAAGCATAATAAAATGTGGCATGCTTAGTAAGCAATTGAGTTGTCTTCCCAAGAATGTAGGCAGGACTAGCAGGAGATGCACAGATGTCTTTAACAAGCTGTTCTTTGCGGAGTTTTGCCCTTTTGTCTTCCAAGGAAGACATATGAGGTGTTTCTCTAAAATAATGAGCCCAGTTCCCATGTCATACCTGAAAACCAGATTCATAATTTTATATGAAATATTCCTTATTTTATAGCATTTCATTTTAGCATAGAAATATGTACTTGTTAGCCTTGGTAATTTTTGGGGGGGGGGGCTATAGATTTTTGTACTTTTCCATATATATATAATTTAATGGTGGAATTTCTAAGAATAGGGTTGCATATAAATTTTCCACAGTGGCTCTCTGAAGAAGCCTTAATTGGGTGCAAGATGAATGAATATACCAGCTAGTCATGCTGGTAAATTTAAATATATGATTTTTTTTTTCTAGATGAGTGACTGTATAAACCCTATAGAAGATCAATGATGCAAGGATTCCTTAAAAAAAAAAAAAAAAAAGTGGGCAATTTGAATTAAAAGTGACCTAATTGATACCAAATTGAAAAGAAATTTAGGGAAATAGAATTTATTTCTTAAAAAAAAAAAAAAAAAACACTTGACTAACAAAGTAGTATTTTCATAACTTAGGCTGCTGTCTTAAATTCTCCTTGAATATGTGGGTCCAAACTTTGAGCATGCATTCGTAGTTAGTATAAAATTATTTTAGGTTCATGTTTTCCTCCTAAGATTTTTTTCGGTAATACACGAAGTCCTCACTTACCAACATAGTTAGGTTCCAAGGACTAGGTCATTATGGGAAAATCAGTATTATGCAAAAATGGAGGATGACCATATCGGATCACAAAATGGAGGATGACTACATCATTATACAGTTACCAAATTACATCATTATGTAGCTGCCAAACCACTAAGAATCGTGGCCTAGCCAAGTTGACGTATAACCTTAACCATCACGGCTAGCGTTACTCTCTCCCCACGCCTCGGTGTTGGTTACTGCTGGACATACGTCATTAATGCCCCAAATAATCAGATAGTAGATTTTTTACTATTGTTGTTAATGTGAAATGTCAAATAATGAGGTAGTCAATAAGTGAGGAGTAGGTGTATTACTTTAGATCAGTGAAGGTGAGTATATTGTTGCTGTTGTTGTATTTAATGTCGCTCTGACTAATGGTAGTCACATGTATAACAGAATGAAACATTGCCCAGTTCTGTGCCATCTTCATGATTGTTGGTATGGTTGAGTCCATTGTTGTTGTGATTGTTTCAGTCCATCTCAGTAAGGATTTCCCTTGCCTTTGCTGGCCATCCACTTTATCAAACAAGATGTCCTTCTTCAGCAATTGGCCTTTCCTGATGAGGCATCCAACGTAAGCACGTTGAAGTCTCGGACAATATTCTGTGATTCGTTGGATAATTTTTTTTTTTTTAAATTTTTATTAAGCTTCAAGTGAACATTTACCATTCCAATCAGTCTGTCACATGTAGGTTTACACACATCTTACTCCCTTCTCCCACTTGCTCTCCCCCTATTGAGTCAGCCCTTACAGTCTCTCGTTTCGTGCCAATTTTACCTTCTTCCCTCTCTCTCTATCTTCCCATCCCCCCTCCAGTCAAGAGTTGCCAACACACTCTCCCGTGTCCACCTGATTTAATTAGCTCACTCTTCATCAGTATCTCTCTCCCCCCCACTGACCAGTCCTTTTCATGCCTGATGATTTGTCTTCGGGGATGGTTCCTGTCCTGTGCCATCAGAAGTTCTGGGGAGCATTGTCTCTGGGATTCCTCTAGTCGCAATCATACCATTAGGTGTGGTCTTTTAATGAGAATTTGGGGTCTGCATCCCATTGGTCTCCTGCTCCCTCAGGAGTTGTCTGTTGTGTTCCCTGACAGGGCAGACATCGATTGTGGCCGGGCACCAACTAGTTCTTCTGGTCTCAGGATATTGTAGGTCTCTGGTTCAAGTGGCCCTTTCTGTCTCTTGGGTTCTTAGTCGTCGTGTGACCTTGGTGTTCTTCCTTTGCCTTTGCTCCCGGTGGGTTGAGACCAATTAATGTATTTTAGATGGCTGCTTGTTGGCATTTAGGACCCCAGGTGCCACAATTCAAAGTGGGATGCAGAGTGTTTTCATAATAGAATTGTTTTGCCCATTGATTTAGAAGTCCTCTCAAACCAAGTTCCCCAGACCCCAGCCCCTGCTTCGCTATCCTTTGAAGCTTTCATTTTATCTCGGAAACCTCTTTACTTTTAATCCTGTCCAATTAGGCTGACCTTCCTTGTTTTGAGTGTTGTCTTTCCCTTCACCCAAAGCAGTTCCCATCTACAGATTGATCAATAAAAAGCCCTCTCCCTCCCTCCCTCCCTCCCTCCCCCCTTTGTAACCACAAAAGTATGTGTTCTTTTCCGTTTTTTCTATTTCTCAAGATCTTATAATAGTGGTCTTATACAATATTTGTCCTTTTGCAACTGACTCATTTCGCTCAGCATAATGCCTTCCAGATTCCTCCATGTTATGAAATGTTTCAGAGATTCGTCACTGTTCTTTATCGATGCGTAGTATTCCATTGTGTGAGTATACCACAATTTATTTACCCATTTCGTTGGATAATTTTTGAAAGTAGATTGCCAGGCCTTTGTTCCTGATCTCTCTTAGTTTGGAAGCTCCTCTGAAACCTGTCCATTATGGCGACCCTTTTGGTATACTGGTGGCATAACTTCCCAGCATCATAGAAACATGCAGGCCATCACAGTACGACATATTGTACCTAGCCATCATTTATCCCTTCCTTCTGTGAATAGAATAATAATCTGTTATTTCTAAATAGGATCTTCACTTGATACTCTTGCGTATATATGTGATGGTAGGAGTTAACACTTTCATGGATGAACTCACCATGAGCCAGGCTGTACTCTCAGTGCCTGTTTTACTAAATAAGCCTCCTAACAATCCTGTGAGGTCAGGGGTCTAAGTAGGATATGGCAGGTATTGCACAGGCCCCGGGTGCATGGTGCCACTGGGCAGTTTCTATTAATCTGATATGGCCAGCGCCTTATCTATGGAAAATGGCGCCTGTGGCAAACACTAAAACTGCACCCCTGTCCAACCATCTGACACACCTCTTTTAGATAACTTTACCATAATATCAGCTGAAAAATACAAGTCAAGCTCATTAATCTTTATTTACTTTTTAATTTTTTTATTGTACTTTAGATGAAGGTTTACAGAGCAAACTAGTTTCTCAGTAAATAATTAATATACATATTGTTCTGTGACATTGGTTGCCAACCCCGTGATGCGTTCACACTCTCCCCTTCTCGACCTGTGTTCCCCATTACCAGCTTCACTGCTTTCTCATCCTTGCCCCTGGGCTGGTGTGTCTGTTTAGTCTTGTTTTGTTTTATGGGCCTGTCAAATCTCTGAAGGGTGAACCACCGAAGTGACTTCATTGCTGAGCTATAAGGGTGTCCGGAGGCCATACTCTTGGAGTTTTTCCAGTCTCTATCAGACCAGTAAGTCTGGTCTTTTTTCTTCTGTGAGTTAGAATTTTGTTCTGTACTTTTTTCCAGCTCTGTCTAGGGCCCTCTATTATTATCCCTGTCAGAGCAGCCAGTGGTAGTAGCCGGGCACCATCTAGTTATGCTGGACCCAGTCTGGTGGAGGCTGTAGGGGTTATGGTCCATAGTCTTTTGGACTAATCTTCCCTTGTGTCTTCATTCTCCCTTGCTCCAGGTGGGGCGAGATCAGTGGGGTTTTTAGATGGCCGCTCACAAGCTTTTAAGACCCCAGGCACTACTCACCAAAGTAGAATGTAGGACATTTTCATTATAAACTATGTTATGTTAATTGAGCTAGATGTTCCCCATGACATGGTCCCCACAGCCCAGTAATTTGGTCCCTCAGGGAGTTTGGTTGTGTTTATGGCAAGCTTGTTAATTTTTTAATTAACACATTACTATGCTTGAGGAAGGTCGTTGGGCCTTACCTGTATAATAGAAACTGCTCAGTAGTGCCAGGTGCCCAGGGCCGGTATAATACCCTAGATACACCACTGTAAGAGGTAGGTCCTATTCTTGTCTCCATTTTACAGATGAAGATACCAAATTATGGAGAGCAAAGTAACTTCCTTAGGCTCCCGTAGCTATTTAATGGTAGAGCCAGGATTTACACCCACGTGGGCTGGTTCCAGGATGATCTTAACCCTTACCCTATACTTCCTTTCTGCATATATTAGTCATGCTGACAAGAATGGCTGTAGAGTGGTTCAGTATCTTGGCCTAGCTTTTTACTGAAAATTAATTGGCTTCTCTTCTCTAAGAATTTCATTAAAAAAAAAAAAAAAAAAAGATTCTTATATATTAATACCTCAACTCAACAGCAGGGCCTATTTGTTTAGCCAGTCCTGAATAACAGCATTTGTTACATGTTATTCCACTGATTGGATTCTATTTCCTTTATTTATTTTATAAATTTTTATCTTGTGATAGTAATAAATAAAACATACCCAGCTGGCATCTCAAATCTGTTTGACTTAACAGACTTTCAGGGTGTCTTCTCATAGAATCTAGATTTGAAAAAAATGGTTTAGGCTTGAAATTCTACTTCTAACACAACAGCGGGAGTGTTGAGTTATAAGCTGTTAAGGTGCACCTTTTGCCTGGACGATGTGTGCTTTGTTGGAGAGAATCGCCCCCCTCTTTGATCACACAGTGCCAGAGAGAAAACAGGTTTTGAGGATGTGTCACGTTGTGGCTGCCCATATGCCTTGTTTTACAGATGGGACTACTGAAGCCAGGAGAGGCTGGTGGACTTGCCTGGGCCATCTCCTACCTCCTTTCCTGGAGCTCCCTCCCTCCCCACCTCTTACCACCTGCATTCCCTTGAGAAAGAGAGAACCTGGTGACTTTTGACTCAGTCTTCATACCCTGTTAACTTCACAACCAGAAAAGGAAACATTTAGGCTGGAGTTTGGATAGGGATATTTCAATTTAATTCTGTATTTAAAAATCTTATTTCTGTAAACTGTGTGGAAAAAAAAAAATTGTATTACATATTGTTGTTGGGTGCCATCGAGTTGATTGCAACTCATAGTGACCCCGTGTGACAGGACAGAACGGCCTTATGGGTTTTCTTGGCTGTAATCTTTAAGGAAACAGCCAGGTCTTTTTTCCCACAGAGCCACTGGGTGGGCTCGAATCTTCAGCCTTTTGGTTAGCACCTGAATGCTTAACCATTGCACCACCAGGGCTCACTGTTATTACATAGGAAAAGTTTGAAGGTTGGAAACTTCCCAATAGTCTGCATTTTCTCCTTTTTTTGATGTTCTTTGTTAAGCACCTTCCAAAGTAGATGTGGCCTCAGTGCTCCAAACGGTTGGTTTTCAGTGTTCATGCCCATATGGGAGGTGCTGGCTGCTTTCCTCTGGGGCTCAGGAGGGTGGTTCAGGTCCCTTGGCCCTGTGGTACAATAAGCCAGAGGGAGGCTGGGAGCTTCAGGGTCCATCAGAGCTGGGTGCTCCTTGGTAGCTTTGTGGCTTTGGACAAGTCTTTTAACCTCTCTGAGATTCGGTTTCTTAAGCTGTACAGCGGGGGCATTCTGATGCTTACCATATGCAATTCAGAAGCTAAAACCTGTTGTCTTCAAGTTGATCCACATTCTTAGTGACTCTATAGGACAGAGTAGAACTGCCTCATAAGGCTTCCAAGACTGTAAATCTTTATGCAAGCAGACTGCCACATATTTCTTCCACAGAGCTCCTGGTGGGTTTTAACCACTGACCTTTCAGTTAGTAGCTGAGCACTTAACCACTGCACTACCAGTGCTCCTTCCTTATGCAGTAGCTGACATAGTTCAGGTAATGAGACAGTGTAGAAGTGTGTATGTGATAATAATGTATGTATAATATATGGGTCTTGTGTGACAGACAGTAAGATATACTACTTCTTTGTGCTGGACCCAGGAATTACCATGTCATTTAATTTGTAAGTTACGGTGTTGTGGTTGGGGATCCGTATGGGGCCCTCTGTTTCTTTATCCCCATAATTCATCCATGGTGATGTTTCACCTGCCCAGGGTAATTCTGTGGTAATGACATGGGGCTGGCTGGCCTCACAGGGTAGAGTGTAAGCACCTGGTCCCAATCGATGACCTTGCTCTGCCCACTGGATCCCTCCAGGACTTGAAACAATGCTCAGAGAATTAATATAATGTGTGTTTTAGATGTGAAAGTAGACAACCCCCAGAGAAATCAAATACATGGTGTAAATGATACCACATGCTCTTCTTAAGTCCTGGGATGGACATTCCTCCAGATGTGATTTGTCCACAGTATCTCTTGGTTTCTTGGACAGAGGAACCATCCTCCAAAGTCTCCTAGACTGCACCATGGTTTGGGTCAGAATGTCTTGGAAGGAGCACTGTGTAGACATCTTCAGACCTACGTTGATGTTCTTCATTATTTACACTGGTAACAACATCTGCTTCCTGTTCACCTGGCCTGCAAAATTGAATGCTCAGCCTTCATAGCTCTTCCTTGTCTCTCCTCTTGCCACTTCCAGCTGCAGTTTCTTGAGACACTGCGTCACATCAAGTCTTCTTTGCCTTCATCCTGATTCAAGCATCCTAATTTCTCCTCGATGGCTGCGGTTGGTCTCCCAGCCTCCAGTCTCTCAACATTCTCCTTTTAATGTGTCCAGCCTTTGGCTTGTACACGAGGACTTCCAAGCCCTGCTCCTTGCTCCAGCTGCTCTTTCTGCCTCAAGACCCTCCAAGACTCTTCCTTCCTGAATGGATGAAATAGAAACCCAGTCAGCCATCCTGAGTCCTTACTGAAAAAAAAAAATACCGAAGTGTGACCAAAATCCTCCTTACCTTGCCTTATCTCTCCACGCATGGCTGTATAGCCCAGTCAAAATACCCTCTTTTCCTGCTCTGTAGGCTCTTAAGTCTTTGTCATGTTTTTCCTTTGCTTGCTGTGCTTATTTACCCAGTGTCAAAATTGATAACCAACTAGTCTCCCAAAGCCAGCTCTAGTGATTCCTCTTCTGTGGAGCTTTTTCTGCCCTACTTTCTGCCTCCTGCCAGGTGGGAGATTGTGTCTTCTTTGCTTAAGCCCCTGTTACATGTTGTCTCACCATAGTGCTTGTGTCCTTTTGCTTTGTATTAATAGATCCCTTCTTCCTTCATCTTGGGGAGGGAGCATCCTGTAGCCTGGGGTCAGTGTGGGACAACGGAGGGAGTGCACCTAATAACTCTGTAGCCCTGGGTTCATTTGCTGCTTCTGCCCATGAGGTGTGCGCTCTTGGACAAGTCACTCAACCTCCAGTTACCCCATCTGTAAAATCGCCCATCACTCTGGTGCCGTAGGGTGGTTGAGAGAATGAAAAGTCAAATGTGACAAGCACGTAAGGGGCCTTGTAAAGTGTCTGGCACACGGAGAGCATTGCATAAATGCTAGCTCTTTCCACAGTTTGCAAATAGGATCTAGAAGAAGCTCTGCATGAAATTGGTGTTCAGTAGACATTGATTCCACCACTTGCCTGTCAGTTTGTTATACTCTGGTGGTTTGTGTGTTGCTCTGATGCTGGAAGCTATGTCACCAGTTTTCAGATACCAGTAGGGTCACCCATGGTGGACAGTGGAGCTTTCAGACTCAGGCAGACTAGGAAGAAGGACCTGGCAATCTACTCCTAAAAAAATTGGCCAGTGAGAACCTTTTGAATACCAGTGAAGCATTGTCTGATATAGTGCCGGAAGATGAGCCCCTACAGTTTGGAAGGCACTCAAAATATCGAGCTACCTCCTCAAAGTAGAGTCGACCTTAATAATGTGGATGGAGTAAAACTTTTGGGACCTTCATTTGCTGATATGGCACAACTCAAAATGAGAAGAAACAGCTGTAAACATCCATTAATAATGGAATGTGGAATGTATGAAGTATGAATCTAGAAAAATTGGAAGTTGTGAAAAATGAATTAGAATGCATAAACATCGATATCCTAGGCATTAGTGAGCTGAAATGAACTGGCATTGGCCGTTTCGAATCAGACAGTCATATGGTCTACTATGCCAGAAATGACAACTTGAAGAGGAATGGTGTTGCATTCATCGTCAAAAAGAACATTTCACGATCTGTCCTGAAATATAAAATTGTCAGTAATGGGATAATATCCATATGCCTACAAGGAAGACCAGTTAATACAACTATTACTCATATTTATGCTCCAACCACAGAGGCCAAAGAGGAAGAAATTGAAGGTTTTTACCAACTTCTGCAGTCTGAAGTTGATCAAACATGCAATCCAGATGCATTGATATAGGAGTGTATGGCAAGGTGTATGTAAATTTTTGTATGAGAGACCGACCTGATTTGTAAACTTTCATTTAAAGCACAATAAAAATTAATTTAAAAAATGCATTGATAATTACTGGTGATTGGAATGTGAAAGTGAAAACAAAGAAGAATCGATAGTTGGAAAATATGACCTTGGTAATAGAAACAATGCCAGAGATCACATGATAGAATTTTGCAAGACCAATGACTTCTTTATTGCAAGTACGTTTTTTCACTAACATAAAAGGTGACTATACATGTGGACCTTGCTGAATGAAATACACAGGAATCAAATTGACTACATCTGAGGAAAGACACGATGGAGAAGTTCAATATCATCAGTCAGAACAAGGTCAGGGGCTGACTGTGGAACAGATCATCACTTGCTCATATGCAAGTTCAAGTTGAAGCTGAAGAAAATTAAATCCATGATAGCCAAAGTATGACCTTGAGTATATCCCAACTGAATTTAGAGACCATCTCAAAAATAGATTTGACACATTGAACACTAATGACCAAAGACCAGACAAGTTATGGGATGACATCAAGGACATATATGAAGAAAGCAAAAGGTTATTAAACAGATAGGAAAGAAAGACCAAAAGGAATGTCAGAAGAGACTATGAAGCTTGCTCTTGAGTGTGGAGTAGCTAAAGTGAACGGAAGAAACGATCCCGTAAAAGACCTGAACAGAATATTTCAAAGGGCAGCTTGAAAAGACAAAGTATTATAATGAAATGTGCAAAGACCTGAAGTTAGAAAACCAAAAGAGAAAAACACACTCAGCATTTTTCAAGCTGAAAGAACTGAAGAAGAAAATTCAAGTCTTGAAATGCAGTACTGAAGGCATCTGTGGGCAAAACATTGAACAATGCAGGAAGTATCAAAAGAAGATGGAAGGAATACTCAGTCTTTGTACCAAAAAAAATTGGTTGACATTCAGCCATTTCAGGAGGTAGCATGTGATCAAGAACCGATGGTACTGAAGGAAGAAGTTCAGGCTGCACTGAAGGTACTGGTGAAAAACAAGGCCCTGAGAGTTGACAGAATACCAATTGAGATGTTTTGACAAACGGATACAATGCTGGAAGCACTCACTTGTCTATGCCAAGAAATTTGGAAGACAGCTATCAGGCCAGCCTACTGGAAGAGATCCATATTTGTGCCCATTCCAAAGAAAGGTAATCCAACAGTATGTGGAAATTAGCTAACAGCATCATTAATATCACACACAAGTAAAATTTTGCTGAAGATAATTAAAAAATGGTTGCGGTAGTATGTCAGCAGGGAACTGCCAGAAATTCAAGCCAGATTCAGAAGAGGACCTAAAAGAAGAGATATCATTGCTAATATCAAATGGATATTGGCTGAAAGCAGATAATACCAGAAAGATGTTTACCTCTGCTTTATTGACTATGCAAAGGCATTTGACAGTGCGGATCATAAAAAATTATAGATAACATTGCGAAGAATGGGAATTCCGGAACACTTAACTGTGTTCGTGAGGAACCTGTACATAAATCAAGAGGTGGTTGTTGGAACCGAACAAGGGGATACTGTGTGGCTTAAAGTCAGGAAAAGTGTGCATCAGGGTTATATCTTTTCACCATACTTATTCAATCTGTATGCTGAACAAATAATCGAGAAGCTGGGCTATATGAAGAAGAATGGGGCATCAGGATTGGAGGAAGATGCAATTACAACCTGTGATATGCAGATGACACAACCTTGTGTGCTGAAAGTGAAGAGACCTTGAAGCACTTTCTGCTGAAGACCAAAGACTACAGCCTTCAGTATGGATTACACCTCAATGTAAAGAAAACAATAATTCTCACAACTGGTCCATTAACGCACATCATGATAAACAGGTAAAATTTTGACGTTGTCATAGATTTCATTTATTTGGATCCATAGTCAACACCCATGGAAGGAGCAGTGAAGAAATCAAATGACTTATAGCATTGGGCATATCTGCTGCAAAAGACCTCTTTAAAGTGGTAAAAATCAAAGATATCACTTTGAGGACTAAGGTGCACCTGACCTAAGCCATCATATTTTCAGTTGCCTCATACACATTTGAAAGCTGGACAATGAATAAGAAAGACCAAGGAAGAATTGATGCCTTTGAATTACGGCGTTTGGGAAGAATATTGAATATACCGTGGACAGCCAAAAGAACGAACAAATCTGTCTTGGAAGAAGTACACCCTGGAATGTTCCTTAGAAGCAAAAATGGTGAGATGTTGTGTTACATACTTTGGACATGTTATCAGGAGAGACCTAGTCCCTGGAGAAGGACATCATGCTTGGTAAATTAGAGAGGATCAGCGAAAAAGAGGAAGGCCCTCAACGAGATCAGTTGACATATTGGCTGCAACATTGGGCTCAAGCATAACAACCATTGTGAGAATGAGGCAGGACTGGGCATTGTTATCATTCTGTGGTACATAGGGTTGCTATGAGTAGCAACCAACTGGACAACACCTGACAACAACAACAACAAAATATTGAATTGTAAACCTTTCCAGAGCCTGTATGGATGGCATTTTGTACCTACAGATTAAACTGCCATCAGAGCCCGTAGCCCTGCCTGTTGGAGCTGTGACTCTGGCTCTCTTTCACTGATTTCTGTTTTTACTGGGGGCTGAGAATCTTCTCAAGCTCTTACAATTCATATTCTTCCACTTACTTGGAGGCACACAGATACACGCACAGTGTACACGCAGTGACGTACTCCTTTCCCTCCCATCACAAATCCCTCTAAGGCTGCTAGCCTAATATGCATACACTTCTAGCCTTTTCTGTGTTTTTTTCCATAATTAATTTCCTAGAGACCCTTGTTTTTCATTACTTGAGAGCAAAACTTAAATAGACTGTGAATGAGGATTTTTCTGATTTCATTATGCCTGTAGTATTATGAAAAAAAAAATAGCCCTAAAACTTCTCCCATTGTGGTGGTGAAATATAATTCTGCTGAAAAGGTCAAACGTCTGCTGCTCCTGAGAAATTTTCCCAGTAGCCTCCATTAAACAGTATGTCTAATGTTTGGAACACAGTTTCAGCGTGGCTTTTCTCTTCTCAAAGGTCTTGCATGAGTTGTATTAGGCAGATGAGCTGTTTAATTACGAGTGGTAATTAATTCAGAAGTAGGCATTAGTATGTAAACATAATCTGACCTTCAAGTATTATAGAGGAGATTTTAGCAGTTCCTGGGCATCAACTTTTAACAGAGAGAAGACAGAAGTTGTATCAGTGAGCATGGTGTATTATTCTAAAATGTGGGAATTAATTTTGTGTTAGATTGTGATCATAACTAAAGTGTCAAAGACTTGGAGAGTTGTAAATTGCATGTAATCTCTCAGCAATCCTTGAGTGAGTATTCAACAGACATGTCACTAAATAATTGGCATTTCTAATGAGAAGAATTAAATCAGCTGCTATCTTTATCCCATTTGAATGTGAAATTAACAAACTGGGGAATTGAATACTCGTTCCCAGAAGAAAGTGAATATGCTAGGCCCATTATTCTTACAGATTTCATTTACATCAGAGAGATCAGAGATGTGACTTTTTGTTGGGGGGGCAGGTGTGGTGCAGAGGCTCTGACCTGGTGACTAAGAACACAGGTGACTTTGAGCAAGCCTTCCCCACTCCCGCTGCACCCACCAACCACCCCTGCCTGTGTTCCCTCATCTGTCAAATGAAGCTACTTGCTCAAGAAAATCTGAGGCCCATTCCGGTGCTGAGATTATATCATTTCTATTTTTTATGGCTTTTACGATCTTCTATTTAAACCTACGTGGTCGATGGCTAACCCACCCTACATTATGTCTGTGAGAGTCATTCATGCCGTTGCTGGATTCACTACTGGTTCATTCTTACTGCTATATACTGATGGATTGTGTCAATATACTGCAATTTTTTATCCATTTTGCTGTCATGGAAATTTGGGTAGTGTTATAGATTGAATTCTGTCCCTCCAGAATGTGTCAACTTGGCTGGGCCACGATTCCCAGTATTGTGTGCTTGTCTAACATTTTGTTATCGGATGTGATTTTTCCATGTGTTGTAAATTCTGCCTCTGTGATGTTAATGAGGCTGGATTAGGGGCAGTTGTGTTAATGAGGCAGGACTGAATCTATAAGATGATTGTGTCTTGAGTCAATCTCTTTTGACATATGAAAGAAGCAATCAGACAGATCGGAGGACCTCATACCACCACGAAAGCAGCACTGAGAGCAGAGCCCATCCTTTGGACCCAGGGTTCCTGTGCAGAGAAGCTCCTAGACCAGGGGAAGATTGATGACAAGGACCTTCCCACAGAACCAACAGAGAGAGAAAGGCTTCCCCTAGAGCTGGCACCCTGAATTTGGACTTGTAGCCTCCTAAACTGTGAGAGAATAAATTTCTCTTTGTTAAAGCCATCCACTTGTGGTATTTCTGTTATAGGAGGACTAGATGACTAAGACAGGTAGTCTCCAGATTTTGACTGTTCCCAAAAGCCAGCAACTTGTGGTCTTATTTTTCGAGGCACCAGTGTGCAGGAAGTTAAGCTTTTTCTTCTTCCTTTTCTTTGAGTTATAAGCCCTCCAGGGTCTTATTATTTGTCAATTTTAGTAAACTTTCTGACAAATTTCCTTTCTTAAGGAAAGGACACTAGAAGGTTTGTAGCATCATTACTCATATAAAAGAAATTATCCTTGAGCTTATCTCTGTAGACCTGTTCCCAATGACTAAGTGATAAGTGTTATAGAGAAAATTCCCCCTACGATTTTACCTTTTTGTCTTCATTTTAACTGCTCCACATAAATGTGTTTCTGTATCAGACTCTTGTGAATTCTGTTGGTGGTGGACAGGTCATAAAGTGTAAATAAATCTGGCAGGACATGCTTGGCGTTCCTATTGTGGGTACCCTCTGCCTTCTCTTCATGAGTGCTGGGCCTGCTGCATGCCAGTTACAATTGCCGATGTGTCTCATTGAAACCTGTACCTCCCTGCTGCGACCCCTTAGGAGCTCAGCAGACTTACTCTATAAGATAGATCCTTGGTGGGAAGGGCAGCTGGAATATGACATGGCTGTGACTCCCAGAGAGCCAATCAGACTCAGTGGGGGAGACTCCTCAACTGGAAGAAATGTGAGAAAGCCACTCTACTTTGGGGATTGTGCAGTGTCACCAACTCTTTTTACAGATGGAGACGTGGGTTTAGGGAGGGAAAGTGACTTGTCTGAGTATAACTCTTGTCTTTTTCTGCCATCCCTATTGCAGCATGTCTTAAATTACTATTTATTGATTGAGGGAAAGGACGTATTAAAAGAGGGCTTGATATGATCACAATTTTTTATTAGTTTTTGGCAATGAGAGCTTTTCAATTAGAGAGAGGATAATATGTGATTTTTCTGGTCTCTCCTCTTTGCAAATGGCACATAATATCCTCTCTTCATTGGTTTATGTTCTCACTGTTTTTTGTGGGTTGTAGGTTTGTTTTGGTCCTAATCACATTAAGCTGACATCCAGTTAGGAGTTTTGCAGCTCTGCCTGAAGAATTCTCAATTTCATTTGAGGTTTGTTTTGACTACAAATGGGACAAAATATATCCATCAGACAAGGGAACATATTCACTGCACTGTGTTGGCAGTGACCTATAATTAGCTCAAGTTCTTTGATTTCAACTTTGGGGACATGTTTGCTTCTAGACAGCTGCTGCAGCTGCAAGATTCACCCCCTCCGCCTGTTTCTTTTCTTCCTGTAGCTCAAGGCCTGGTGTCCTGCCTTCAGTACCCTCAGTCTCTACACACCCTGCTTAATTAGACAGAGACTCTGGTAGGCAGGTGATCAATCATATCACTGCTCATTTGTCTGATGCTATGCAATCATGCCTAGTAGCTGTGCCTCTCATTATTTTGATAGCAGAGAGGTTTTTTTTTGAGCTGTGTGTGTGAGATTTCAAGTAGGAGGTGAGGTAAGCAATTGCATGATAAAGAGGTAGAATTGCGTTTTGATAAACTTAGCCTTGTATTTTATTGCAAAGATTTAGGTTGTTAGAGAGGAGGGAAACGCGTTTCATTCGGACCACCAAGTGACGGTACTGCTTTAACTGATGCTGTAGAATGCAAGATACTGCCCAACCACCCCTGCTCATTCACCGTTTGGGCACCTCTTCACTGTTATTATTTCATTGCAAATCAGTGACTATGGATGAATGAGCTAATATGATTTCAGTGAGAGTGGACGTTCCTGAAGCCAAGGACGAAGAGAGGTTATGCTACTAATTCAGAGTATACGGAACCCCTTGCTATCATGATCTCTGTCCCATTTCGCACCTTCGGATTATCTCCCTTGATGTGCTTGTGCCTCTCTTCTGATTTATTCTCTATCTGCTTGTCCAGCTTTACTCCTCTGAGGCTCATGTCTCTCTCTTTGTCCTGTTCCTTTTTTTTTTCCTGTCATTATATATCTATATTTGTATCTATATATATTTACTTTAGATGAAGATTTGTTCCTTTTTGTTCATATCTCAAACTGTTGTTAATAGAAAATCGAGATCAGGGTAGAAGCATTTGTTCTGTTTGGAATAAAATTTGAGGTTTCATGTTTTTATTTTAAGAATAACTGAGATAAATCCTTATAAAAACAAGCATAAAGACATTCCGAGCAAAATTGTTTCTGCTTTTGTCTTTAAGTTTGCTTAGGGGTACGATTCTCTACTCCTACCTCATTTTGTTGGGGAGTGGAGAAAAATGAGGTCACGATTGCTGTTTACGATGAATCTAGATAATTATCCCTCCTATAACATTTTAATTTTGTGCCCATTTATTTATTTATTATCAAAAAGAACTTTGCCCTGGGGATTATTTGAGGATTCTACTTGTATTTTTTTTTTCTAAGTTGATATGGAATATAAAATGCACATCTACCATAGAAACTGAGAACCCCACTTCACCTCAGTGCATTTGGGAACCCAAAACTAAAAAAGCCTTATGACTTAGATTAGCCATTAGAAAGTAGGTCAGATTGTTCCTCCAGTGTGGCCACACCCTATCTGTTCCCCATACCGAGATCACTGAAGATGATTGCACAGCCATAACATGATGAACTTACTGGAACCGCACAGCAACCAATGTACCAGTAGTCCCCAAGTATGGGAAAAAAGGGACTTAACACCAAAAAACTAAAAAGACATAAATTACAAAGGTTGAGCCACCACCTGAGAGTAACATACTGACAAACCCGTGCAGAACAGAGTGTGTACATATTTGTGATCAAAGGATGTTCTTCAAAATCCTTAATCAAAAGAAGGGAATGATAATGGGATATAAAATTAAAAGAGGCATCTGACCTAAAGTAAAATAGCTGAACTAATGCTAAGGCTCAGTGTAACTTTTCACACAGATTCAAACCCTGTTGCTTAGGAATCAACGCTGTCATTAAGGAAATGATTTTCTTTGAATGTGAATACTACGTGTATCCTGGGGTCTGTAACCAAACCTTATCGAAACTCTTTGTTTCAGATCTTCCCAGGAAATCTTATGCTCTGAGTGAGGTAATGTTTAACAACCTGTTCCTGACAGTATCCATCATGCATTGTCATGTCATTGTTGCTGGTCCTGAGACCCCTTCCCTGACCATATACCTTACAATTATGTCCTTTAGCCAATGTATTCCAGCTGTATTAATGTATCCAATAATGTTAAAATCACACTTTGCTTTGTCCTGCCTTTGATTGACCTCAATTGCTGTAAACCAATCAGAACTTTTTAGGCCCCATTCTTTGTCTAAACCCTATAAAAATGTTTGTGTGATTATCGTACCTCCAACTTTGTTGTTTCATTTTTATGAGCCGCCTTATTCCCAGTTTGAACTGTCTTTAAATCCTTAATAAACCTCTCTATTTTACTCTGAAACAGTGTTTCAGTTTTCTTTATTTCTCTACTATGAAGTCAACACACTGCTAATGTTATTAAAAGAGAATTAAGAATTTTGTGGCTTGCCACACTACCTCCTTTTAAAAACAAATAGACTTGCAAACTCTTGTATGAAATGTACTGATTTGATGGCCAAGGGTCTATTGGACCTGTTGGGCAGTTGCCTGTCTGCTTTCTTTCCTTTCCTCTCTTCCTCCTTCTCTTTCTTTTAATGAAGCAATTATGAGGAACTCTAAAGCCCTGTCCTAGCTCTGCTGCTTACGGACTTCACATCCCTGGAGAAATTATTTCAACTGTTTAAGCCTCAGTTTTCTCATCTGTCAAATGGGAGTAGTGATTTTACCTATCCGTAATGTTGCTATGTGGAGTGAGAGTATACGTAAAGCACTTACGTTGGACCTAACACATAGTAGACATGCTAAATAGTGGCTAACAATGTTCCTTTTTAGCTACTGTGCCTGAGGGAGGAACACAGGACTTGGGGAGGAAGAAGGAGCATAACTTTTTTTTTTTTATTGTGCCTTAAGTGAAAGTTTACAAATCAAGTCAGTCACATATAAGCTTATATACACCTTACTACATGCTCCCATTTACTCTCCCCCTAATGAGTCAGCCCACTCCCTCCGTCCAGTCTCTCCTTTCATGACCGTTTTGCCAGTTTCTAACCCTCTTTAGCCTCCCATCTCCCCTCCAGACAGGAGATGCCAACACAGTCTCAAGTGTCCACCTGATACAAGTAGCTCACTCTTCATCAGTATCTTTCTCCAACCCATTGTCCAGTCCCTTCCATGTCTGATGAGTTGTCTTTGGGAATGGTTCCTGTCCTGGGCCAACAGAAGGTTTGGGGACCATGACCACTGGGATTCTTCTAGTCTCAGTCAGACCATTAAGTCTGGTCTTCTTATGAGAATTTGGGGTCTGCATCCCACTGTTCTCCTGCTCCTTCAGGGGTTCTCTATTGTGTTCCCTGTCAGGGCAGTCATCGGCTGTGACCGGGCACCATCTAGTTCTTCTGGTCTCAGGATGGTGTAAGTCTCTAGTTCATGTGGCCCTTTCTGTCCCTAGGGCTCTTAGTTATCGTGTGACCTTGGTGTTCCTCATTCTCCTTTGCTCCAGGTAGGTTGAGACCAATTGATGCATCTTAGATGACTGCTTGTTAGCATTTAAGACCCCAGACACCACACTTCAAAGTGAGATGCAGAATGTTTTCATAATAGATTTTATTTTGCCAATTGACTTAGAAGTCCCCTTAAGCCCTCCCCAAACCCCCGCCCTTGCTCCGCTGACCTTTGAAGCATTCAGTTTATCCTGGAAACTTCTTTGCTTTTGGTCCAGTCCAGTTGAGCTGACCTTCTGTGTATTGAGTATTGTCCTTCCCTTCACCTAAAGTAGTTCTTATCTGCTAACTAATCAGTAAATAACCCTCTCCCTCGCTCCCGCCTCTCGTAACCACAAAAGAATGTGTTCTTCTCAGTTTATACTATTTCTCAAGATCTTATCATAGTGGTCTTATACCATATTTGTCCTTTTGCATCTGACTAATTTCACTGAGCATAATGCCTTCCAGGTTCCTCCATGTTATGAAATGTTTCACAGATTCGTCACTGTTCTTTATCGATGTGTAGTATTCCATTGTGTGAATATACCACAATTTATTTAACCATTCATCCGCCGATGGACACCTTGGTTGCTTCCAGCTTTTTGCTATTGTAAACAGAGCTGCAGTAAACATGGGTATGCATATATCTGTTCGTGTAAAGGCTCTTATTTCTTTAGGGTATATTCCAAGGAGTGGGATTTCTGGGTTGTATGGTAGGAGCGTAACTTTTGAAGACAGACAGATCTGGGTTCAAATTTCGAGTTGCCAGCCATATGATTATTTGTAAGATTTTCAGCTTCCCTGAGCCTCAAGTTCCTCTCTGACTCATTATAGTGCTCTGTGGACTAAGTGGGATAATGTATGCCAAAGTATGGTGCACGGCAGGGTGCCAGTGAATGCCGATATAGCCCTTTTTGTGTAATACTTAAAGAATAAATAATAATAATTGTAGATTTGTTGAGCATTTACATGTGCTACACAGAGTTCCAAGCATGGTTAGAAGTATTAACTTATTTACATTTCACAAGGATTCCAAGGGGTGATTACTACTGTTAGTCTCATTTACAGATGAATAAACTGAGGCACCAAGTGGTTAAGTAACTTGGCCAAGGTCATAGAGCAAAAGTGGCAGAGCTGGGTGAACCCGGTCTGTGGGCTCCAGAACCCACAGTTAGACTTAGACTCAGAACTGGAGCTCTTAAACCAGGCAAACCCTTTCCTCTCCTGACTGTGCTTTTTATGTAAAAGGTCGACATCATCCCAGCCTCTGGGTTGGCCAGCCCAGCGCTCTTGGGGAAGAGAGTAGTCAACTATTTCTCGCCTATGTTGGTAAATACTGCAAATATTAATGAAACCAAGTCCAAGGAGTGTTGGCCTGGGCCGTATTTTTTTTTTCTTACTGCTGATACCCATATTTTAAGGTACATCTCTGGAGTCTCATAAATGAGGCACTGAGGAAATTTGCTTCCTGTGCCTTTTCATTGTAAATTATTCGCAGGAAATGATAGCATATTAATAAGCTAAACATTGAAAGTTCTGCCTCTTTGCAAACTGGAGAATTGTGAATTGATGACTCTGGTTTTCTCCTATTTTCCTAGGCTGATGCAGGGCCTCCCAGCTGCGAGAGTCAGGCCAGAACGTGAGATACAGAAAAGAGGAAAGTGGGTTTTGTCAGTGGAGCAGAAGAAGGAGTGTAATTTGTGGCCACTGATTTCTGTATGGTAGTGGACTACTATACAACTGGCTACATGCTTCTCAAGGAAGCATGGGCTCTAGAAGGGAGTCTTTTATGTACACGTGAAGCTGAAATTGTATTTCTGAGGAAATTCCTGAATGTTTTAAAGTGTCTTTTAGTTAGTATCTAAACAAGAAAAAACAATGTTTGAGGCACAAGCTGCCATTTTTGGGATTCTGAAATCTTTAGCGTTCTAGAGTTACATGCACCTCAAAGTCGTGTTCATTAATTGCTCTCTCAGAAGAGAAGTGTTGTCACGTCCATCTCCCCATTTCTGGGAAGAAGCTGGAATTTCCCCCTGAAGTGTGTGGAAGGCACAAGAGCCAAGTGAAATTTGCATGTACTTGAGTGCATGTACATACGCAGACACCCAGAGTTCCTTTGATTGGCTAAAAAGGGCAGCCTTCATAGGTCCGTCTTTACTGCATGAGATGCGGATGGCAAACAGCTTCTCTTCTTCCTACCTGCCTCTGGGCAATGGCACAACCTTTCCTTCCTTTTTCTTCTTTGAAACTATCAGGTAAGGAGTAGAAGCATGGGAAGATGACCATATATGTTGTTAAGTGGGAAAAGGAGCATCAGTTTGCAGGATAGGAGGGTTAGTATTATTCAATTAATAGTTTTTTGTGTTTAAAGCCTGTTTATAGCTGTACTTATTAGCAGGGAAGGAGAGGGGATTTGTGCAAATAGCAAGCCTGTTTCCTCATCTATAAAGTGGGTGGAGATATCCACCTGATAGGGATAAGATCCAGGTGAATTAGAGCTGTACCTGGCACATGTGCAGCTGAGCAAGGGCTCAGTTGATGGTAGTTGTCATTTGCATGGATGACGTTTGAAATAACGTTTGCCAAACTGTTCACCTCTTCACTGGGGCTATTTTTGGGGACTGGGGATGGCATTATGTTTGAATTTGTTCCTCTAGCCTGTTATACTTTTGTTTTGAGCATACTTTAAAAAATATTATTCCTTTACTGTGGTAAAAATATGTATAACAAAACAGTTTCCAGTTCAACATTTTTTATGTGTATAATTCCGGGACATTGATTACATTCATCGTGCTGTGTAACCATCTCCACTACCTGTTTCTGAATGATCCCACCCCCATGAACAGAAACTCAGTGCCCCCTAAGCAGTGACTCCCCATACCCGCTTCCTCCTACGCCGATAACCACAAGTAAACTCGCGGCTCTCTACAGTTAGCATGTTATGTTTTATTAGGATATAAAATCAGAACTTTTTTCCCCTAAACTAGTCACTTTCCTTGAGGGAGATAGGATGATTTAGGAAGTGATTTCCTTCATGGCTTTCACTCTTACTTGGTTGTTTTGTTAGAGAAGTTTTAATTTTCATGTACTTGTTTAATTTTTAAGAGGAAATATGTACTTTTATAACCCTATGTGTACTTTGTCCTTGCCAGGATGAGGGTTAGAGACATGGGAAGGGTTAAATTAGAGGCACTGGTGACTTGGATAGGAAACCTGGGTGGCATAGTGATTAAGACCTACGGCTGCTAACTAAAAGGTGGGCAGTTTGAATCCACCAGGTGCTCCTTGGAAACCCTATGAGGCAGTTCTACTCTGTCCTATAGGGTCACTATGAGTTGGAATCAACTTGATGGCAATGGGATTTTTTTTTGGTGACTTGAGCAGGAGGAAGGAGAAGAGAGTAGGTCACTTTTTAAAGCAGCTGCATGGTTTATTATCCATTTTATCTCTTAAAGATATTTATCTCAAAAGTAGTAGCATTAATTACATTTACCATGTTGGCAACCACCACCGCTGTCATTTCCAAAACCCCTTCCTCACCCAGTATTCCACTTTCGTCATCCAGTATTCTGCTTTCGGCACCCAGTATTCCACTTTTTAGGCCCCACCTTCCCCCCCTTTTTCTGCATTGACATTTCTTCGTCTTTCACATAGATGGCGGCCAGTGAAGTGTGTTGAGTCCTTTGAGTTCTGAGCCAAAGGTACTTAAACTGCAGACCCGAAACCTGAAGGGAAAGGTGATCATAAGTAAAAATAGTTCTGTGATGAATTGCAGATCCCATCCCACCATTGTGTTTCTCACCTGTGGCTGGGTTTCTCCTGTCCGGGCTGTGCCTCCGGCAGAGCAGTTTTTTTTTTTTTAATAATTTTTATTGTGCTTTAAGTAAAAGTTTACAAATCAAGTCAGTCTCTCACACAAATACCCATATACACCTTGCTACATGCTCCCAATTACTCTCCCCCTACTGAGACAGCCCGCTCTCTCCCTCCACTCTCTCTTTTCATATCCATTTTGCCAGCTTCCACTCCCCTCCACCCTCTCATCTCCCCTGCAGGCAGGAGATGCCAACATAGTCTCAAGTGTCCACCTGATCCAAGAAGCTCACTCCTCACCAGCATCCCTCTCCAATCCAGTGTCCAGTCCAGTCCATGTCTGAAGAGTTGGCTTCAGGAATGGTTCCTGTCCTGGGCCAAGAGAAGGTCTGGGGGCCATGACCACTGGAGCCCTTCTCGTCTCAGTCAGACGGCAGAGCAGTTTTGAAGAAAGCAGAAAACGACCTTGGAAGCACTGGTTGGGATGAGGGTCCTGGAGTTGGGCTAGCATGGCCATTTCTGGTTGCATGACTCGGATGGCTGACGCTGTAGGCTCTTTGACAAATGGTGATGGGACTCTCAAGGATTAGAGAAAACAGAAACTGTCAGTGGTTGACATAATCTCCCCTTCTGTTTTAGTGGGAAAATACCGAGCAATAAAAGAGGGAATTTATGCCAGTTTTCTGGGTTTTTTAAGTCAGTAAATCCTATAAGAATTTTTTTTTCTGAGATTGACAAACTGTACAGTTGGTTGGTTTCTACACTTCATCAAGGGATTGTTTTCCAAATAAGGGTCTCAGCTGTGGTGGTCTATTAGTCTTATTAATGAAACATGGGGTCAGCTTCCCAGGAAGGTACTGGCAAAACCAGCATGTGAATGGGTGTGTGCTGAATCCTGGCAGCTGGGCCAAGCACCCTGTGGGCTTTCTGTAGTTACCTGTTTCTGATGAACTTGGAGGTGAATTTAGTCGCAAGAGTTGCTTTTCAGCAGGAGTGGTATTTCTTTTTTTTAAAGGCAGATTCTTGACTTGTAACCCCTGAGGCTTTCTAAGAATGTTCTTTTGCTTGGCAGGTTTTCTTGCTGGTCTATTCTGCCTTTTTTGTTGTGTTTTTTTTCCCCCTGCAGCTGACATTTTGAGGACAGAATGACTCCCAAGTGTCAATTTCAGAGTTCAAAAGCTGAGAAGAAAATAGCATCTTCTCCCTCTGAAGTGCAATTAACTTTGACAAAGACCTTCTTCCCCTGCTGGGATGTGGGAGAATGCTGTAGAGGATTTGGGAGCTGCTGATGAAATGGATGGTCTGTCCTGAACTTACTTTAATATACACATTTCTGCTTTTACCCACACACAACCCTGTAGATTGCAAGGCTAGGATAAGCCCTTGGAAGTTATCTGCCGTTTAGATACTAACTCTGGCCTGCTTCAAATACGCCGAGTGTTTCTCAGAAGCAGGTTTATAAAGTGCATCACTGTACAGCTGTTTCAGCAGAGCCCTCAAGCCAGCAGCAAGGGTAAATAAATCTGAGAGAGAACAGGCTCAACTGCAATTAAGTTGTGGAAGATCAAATGTTCATCTGATGTGTAAATTAACCCTGTCCATAAGATACAGACTGTAGCGTAGTCCTGCACTCCCCCCTGTAAAGCCCTAGAATGAAGGCTTTTGTTAATCTGCCTCTTCTCCCTTGCCAACATGTGGCTTGATTTGCAAGAATGGGGAGTCAGAAAGTTCTAGATTAATCCTAGTAAATGACTGTACAATCTTCGGCAGGTTGCGTACCACTTTATTAGCAGCTAGCATTTCTAGCATGTCTAGGGAGTCCCTGGGTGGTGCAAATGGTTAAGCACTCGACTGTTAACCAGAAGGTTGGCAGTTCAAGCCCCCTGGCGACCTCCTTCTGAAAAGTCACAGCCTTGAAAACTCTATGGAGGTGACAGTTCTGCTCTGACACACATGGGCTCGCTAGGAGTTGGAATTGACTCAGTGACAACTGGTTTGGTTTTTTGGTTTTAGCATTCTTTAGTACTGATCACTATGCTAAGTATATTACATGCAATTTCTTACTTAATTCTCACAACAGCCCACTGAGGTAGCAAGTATTGCTGTCTTCTTTTCACGGATGAGAAAATTGAGGCTTACGAGCAGGTTGTGGAGTTGGGACTCATATCCAAGTCTGTCCAATTCTGAAGCTGCTTGTGACCTTAACCATAGGGCTACATTGTACATCTGGAATATATAATAACTAAACTTGCTTGCCCTAATCATCTAGGTTTTAATACAGACATGTATACAGAGAGAGAGAGTAAAAATTTACTGGCAGAGTAGGAGAATTTAACATGTTTTTTTCAGTGACTGATATCTCAAATGGGCAAAACACAAACCAGCGAAGATGCAGAATACTAATGAGCTTGATCTGGTGGACAGGTAGAGAACACAGCTCCGTAACTGGAGAAAACATGTTCTGAGGCACATGTGGAACATTTTTGGAAACTGACTACATGCAGGTCTCAATACATTTTAAAGATTCAGTGTATCATATGGGCCACTTAAAAAAATTGGAAACCAATTAGAAATTAAAGACGCAAAGGTAAGCGAATTGCACAGGCTATACCAGTGGAAGATGTTCTTTTCTTTAATGCCTTTCCCATATTGAACGTACCCAGCCCAGCTGTGAGGAGCTCAGTCTTGGGGGGCTGACTCATCAGCCAGGCACTTGGAAGCAGAGTCCTATAGAAAGCTGGTCGGTTTGGACCACCCCCGGGTTACTAGGGATTAGATGCAACTTCTGTTTTCTTTAAGGGGCTTTAGGGGAGGGGTTGTTTGACATGGGAACCACTCTGCTTACCAGTTAGGCATTTTGTAAACTAAAGTCCCTACCCTGCTACTCCCTTAGGAGGGAGAGCCCAGAAAACCACCTGGGACTCCTGGTTTATGGGAATTCTGGATTCCTCCAGCATTCCTGTGCCCTGATAACATAGTCTTTTCATTGCTGGGGAATAAAAATGTCTTGCTGCTGAATAAATTAAAATCATTGGCTTTTCACAAAGCTGTGAATAGGAGCTTTGTAAATGGAGGATTTTATACTCTGAAATTTTCTCTTAATGTAACAATTCCTGTTCTCAGAATTGCTCGTGTGTGTGTGTGTGTGTGTGTGTGTGTGTGTGTGTGTGTAGGACCTGGGTGGTGCAAACAGTTAACACACTCCACTGCTAACCAAAACATTGGATGTTTGAGCCCACCCAGAGGCACCTGGAAAGAAAGGCCTGGTAATCTGCTATTGAAAAACCAGCCATGAAAACTCTATGGAGCACATTTCTACTCTGACACACGCGGGGTCGCCATGAGTTGGGGCAACTTGATGGCAGCTGTTAAAGTGGTAGATGTGAGTGTGAAGAAGGAAGTTCTGGCAGGTCTTATCCGCACAGTGGTGGTAAGACAGCTCGGCATAGGGAGAACCCGGGGCTGAGGAGCCAGGGAGAGCTGTGTCTCCTGGGACAAGATCCAATTGCACCTCTTCTCTGAGCCTCAGACAGGCGTCAAACGCTCATAAGGAAGAGATGAAGTTATGTATTCTAAACAGCTCTGTGCTTAGCTTACTGAGACTGTAGTCACCTACAACTTCCAGATTTAGTGTTTGGACCCAGGTGGGCTACGTTTATACCTGGGCTATATGCTTGCTTTCGTTCATTCTTTCAGACGTTTGAGGAACTGTGGATGTGGAAGCTCAAGTTGGTTTTTTCTAGCCACTGTGAGCTCCTAACCACTTAAAGAGAGGGGAGCTTAGAGTCACAGCTTTTGAAGTTGGAAAGGATCCTCTTCCCTTTGCTTTGCACTCGAGGAAAAGAAGATCCTCAAAATTCAAATGATTTACCCCAAGTCATAAAGTTAGCAAGGCTTTGTTTTCGTTAGTCGCTGTCCTCTGACTCGTGACGATCCTATATACAGCAGAATGAAATGTGCCTGGTCCATATTCACAACTGTTGGTATGCTTGAATCCTTCGTTGTAGCCACTGTATTTTGAGTGCCCTCGAACCTAGGGGACTCATCGTCCAGCTCTGTGTTGGACAGTATTCTTTTGTGATCCATAGGGTTGTCATTGGCTGATTTTTGGAGGTAGATCGCCAGGCCTTTCTTCCTGGTCTGTCCTAGTCTGGAAGCTCTGCTGAAATGCCCTGCATGGGGGCCTTGTTAGTGTTTGAAATACCAGTGGTGTAGCTTTCAGCATTATAG
The DNA here is from genome assembly GCF_030014295.1 of Loxodonta africana. Classification (NCBI taxonomy): domain Eukaryota; kingdom Metazoa; phylum Chordata; class Mammalia; order Proboscidea; family Elephantidae; genus Loxodonta; species Loxodonta africana. The sequence goes on along the minus strand of NC_087354.1, from coordinate 53,304,376 downwards.
CTAGACTAACCTGTTGCCATCGAATCGATTCCAACTCATAGTGACTCTATAGGACAGAGTAGAGCTGTTTCCATAGATGACTGTGATGTCATTATTCATGCTCTCGTCTAGCTATGGAGTCCTGCTGGTGCAGTGGTTAAGAGCTTGGCTGTTAACCAAAAGGTCGGCAGGTTGAATCCACCAGCCGTTCCTTGAAAACCCCATGGGGACAGTTCTACTCTGTCCTGTGGGGTTGCTATGAGTGGGAATCGATTCGATGGCAACAGGTTTGGTTTTGTTTTTGGTAGTCATCTTCAGAGTCAGCACAAGGTTGTATGTGGATTAATTCATTTCACAGCCCCCTTGTGAGAGCTCTGTTGCTCTCCCAGCTTTACACATAAGGAAACCAAGGCTTAGGGAATGTGAGGGCTAGCCCAAGGCCCCACGGCTCCAGCCCTGTCCTGCCTGGCTCCAGACCTCACTCCTGTAGCCGGAGCCCTGCACTGCCTCTTTGGTATGTTTAATCTGCTCGTTAAAACTAATTTGCTAAAGTCAGCCACGCGACCCTAGGCAAGGCATGTTCTTCCACAAAACGAGGGTGAAGTGTAAAATGTTCTCAGACCTCCCAGAAATGTATACTAACCTCTTAGAGATGATTTAAGTCCGGCGGCGTGGGCTCAACTCCCACACACAGAGTTATGTAATTCAGCTCCACAGCATTTACTGAATACGTCCTGTGTTCCCTTCCGCAATGGGGTCGTTCACTAAGCCCCGGAGCCCCTCCCTCGTCCCCCTGGGCCATATTTTCTTAGGTCATTGGTAGAACAGTTCCTTTTCCGTGGTAATGTTAGAATCCAGTTTGCTCTTTTCCTCAGGTGTCAGAAATTGGTGAAAATTTACTGCAGCCTTCTTTTTTCTTGCCAACTTTGGCTTTTCCCACCTTGTTCCCTTTATTACCCTTCAGTAACAAAGTGCCAAATACCTTGCAGAAAACAGGACATTCGATGAGACTGGTGTGGGCTGTTTCGTCTGAAAGCCCTTAGGGCTTATATAGTTTTAGGGATGAAGAGACTAAGTTCCAGACTGGTGACAACAGCACATAAGCTTTGCTTAGCAAAAGAGGCGCGGCCAGCCAGATGCTGCCCCCCAACTCCACAGCACACCCCCTCTCTCTAGCTCAGGGCCACTTTTGTCAATGTCCCTTTCTGACAAATTCTGATGATCTCTGTCAGCACTCTTGTGGTGCCATGTTGGATCCACGGCTCTGCTGCCAGTGGGAGCTGCTGCCAGAGAAGCTGCAAGAGCAGTCAGCTAAAGGCTAATCCCGCACTAGTGGTGGAAGAGGGGGTTCGTAATGGTGTGGTCCATCACGTAGATTGTTTTTACTTTCATTATTTTCCCGTGGAGCCCTGGTGGAGCCCTGGTTAAGAGCTCAGCTACTAAGCAGACGGTCAACAGTTCAAATCCTCCAGCCGTTCCTTGGAAACCCTGTGGGGCAGTTCTACTCTGTCCTGTAGGGTCGCTAGGAGTTGGAATTGACTGTCTGGCAACAGGTTTGGTTGGTTTTATTTTACCTTATGTGAGTGATATAGTCATTAGCAAACCCAATGAGCAAAATATTTAATAAATAAAAAACTATTAATTTCCAATTCAATCACTCTGAAAACATTGGTGCATTTTCTTAGAAGAAAAAATGCACACATACAGCATCTTGTTCATGTACTCCAGCTCAGCATTACCCACACAGACTACACACACGTGTATCATCGGGGGCTTGCTTCTCTATCTCCGCACAGTCCCCTCTGAGACCTGAAGCCTGTGCTAGCACCCAACCCTGTGGTACGGCCTGGCTGGTCGCAGTGATGTCAGGGCCCTTCCCTCAGTGGGTTAAGAGACATTCTCCTCTGCTGTGCTGGATCCCTGGGAGATCTTAAAGGTGTTTCACTCCAGCACAAGGTATTTGTAGAGTGGTAAACTATTCTGCACAGTGCTGTCATGGTGGACATGTGGTGTTATGCATTTGTCAAAACCGATAGGGATGTGCTACACACAGAGAGAGTCCTGATGTAAACGGTGGGCTTTGTTAACTATCATGTATCAGTATTGGCTCATCGGTTGTAACAAACGTACCACAGGAATGCAAGATGTTAATAATAGAAGACTGTGTGTCAAGGGGAGCCCTGGTGGCACAGTGGGTAAGAGTTTGGCTGCCAACCAAGAGGTCGGCAGTTCAAATCCACCAGCTGCTCCTTGGAAACACTATGAGACAGTTCTGCTTTGTCCTGTAGGGTTGGTATGAGTTGGAATCAACTTGACAGTGACTGGTTGTTGTTTGTTGTTATGTGCAGAGGGGGAAACGAAGTATATGGGAGCTCCTTGTACTTTCTGTGCCATTTTTCCAGAAACCTAAAAATAGTCTACATAAAGGTGTTCTGCTTCTAAACAGAAGCAAAACTTTAAAATCCCACGTTAGCTCTCTAGCATGGGCATCTTCTCTCCGTGCCAAAAGGAAGCTCTCCCAGACTCTACCCCGTGTGATCCCCTCTTTTGTCTGGAAGTTTGGAAACGTTCTCTGTTTTTTTGTGTGAGAGGTAACCTGTGGGTTACAGAGGCTACCTCTGTTCTCAGGGAGCTTGTTGTCTGTCTGCACAGACAAACTGTGAATACCTGAAAGTCAGGTAGTGGAGAGCTCACAGGACTTACGTATATATGAGTGTGGGTGCTGTAGTGTGTGTGTGGTGGTGGTGGTGGTGGTGTTAGGTGACATCGAGTCAGCCCTGACTCACAGCGACCCCATCTACAACAGAACGAAACACTGCCCGGTCTTGTGCCATCCTTACAGTCATTGCTATGCTTGAGCCCATTCTTGGAGCCACTGTGTCAGTTCATCCCGTTGAGGGTCTTCTCTTTTTTACTGACCCTCCACTTTACCAAGCATGATGTCATTCTCCAGGGACTGGTCCCTCCTGATAACATGTTCAAAGTACGTGATGCAAAGTCTTGCCATCCTCACTCCTAAGGAGCATTCTGGCTGTACTTCTAAGACAGATTTTTTGGTTCTTCTGGTAGACTGTTGTATATTCAATGTTCTTCACCAATACCACAACTCAAAGGCAGCAGTTCTTCTTTGTTCTTCCTTATTCACTGTTCAGCTTTCACATGCATAGGAGGCGATACACCAATACACAAGGAACCCTGGTGGTGTAATGGTTAAGCACTCAGCTGCTAAACAAAAGGTTGACAGTTTGAATCTACCCAGTAGCTCTGTGGAAGAAAGACCTGGTGATCTGTTCCTGTAAAGATTGCAGCCCAGGAAACCCTGTGGGACAGTTCTGCTCTGTCACATGGGCTCACTATGAGTCAAAATTGACTAGATGGCATCCATCCAACAACAAAAACCAATGCACAGTCTGTATAGAGTTTACTAGAGCCTATATGTACATATGTATCTAAATATATGTGCATGCATACATGTACACACAAACACACGTGTGGAGACACTGAGTGATGACCTTCCCTTATGGTACCAGCCAAGGCTGCTGAGGGGAAATTTGGGGGACATGGGTTCTGAAGGATGGGCTGGATTTTGGACTTGTAGGTAGGAATGCCACTTGTAGCTGGCAGAATTGGCGACAATCAGGTGTTGGGTGCCAGAATCTAGAGTTTATTTTTGACTCCCTGAGGTCATTTTAGGTGACGATGACCTAAGATGGGGTGACTGATATCATTTTGATCGATTTCTTCCTAGTTTTTTTCTCTGTGACTATTCAAAAGTTTAATTTTCAGGGTATAAAAGTAACACATGTGGAAAACACAAAAAATAAAGGAAAAAGAGTTGAACATATTCCCTACTTGGAGATAACCACTGTTAACATTTTAATGCATTTCCTTAAAACCTTTTTTTTTTTTTTTTTTAATAGTGGACATGTATATGTATGGTAAGAGGGAGGTGATGCTGTGTGTCAGTGTGGCATCCTTCACGGGGCGTGCTGCCTTTGTGCCTGTACTCTTGGGGTTGGGGATAAAATCCCTACCCTTCTACATCAGGACACCATTGGCCTGTGTTTGGGTGCTGAAGCAAACCTTACCTGGTGGATGGAGGCATTTGAGCAGGTCGGAAGGGTCACTAGGCTTGTGTACTGGTAGCAAAATGTCTGTCATAGGCAAAAATTACCCCATATTCTCAGGGAAATAGTGGCAGATGAGTCCCAGCTTGGGAATTTGCAGACACCTTCTTCTGTCTTATTCCCGCAGCGAGACAGGAAGGCTCTCTCTCTCACAGATTTTACTTTAACCTGCGATGCATGGAGACCACGGCTGAATACAGCTAAGGCTTAACTCGCAATCCAGGGCTGGGCTCTTAGCTGTAGTTCTCATTCACTGCCAGCCTCTCCTTCTCAAGGGGAAGAATGTCTTTCTGGTTATCAAAGTATAAGGTGATCATTACTGAAAGTACTATAAAAATGGAAGAATAAAATAGTTATCCCAAGTCCCACAGTGACTGTTAATCATTCTGATAGATTTCCTCCTAGTCTTTTTCTCTGTGAATATTTAAGTTTATTATTTTTTTGATTATAAAAGTAACACGTAGAAAATACAGAAAAATAAAATAAGGAAAAATTATTTGAATATATTCCTTACTTTGGAGATATCCTCTGTTAGTTAACAAAAATCCTCACAACTGAACCAGTAAGCAACATTATGATAAGTGGATCGAAGTTGTCAAGGATTTCATTTTACTTGGATCTACAATCAGTGCCCATGGAAGCAACAGTCAAGAAATCAAACGATGCATTGTAGTGGGCAAATCTGCTGCAAAAGGTCTCTTTAAAGTGTTAAAAAAGCAAAGATGTCACTTTAAGGACTAAGGTGCACCTGACCCAAACTGTGGTGTTTTCAGTCACTTCATATTCATGTGACAGCTGGACAATGAATAAGGAAGACGGGAATAAGAAGAATCGATGCCTTTGAATTATGGTGTTGGCAGAGAATATGCAATATACTATGAACTTTCAGAAAAACGAACAAATCTGTCAGCCAGAATGCTCATTAGAAGCGAGGATGATGAGGCTTCGTCTCACATATTTTGGATATGTTATCAGGAGGGACCATTCCCTGGAGACGGACATCATGTTTGGTAGAGTAGAGGGTCGTGAAAAAGAAGATCCTCAAGTAGATAAACACAGTGGCAGCAACGTGGGCTCAAACATAACAACGACTGGGAAGATGTCTCAGAACTGGGCAGTGTTTCATTCCGTTGTACATAGGCTCACTATGAGTCGGAAGTGACTCGACAGCACTTAACAAGTTAACATTTTAATGCATTTCCGTAAAATCTTTTTTTCACAGATGGATATGTGTATGCAGTAAGTCCTGGGGTTAGGAACATCCGACTTGAGGACAACTCCTACTGCCCTTTAATATTATATAAATGTTCCTTTGAAAGCTTGAACCAACCCCCTCTTACGACAACTTTTGCATCACAATCACCTTCACTTGCTGCACACGCGGCTTTTAAATCGCTGAGAAGGCTTCGAGCCTTTCTTGTATTACCCACCCAGTAAGGCTAAATAAGAACTGTACGCACCTGTGCTGACTTACCCACACATTCGACTTAAAGACACGGGACGGATCTCGTTTGTAACCTGGGGCCTGCTTGTATACAGGGGTGGATTATCCAGTAGGCAAGGTAAGCAGATCGTTTTACCAGAGCATCTCTGAAATCACATGAGAAATCGTTCACTACAGATTAGTAAGTACGTACACGTAAGCCCATGCTGACCTTGCTTACCGGGTCATCCATCCCCGCCAAACCAAAACCAAACCTGTCGCTTTCAAGTCGATTATGACTCATAGCAACCCTATAGGACAGAGTAGAACTGCCCCATAGGGTTTCCAAGGAGCGCGTGGTGGATTCGAACTGCTGACCTTTTGGTTACCAGCTGTAGCTCTTAACCACTAAGCCACCAGGGTTTCCATCCACCCCAGCCAAGGATTGTAAATTTGAAAAGAGGCTTTGGTTCTGTAGGAAGGGAAGGTGCTGTGGGGCTGGGGGAGAGAGAGATGCCAGCCATACCTAGAAGCAAAGTTTTTGATGTAGTGAAAAAAAATGTGAAATTGTCCACGGCAGATGATCTGGTAAACAAGGCAAGCACTGTGCTTACTGCGCCTATTTGATAATCTGTCCTTGCCTGTGTGTGTTTGTATCTATGTATATATATATAATTTCAGTAAAATGAGGTTTTTTTCTGTATAGCTTATAATCTGTCCAGTTTTATATATTTTTAATTAGTATGGAAAATGCTTGTTATTCCAAACTGTATAAAAGTAAGTTAAATTGAGACTGAATCTGATAAATGGATGTATCATAGTTAACCTGATTATTCCCTCTATTTGACATGATGCTATGGTAGCCTACAGGGACACAATCCAGGAGTCACAAACAGAAAGGCTCACAGACCAAATTAAGATGATTGCATCATTCAGTTTTTGAATCAATTTAAACACAGAGAAGCAAGGGGAGGAGACAGGGTAGGTTAACACCAGGAGTAGATTAACCAGTAAGCATGGTGTGTACTGGCTTCAGTAAACAAGGTACCAGGGGCTTAATTGTGTTTACTTACTACTCTGTAGTGAGCAATTTCACATGGGGTTCAGCATAGATGAGCATTTTGACATATGGAAAACCAGGTGAAATTGTGCACTACGGATTAATTAAGTCTGTGAGTACCTTGCTTATCGGGTAATCTGTCCGTGGTACACACTTCACTCCACTGGGGTGAATAGTCCAGACTACCTGAATCCTGGTCCAGGCAGTGCACTGTGTCCTGTCTCTCTCGGCCATAGCAGCCTTCCCTGCTGATGGTGTGGTTACCAGGACTTCGTTTGAAATTGACGAGATTTAGGAGAGAGAAGGTGCCTGGAACCCGCACATCCTGGTTTTGTCAGAGAAATACCTAGCCACAGGTGTGCTCACTGACAGCCTCTGGAGCAGCCAGAGCTTTGCCTTGCCCGTCTTGGCAGATGACAAGTTGGGTCGGAATGAGTATCCCCAGTGGGTGGCCAATTTAGGATGCTTGTGAATACTGAATGACCACTTGAATGGAGTCTGTGATGAGTGCAGACAGTTAAGTGCTTGGCTTCTAATTGAAAGGTTGGTGGTTCGAATCAAGTCGGAGGCGCCTTGGAGGAAAAGCCTGGTGATCTGCTTCTGAAAGATCATAGTCATTGAAAACTCCGTGGAGCACAATTCAACTCTGACACACATAGGGTCGCCATGAGTTGGAGTCGACTCAGTGGCAACTCTTTTTTCCATGTTTTTATTTGAATGGGTATCACCAATGGGTGGCTAATTTAGTATGCTCATGAATACTGGGTGACTACTTGGTTCTTCCGCCCTTTATATCTTTGCTCAGAACACGTATGTTGTACTTCCTTTATCTATAGCTAACATGTCTCATAAGTTATATGCTTACCTATTATCTGCGCTTCATACATCGTATGAGTTTCATCCATCTCATTTGTTTTCTTGTTCTCTCTCTTATTGTCAGGTGCTTTCAGGTTGGCTCCAACTCATAGCGACCCTATGTACAACAGAATGAAAACGCTGCCTGGTCCTGCACCATCCTCACAGTCGTTGTTGTGCTGGAGCCCGTAGTTGCAGCCACCACGTCAGTCCATCGTGTTGAGGGTCTTCCTCTTTTTTGCTGACCTTCTACTCTAGCAGAACAGTATTCTAAGCACAAGAAACACGCATTACACCGGTGGCTTCCAATTTTTCATTATTATGTGTAATGTTTTGAGGGACGTCATTGTTCAGCAAGCTTTTTGAGTATTTCAGGATGGATTATCAGAAGTAGAGTCCTGGGGCTGAAGTAGTAACATTTGCAAGGATTTTAATTAATACTGTCGGGTTACTACGGACGAGCCATGTAGGGGAGAACTCCCACTGCAACTTTGCAAACACCCAGCTTGTGTCTTCTCCCCCAGCCCCACTGGTCCCCACCTTCCCTGCCTCTCTGTTATTCTCTTGTTTTACTTACTGAAATTTATTTTGGAATAGGCAGTACGTGCACAGAGGGCAAATATACAGTAGATATACAGAGATAGCCAGTTTCCCCTCTTGGGCACCAATTTCCTCACCTAGATGGAAACTTCCCTGGTGATTTTTATGTCCATCCAGAGATAGTCCATGGCGACATACAGACACTTGTGTGTGTTTTCCTTCTTTTTTCTTATGCACAAGTGCTAGTATACCACATTGACTTTTCAGTATTTTGCTCCTTTATATATTTTGGAGGTCTTTGCACATGAATGGAAACCCTGGTGGCATAGTGGTTAAGAGCTAAGACTGCTAACCAAGAGGTTGGCAGTTGGATTCCACCACCTGCTCCTTGGAAACCCTATGGGGCAGTTCTGCCCTGTCCTATGGGGTCGCTATGAGTTGGAATCGACTCGATGGCAGCGGGTATGGTTTTTTGTGTTTTTGCACATGAGTACTTAACTGCCCCCCTCCCCTGTGCCCCATGGCGGCTTGGTATTCTGTCATATGAATGCACTGTAATAATATCCTTGAAGGTGTAGTATTTTGCATGTGTGTGAATGTCTCTGTAGGATAAATTCCAGAAGTAGAGTTGTTGGCTTCAAAGGGAGTATGCATTGGAAAGTGTGGTAGATACTGGCAAAGTTACCTCCTTGGAGGAGAGATGCAAGTCCTGTTTCCCCACTGCCAGTGTTAGACTTCATCCTTGCCTCTCTGACAGATGAAACATAGTGTCTTACTGTAGCTTTAATTTGTGTTTCTCTTATAGGTGAGGCCCAGCACCTGTTCACTTGCTGAAGAACTGCCTTATTGCCTTTTCCTCACCATTGTTCGTATTTTGTGTCTTTTGCTGTTGGGTTGCTGGTCAATTTCTTATCTAATTTGTTGGAGCTCTTAATATATCAAGAGCCTAGTGGTTTGAGTTGCAAGTGATTTTTCTCACTTTGCACTTTGTTGGTAGTGTGTTTTGCCATGCAGAGTGTTTAAAAACAAGATTTGGTTGAGTTTATCTTTTATGGTTTCTAGGTTATGTGGCATACTTAGGCCTCCTCATTCAACTTGAAAACATGGGAGATTTCCCTCCAGTACAATTATGAATAAGGACACCTGGTGGCACAGTGGTTAAGAGCTGTGCTGGTAATGGAAAGGTCAGCGGTTGGAACCCACCAACTGCTCTTCGGGAGAAAGATGTGGCAGTCTGCTTCCCTAAAGTCTTCAGCCTCGGAAACCCTGTGGGGCAGTTCTACTCTGTCCTGTAGAGTTACTGTGAGTTGGAATCGACTCTGCAGCAGTGGCCGTGTTTACTCTTGTGGATATTTTTTCCATCCTTGAGTCATAGTCTTCAAGAGGGATGAGATAGGGCTCAGGGACCTGGGTGTCTTTCAGACCACAGGCTCAGGTAATTCTGCTGAAGGCAGTCCGTTTGTGAATCATGGCCTCAGAGTAAATGGGGGCATCCCCAAGTGATGAGTGGCTCAGGTTTTACATTATGGAAGGAAGAGCCAAGCTACTTTGTGTGTCACTCAGAGGAATAATTTTAACTCACTGGAAGCTAAGTGAAGTTGAGATTTGCTCGTCTCAAACTTGCAGGTGCACTTGAATTGCCTAGGCATTCTGTTAAAGTGGATTCTGACCCCGTATGTCTCGTACGCCGTGGGCCTCGGGCCCCCCTCGGGCCCCGTGGGCCTCTGACGCCCTAGGTGTCGGGTAGAGCCTGAGAGTCAGCCTTTCTAACTAGTTCCCAGGTGGTGCCATGCCTCTGGTTCATCGACCACACTAAGTAGCAAATGTCTACAATAGGTAGTCTTTTCTGTGATGCACAGATATCCTGGTGCTTTCTGAAGGTCGGTTCCTAAGCGTCCATTTATTCCCTGGAATTGACCAGGCATCTCAGGGCACCAGACACTGTTGACCTAACCAGCGTCTGGCTCAATACGACCACTGGGTTTTCTTTTTTCTGACCATTTATTTAGTTCAGTTTTTTTTTGCAACACTGGTCCTCTAAGCAGCAGCAGCAGCATCTGGGAACGTGTCAGAATTGCACGTTCTGGGGCTCTATCCCAGACCTCCTGAATCACAGTCCCTGGGTGGAGCCAGCACTCCAGTGTAACCAGCCATTCAGGTGGTTCTGATGTTTGAGAGCTATTGTTTTAAGGTTGTTAGCAGGTTTTGAGACAATGTAGTATGGTACTGGTGGGTATCAAGTGCTTCTTATATTTGGCTCATGGGCTATACCATTACCTTGAAACCAATGGAAGCTGATTAAAAAAAAAAGATATTTGGAAACTTTGGTAGACTTCTGTGAACTCTCCCAGCTGAGTAGAAATTAAGCTTAGATGTGATTACACTGGCTGAGAGCCACATCTCTGTGGATGTGTGTTTAGACCGGTGATGCCCAGCCTTTGGCTGCCCATTGGAATCGGCTGGGAAGGACTGACGCTCAGCCCCCTTCCTGAGGCCCTGATGTAATTGGTCTGGGGCACAGCCTGGGCATCAGTCCTTTATAAAGCTCTCCAGGGGATTCTACTGTTGAGCCAAATTTAAGTATTACTGGATTAAATGAATACATCCTTTGATTATTTTCTCTGTATATTTTTAATGTATTCTTAATTTGCATATAACTGTGTGTGTCTGTACGGTTCTGTGAATTTTGCCAAATGCACAGTGATGTAACCACTACCACAGTCAAGATGTCCATCACTTGATTTTTACTAATGCACTTTTGGAGTTTTTCTCCTTAAAATGACAGACTGAAACACATGGCCTTCCCTGGATATTTGTTACGATTTTTGCTACTGCTGCCATTCTTATTGCTGCTACTGCCTGAAACCCAATATCTTAACAGAAGGGCGAATTTCATCACTGTTTCTTAGCCCTTATCTGGTATGCAGCCTGGAGACACTTGTAGTCAGTGGTTTTCAGTTCTGGCTGCTCAGTAGACTCACCTGGGGAGCTTTTATAACTGTAGGTGCCCAGGCCACACCCCTGACAATTTAAGCCAGACTATGTGGGGGCGGGGCCCAGGTATTGGCTTTTGTAAAGCCATCCAAGTGTTTCTCAGGGCAGTCAGGCGTGAGAACCATGCTTCTCTAACGATTCTCTGATAATAGGGTTTCTATGAGGTGGAATATACTCAACGGCAATGGGCTGGGTTTGGTTGAGCTATAAGTGTTAACCCAGCCACCCCTTGGAAACCCTATCGGACAGTTCTACTCTGTCCTATATGATTGCTATGTGTCCAAATCAACTCGATGGCAACAGGTTTGGTTTGAGTTTTGGTCAAATGTCAGTCCCTGGGTGGTGCAAATGGTTAATGCACTTGGCTGCTAACCAAAAGGTTGGAGGTTCGAGTCCACCCAGAGGTGCCTCGGAAGAAAGCCCTGGAGATCTCCTTCTGAAAAATCAGCCCCTGACAACCCTATGGAGCACAGTCTGACACACATAGGGTCGCCATGAGTTGGAGTCAACTTGAAGGCAGCTGGTTGGTTGGTCAAATGCCATGGTTCTTGTCCATGTTCTCTGCTGCAGTTGCTCCTGATAGCTCATTTTTTCTTGTGTTACCAGTTTGGGTATGTTTTTGAAAAGAAGAGATCAAGAAAAATGACTTATTAGTGGATATGGATTGTTGAGGATGGTTAAATACTGTTCATACGCTTTTGTACTTTTGCCTACTTGTGGTAAAATACCACAGATCTCCGTGAATGTTTGTTTTGTCTCTCCTCTGTGGACAGAGTTGTAATCCCTTGGTTTGTAATCTCGCAGTCTGCAGGACTGCGGCGGTGAGTTTGTCCCAGTAAGTCCCCGTGATATGCCGTGCTTTTAATTGTGGGAGTGAGGTGACCTGTGAGGAATAACGGATGGGTGCTCTCTGCTCAGGCTTTGTAGACAATCCTTTTTTAACTTACCTGTTTCTAAGAGTAGAAGTAGTAATTGTAGTTTTTAGAAGGTGTTGTCTAAATAATTGATATTCAAGGAACATCCTTAACCTCTAGGAAATAATTGAAGGTTGGGTCTCATCTTCTGGCAGTTCTTAGCCTAGAAGCTTAGCCAGCTTACCCAGAGCTGCTCAGCTCCAGGAAAGCAGGGTAATACCGTGCTTTATGTAAGGCTTCTAAAGTGCTTTAAAGAAGAGTATCTCATTTCATGTTTAGGACAACCCCATTTTACGGATGAGGAAACCGAGCCCCGAGGGAGGAACTGATTCATTTGCTCAGTCACTCAGCTGGTCCTTACTCTTAGCTCAGAGTCTTAGATTGTTTACCTGGTGGTTCGTTAGGTTCATCCAGGAGGCTTAATGACAGATGGGAAGGTTACAAAGGGTGGTTTAAGCGGTAGCACCATCAAGTTCAAGCCTGATTGATTGTCTCCTTTATTCTAGGGATTTCTTGGTCTGAAGAGCCCTTTCCTTTTAGTGATGTTGGCGGGTGTCTCCAAAAATGTCTTACCCACTTCATTTTTGTCATAGTGACTCTCCTCCTGGACTCTTTGTTTTTGCCATTTGAATATCACCTCCATTCTTTTACCGAGAGCTTCAGAATAACACAGGGTTTATTATTATTTTTTATGATTGTCTGCTATGGAGCACCTGTGAGGACCTCTCCCACATTAGCCCTAATTCTTAGAGGGTACCCGCAATGTATTGCTATCATCAGTATTTTGCATTAGATGTCACATAACTTGTCCAAGACCTCGGAGCTCGAAGAGTTAGATTGGCACTCAAGCTCTGTCCCAGATGAATAAATTATTTACAAATTATGAAGTGGAAAGGCCTCTTCAGGGATGTGGAAGCAAATTCTTTCTCCAACCCACAGGGCCCTTTAGATCATCCTTCCTCCTCGGTTTTAGATTTGGGGTTTTAGTTTGATTTCTGTATCCACAGGGTTCGATATGCATTTCCTAGGAGGTAAAATGAGGTTAGTTTTACCTGTAAGTTAGGAACTTCAGTCTTCCCCTTCAACCTCTTTTGATGTGGGGGGAAAGCATACCTACTTGATATATTTAGGCCATTTTTGAGTGGATAAACCTAGGACCGTCACTCTGAAAAATGGTTATATGTTCTAAGAATAATTGGAATGTTTTTAAAAAAATATAAAGGACAAAACTACAGTAAGATACCGTCTCACCCCTCCCAAAATGGCAATGATCAAAAACAGAAGAAAACAAAAGCTGGTGAGGCTGTGGGGGGATTGGAACTCATACATTACTGGTGACACTGTGAAATGGTATAACCACTGTGGGAAATGGTATGGTACTTCTCAGAAAGCTAGAAGTAGAAATAATTTGTGATCCAGCAATCCCACTCCTAGGAACAAAAGAACAGTGATACGAATAGACATATGCTCACCTATGTTCATTGCAGCAGTATTCACAATAGCAAAAAGATGGAGACAACCTAAGTGCCCATCAAGAGATGAATGGGTAAACAAATTGTGGTACATACATATGACGGAGTATTACTCAATATGAAGAATACTGGGGAGTCCGTGAGTCATAACGTGGATGAATCTGGAGGATGTTATGCTGAGTGATCACAAAAAGACAAATATCATATGGCCCCACTATTATAAAAAGTCTAGAATAGATACACACAAAGGCAGCGTTCTTTGATGGCTACCAGGGATGGAAGGAAGAGGGAGGGGAATCACTTTCTAGATAGTAGATACTTGTTACTTTTGATGATGGAAAAGTCACTACCAAATATGATTGAAGTCACAACAACTTGACCAAGGTAAAGAAAGATACTAAGAAGTACATGAGAAAAAGGAACAATTACAGTAAATGCTATAAAGTATACAATTTTGCAACAAGAGTAAAAACCAAAAAATATGTGTATGGTTACATAGATAGATATGGATGCGTGTAGGTATAGGAAGGCATATGTGTGTAAATGCATGTGCGAGAGGTGTATCTGTAGGTGTGTGTGTATACACGTTTGTGTGTGCTGCACGTATATATAACAAACCAAGGAGTGTTGGTGGTACAGTGGTTCAGATGCTCAGCTGCTGACCAAAAGGTTATCGGTTTGAACCCACCAGCTGTCCCATGGGTGAAAGATATGGCTGTCTGCTTCTGTAAAGATTTGCAGCCTTGGAAACCCTATGGGGCAGTTGTACTCTGTCTTATAGGGTTGCTATGAGTTGGAATCTACTTGACTGCAGTGGGTTTGGGTTGTTTTTTTTTAAATGAATCACATAGGGGGCACAGTTATGAGCCATTCTAGATATATCCAAGCAACTGGCAGGATTGGCTTAATGGGTTAAAAGACTTGACTAAATTGTCTCAGGGGACAATTTAGTCAGTTGGCACAACATAGTTCACAAAGATAACGTTCTACACTCTGGTTTGGTGAGTAGCATCTGGGTCGTAAAAGCTTGCAAGTGGCCATCTAAGATAAAACTGTTGGTCTCCCTCAGATGGAGGAAAAGAGAACAAAGGAAATCAAAGACTCAAACTAGTCTACAGGACTAATAGCCTGCATGAATATTGGCTTCTTCTGACCTGAGACCAGAAAGCTAGATGGTTCTTGGCTACCACTACTGACTGTTCTGACTGGGTACACAATAGAAGGCCCCTGAAAGAATGGGAGAAAAATGTAGAACAAAACTCAAATTCTTAAAAAAAAGTCCAGACCTACTGGACCAGTAGAGACTAGAGGAACCCTTGACACTATCCATGTAATATACCCTTTGAACTTAAAGCTATTTCTTCAGGTCACCTTTCAGCCAAATTATACATTGGCTTATAAAATAAACAGCATCACTCCTGAGTAATGTGCTTCCTTAAACAATTAACGATATGAGACCAAAAGGTCGACATTTACACAAAAGCAAAGATGGGAAGACAAGAAGGGAAAGGGAAGCTAGATCAATGGAAACAGGACAGACAGAATGGAAATAATAAGAATGCTGACACATTGTAAAAATTGTAACTAATGGAACAATTTGTATAAGAATTGTTAAAGAGAAGCCTAATTTGCTGTGTAAACTTTCACCTAAAACACAATAAAATATTATTGAAAGAAACAATCAAGAGGAAAATATATCAGATTTGATTTACTCTGTAGAGAAGGTAAGTGCTTTATAACCTGGCAATTACAATAGTAAAGAACCTTTGTTCTTCAAGGGAAGGACAATAGGCCTTAGAGTACCCTGGAGCTTACTTCTCACTGTGGTTTCAGGGTGATTCAGTTGTTGAAATTTGCAAATGGAATTAACCCTGGGGAGTGAATGCCAGTGGAATCTAAATTTTAAGGCTAACCGCAGTTGTTTTAGCACACCTGCAGGCGAAGATTGGGTGACTTTCTGTCTCTGCCCAATCCCTTCCACACTTAGTCAGATTATAAGCAGACAGTTTGGGGAACATATAAAATGAAATTTCCCCCGGACACCTGCTAACTCAGAACCGAAGCCACTTCTGAAGCCCGCATTTCTGCCAAAGATTAGGCAGGCTGGTAAAACAAATGGTAACACACGTGAGGAACATGCTTCTTAGGTCAGTCAAGTACTTGGGACCAGATGGGCAGCCCCAGCCCAAAGGCCAGAGGATAAGGCAGGAAGGGACAGGAAACCTGGATGAATGGACACGGGAACCCCGGGTGGAAAGGGAGAGGGTGCTGATAAAACGTGCGATTGCAGCCAGTGTCACAAAACAATTTATGTGTAAATTTTTGAATGAGACGCTAATTTGCACTGTAAACTTGCACCTAAAGCACAGTAAAATTAAAAGAAAATTCTGTTTAATGAAAGTAACTGGTATTTAAGAAAAAGGAATTCCAAGGCAGTGCTGGTAGAACAAAGTGTGGGTTATTGGGAGTATTTTATTAGGATGTTGGGAGTGGGAGAGGGTTGTCGTGTTAAATGACACATATGCCCAGATTGGGTGGTGGATGTTATTGGTACCCTGACCCACTGTGCCTTGAATAGTCTTCACGGTGGTGATGGCAGCATTCTAACAGATGTGTCACCGAGTTGGCCCAAGTCCAGAAAAGGACAGCACACATGACTGTGGTTTTAGCATACCTTCAGTGGGAGGTGATGCTCAGGAGGTTAGGAGTCTGCACCCTGTTTCAGATAAGGACCTTACAGAGGGCGTGATTACAGTCAGCATCACTGGGAAGGGTATGAGTGAGCTTGTCTGTCAAACCCCTGAGCCTTAGCATTAGTGGGCACCTGTGAAACTGGCAGCTCGGTGTGTGGTGGGTGGTTACCCAAGGAGGGCATTACAGAGTATGAATCACTTGGACACCTAAGCATCTACCCGGCATGAAGCACTTGTTGGGAGAGATTTAAAGAAGTTTAAGGTATATTCCTTGCTATCCGTCCGTTCATCTGTCCATCCATCCATCTGTCCAGCCTTGCATTTGTTTGTTTTACTTAATATTAACCGAAGGCCTATTATGTGGCATGCCTTAGTTATATAGTCCCAACCCTCAAAGAATGTTCCATAAAATTGGGGGTGGGAGACCTAAGAACCGATTACTGTAAAATGATGTGGTATGTGTACAGATATGATTATATGTACATGTGTATATCGTATGTACTAATATGTGTTATTTATCCTAGAATACGTTATGTACAGAGGTGAGGAACCTAACCCTTTCTTGGGTGGGACAGGTGATCACAAAAGGCTTTCTGAGGAAGTAAAATGGGAGTGTTAGCCATAGCCAGATTTCTGGGGAACCATGGTGGGTGGTGTTGAGGTGGGAAGACATTTCAAGGGCTGTAGTCTTAGTTCTCTACTGTTGCTGTAACAGAAATACCACAGTGGCTTCAACAAACAGAAATTTATTTTCTCACAGTGCAGGAGGCTAGAAGTCTGAATTTAGGGTATTGGCTCTAGGGGAAGGTCCTTCCCTTCAGCTCCTGCTTTCTGGTTCCTTGGAGATCTCCATGTGTCATGGCATCTATCTTACCCCATCTCATGCTTCTTTCACTTGCTTGTTTAATCTCCTATATTTGGAAACTCTGGTGGCACAGTGGTTAAGTGCTACAGCTGCTATCCAAAAGGTCAGCAGTTCAAATCCACCAGACGCTCCTTGGAAACCCTATGGGGCAGTTCTACTCTGTCCTCTAGAGTTGCTATGAGTCAGAATTGACTCAGTGGCAATAGGTTTGGTTTGGTTTATCTCAAAAGAGGTTGACTCACCCTATACTATGAGTTGGAATCTACTTGACTGCAGTGGGTTTGGGTTGTTTTTTTTTTAAATGAATCACATAGGGGGCACAGTTATGAGCCATTCTAGATATATCCAAGCAACTGGCAGGATTGGCTTAATGGGTTAAAAGACTTGACTAAATTGTCTCAGGGGACAATTTAGTCAGTTGGCACAACATAGTTCACAAAGATAACGTTCTACACTCTGGTTTGGTGAGTAGCATCTGGGTCGTAAAAGCATCTCATTACCATAGCAAAGACAACCCATTCCCAAATGGGATTATAACCACAGGCATAGAGGTTAGGATTTATAACACATTTTAGGGGGACATAATTCAACTCATACAGCCATGAAGTGAGAAAAAACTTGCGGAGGACCAGGAGCTGGACTTTGGAACTATAAGGAGCTCAGTGTTATTGGGAGTATTTGGAGTGGTGACATATTTGAGGCATTAGCAAGTGCCAGAATATGGCAGGCCTCTTCACCTTGAGGCAGCAGTTGAGATTTGACCCTGAATGGTTTGGACGGTGGATTCACAGGGTCAGAGTATATGACTGAGTTGGAAAGACAAAATTAATGTACTTATGAGGGAAATCACCAAGGAATCTAGGCAACAGGAGTGCCAAGATAAATTCATATGTTCCTAATGGGATATGGAGATATTTCCCTAATCTTTTACATGTGGCAACTCAGTGCTGTCCCACCCATGTTTGCTGGGGTCACTGTTGATGACAGAACAGAGTGATGGATGTTGTTCCTATGCACACTATAGGTACCAGGCCATGAGCTTGTGAAGTATAAATTAAGAGGATGACTCAGATTTCTGGCTGGGCTTGGTGAGATGCCTCGTGTGTGTTTCCCTGACTGTAGGGTGAAAGCTGGCCAGGGGGAGTACAGGTGAATCAAGAATTGCCCTTTGTAGGCCCATCACAAGTGAAGTGATCAAATCAGTTATCAGAAGCCTCCCAACACCAAAAAGTCCTGGACCAGATGGCTTCACTGGGGAATTCTACCAAACATTCAGAGAAGAATTGACACCAATTCTGTTTAAACTCTTTCAAAAGATAGAGAAGGAAGGAATACTCTCTAATTCGTTTTATGAAGCAAACATAACACTGGTACCAAAATAAGACAGAGATACCACAAGGAAAGAAAACTACAGGCCATTATCCCTTATGAATATAAATGTAAAAATCCTCAACAAAACACTAGCAAGTAGAATCTAAGAACATGTTAAAAGTCATACACCGTGACCACATAAGATTTGTTCCCGGAATGCAGAATGATGTGCTTGGTAACTATTGACTATTGTTATTATTGGCCACTGTCTTTGCCTAATTTCATTTATCCCTCCCCATTCTGGTACTTCTTTCTCCTGACTTTCTTCTCCCTTTCTCCTGTTTCTGGCCTGGAATTTGCCCTGTAGACTCTTGGACAATCTGGCTTTTCTGGTTTTGACCTAGGAGGTGCTCTGAAGGATATATCTATATCTCTTTTTTGAGCTTTTCTTGCCCAGACAATAATCCCTGCCAACTAGTCCCAATCCTGGGGTCTCAAGTGATGTTGGCCCACCTGACTGGAACCTGATTTGCCCAGGTACCCCTTATGTGTGGAGTGGGGGCGAGGGATTGAAATGGGAAGAGAATGAGCCAAAGACGCTCAATAGTATTCTCATTCATATACTGGTTGTCTTCTTGAAATGTTTTGTAAACATTGGATTTTCATTGAATCATATTTTGGTTTGTTTAAGGTGTGTCAGTGTAGAGTAGTAAAGTCTGTAAATCTGTGGACTCTGTGTGGTCAGTTCCAACCCCACATACAACAGAACGAAACTGCCCAGTCCTGTGCCATCCTCACAATCGTTGCTATATTTGAGCCCTGGGCTCCACGGCTTGGCTTGGCCTAGGACATGTGTACTGAAGCAGAGTCCTGAAGCTTCTTCAGAAACACAAACACAGCAAGGCTGTCTGTTGGGAGGAGATGAGTGTTAGGAAGGCCATCATAGGTGTCTGCTGCAGGGACAGGCTGACTGAAGTGTTCTCTGTCCAGTTCCAAAGCCTTGTCATCCAAATGATGTCTCCTTTAGAGTTGTTCTCTGAAAGCAGTGTTTAATAGCCTTGACTGCCAGGAAGCCATGATCCTTCTTTTTTGCCTGTCACTGTTGAGGCATGTGACTTTGCTCATGTTGCCTCATTGTTCAGAAACTCAGTATCTCAACAGTCCCTGGACAAGAGGGCTGGACTGTACTAAGCTAGCACATATTTGCTGAGTGCCTTCTATGCCAGGCTCTGTGTCAGGGGCTGGAGATACAGTTATACGCAGTGTACACTTGGTCTCTGCCCATATGGGGCTTCTGACTAGCGGGAGACATAGGCATTCATTAAATGGGGAGACAGATGTGACATGAAGCTCTATCACATGCCTGGCTCGTATAGTAGGGCCTTGGCAGATAGTTGTGGAATGATGTGGAATGAATTAAATATTTGCACAAATCTATTTCAGCTGTGCTCAGTGCTGCACTAGGACGCCAATAGGGCATCTACAGGGAGGATTATGAGGCGTGGGTGGGGCCTTGGAGAATGTCCACGTTCAGAGCCTAGGGCTGGTGTGAAGGGAGGGTGGGCCCTGAGCTCCTTTCAGCCTTGGTGTTCTTAGAGGTAATGGGGCATCATGCTGGATCCCTTTATGCTCCATGTAAAATACAAGATGGGTTACCTCTTATACTCTGTACAGTCATCATTTGTGTTGTTAGAGTGGGTTAATCTCCACTTCATCCTGTTCTAAGTTAAAGGATGCAAACTTCGCATTCCTTAATAATATTCTTCGTTCCTCCAGAACTTTTTAAAACTTGTGGAAGGATCTTCACAGTAACAGGTGTACCAGGTGTTCCAAGGTCAGCTCCATGCCCCTTCCCTGACTCTTACCCCCTCCAGCTCTTGCTGCCCTTCCTCTGAACATCCCAGCTCTGGTGGTCTGTGCCTCCCACAGGGCTTCTGCCTCCCCAGCCGAATTTCTGTGAGTCTTTTCATAAGATTGTAATTAATAATAAGCAGAAAGGAAGGCATGGGGTTGGTCTTATATTCCTAGAACAGCCTATCACCATAGACACCTGAGAGAAGAACCTGCAGGGAATGACAAGGAAGGGCCACGTTTTCCCGAAAACAACAGACACTGAATTCTCTGTAAAGCCTTGACTGGGCTCCACGTTCAGATCTGCTTGGGAACATTTTTCACTTCCTGGAGCGTCCATTCTGAACCCACCCTCCACTGCCCCACCCCACGCTTCCTCTTCTGTCCCTTCTCCTTTTCTGAGCATCTACTCTTTTGGGAGACATACCCAGTAAAAACACATTTGAGTAGAAAGAATTACCAGGAAATTCACAGCCTAGTGTTTCCACAGTGAGTTGGAATAGACGTTGATTAACGGCGTCACGACAAGTTAGCTTTGTTCTGGTTTTCCTTGTTGCTTATCCACAGTGGCAACACAGTGATTGCGTTTATAGCTCTGTTGAGTCAGGGGAGATTTGGGGATGACATTGGGAGCAGTTCACGATGTGTGTTATGTGTTTTTTTGTATTGACTGATATGTTAAAAAAATCGGGGCTGAAAAACAGTGCATTTCTTTTTCGCTTCCATCCATAAATTGCCTGTTTCAATGAAGATTAAGTTAAAAAAAAAAAAAACCCACATTCTTCTGTGGAGGGGGAAAGAGCAGAGGGGAGGGGGAGGATAGGCTAACAGAATGGGGGACTTTTGCAGTGAGCAACCTCTCTTTAACCTTTCCTTTGCATACTTAGTGTCTCTTGCCCAACTCTGTGTGTGTGTGTCCCGGGTGCTCTTGCCTGAGTTTTTTTGGCAGGGTTCCAGGTACAGCAAAGCTGCAAATCTTTTGCAAATTTGCATAGCCCTTTTGTGCTCAAGTGAATCAATAATGAACAATTGTTCCCTGCTCTTGGACAGAAGCCTGGAATCCATATCGCTCGGTGTGCACTGGGTAATCACCATCTCAGGACTCTTGTACGGGTCTAACCTGGCTGGGGTACTTTGTTGGTGCCTTGTTCCAACTAGGCACTAATATGTGTTGAATAGAGACCCAGAAGTTGAGGCTCTTTGTATCCTAACTGATCTTGTCAGTTTTTCAACATGCTTTGGAAAGCACCAGGTGGGGCTTGTCTATGTCTACTAATCCCAGGTCTTTGGAATTTTGTTTTGTCTGTATACTCTGCAGTGGAGCCCTCATGGCACAGTAGTTAAGCACTTGGCTGCTAACCAAAAGGTTGGAGATTCAAACTCACTAGCTGCTCCATGGGAGAAAGGTATGGCAGTCTGCTTTTGTAAAGATTTACAGCCTTGAAAACCCTATGGGGCAGTTCTGCTCTGTCCTCCAGGGTTGCTACGAGTTGGAATTGACTTGATGGCAACGGGTTTGCTTTTGGTTTCTATACTCTGCTGGTTCTGTGAAGCAGGAGAGCCAGGCATGTAGTTTGTTAGTTGGGCCAGAACATTCAGGATGCCTGGAGACTGGATGAAGTGGAAACAGCTGTTTCTGCTTCTGGGGGAAGAGAAGGTCCTCTGATATTGAGGTGGTAGACTGGTCTGCCTGGTAGACTGTGTGGGGAGGAGGCAGGCACTGATGTCAGTCCTCACAGTTTCCGAGGGGGGCTCTTTTCAGACCTGCTGGTGATAAAGAAAAGTAGTTGCTGCAAATCACCTGACTTTGTTGCAATAGATTTTTTTTAAATTTGTTGCGCTTTAAGTGAAAGTTTACAGTTCAAGTTAGTTTTTCATACAAAAATTTATACACACATTTATGTGACCCTATATAGAGCACTCCCTATAATGTGACAGCATACTCCTCCTTTCCACCCTGTATTTCCCAGGTCCATTCAACCAGCTCCTGTCCCATTCTGCCTTTTCATCTTGCCTCCAGACAGGAGCTGCCCATTTAGTCTCCTGTGTCTACTTGAGCTAAGAAGCACACTCTTCATGAGTATCATTTTATGTCTTATAGGCCAGTCTAATCTTTGTCTGAAGAGTTGGCTTCGGGAATGGTTTTAGTTTGGGGCTAACAGACTGTCCAGGGGCCATGTCTTCCAGGGTTCCTCCAGTCTCAGTCAAACCATTAAGTCTGGTCTTTTTACTAGAATTTGAGTTCTGCACCCCGTTTTTCTCCTACTCCATCAGGGACTCTCTGTTGTGTTCCCTGTCAGGGTAGTTGTTGGTGGTAGCTGGGCACCATCTAGTTCTTCTGGTCTCAGACTGATGGAGTCTGGTTTATGTGGCCCTTTCTATCTCTTGGGCTTATATTTTCCTTGTGTCTTTGGTGTTGAAATAGGTTCTTGCTGGGGACCTCCTCTTTGAGAATGAGCCCGACAGGTGAGCTGGGGTATGGCTGACCTGCCCCTGTGCAGGATCCATGGAGTAGATGTCAGATCGTGGTCAGAGATTTTGTTGTCGTGGTTGGTTTGCTTTTCTTCTGATGGGACAGCAGCTCTTTGGATTCAGGCCTCTGCTTTCCCAGTATCAATTTTGGTTATTTCATTTCTTGCCCCACAGTTGTGAACTAGTGAGATGTTTTTGAAAGGAGAAGCAGAGGGAACGAGTCTGGATTTTATGGCGTCTCAGGAGACAGTCTTCCTGGCATCACTTGGTTGTACAATTTGTTCTTCCTTCCCAGCCACGAGCACCGGATAGAGAGGCTCTCTTAGCATACACACAGGTCAGGGTCTGAGTGGCTCGTCAGGCTGTCTTTGCACTAAGGCCAGTGTGGATGGGAGGTGAGACCAGATAGTCGCTGGCCATGTGGCCAAGGGGAGACCCTCAGGGCAAGTGGAGCTCTGAGAACTGTCTCTAGCAGCCACGTGGCCGATGATGAAGCTCAGCTTTGAGAGCATTTGCAGACTAGAGCAGTAACAGAAAGGAAGTCCTCCTGGTAATGCGATGCACAAAGCCCAGGAGGAGACATGCAGCATTCCATTTGACAAGTCCTTGATCTATACTAATGCAGTTTGTTTGCAAGGTCCTGCAGACAGTGTATGTAGCTCTTCAGAACCTATTCATGACCCAGGAAGAGGACAGTGTTAATCAGGGCCCAGGGCAGAAAGAGGATAAAGAAGCAGCACTGAGAGACTGGACCTAGCCACTTCTCAGAGAAACTACTACTTCCTATGTGGGGAGACTAGCTGGTAAGATCTCAGTTATTATGGATCTATACATGTTTGTAAGGTACTGTTTACTCCATAGGTCATTTATTCTGGGTTTTTTTTTTTTTTTAATTTTGTCAGGTAGCTTTTCATATCTATGACTTGTTGAAGAACATGTTCAGTGGTCGTAATATAGACTTGCTAAAATCTGGGGAAACCCCAGCTGGGGTGTCAAAATTGTTGTTCAGGTAGGATCCTGCTATACCACTATACAAAGGGATTGGCCCTCAAGTGGCTAGGATGGTATTGACCCCAGGGCTGCCTCAATGCCTTTGTGCTTGTGTTTGAATGTACACACACGTGCCCACACAAACATACACTCACTTCCTTTCCCTTTTCCCCTTTGTTTCTATTGTCATCTTTAATGGGAATGGTGCCGGATTCTGACATGGTTCCTCAGCTTCCTCATTACCTCCTGACCACCTGTGTAGTAGAGATAAACACTAACCTCTGTTTATTCTACTTATCTTATTTAAATGTTGTAGATGTATGCTGGGAGTACTGTAAAGGGATGTGTAACTACAAGCCAAAGGGAACATAAAGGGCCTGGAGGTGTTCAGAGCCTGCTGTGCTATGCACGCCTCTGACTGTGCTTTCACATCTTCCTTTCTGGTGTTGGCCCAGTCTCATTTTATACAGATGTTTGAAAGGTGTGAGATTTCTTCTTTAGACCCTACCAAATTTGTCTGCATCTTCATTGGAAGGACTTCAGCAATCTACAGAATGGAAGCCAACCTGATAAATTTCAGACCCTCATCCAGCTGTTACTGCCAGTCTGGTTGTGAAATTTTACAGGACCATGGGCAACTGTGCAATGTTGAAATATGTTGCATCTAAATTCCTTCCTACCCATTGCATTGCTAAGTGAATTAAAAGGGCATGGACCGGTAGTGATCAGGAGGTCTAAATCACATTTTGAGTTTGCCTAAACAGCATTTGTTGGTTTTCTGCTAACCGTAAAACATTGTGTGTGAAGCCGTTGGAGTTGCAGAAGTATAGGGAGCTTGCATCCAACTGGAGACTCTACTGTGAAAGGGTAAGTAAAAGTACAAGGTCCGATATAGATGGCAACTAGTACAGATAATGGATTTTGGTTAGAGAAGATGAGAGAACCATGGTGCTCAGTGCCTGCCCTAGGGGATTAGGACTCCAGCCTGAGCCTAGATCAGGCTGGATTTGAATAAGAAAGAGAGCAAGGGATGAGCATTTCAGACAGGGGAATGATAGACACAGGTGTGGAGGTGGGATTAGGTGAGGCATATTGGGGTACGGCTGTACCTACTCCTGTAGCAGTAGGTTCGTACAAGTCTTAAGGGAATAGTGGAAGATTGAAAGGTAGAGAAGGGCAGGTATCATGATGCTTTGGATAATGCCCCAAACCTGTTGCTGTTGATTCGATTCTGACTCATAGTGACTCCATAGGATGTAGTGGAATGGCCCCATTGGGTTTCCATGGCTTTACCTCTTTACAGAAGCCAGCTGCCAGATCTTTCTCCTGAGGAGTGGCTGGTGGGTTCGAATCTCGGAACTTTCAGTTAGCAGGCAAGTGCTAAACCACTCTGCCACCAGGGTTCCTCCCTTTGGGTTAAAAAAAAAAAAAAAAAAAAAGGCCTAAATTGGCTTAAACATTAAAGGCAGTGCTTTGACTCAGTAACTAAAAAACTCCCACTTTTCATTTTACAGAAATGGTTCTCTAGGGTTTGTCTGTCTTCGTCTCCCTAGCTTTTCTCATGTTCACAAAATGGCTGCTAGCAGCAACCAGGGATACACTCTTCTTTGTTCACATGCATAATTATCAGACAAAAGACGTGAGCTTTGTTCTGATTGGACCAGTATTAACCATTATGGTGGCCAGGGAAATGCTATGTGCTTAGGCCAGGGCCTATGCTCATCCCAGAACTAATCAGAAAAGGAATGAGATGATGCTGATTGTCTTACGCCAGTTACCTCTGGAGTTTAGTTTAGGGCCAATACCACCCAAGTCTTGTGGCTGCTACATAGTGGTTTCCCAAAGGAAAATCTAGAAAGGTAGAAAGGAATGAGAGGGTAGAGGATGGGTTAACAATAAAAAACATCCACTCCAGGGCAAAATTACAGGTGACTTTAAAATAAAATAAAATTTTTATTTTATTTTGAATCCTAGAGTAAGTCACCTCTGGTGATTCTACTTTGTCCTATAGACGATCCACTGGGGATTATTATATTATTTGTCATGTCCTTGATGATAAGAATGTTAATGGTTTGCCACTGGCCTTAACCATAACCTGGTAAGAGGTAAGTGTTTCAGAAGAGAGAAGGATGATTCATGGATCAAGGATACAATGATGCCATTTTTGGGAAACCGTAATGTTTTTCTGTGGCTGGGGCTCTGGTCCTTAATTACTAGGAGGTAGAATGAAAATGCAGTTTCTCACCCTTTCACCAGGGATTCTGATCAGTAGGTGGAATGTGGTCTGGGAATCGGCATCTTGATCACCAACTCCCTAGGTAGTTCTGATGGTGGTGATTGAAAGACTGGCCTGGATCACGGGGTGTGGGTGCAGGGCTGGGGTGGTCAAGGAAAGAGGCTGCAAATGTAGGCGAGGTAGGGGAAGAACCAGAGTCTGGGAAGAGTGGCCAAGGAGGCTGAGAAAGGATGGAGGAGAGTTTCTGGGTCTGAGTGACCAGCGGGATCCTGTAGGGAGGGAGGACAACTGACAGAGGAACATATATATAATCTCCAGCAGAGCATATGTGGGACAGGAAGTAATATCTCAGCCATGTTTTTGAACAGCTGAGCTAAAAAACATCTTTCTAGAATAAGACTCTTGAAATAATAATCACTTGGCTTTAAATGTATACAACTGAGAATTCAGGTTCCAATCTCCAAGTACAGTTCTTATTCAACTGGCGAGCCTTCCAGGTGGGAATTATTGTGTTAATACAATGATTGTGGAATGTACTTAAGTAACCTTGGAGGCCATTCTAAAGATTGCTTGATTCATTATTTAGGAATAGGATTGATTTAAGACTAAATGTGTAATACTGAATCTCTATTTGGGGAGAATGGCTTCTATACAGTTAAGGATATTTGGAGGGCCACTTAAGTTAGGGCTCCTTTCGTAGAATCATTAAGACTTGGCAAGACACTTTTTCTTCCTCAAGCAGTTCTTGGCTTATTCTGAAAGCTGGGTTCTTAGAGTGAGCTGGGTTCTCCATCTCACAGACAGTGTACTATATAGATTACAGTTCCTACTTCCTGTGCGGTGACACTTTTTACTTAACCTGGTATTAAAATAGGTCCTAGGTTTCAGACTGGCTGTATGCTTAGTTTTTACATTATTGTTTGAGTCACCCTAGTGACCAGTGCAAGCTCAGTGGAAATGACTGAGATTATATAGGCAAAATTACATATCCCAGAGTTGTGCTTTTCAGTATAGCTTATAATTGCCTTGTGTCTTAATTGTGTTTAATAAAAATTCACTAGTTAAGTTTGAAAATAAAAAGCTACCAAGCAGTGAAGCGTAAGAGCGTCTTCTTCCTTGACATTTAGCAAATTATTATTTTAAGCAGTAAAGTGTGGGTTGATAGAAGGTATAGGAACATTCACTTAAAAATATTGCCATAGCTGCTCAGTTAACACGGGGTTTCTCCGTCTTGGCACTGTTGACATTTTGGGCCAAGTAATTCTCGTTGTGGGATCTGTCCTGTGCATTGTTGGGTATTTTTAAGCATCCCTGGCCACTACCCACTAGATACCAGTACCCACCTCCCCGCCCCCAATTTTGACAATCAAAAATATCTCCAGACATCATCAAGTGCCTCTTGGGGACCAGAATTACCCCTGGTTGGGAACCACTGAGTTAGCATAGCCAGGAAAACTTTTTATGGATTATATTTTTACTTTGCTGTTAATCTGTCTTTTGAGAATTTTATTTTTTCTATTAAAAGTTAAAGCTCACTAGTGTTTTCCTGGCCTACGTTTCGAAAGCCTGTATTTTAATGAGTTAATGTGATATGTATATATATCACACATACTCATTGTGATCGAGTCAATACTGACCCATAGTGACCCTATAGGATAGAGTAGAGCTGCCACATAGAGTTTCCAAGGAGCACCTGGTGGATTCGAACTGCCAACCTTTTGGTTAGCAGAAGTTGCTCTTAACCACTACGCCACCAGGGTTTCCAGTATATATATATATATATATATATATATATACACACACATACTCACATACATATATATACACATATATATGTATATAACTTTTTATATGTATATAAAACTGGGTTGCCTTTCTTTATAAACAAATAACAGGCACATTATAGAAAACTTGTCTAATAATTGTTGGGTCGAAAAAGGTTGAACCAAGATACAGTGCCACAAGTAATTTACTACAATGGTAGTTTCAATGCCTCTTTGACAGATTTATGTTGCATTTTCATCTTATTATTTTTAAAATAATGACAAAATTGATACATATTACAAGAAAATTCACACGATACAGATGTGTTTAAAATGCCGCTTAAAATTCTCTGTCCTCCCACCTTTTCCTCCTTCTTCCTCAAGACTGTTACTAATTTCACGTGTATCATTTTTGAAGCCTTTTAGAAAATGCAGGTAGAACTACACTGATGCTCGTATTTTGTTACAGTATCGATGCAGTATGGAAGGGAATGAACGCTTGCCTGTTCGCCCGCCTTGCCTTATGCTCTGTGTTACCTCATATGATTTAGGTGGAAACCTGCTTCCTCATTATTTGTAAAATGCTTTTTAAAATACTTAAGTTGTCAAGAGAAGTTATGTAAAAGATGCTTTGGTTTAATAGCTATTGTTTATTTTTTGTGCTCAGCGATTAGCTGTGATAAATACCTTTTAATCTATTTTTATTTATTGCTGAAGTAGCATAATAGATTCAGGATTTTATTATTTTCTTGCACTAGACATGATGGAGGATTTCAGAGAATTCAGTTTTTGGATGGAAAGGCAGTCAGTCAGTGGATGCACTCGGTTACACATTATCCAGGATCAGTCTAGATGCTAATAGAAATCAGTACAGCAGATATTTGTGGAACGGTTACAGTGTACGGGACACTTTAGTGTCAGAATGGCTCTTTAACCCCCCCACCCCTGCAGTACCACCATGGCAGAAGAAAAGAGGACATTTGTTTCAGGAAATGCAACGACAACTTGGAGTATGACTAGAATTTCTGTAGATGAGATTCCTTGGTCTAGGGTGAAGAAATGAAACCTTCTGTACCAGCTGTTGATACTAGATATAGAACTTCAAGTTTTAAACCCTACTTATATCACACAGCTATGGTTTCAACTGGAGATGAGTTAGAGATGGAAAATAAATATACTATTAGGAAAAAAAAAGACTAAAACATTAGTAAACTTTGATGGATGGAAATATTCAAGAAAATGGTAGACCTTTGAATAAGCGGAATAGTTTCTAGGATGGTGGGGTGGTTATATTTTAAAGGCTTTAAGTGTTTACTAGTAGAAATGGTAAAGGAAAAAGTTTGACTTTATCAAGGCCAGGAGGGACTGTTTTCTAGAAAGAGTGGAAAGACTGGGATCCCATCCTGGCTGAGCTGAGGGGATGGATTGCCCAATAGCCAGATGTCATTTTCTTCACCTAACAGTGAGGTGCACCCAGAAGATTTTTAAGGTCCTTCCATGGGATTCTGTTTCGCAATAAGGGAGTATCACTTACATGACAACTTTGTGCCTGGTTCCCAAATTCATCACCCAGCAAGACTTCTGGAGACTTCTTTCCAGGTGTGGGGAAGACTCAAGGTTTTGGCAGAGATGTGGATTTTTAAAAATCTTTTACACTGTGTATGTTATGAAAAATTGACAGAATTTTGAAGTTTGTAAGCTCTCTCTGACTTAAAAAGAGTACCCTTCCAAATAGTGTGGAAATTATGAGATCTCTTCCCCTGAGATTCTCAGCCTACTCTTGGGATGATCTTTGTTTACTAGTGAAGGCATTCAGACAATCATCAAAAACCTGGAGGCACACCCTTTCAGGTGCGGGGTGTCCCCTCCACAGCATCTTTGGGAGGGGTACTAAGGAGAACATTTACAGGACAATATTTCAGATAGTTTTCCACATTCTTCTCTAATTTTAATTCCTGAGAAAGAGTAAGCAACTTTTTTTTTTTTTAAAACTCTACTAATTTTTAGTTTGTGAATATTTATGAAAGGACTTAGTTGAAGTGTTCTTTCGTGTAACATTTTTTGGTAAAAAAGGTTTTTATGTATGCCTTTAACAATATTTGAATTCTTGTTGTGCAAGATTTAAAAATTATTGAGTCAAAAGTAATAGATAAGCTAATTATGTCACCTCAGAGGCAGCTGTGAAGTGGTGGAGCTCCAGATCTCTTCCTCCGATTTCATCCAGTGAAATTCTGCTTTTCTGAATCCATGTTGCTTATCGGGCTTCTGAGTAAAATTTCGTTTGAAGAAAAGACTGTTGCTAAAAAAAATTTGGAAGCCATCATTGTAATTCATTTTACTAATATAAATTATGTTTGGTTGTATGATAATTTAGGAGCCCTGGTGCCATAGTGGTTGAAGTACTTGGCTGCTAATCAAAAGGTCAGGGGTTGCAACCCACCAGCCGCTCCATGGGAGAAAGATGTGACAGTCTGCTTCTGTAAAGATTTACAGCCTATGGGGGCAGTTCTACTCTGTCCTACAGGTTTGCTATGAGTTGGAATTGACTTGACAGCAGTGGGTTTGGGTTGGGTTTTTTTGGTGTAGAAATTTTGGTCTTGCTTACAGAACTTTGGGCATTTTATATTCCAGCTCTGTCACCGTCCTCAGGGAGGATTTAAAAACGATCTCCTTGCCAATCTTCTGTAGGCTTTAGAGCGTTTAGAGTCTGTAAGAATGTGATGAAGGAGCCCCAGTGGTGCAGTGGTTAAAGCGCTCGGCGGCCACCCAAGGGGTCGGCGCTTTGAACCCATCAGCAGCTCCTTAGGAGAAAGATGTGGCAGTTTGCTTCTGTAAAGATTTACAGCCTTGGAAACCCTATAGGGCAGTTCTCCTGTGTCCTGTATGATCTCTGTGAGTTGAAATGGACACAATGGCATCAGTTAGCTTCTTAAGGACGTGATTGTGTCCACCCCACCCTCACCCCCAACACCTACCACACAAATTCAAGAGGGACTTCCTGGTTTCACCGGAACCCTTGTGAAGGCATACCCCCTCCCCTTGGGCTGCTGATGCTGAGCAGTTCAGAGGCCCTTCTCCAGCTGCCTGGCTTCCCTAGTCTTTCAGCGTGCAGAGGAGTTCTTAAGAAGCTCTAAGGAGCTTCCTCTGGGGATTGCTGTGTTTTCCTAGGATCACCAGAAATTGAGGAGGGAGAGCTTGCCAGGAGAGCCTCTCCCAGTTCTGCGTGGGCTACGGTCTAAGTAACTGAGGCCAGCGGATGTGGGCTGAGCCTGGAGGAACTGTGGTGGTAAAGCCTGGTTTCCTGGTGGGATCCTGAGTGTTGTCCTCAGTGTTCAGCTACCCCTTTTCTACTCTCCATGTCCAGATTGGAGTCCCGTCGCCCCTAGGGAACTCTCTATGGCAGATAGCCCCACAGCGAGCTGTGCTCTGCATTCCACACCACTGGCACTTTAATGCATCTGGGCTGCCCTGTGCTGCAGTTATTCAGTAAAGGTTTTGTCTTTCATACCAGCTCTGAGATAGGACTATTGTCATAGCATCTAGCACATAGACCAGTTGCTGTCAAGTCACTTCCAATTTATGGTGACCGCCTCTGTGTCAGAATAGACCTGTGCTCCATAGGGTTTTCAATGGTTGATTTTTCAGAAGTAGGTTGCCAGGCCTTTCTTCTGAGGCACTTCTGTTTGGACTCACACCTCTAACCTTTCAGTTAGCAGCCGAGCACGTCAGCCATTTGCACCACTCATTGACTCTACCAGACGCATATTGTGTGCTTATTTGAGTCAAGGGTCATTGGTTGCAATAGAAACCCATTCACACCATTTGGGTAAATAGGGAAGGTTTTGTGTGTCTTTGGAGGTATCCCAGGACAGGAAACAAAGGACCCCCGGGACTGAGGCACTCAAGGCACTGTTCCCGGATCCTTTGTCCTAGGTCTGTATTTTGGGGTATAGTTTATATTCTTCTTATGCAGGTGGACTTGCAGGGTTATGATTACTTGCTAGTTTGCTGTAGCTGTAGCCATCTGTGGCTGCCCCAGCTGCAGGTCTTTGTGACTTTCTAACTGTCCAGCCTCCCAGCTTGAGTTCTGCTCAGTAGAATGGTTCAGATTGACTGGGGACAATTCCATTGGCCAAGGAAAAGAGCTCATCTTGTTTGAGCTGGGCACACTAGCATTAGGTCCTTGGCCAGGCAGCGGGTTAGGCGACTTAGAGTCAGGGATCCATCATTGCCAAGGCCACTTTGGTGAGGTAGAGAGGCAGGACGTGTCCCATAGCATGCAAGGCTGCCCCTTTGCATTGAGCAGACCACAAAACAAGCCTCTTAACATTGCTCAAGGTATTGCTAAATGATAAATTAAGATGTTCATCTTTTTGCCCAATTCTAACACTAGATGCTTCCAAGTGAAATTTCCGTACAAACTCTGATTCTGGTTGTAAGAATTGTCTGCCATTCTGGATATAAACCTTCCAGCTGTCTGGACAATGACCTCTGCCCTGTTTCTCAGCCGGTCTTTGGGGTTGGGTCCCAGCTGAATTGCATAATGAATGGAACCAGAGGGCATCACCGCTCAGCTCCGCCTTTCCTGCCAACTGGTAGACGAGGGGCAGCTCCACCAAGAAGGGCGTTTGTAAGATCTGGTAATCAGCTTGGAGATCGCCTTTGCCCCTGGCTTCACGGAGCCGCGGTCTCAGTGGTCAAAGCCAGGAGGCTGTGAGGGGCTGTGGACACAGCCTGGGGAGCGTTCTCCTTGACTTATGGGGCTCTTTCCAGAAGGTGAAAAGGTTTACCTTTCCATTTGAACAAAACGTCTCTGATCCCATTCTCCCTTTACGGAGTAGGAAAAGAAAAACAGAAAAACCGTCATCCTGAAACGAGAGAGAAGAGACCAGCCTCCTTCACGGAAGCCGGGATTGCGACCTCATCAGAGGCCAGCCTTATTTTTGAGTGCAGGAATAATAGGACTTGCACCTAATCAAGGAAAAGAATTCCAAACAAAAGCTTGGGTGGGGCTTCCTGGGCAGGAGTGTGATATTGTAAAATGGGAAACAGTTCAGCAGTCCAATCTCTGGTCTGATTACCACACAAATTACAGCCTGGGCCCTGTTTTCACAGGAATGTAACACACCCCACCGGGGCCCCTCCTCTGCGGGTGTGTCCACATTTGCTTAAGCCAATCCCAAACAGTTAATGCCTTCTTCCCCAGAACTGCGGAGAGCCTTATGCGGAATAATTAGGATGCCTTCTTTAGGGTCCCAGCCATGGGGCCATTTTCCAGGTGAGTTTACCTTATATGAAACCCTTTAGGGACTCCTGTGGCTCAGTCTCCCCGTCCCCTGCATTACTGAGCAGAAAGTGTGTGCAGGGGTGGGATGTTCCAGAAACAATTGTGAGCATTAACTGAGCCATAATGAGCTGGGGCTTTATATGGGGTAGGGTAAAATGTTTAGATGAAAAGCCTCTTTTCTTGCAAAAGTGGCTTATTCTCTGCCACCATGTCTGGTGGCCTGCTGCTATCCCCATTCTTCAGGTCCCCCACCCCTCTCCTGCCACTTCTGACCCCTTGGGCCCAGCCTTTCTGAGTTCCTGCCTCCTTTGGAACTCTGCACTTGCTGTTTCCTTTCGCAGTGCCTGCCTTCCCCTTTCCTTTCCTTCTCCTTTCCCCTCCCCTCCCTTGAGAAGACTCCCCTTACTCATCCTGTCCTGCCCCTTACTCATCCTGTCCTGCTCCTAGGCTCTGTTAAATGCCCACTGTCACCTGGTGCTCACCTGTTTTAGCTTTTACCACCCAGCGTTACTTCTCTGTCTTCCTCCTTAAATTACAAGTTCCTTGAGGCTGAGGAGAGTCCCTTGGTACAAATGGTTAACATGGTTTAATCAAAGTTGGAGGTTCTCATCTACCCAGAGAGGCCACCAAAGAAAGGCCTGGGGATCTGCTTCTCAAAAATCAGTCATTGAAAATGCTGCAGAGCACAGTTCAACCCTGACACGTGGGGTCGCCTTGACTTGAAATCAACTTGATGGCAACTGGTTTTTGAGGCTAGGCACTGTGGCTTATTCATCTTCAAATTCCTATTACCTGGCACATAATAGTCATGCCTGAATGGTTTGGGGACATTGTCTCTTAAGCAAATTATACAATTTAAATTTACTTTTTTTACTAGAGCCAGTGCGTGTGTCCTATTTTCAGATCAGCATGTTTCTATTATAGCCCTGTGTATTTAGAATCTTAAAAAAAGACTTTAGGGGGAGAGCAACTAGGAGTATATAGCAAGAGGTATATAATTCTTGTATGAGAGACTGACTTGATTTGTAAACTTTCACTTAAAGCACGATAAAATTAAAAAAAAAATTCAAACAAGAAGTATCTATACCTAGATTTGTTATGTGATTTAATAAATCCCCTTATTGTTTGGGGAAAAAAAAAGATTTTTAAAAGCCATTTTGGTTTGTTCTTGCCCATTTGTCTTTTAACTCTTCATTTAACCTCAAAATTCCAGGAGCCCCTGCCGCTGTGCTTCAGGAGGTCACTGAGACCCTCCTCTGACACCTGGCACCTGTGAGTTTAGCCCTGACTTGTCATGTGGGATGTGGTCACGGTTACCAAGCCAACACCTGTTCCTATCAAGTCAGTCCCAACGCTTAGCGACTCTATAGGACAAAGTAGAACTGCCCCACAGGGTTCCCAAGGCTGTGATCTTTACAGAAGCAGACTGCCACATTTTTCACTTGCAGAGTGGCTGGTGGGTTCAAACCACTGACATTTCGGTTAGAAGCTGATTGCTTAACTACTGTGCCACCAGGGCGCCTTTAGAGCAAAACTAAAAAAAAAAAGAAAAAAAACTAAACCCATTGCCATCGAGTTGTTTCCAATTCATAGCAGCCCTATAGGACAGAGTAGAATTGTCCCATAGGGTTTCCAAGGAGTGGCTGGTGGATTTGAACTGCTGACTTCTTGGCTAGCAGCCGAGCTCTTAACCACTGTGCCACCAGGGTGAAGATAAATGAAATAACACAGGTGGCGGTGCCTGCGCCCACCCAGCCCTGACCGTGCCTACTCCTGCACCCACCCAGCTCTGACCGTGCCTTCTCCTGCGCCCACCCGGCTCTGGCCGTGCCTCCTCCTGCACCCACCTGGCTCTGGCTGTGCCTCCTCCTGCGCCCTCCGGTCCATGCCCCCTTTGCGTATGCTGTTCCTTGTGCTGGATTCTCCGTCCCTCTCCTGGGTTAAGCAGCAACCTGTTGTCATTCCAGGGTCAGGCCAAGCGATTCCTTCTGCTTACCCGCCAGTGACGCCCCCAGAACTCCATGGGTCTCCCCAAGTGCACATCACATTCTCTTTAGTCATTTATGGGTCCCTCTTCTCCCTGGCTGGGCTTCTCCCTGCAAGGCAGAGGCCAGGCCTTCCTCCTCTTTGTATTCCTCAGCACCTGGCCCAGGGCCACATGTGCCATCACTAGTCATGGATGCAGTATATAAGTCCATAAGGGACATTTCAGTTTATTAAAATGACAGTAGGCCTATCCTTAGTGGTGTCGATTTGACTTTTTAGACTAGTTCATGCCTCCTGACATTGTCACAGGTTGGAGCTCTAAGCAGATGAGGAAATTGAGAGAGATTCAGAAGTCTTAGCCCAGGGCTTGCACTAGGCAGACATGACTCATTATGGGACTGTCACTGTCCTCGTCCGGTGGACTTTTCACCGTGTTGACTGACCTCTGTAGACTTGATCAAAGTCATCCACGAGGCATGTTCAGGCAGTGATGTTTCTGGTTTTCTTGTCGGGCTGCAGAGGCTGGAGTCACAGGTAACGGGAAGGCCTGTCAATGGCACAGTGATTGGCATAGTCTCAGTGGGCCTTTTTCCACGTTGGTGGCAAAGCTGAAGTCAGCCTGCCAACCACGAAGGTTTCAGAGGTGGATGAGAAAGGAGAGATGAAGTTCTCTGACCATTCTAGGAGGCTGTGCTAAAATTACCCTCTCCTGGGCTGTAGGCAGAAACCCTGGGG
This sequence comes from Loxodonta africana, assembly GCF_030014295.1. Lineage (NCBI taxonomy): Eukaryota > Metazoa > Chordata > Mammalia > Proboscidea > Elephantidae > Loxodonta > Loxodonta africana. The sequence continues at coordinate 53,268,823 of NC_087354.1, read as the reverse complement.
GCGTAGTAGTTAAGTGCTACAACTGCTAATCAAAAGGTCAGCAGTTGGAATCCACCAGGCGCCCCTTGGAAACCCTATGAGGGCAGTTCTACCCTGTCCTGTAGGGTCACTAGGAGTCAGAATTGACTCGACAGCAGTGGATTTGGGTTTTGGGCTATAGGCTTTATATCCCTCTTTTACCACTCATGCTCTTGTGTGGCTTTTGCCTGAGCACGTTAGTTTCCCCATGTTAGGTAAGACACCGCATTCTGCCCACCTTTGACACACATATACTGAGAAATGCTTGTAAATATCCCAACATCTCCGCCAAAATTGGCCCCCAGAGGAGAGGTGCCTGTAGGGGCTGCTAATCTGTGCCTGTCGCTTAGACAGTCACAGGCAGCGACCGTTAGTCACCGGCGGCAACCCTTAGACAGTCACAGGCGGCGACCTTTAGAGAGCCACAGGTGGCAACCCTAGGGTCTTCATGCTAGGTGACATCTCAGCTCACACTCAGGTGACAAATGTCTTTCCCTTTGAGTGGCCTCTCTTGATTGCGAGGGTTGAGTAAAATTTATAAATACCATTTTGAGAAGCGTTTGCAGTATTCTTTTGGTTCAATAAAATCTCATTAGTTTAGAATAATGGGCAGTCAGGTAACTTACAGAAGTATAGGGAAAATATGGAAACATGATTTTATTGAAAGTATATTGCACTAGACACAGTAAATCGCACTAGACTGACAGATATGTCTGAAAGAGCTTTTAGAAATATGGTCTGTGACACCAGTTTCCAGCCCAGTAGAGGGCTTTAGGGGATCTCTGCTAAGGGATATTTAAGAACCACAATTAACATACCACTTCATGGTTAAGTGCTTCTGGATTGCTTAAAGGGCACTGTCTGGCAACAGTTGGTCCCTTAAATTCCTGATGAAGCCGTGTGTTCATTTGGGTGAACTTGAAACTATTTTGATTACTGCTGTTTTTCAAGGCAGACCCTGTAAACTTCCAACCATGCCCATCTGGAGTTGTCTTAAATAGTGAATTTGTATAGTCCTGTTGACAATACCTACGTCCCACATTGGCAGGTATTTGAACGTCTGCCATGTGCAGTAGTGTTGGCCCGCTTTTAAGAAGTAGAAATATGTATTTCCTGCCCTCAAGAAGTTTATGCTGCACTGTAGAGGATAGAAGAGCCCTGGTAGTGCAGTGGTTAAGTACTCACCTGCTAACCAGAAATTTGGTTGTTCGAACCCACCAGCTTCTCCTCAGGAGAAAGATGTGGCAGTCTGCCTGTGTAAAGATTGCAGCCTTGGAAGCCCAATGAGGCTATTCTGCTCTGTCCTGTAGGGCCACTGTGAGTCAGAATTGACTCAATGGCAGTAGGTTTGGTTTTGGGTTTCTGGAGGGTAGATACAGAAAATGGCATTTATCCCCAGTATAGCACCGTCAGGGCCCAGACATTGAAATTGGACAGCGCTGATGTTTACTAACTGTGGGAGTGTATATTATTTAATCTCTTGTGCCTCAAGTTCTTTATCTGTAAGATGGGGGTGGAGCCTTGGTGGTGCAGTGGTTAAGAGCTTGGCTGCTAACCAAAAGGTCGGCAGTTTGAATCCACCAGCCATCCCTTGGAAGCCCTAGGGTAGTTCTACTCTGACCTATAGGGTCGCCATGAGTCAAAATCAACTCAACGGCAATGGGTTTGGTTTTTTTGGGGGGGAGGGTTTAAAATGGGGGTGATGATAATAGCTACCTTTGTAGAGTTATTGTGAGGAATGGGTGAAATAACACAGGTAGTATATCTGCTGTGGCTACTGCTAACGTGGTGAAGGAATTAATTAAAATAAAACACAGCCAATGTCCTGTTAGACTGGGTATGTGTAATGTTCTGTGAGAATGCAGAAGTGTAAATAGTTAACTCTTGGTGGGGGTGGAAGTAGGGCAAGAGAGGCAGGTGACAGGAGAAAATGTTACTACAGAGCCAAAAAACCCAAACTTGTTGCCGTAGAGTTGAATCCGACACATAGCAACCCTATAGGACAGAGCAGAACTACCCCATAGAGTTTCCAAGGAGTGCCTGGTGGATTGAAACTGCCAACCTTTTGGTTAGCAGCCGTAGCACTTAACCACACCACCAGGGTTTCCTACTACAGGGCAGAGCGTCTTAAATGCTTTTCTGTTCATTCATTTGTCAAACATTTGTTGTGCCTTAATGATATGCCCCTGGGTGGTGTAAACAGTTAACGGCTCAGCTGCTAACCAAAAGGTTGGAGTTTTGAGTCTACCCAGAGGTAAACTTGAAAAAAGACCTAGCTAAACCAGAATGCTCCTTAGAAGCAAGGATGGTGAAACTAGGTCTCATGTACTTTGGACATGTTGTCAGGAGGGACCAGTCCCTGGAGAAGGTAGAGGGTCAGCGACAAAGAAGAAGACCCTCAATGAGATGGATTGACACAGTGGCTTCAACAGTGGGCTCAAGCATAACAGCAATTGTGAAGATGGCACAGGACCAGGCAGTTTTTAGTTCTGTTGTACATAGGGGTCGCTGTGAGTTGGAACTGACTAGATGACACCTAACAGCACCTACTTCCAAAAAATCAGCCACTGAAAACCCTATGGAGCACAGTTGTACCCTGACACACATGGGGTCCCGTGAGCAGAATTGACTCAAGGCCAAGTAGACTGGGAACGATGTGGCAGAGGCTGTGCTAGGCACTGGGGTTACAGGAGTGACTCAGAGCAGATGCAAACCCATGCCCTGTTGGAGCTGACATTCCAGTGAGCAGGAAGTAGGAAAGCACAGCCAGTGTGTGTAGAAGCACCGAGGTGATGGGTACAAGGCAGATTCTAGGAAGATGAAGTAATTAAGTGCGACCAGAGGGTATGCATGGGGTGGAGGGGAAGCAGTGAGGAGGCTGAGGAGGGAGGTAAGCTCACATTTGTGAAGGCTCCCCTTTGCCATTCTAAGAAACTCCGGCCAAAAAGGAAGCTTGATTTTTTTTTTTTTTAATATGAAGTTAACTTTTCTTCTACTGTAATTGTAATATGTATTTATTATAGAAAATGCATAAACAAATTAAAAAGCAAAAGAGAGGGAAATAAATACCCATAGCCCCACTAAGCCCATTCAATAAGATCAGCAGTTCTAATCCACCAGTTGCCCCTTGGAAACTCTACGGAGCAATTCTACTCTGTCCTATAGGATCACCATGGGTGGAAATCGACGCAATGGCAGTGGGTTTGGCTTTTTTCGTTTAGATGGCCTACAACACCAGAAATTTATTTTCTCACAGTTCTGGAGGCTTCAAGCCTGAAATAAGGGTGTTGGCAGGGCCACGTTTTCTCCAAAGGCTCTAGGGAAGATCTTTCCTTGCCTCTTCTAGCTCCTGGTGGTTTCAGACAGGGGCTTATCTACAGAAAATAGTGCCTATGGCAGTTAGTTTTAAATTGCTGAATGACCTTTCATGGCTGATGGTGGAAACCATGATGGCCAATAGAAACTGCCCATTAGCACCCCTCCTCATGCAGCCCCCAGGCCATGTGCCTTACCTGCCCTGCCTTAGTGGTGCCTCTGGCTCCAGGCCTTCTGGTTTGTGACAGCATAACTCCAGTCTCAGGCTCCATCTTCACAAGGCCTGTCCGCTTTCTCTGTTTCTTCTCCTTTTCTGTCTCTTAAGGACGTTTGCCATTGGATTTCCAGTCCACCAGCAACCTAGAATGATCTCACTTCAAGATACTTAATTACACCCACAAAGGCCCATTTTTCAAATAAGGTCACATTAACAGGTTCTGGGATTTAGGATGTGGACATATCTTGTTGGGGGCCATCATTCAACTTACTACAGAACACCTGACAAGGTCCACAAGTTGGGTTGTGCTCCATGGGAGGAATGAAAGGTTTGCTCTGACACTGCTTTCTGTACCCCAAAGTCTGAGACACTTGGGGCAGGGAAACGTAACAGCCATCTCTGGCCTGACCTTTTGCCTCTAGCAACTCAGTTCCTTTTCAGGAGAAGCTGGGAGATTGAGAAATTCTCACTTGAAGAGAGGCCTTAGCCTAAGTATTTGTTGCCTGGGATTGTCCAGACATTAGGATCACCTTCTGGGGTACACTTTGGTGTCCACTCTTTTCTTGAAGAGCTGGTGTTTGAGGCTCACCTGTGAAGTTGGTACAGTCTTTAGTCAGAAATCCCTCTCTGCTTATTAGCAGGTGAACTTGGTCATAATTGAAGCTACAGCTGAATTTTTGTGGTGAAGAGGTTGTTGTTGCCTGCTGTTAGTCAGTTTTGACTCACGGTGAGCCTATAGGACAGGGTAGAAGTGGCCCATACGGTTTCCTAGCTATAATTGTTATGGGACCAGATTGCCAGGTCTTTTCTCCCACAGAGCCTCGGGTGGGTTCGAACCACTGACCTTTTGGTTAGCAGCTGAACATTTAACTGTTGTGCCACCAGAGCTCCTTTGGAGAAGAGGAATGGCTGTGAAAAGCATAGTAGCTTTGTGGCACGTGGGAAAAATTCTGTGATCATCTAGGCTGAAGTTCAGTTACCAATTTATTATGCAAACACTCCACACATGTGTAAGTGAACAGTACCGTTCAAATGAGAAGCTATTGTTGCTCACTGTGGAGGTCAGTTGAGGGTCATATTTCAGGGTTAATAATTAAGCTAAAGACAGTCTCTTCTGGCCTTGAGCAATAATTATGCATGATTTTTTTTCTACCTTCTTCAGATCAAAACCCACTGCTGTTGAGTCGATTCTGACTCATAGCAACCCTATAGGGCAGAGTAGAACTGCCCCATAGGGTTTCCAAGGAGCGCCTGGGGGATTCGAACTGCTAGCCTTTTGGTTAGTAGCCATAGCTCTTAACCACTATGCCACCAGGGTTTCTTCGGATCAAAGCACTGTTAATTCTTTGATGGTAATTCCTTCTTTTCTACCTTCCCTTGGTTTTCCGTATGCCACTGCCCTTGGCTTCCCTCTTCTCAGACTCTCCACTGCTGTTGAAAATGTTAACAGGATTGCCCTGTAGATATGAATGTAGTTCCATCCCAAAGCCCAGTGGCTTTTAGGGATTGGCCTTCTACGATGCCGTCCCTCCTTCACCACCACAGGGCAGGGTGCCAGACTGTTTCTTGGCCGTGTTCCAAGAGTGTCAACAAGGAGTTGGTCTTCAGTTCACCAAGAACAGAATAATCTTGGGTAAACATGGCAGTTGGAGAAAAGCACATATTTGTCTTGGCAGTTATATTCTCTCAAGTGTCTGACCCCTCTTGCAGCAGTGGACACAACCGGAGCTACAGCAGAGGGCACAGCATCTAATGCCAAGTCTGGTTTAAAATATATTGCTAGAAATTCGTAAGTAAAGAACTTTTTTTAAAAAAGTCTCGCTTTTTTTTTTTTTGGTCTTTAACCTTCTCTGTATATTCCTTTAATCCTTAATTCCTTAAGCCCAGACTTCTACTGTCTGCACCATTGGTATTTTGGGCCAGATAATTCATTCTGTGGGGTGCTGTCTTGTGCTTTCTTTGTCCGGCAGCATCCTTGTCCTTTTCTCACTAGATGCCAGTAGCACATTCCCCTGTTAATGACAACAAAAAGCGTCTCCAGACAGTGCCAAATGTCCCCTGGTGTGGGGAGCAAATTTGTTCTTAGTTGAGAGCCATTGGCTTAAGCCAATCCTTCCCAAAGTGGTGAGTGTACTGCTGGTGGCATGCAAGATGTTCTGAGTTTGGCAATGGAAAAAGAATCTCTGTGTGTGTAGGAAGGAGTGGTGGTTGGGTCTCTTTGACTCTTATTCCTGATAATCTCTTTCCAACTCAGCTGTGCTCAATGTGGCACAGGATGTGGGTCCCATAGAAGTGATGGTGGCTGCTGATGATCAAATCTACGTGATTGTCTGTTAACTTCTAGAGCAAGTATTAGCTATTCTCCTTTTCTGGCTTCTTGACATTCCTTTGGTGGTTTTAAAATGGGGAATTCCGGTCACATTGAGGGTACCCATGTGATAGGCTTGACACTTGGTACCTTTCGGTTGCTTGGTTCCTCAGCTGATCAGCAAAGCATGACAGGAGTCTATTGCCCATCATGCCTGTGAATCACTCAGGCTTACTTGGTGTCACTGGGGGAAGGAGCTGAACTCTCTGTCAAGGTGACATGCTGTTTGGGAAGATGTAGTCCTGGACCCACTCAAGCGTGCCTGCACATCCATACCACCAGCCTGTCTTGCTTCTGTAGGAAATTTAAGGAAAGTCTGTCCCTCACAGACCTGCTGGTGTGCCTTTGAAATCTTAAGTCTTTTTTATCATTAAAAAAAAAAAAAAAATTTTTTTTATCAGAGTTATAAGTTTGTTACAGTAATATCATCATAGTAGCTCAATTAAGAACAAAGTACTTTACCATCAAGTGTTGCCTCCTATTTATTTATTATGTTTAGCTTTTCTTATGGAAAATGTCAAACTTGCAGAAGTAGAAAGAATAGCATCATGAGCTTTATCATGACCCATTAACCATCATCAATTTGTGACTAACCTTGTTTAACATAGAACCACCCCTTCTCTGCGCCCCTTTGATTACCTTGAATCCTCAGCATCATATCCTTTATCTGTACATATTTTAGCATGTAACTCTAAAAGATTGGAGCGTCATTCCTTAAGTGTAATTATTATCACACACACAAATAAATGGGCCATTATTACAGCTAAACATTTCCACGTGTTAAATAGCTATGGCATTTTGTCTGTCTGCCTCTTAAGTCTCTTTTAGTCTGTCCTACCTCTCCATGTAATGAAAGCGCTCAAGGGCAGGATAGTTATGGAAACCACCTTTTCTTTTCTTCATGTCTAATGCGTGGAAGTGCTTAGTGCTGTGCCCGGAGCTGGCAGGAGCAAGGAAGAAGACGCACGCTTTTCTTCTCTTTCCATAACTTATGTTCTTTCTTCCGTAGGGCGCGGCTGTGTTCTCACGGGAGCCACTCAGCTGGCAGGAGCTTCCAGTCACCTGGCTTTTCCCCACATGCTTGCCCTTGAGTGGGCTGCTGGAAGTCTTTTTTGGGGGAGGGATGAAGCTTTTTTAGCTTATCCTCTGCCAGATTTTCTGTGCCAGTAGCTGTGGTTCTAGCCAGAGTTCCTGGAAGTACATGAAAACATGATACATGAAGAGCTTACCCAATGCTGTAAGCTTTCTGTCATTCACAAAACTGAGCCCAGAACACTGCTTCCCAAGACTCATTCCAGGGTACACGTGTAAATCTCCACAAGTGGGGCGCGTGGCCTTAGGATTAATGCAACAGGATGGGTGTGGAGTGTGCTAAGCTGAGAATGTGCCTGAGCGGAGCCAGCTGACAATTCCCGGTGGGGCTCGGGAAGGGATGTGCATTAAATGGGAACGGGGCAGCAGTCAAGATGGGACACTCGTGTAGTAGCACTTTCAGTTCCCAGAGAGCTGCCACATCCTCCGTACTGTTGTCCTCCGCTTGACGTTGCTTTGGAACCACCTTGGTGCAGGACCCAGGCGGCCCCCTGCTCTTCTTGCCTGTCTGCTCAGCATTTTCACTGCAGGCTCCCCTCAGCCTCCTCCTTTCGTCTGCCTTTCTTTCAGTCACTGTTGCCCCAGCAGGCCTCCTACACCTCCACAGGCCTTGGGGGCTGGAGCAGGGTTTTGTGGTCTCCTGACTCCATACTGGCCCTTCTGAGTCCTGCTCCTCTGTGGTCCCATTGCCGCCTCCTGCTGTGCCCCTCCCTGTCTTGGCCGAATGGCCCCTCCCTGACCTTGTGCTATCCTCTTCTGACCAATGTCCGGGTCACCAAGGAACTGGTCCCTTGCTCACTGACCATCCTGCCTCCTCAATTTCTTCATAGCTGGCAGCTATGATGCCCTTACAGGTGAACCTATTAACAACCTGGCCTCCACATTGACTCTTTTTTATAATAATAATAATAATTATACAATCACTCCTCACTTAATCGACACGGTTAGGTTCCAAAGATCAGGTTGCTACACAAAAATTGATGTTATGCAAAAATGGAGGACGACCACATCAGATCACGAAATGGAGGACGATTACATCATTACATAACTACCAAAATTACATCATTGCGTAACTGCCAGACCTCTGAGAATCATGGCCCAGCCAAGGTGACACACAACCTTAACCTTCACAGCCAGCTTTACTCTCGCCTTGCACCTCAAGCGTTTGTTACTGCCAAACATATGTCGTTAGTGCACAAAATAAAATTTTTACTATTGTAAGTGCAAAGTGCCGGATAACGGTGAGATAGTAGGTAAGTGAGAAGTAGGCGTATAACAAAGTTTCCTATTTTTTGAATGTACAATTCAGTGGCATTGACTATATTTACTATGTTAGGCAACTACCACCTCTTTGTTTCTAGAAATTTTTCATCACCTTGCACAGAAACTCTGCCCAAATCAGCCCTTGGCTGGCTTCCGTTCTAGCTCACTAATTGGTTTTCATGACCACACCCTGAGCCCAGTTTCCCCAACAGTGGTGCCCCTCTTCACATTTTCTGTTCACCCTGATGGCAGTATCCAGTTTGCACCACATCACCTGCTCTTTGGCCTCACTGAAACCACCCGATGGAACCTCCTCCCACCCTCCCGCCCTGAGGCAGCCCCTGCTTTCACTTCCTTCTTTCCTCACCTCCCTTGGGTGATCTGTGCTCTCATAGATGCCCTCACCCTGAACCCTTAGGAATTAAGGCCTCCTTGGCCCTTGGCTTGGCTGAGCCCTCCATGTCCACCAGTCAAGATCAGCACTGGCACACAGCCCTCGCCTAGGCCCTCTTCTCATGTGGCCTTCCTTTGAGCTGCCCCTGGTCCATACACAGAGTCCCCGAGTGGTGCACATGGTTAAACGCTCAGCTGCTAATGGAAAGATCAGCAGTTCGAGACTACCAAGAGGCTCCTTAGAAGAAAGGCCTGGCAATCTACTTCCGAAAATTCAGCCACTGAAACCCTAGGAAACACAGCTCTCTCTGACACGCATGGGGTTACCATGAGTCGGGATCAGCTCGACAGCACCTGGTTTGGACCGCACACTCATGTTCTTCAGGGAGCCTGTAGACTTTTCCACTCTCGGTAAGCCCGCCAACTCCACCTTCTCCTCAGCCACATTTTCTACAGGGAGTCCTCCTATTTCACATGGAAAACAGGCTTCCCTGTGGTGCCACTTGCCCACCCCCTACTCTCTAACTACCCATGTTCTAGTCTGAGAGAAGAGCCCTTGGATGGAGGAACCCACCCTCCCCCCAGTCTTTTCCAAGAGGATCTCTCTCCAGGAATTCCTTTCCCTCCCTGGTTGAGGTATCTCTGTTTTCAGTCCACAATTTATCTTAATCCCTGTGTCACTTAACAACACAATGATCTTCTGCATAACCCTGAAGGGTTTGTGTTGTCATTTCATTTTGCAGATGAGGGCGCTGAGGCCTAGAGGCAAAGAACTTGCCCAGGCTCAGTATAGCTTGTTCACAGTGGAAGCAGGATGGGAATGTAGGCTGCATGACCTCCTCTCAGTGCCCTTAACTCTGGGTCTAAGACAGAAAAGAGTTGAGGCATTTAGGAGTTGCTGTGTTGGCACAGGGTTAAGGAAGGAGTTTTGAGACTGAATGTAACTGAAGTAACTGCTTGTGAGAATCATTTGAGGCTTAAGCTGCTGAACGCTCATATCCTTGATATTTTCACTCAAGGTAGCATCTGTCTTCCCATCTAGATTATGAAGTCTTCAAGGGCTGTTTCTTCATTTTGACTCTCAGCTAGACAGGGTTGTCTATCTGGTGATCACGTGACACTTTGTGCTCAAGGTAGCCGCCTTTGTCTTACTGGAACACTTAAATATTTAAATCTTAATGGGAATTGGCAGAAACCATTAGGGGAAGTACACAAAACTAAAAAGATCCAAAAAAGAAGTCCAAAACCTCTTTTGCTGTGAATACTTTCAGCAAAAATACAATAAAACACTAAAAAAAAAAAAAAAAGTCCAAATAAATTAATTCTACTCTAGGTTTGTGTTCAAACACTAGTTATGAAACGTTCTTTGCTCTTGTGAAAAGAAAGTAGATTTAGAGGCGCATCGTCCCAGAAATAGGATATGAGACATATGTACAATTTTAAATTTTCTAGTAGCCACATTTAAAAGGGGGAAAAAGATGAAATTAATCTTAATAATGTATTTTATTTAACCCAGTATATTAAAAATATTAACATTTCAAAATAGAATTAATACAAAAATTAAGGAGAGGAGGCAGGGCCAAGATGGTGGAGTAGTCAGATGCTTCCAGTGATCCATCGTACAACAAAGACCTGAAAAAAACAAGTGAAATGATTACATATATGACAATCTAGGTAATTTTTAATAGAAAGTTAAAAAATATTCATATGATGCATGAAGTTGTAAGGAAAAGTTCTGAAATCCCATCATCCCGTGATGACTGCCATTAACATGAAAGCATTATTTGAAGACTGTCTATTACGTATCCCCCACTGTGAAAATACCTTGAGGAAGTACAGGAAAGGTAGAAGTTGTGACTGGGCCGCCACAGAGACTTGGTTCTAGTTAGAGAGTTAAGAGTCCACACACACTGACTGAGAGGGCTGTTGTGTTTATTACAGGCATATTACACGTCAGACATTGTGTGCACGTGGTCCTTGAGTCTGCCTTCTCAGGGGAGACCTTTGTGTCTGCCCGTTACTGAGAAGGAAAATGAGTCTCAGAGGGCCTGACCTGCCCACACTTGCTGGGCACCACAGCAAGGGAACGAGGAAGCCACTGGCCTCAGGTGACCTGCCAGCAGGCCGTGTGCTGGACACCGAGCCCACCTGATTTCTCCTAGTCTTATAGATTTGTGGAATGAGTATTAGAAAGAATACAACATGATTGAATTCATGGCCAGTTCATATAGAGAAATCTAGAAGACCCATGAAAATTTGGAGAATGGCAATAGTAGGGTAACTCAGAAGGCACGGAAGGCTTCTTGGAAAAGGAGGGACTTGGCACAGCAGATCAGGAACAGAAAACAAAGACTGAGAAGTAATGTTTGTAGTGCATCCAGAGAAGGAGGGAATTCCATTGACAAAAGCACAATTTTTGGGGGGAGGGGGTGTTTGGATTTTGAATGAAATGTCCTGTAGCAGATATGGCCAGATGAGGAAAGAGAAGAGACATGTTGCCTTTTGGAAAATATATCAGGTAGCAGTTTATGAAAACCAGATTGCATGTGTTAAGAGATTAAGACAGCCAAAATTGCTTTTGGAAGATGAATTCTGAGGGATATAGTAGCTGCTAATCAGGGACAAGTGATCAGGTTCTTGTGTACCAAAAATAAGTGCCCTTGATTTCCACGTTATGTATACCCGAGCAGCTAATTTGTTCTTGATTAGCCAGACGTCCTCCCAGGTGACCCCATGCTCTTGTTCGTGGTCTCTGAGATTGCCAAGAGGCTGAGGAAATTTCACATGCACCTTGATTCTTCTAGCTTTTATGTTATGGGTGTTGGCTCACAGCACCAGGGCTTCCAACCAGTTCATTCTGGTTCCAACCCCTGCTGAGAATTTGCATGTCTAACAAGTTCCCAGGATCTTACACGGAAGAATCACCTGAGGATCTTGTTAAACTATAGAGTCTGATTCAGTATATCTGGGGTGGAAATGCAAATTATCAGCAGGGAACTTGTTAGACGTGTAAATTCTCAGCAGGAGTTCAAATGGGAATGAACCGGTTGGAAGCCCTGCACAGCACCCAGGCAGCCAGGCTCCGAAAGTGGGAGGACTGAGCCGCTGGGCATGTTCACAGGAGCCTGGCTCCTAAATAGCATGCCCAGTCCTTCTGGCTGCAGCCCTGGGATATTTCATTACAGGTGACAGGTTTTCCGTTGGTCAGGAAAGCCAGAGGGCTGCCACTTGGGAAAGGTACATTCTGTCTTTGTCTTTCAGTTGAGTCATTTCTCTATAGGAGCAACTCCCGAGGTGTCAGTATGGAGAAGTAGTCCTCAGGTGAAAGGCCAGGGTGGCAGCAAGGGTAAGAGGGGCAGGAAGAGACTTCTCGGGACTCTTTGTAGCAAGATGGAGCTCTGCGTGCAGCCCCTGTTTGACTTGAGCACTCTGGTATATGCAGGCCAGCTGTTGTCATTGGGTGCTGTTGAGTGAATTGTGACTCATAGCGACCCCATAAGACAGAGTACAACTGCCCGTAAGGTGTCCTAGGCTGTAATCTTTACAGGAGCAGATTACTAGGTCTTCTCTCCCATGGAGCTGATGGGTGGGTTCAAACTGCCAACCGTTTGGTTAGCAACTGAGAGCTCAACAGTTGCGCTACCAGGGCTCTCCCTCTATCCTCTGTGGATGCTCCTTGGGCCAGGCCCACCTTGTCCCACATAGAACCTCTCCCCAGACTCTGGCTTGCAGTGGTGAGGCCCTGTGGGGGTTTCCCTGGCTTCGGTGCCTGGGTGGTATTGGCAGCACCTCACCCTTCTTGCCCGTTTACTGCAGCCTCTCATTCCAGCTTCCTGAAAGGAAATGCTCACATGGTTGATGAGTGACACCTGTTGTGTGGGTTGGGTCCCACTGGTGGTGGTCACTGTGACTTTGTGGGTCCAAGTGGGGGTGAGAGTGACAGATGCTGCACTTTAGGGTGGAAGGATAGGGGAACAATTTATACAATTTGCATTTCTAACAAGTTCCCTGCTGAGAGTTTGCATTTCTGACAAGTTGCCAGGAAGTTATACGTGAGAATCACCTGGGGATCTTGTTACACTGTAGATTCCGATTCAGTATACCTGGGGTGGAAATGCACATTGTCAGCAGGGAACTGGTTTTGCTCAGTTCTGTCATAGCTATGCCTCAGAAAAACCTTCGTTTGCTTTGGGGATGGGAAAACCAAACCAGAAAACCCATTACCATCGAGTTGATTGCATAGTGACCGTAAAGGACAGAGTAGAACTGCCCCATGGGGTTTCCAAGGAGCAGCTGGTGGGTGTGAACCACCAACCTTTTGGTTAGCAGCCAGGCTCTTAACCACCGTGCCACTGGGGCTCCTGGGGATGGGAAAGAAGGCATAAATCTAAAATGTAATTTTCTGATAACAGGCCAAATGGGGCAGCTTATTCAAAGGCATCAGATATGTAGCACAAGAGTGAGTCCTTGGGAATGAAAGAGGAAAAGGAGGGGTTAACTGGGGGCCTTGAAGTTCTGGTGAGGTTAATCACAGAATCAGAAAGCCCTTCCCTTAAGGGCATTGCCAGGTTCTATAATATTTGCGCTTGGCTACTAACCAAATGGTTGGCGGTTCAAACCTACCTAGTGGCTTTGTGGAAGAAAAGACCTGGTGATATGCTCCCGTAAAGATTCAGGAAAATCAAACCTGTTGCTGATCAGTTAATTCTCACTCATAGCAACCCTATAGACAATGTAAAAGTGTTCCATAGAGCTTCCTAGGCTGTATCTTTACGGAAGCGGACTGCCACATTTTCCACAAAATGGCTGGTGGGTTCAAACCACCCACCGACCTTTAGGTTAGCAGCCAAGTGCTAACTGCTCCACCAGGGCTCCTTCCTTAAAGATTACAGTTTAGGAAACCCTATTTTTTTTTTTTTTTTTTTTATGGGGCAGTTCTTCTCTGTCATGTAGGGCAACTGTGAGTTGAAGTCGACTTGATAGCGCACAACATTTGTCATAATGAGTTGTGTTTCACAAAAAGAGTTTTTATTTGACGATGTTGTAACATCTCAGGGTTATTTTGAACATTGTGTTCAGAATAACCCACTGCTGTCGACAGAATATTAAATATAAGTTAATAGTATATTTCTTGGTAACTATATTTCCTGCTCCAGTGCTTTTTGAGCAAATGAGTGATAAAAGCTTATTTTTGTGTAGTTGCATCCTCCTAAAAGATCAATGTGGCTGCTTCTTCCTATCCCCAAAGGAGACCCTCTGTATAAAAAATTCTGACTAACTGAAATTCCCAGCCATTGGAATGTTACTTAATTGGGCTTTTACGGAAAATAATTGGCTATAATAATGTGCCGACTATGGTGATTGGTCTAGAGACAAGAAGTTCCTTCTAACCCAGAAGTCATAAAGAAAAATACCCTTTTCCCTTCTGTGTGTGTGTTGTGTGTGCGCTCATGTGTATATGTTGTGTGTGCATGTGCACACGTGTTTGTGTGTGTATGCATGTGTGTGTTGTGTGTGTGCACGCATGTGTATGTGTGAAGGTTGCAAAGGATGGGAGATTATGGTGGGAATGAAATGGGGAAAGCAAAAATTCTTTGAGAAAAGAGAAATATGAAAAAAAATTTTAGAGTGAGTATTTTATAATCAATTTAAAATATAATAATATAGAATGTGTGTTTTGGCCAGTTCATAAAATATTGAGTTAATGATATACTTAAAAAGTTTATTCATTCTTTTATTTGCGCAATCAAAAGGTTGCTAACCAAAAGATCAGCAGTTCGAATCCACCAGCTGCTCATTGGAAACCATTCGGGGCAGTCCTGCTCTGTTCTATAGGGTCGCTATGAGTTGGAATCGACTTGACGGCAATGGGTTTAGTTTTGGTTTTTTTTTTTGTACCTGGCACTGTTTGAGGGCTGGCAATACAGACTTGACAAAGTCGAGTTGCTGTTGTCATGGGGATTCCAGTCTAGATGCACATATTAGTAAGTGACTTTTTTTTTTTTAAAGTTTGAGAGAAGGGAGACAGTGAGTTAGAACAATAAGGACTTCATAGCGTCTGTCAGTATTTCTAGCTATGAAAAGCAGCAGAATTAGAGCAGTTCCCCTGCCCTTCTAGTAAACACAAATTTCTCGTGACTTTGTCTTAGTGGTGTTTCCATCATTAAGTAATCATTTACAGGGACTGTGCTTGGTCAGGAAACCCTGGTGGCGTAGTGGTTAAGTGCTACGGCTGCTAACCAAAGGTTCGTCAGTTCGAATCTGCCAGGCGCTCCTCGGAAACTCTATGGGGCAGTTCTACTCTGTCCTGTAGGGCTGCTCTGAGTTGGAATCGACTCGACGGCACTTGGTTGGTTGGTGCTTGATTATTTAATTGTGAGTATAGGAGGTAAAGTGGACCCTCAGTAATCATTTGTGTGAGGAACTAATTATAGTGTTACTTTCCAAAGTGTGTTGTGTGGGCCACTTGTCCCAAGACATAGACCACGGAAATAAAGGAAGCTGTGTATAAATAAGGTTGGAACCACTGATTCATAATCCACGTTAGCATTTAAAGCATCTGAAATGTTTCGCATTAAAGAAGCTCCTTTAACTTTGTTTAAACTAACATTTCCCATGCATATACTGAGCATCTTTTTTCTGTGTTAACACCTCTTATTTCCTACTTTGCTGGGATGCTGCTTTTAGAGAGACACAAGGGATTTCTGAAGCTTTTTCTAGTATAAAAACCAAAAACTAAACTCATTGCCATCAAGTCGATTCTGACTCATAGTGACCCTGTAGGACACAGTAGAACAGTTCCATAGGGCTTCCAAGCAGCAGGTGGTGGATTCAACCTGCTGACTTTTTGGTTAGCACCCTAAGCTCTTAACCACTGCGCCACCAGGGCCCAGGCTTCCTTTTTCTGATGTTCCTTGCAAAGGGCAAGGTAGCGTGCCATTTCTCATCTCTGAAGGACTTGGGTATTGAGGCTGTGGGCTTGTGCTTGGATGCCTTTCTTTGGACCCCGCCCAGCCCCCAGGCTTTCTCTGGGAGTCAGTGAGGGGAAGCCACAGACAGAGAATAGAGTGGCTGCCCCTTGGAGTCAGGTATCTTCTTACCTGGATCATAACTTTGCACTTCCACTGAAAAAGTTCCGAAGTTTTCAGAAGAAAAACAGGTAAGATGAATTCTTGCGAAGCTGTGGAAATTAGAAGAAGTTGGGAGAATTTGTTTTAAAAGCTTCTTCTCTTTTCTCTCTTTGTCTATTCTCATCTCTACTTAGGGCTCCTGAAGAACTATTTGGTTTATTTCTTTGCTTCTTGGGTTTTCTGATTTCAAGCAATAAATGTGTCAAACTTTAGTGATAACTTTAAGTCAAGAGTATACTCTGCTCATCCTCAGCTACATCTAGTGGGCTTTTCTTCTTTGCTTGGTCTTGTGTTAGAAAAGTACTTTTATATCTTGAGGCAGCAAAAGCAGCCTGGGCGGTGCCCAGGTGGGCCCAGTTCTGACTTCTCTGCTGGTACAGGTGAGGTTAGGGCAAAGCTCAGTGCTGCGACACGCGGCTTTTTGCCTTTTAAGGAAACCTTAAGAAAATGTGTTCTTGGCTTCCTGGGATTTGGAACATGTAGTGAGGTTTCTCATCCATGAGCGTTGTGCACGCCCCTCATGGCCGAGACCCCCTTGGCCCTTCAGTTCCTCTTCGACTTGACCCCACATTCCTGTGGGTATTACACCAAGGAAAAGTCGAAAACGAGTTCATAAGACCCTTTCACACTGAAAACGTGCCTTGTGTGCTATCAGTCAGATTATTCAGCATGTGTCTTCTAAAGTCTGTGTGAACGTATTGTATTTTTACTGCTGTTAAGATAATGATTGGTAGAAGTTGTGCAATTTGCTGAACTCTTAGACCGTGTTCTGAGCACTGTGCTAAAAACTGTACCCGTGTTCTCTCGTCCCATCCACACAACGGAAACAACTTGGTCTTGTTATCTCTGCTGTAAAGTTGAGCAATCTTGGACTCTGAGAGGGTAACGGATATGTTTAAGCTTTGCCAGGAGAGTAGGAAGTGGCCTGGGATACAGAAGCAGGTAAGTCCTGCCTTAATATCCTGACAGGTATTTTAGGCAGTAAATGTTGTGCCTTTTGGTCACATCTACCTGTGCCTCTTAAAATACCCCAGAAAAGATGCAACTCAGAAGCTGCCAAATTGTTTATTGTATCATAATCTGGAGAAGGTTGCTTTATTTACTGCAAGGTTCCTTTAGGTAAAGCTCCTGTATCTTTGAAATAAGTTTCTATTTGCTTGAAAGGGTCTTATCTGTGCTTAAAATCTGCATTTTAAACAGGTAGGTGTACCTACGTGGAAACGTATCTCATCTCCAGGGTTTTCTAGAGAGAGAGTTGTCTAGAGATGCCTCGTTATGATCTTCTTATGATCAGACAACAGTGCGTTTCTACCAGGAGCTGCTGCCATCACTGCTTGTACCCAGTTGGAGGTCAAACAAGATCACGTTGGACTACTGAGTATTTCTCTTTGCTTTAGGTATTTTATCTCCTTTAATACTCACAACAGCCGTTTTGATGGGCATTGCTACAGAGGAGGAAGCTGAGGGCAGAGAGGTGAAGTCACTTGACTGAGCCCAACGTCTTAGCTTCCTGGGGCTGCCATGACAAGATACTATGAAGTGGGCGGCTTTAAAGAGCAGAAATTTATTGTCTCAGCTCTGGAAGCCAGGAATCCGAATTTAGAGCATCAGCTGGACCGTACTGTCTTCTCTGTCTCCCTAGGGGAAGACCCCTCCCAGTTTCTTCAGTGTCTGGTAGCCGTGGGCATCTCTTAGAGTTCCATGGCTTGTAGATCTAACCTCACATGGGGTCTTCCCTCTGAGTGTCTCCCTTTGCGTCTGCTCTCTCATTTTTTAAGACATCAGTCCAAAGGAATTAGAACTCACCTCCTTTAATATGACCTCATTGATACTATCTTCAAAGAAGGACACTGTTTCCCCAAACAAGGTCACATTCACAGTTACAGGAGTTAGACTTCGGCACATCTTTTTGGGGATTGTTCAGTTCATAACACCAAATGAATGACTACTAGTAAGTGACAAACCAGGATCAAGCACTTCCGTCTTAACCACCGTGCCATTTCCTGCGCTATTTGGTCACATAAATCCTGGTGTTCCTCAGTGTGAACTTATTTGGCCCCTTCTGCCCAAGCATCTATTGAGAAAAATGCTCCCGCACTGAGGAAGGGCCGGAACAGAGAGGCCAGTGGTTGGCACTGGGTGGCCTGTGGTTTGTCAGTTCTGCCGGGAGTCTTGTGATTGCTCATCTCTGAAATTGAACAGTGGTTCTTATCCTCTGTCTACTTCCTAGGGAAATTATTTTTGGGAGAAGGAGCTGCCAGGAGATGAGGGGGGTTAATTAGGTTTGTTTTTTACATCAGACACACCTATAAAGAGATCTGTTCATCTACAAGGGATTAGGGCTTTTTAGCCAGGTTTATAGTGATAGTGTTATGAGGATTCACATATTACATGGAACTTGTGAACTTTTGAATATAAGACAATGAGAAGAGTAAATTCATTTGCCGGAAATAAATTGAACATAATGGCCCTGTTATGGGGATACATTTCTGTATTTTATAGTCTAAATAGAAAAAAAAAAAGCTTTTCATGTATAAGTATAATCTCGTAAAAATAAATCTGTGATATGGCTAAACATATTGTAATGGAGAATTTTTTAACCAGAGGAATAGCCCATCTGGACAATTATGTCTCCTTTGTTATACTTTTATTCAAATAGTCTCTTCATCAATTCCCTTGTTAGTCAGGAACAAATCTACCTGTCTCTTGAAATAGTTTTTTTTTTAGGCTTTTTTGTATTAGCTTTGAGCTTTTTGCTTCTGTCACCACAACTGCAGGTCATAAATGCTAGAGGAAATTGTGTACGATAATTTTCATTCATGTGGTTACAGGATTTATTGTCCTGTTTTCAGATGGAATCTGAAATTGAGAAATAAAATGAAACACTGTTAGGTGGGACTGGTCATGGAGTTGCTGGGTGGTGCAGACGGTAAGTGCTCAACCACTAGATGAAAGGTTGGCAGTTCGAACCCACCCAGAGGCACCTCAGAAGAAAGGTGACCTGCTTCCAAGAGATCACAGCCTTGAAACCCTGCAGAGCAGTGCTACCCTGCACACGTGGGGTCGCTGTGAGTCAGAATCAACTCAACGGCAACTAACCATCACTGCCATCGTTGGCCGTAAGTCACAACCTCACTTGAGCTAGCTTTCAGTAAAAAAAGAGATTTATAATTAGGATACAGGGGTGTCTAAGGAAGCCGAAGGCAGGGACAAAGTGGCCCTCAGGAATGAATAGGAGCTGGAGATGAGGAGGAGAAACTTCCCCGTCTGTGGTCACTGTAAGCACACGTGTGATGCCGGTGTTGATAAAGTCATCATAAGCACACGTGTGATGCCAGTGCTGGTGAAGTCACAGTAAGCATATGTGTGGTGCTGATGCTGGTAAAGTCACCGTAAGCACACATGTGGTGCCAGTGCTGGTAAAATCAGGGAGGAAAGTTGACAGAGAAGGAGAGTAGGAATTTAAGCGGTATGTTACTTAACGCTTGAGCCTTACATTAATAATTTTAAACCAGGCCATTGTTTTCTTAAAAAAAAAAAAAAATTCATGCTTACTCTATGAAATTCAAACAATATAAGAAAGAAGAAAAAAATCATCTAAAATTCTGATAGCTAGAGGTAATCATATCTATTTGGATAAACATCCTCCTAGATATCTCTCAGGGCACCCAGGAAGACACACACAGACACACACACAAATGGAATTGCTCTGCACATGGCCATTTACTTGTTCACTCAGCAGTCTATCACGGGTGTCTTTTCACATCAGTAAATACAGACCTCCATCAGTAGTTGCAATGTCTATGTGATTTAGTTAACATGTCTTCTATTTGTGGGCCTTTATTTTTTTTTTTTCTCAGTTATGAACAATGTCACGTGTGTCCATCTTTCTGCTTACACAGTTATCTGCTTTGAGTAAATTCATAGAAGTGGGGTTGCTGGATTAAAAAAGAAAAGAAAGAAAGAAACCAAACTTGTTGCCATCGGAATCGATTCTGATTTCGGCAACCCATGTGTTACAGAGTAGAACTGAGCTCCATGGGGTTTCCTGGGCTGAAATCTTTTATGGAAGCAGATCCCTAGGCCTTTGTTCTGTGGGGTGTGCTATTTTACATTCTGCCGCAGTTGCCCAGGGGTCTAGAATGATTTTCCCACTTTATACTCCCATGATGAGAGTGTCCATATCTTGGCTATTGTGAGTTTTTTAAATCTTTGCCAATCTGATAGGTGAAAAATAGGACCTCGTTTTTAAAAAATTTCCTTTGTCCATTTTTGGAGGAGTATGAAGAATCTCCTTAATGATTTTTTTTTTTAAATAATTTAATTGTGCTTTAAGTGAAAGTTTACAAATGAAGTCAGTCTCTCACACAAAAATCCATATACATTTTGCTACACACTCCCAATTACTCTTCGCCTAATGAGGCAGCCCTCTGTCTCCCTCCACTCTCTCTTTTCATGTCCATTTCGCCAGATTTTAACTCCCTCCACCCTCTCATCTCCCATCCAGGCAGGAGATGCCACCTTAGTCTCAAGTGTCCACCTGATCCAAGAAGCTCACTCCTCACCAGCATCCCTCTCCATCCCATTGTCCAGTCCAGTCCATCTCTGAAGAGTTGGCTTCAGGAATGGTTCCTGTCCTGGGCCAAGGGAAGGTCTGGGAGCCATGACCACCGGGGTCCTTCTAGTCTCAGTCAGACCATTAAGTCTGGTCTTAGGAGAATTTGGGGTCTGCATCCCACTGCTCTCCTGCTCCCTCAGGGGTTCTCTTGTGCATTCCCTGTCAGGGCAGTCATCGGTTGTGGCCAGGCACCATCTAGTTCTGGTCTCAGGATGATGTAATTGCTGGTTCATGTGGCCCTTTCTGTCTCTTGGGCTTGTAATCGCCTTGTGCCCTTGGTGTTCTTCATTCTCCTTTGCTCCAGGTGGATTGAGACCAATTGATGCATCTTAGATGCCTGCTTGCTAGCGTTTAAGACCCCAGACGCCACTCTTCAAAGTGGGATGCAGAATGTATTCTTAATAGATTTTATTATGCCAATTGACTTAGATGTCCCCTGAAACCATGGTCCCCAGACCCCTGCCCCTGCTACACTGGCCTTCAAAGCATTCAGTTTATTCAGGAAACTTCTTTGCTTTTGGTTTAGTCCTGTTATGCTGACCTCCCCTGTATTGCGTGCTGTCTTTCCCTTCACCTAAAGTAGTTCTTATCTATTACCTAATTAGTGACTACACCTCTCCCACCCTCCCTATCCCCTCGTGTAACCACAAAAGAATGTTTTCTCCTCAGTTTAAACTATTTCTCAAGTTCTTATAATAGTGGTCTTATACAATATTTGTCCTTTTGCAACTGACTAATTTCACTCAGCGTAATGCCTTCCAGGTTCCTCCATGTTATGAAATGTTGCAGATTCCTCACTGTTCTTTATCGATGCGTAGTATTCCATTGTGTGAATATAACAGAATTTATTTATCCATTCATCTGTTGATGGGCACCTTGGTTGCTTCCATCTTTTTGCTATTGTAAACAGTGCTGCAATAAACATGGGTGTGTAAAGGCTCTTATTTCTCTAGGATATATTCCAAGGAGTGGGACTGCTGAATCATATGGTAGTTCTATTTCTAGCTTTTTAAGGAAGCGCCAAATCGATTTCCAAAGTGGTTGTACCATTTGACATTCCCACCAGCAGTGTATAAGTGTTCCAATCTCTCCACAGCCTCTCCAACATTTATCATTTTGTGTTTTTTGGATTAATGCCAGCCTTGTTGGAGTGAGATGAAATCTCATGGTAGTTTTGATCTGCATTTCTCTAATGGCTAATGATCGTGAACATTTCTTCATATATCTGTTAGCTACCTGACTGTCTTCTTTAGTGAAGTGTCTATTCATATCTTTTGTCCATTTTTTAATTGGGTTATTTGTCTTTTTGTAGTTGAGTTTTTGCAGTATCATGTAGATTTTAGAGATCAGGCGCTGATCAGAAATGTCATAGCTAAAAACTTTTTCCGAGTCTGTAGGTAGTCTTTTTACTCTTTTGATGAAGTCTTTGAATGAGCATAAGTGATTTTTTAGGAGCTCCCAGTTATCTAGTTTTTCTTCTACACTCTTTATAATGTTTTGTATACTGTTTATTGCATATATTAGGGCTCCTAACGTTGTCCCTATTTTTTCTTCCATGATCTTTATTATTTTAGATTTTATATTTAGGTCTTTGATCCATTTTGAGTTCGTTTTTGTGCATGGAGCGAGGTATGGGTCTTGTTTCATTTTTTTGCAGATGGATATCCAGTTATGCCAGCACCATTTGTTAAAAAGGCTGTCTTTTCCCCATTTAACTCTTTTGGCTCCTTTGTCAAATATCAGCTGCTCATACGTGGATGGATTTATGTCTGGATTCTCAATTCTGTCCCATTGGTCCATGTATCTGTTGTTGTACCAGTACCAGGCTGTTTTGACTACTGTGGCAATATAATAGGTTCTAAGATTAGGTAAAGTAAGGCCTCCCACCTCGTTCTTCTTTTTCAGTAATGCTTTACTTATCTGGGGCCTCTTTCCCTTCCATATGAAGTTGGTGATTTGCTTCTCCATCTTATTAAAGAATGTCCTTGGGATTTTGATCAGAATTGCATTAAATGTATAGATTACTTTTGGTAGAACAGACATTTTTATAATGTTAAGTCTTCCTATCCATGAGCAAGATATGTTCTTCCACTTATGTAAGTCTCTTTTGGTTTCCTGCAGAAGTGTACTGTAGTTTTCTTTGTATAAGTCTTTTACATCTCTGATAAGATTTATTCCTAAGTATTTTATCTTCTTGGGGGCTACTGTAAATGGCATTGATTTGGTGATTTCCACTTCAATGTTCTTTTTGTTGGCGTGGGGAATCCAACTGATTTTTGTATGTTTATCTTGTATCCGGGTACTCTGCTGAACTCTTCTATTAGTTTCAGTAGTTTTCTGGAGGATTCCTTAGGGTTTTCTGTGTATAAGATCATGTCATCTGCAAATAGAGATACTTTGACTTCTTCCTTGCCAATCTGTATGCCCTTTCTTTCTTTATCTAGCCTAATTGCTCTGGCGAGGACTTCCAGCATATATTGAATAAGAGTGGTGATAAAGGGTATACCTTGTCTGGTTCCCGATCTCAATGCGAATGCTTTCAGGCCCTCTCCATTTAGGGTGATGGTGGCTGTTGGCTTTGTATAAATGCCCTTTACTATGTTGAGGAATTTTCCTTTTATTCCTATTTTGCTGAGAGTTTTTATCATGAATGAGTGTTGAACTTTGTCAAATGCCTTTTCTGCATCAATTGATAAAATCATGTGATCCTTGTCTTTTATTTATGTTGTGGATTACATTAATTGTTTTTCTAATTTTGAACCATCCCTGCATACCTGGTATGAATCCCACTTGGTCATGCTAAATTATTTTTTTGATATGTTGTTGAATTCTATTGGCTAGAATTTTGTTGAGGATTTTTGCATCTGCATTCATGAGGGATATAGATCTATAATTTTCTTTTCTTGTGGTGTCTTTACCTGGTTTTGGTATCAGGGATATGGTAGCTTCATAAAATGAGTTTGGTAGTATTCCGTCCTTTTCTATGCTCTGAAATACCTTTAGTAGTAGTGGTGTTAACTCTTCTCTGAAAGTTTGGTAGAACTCTGCAGTGAAGCCGTCCCATCCGGACCAGGGCTTTTTTTTGTTGGGAGTTTTTTGATTACCTTTTCAATCTCTTCTTTTGTTATGGGTCTGTTTAGTAGTTCTACTTCTGCTTGTGTTAGTTTAGGTAGGTAGTGTGTTTCTAGGAATTCATCCATTTCTTCTAGGTTTTCAAATTTGTTTGAGTATTGTAATCTGATACGATTCTTTTCATTTCAGTTGGGTCTGTTGTAATATCGCCCATCTCATTTCTTATTCAGGTCATTTGCTTCCTCTCCTGTTTTTCTTTTGTCAGTTTGGCCAGTGGTTTATCAATTTTATTGATTTTTTCAAAGTATCAGCTTTTGGTCTTGTTAATTCTTTCAGTTGTTTTTCTGTTTTCTGTTTCATTTAGTTCAGCTGTAATTTTTATTATTTGTTTTCTTCTGGTGCCTGTGGATTTCTTTTGTTGCCCTTTTTCTATTTGTTCAAGTTGTAGGCATACTTCTTTGATTTTGGCCCTTTCTTCTTTTTGGATGTGTACATTTATTGATATAAATTGGCCTCTGAGCACCGCTTTTGCTGTGTCCCAAAGGTTCAGATAGGAAGTGTTTTCATTCTCATTGGATTCTCTGAATTTCTTTATTCCATCCTTAATGTCTTCTATAATCCAGTCTTTTTTGAGCAGGATATTGTTCAGTTTCCAAGTGTTTGATTTCTTTTCCCTGCTTTTCCTGTTATTGATTTCCACTTCTATGGCCTTATGGTCAGAGAAGATGCTTTGTAATATTTCAGTGTTTTGGATTCTGCTAAGGCTTGCTTTGTAACCTAATATGTGATCTATTCTAGAGAATGTTCCATGTGCACTAGAAAAGAAAGTATACTTGGTTGCTGTTGGGTGGAGTGTTCTGTATATGTCTACGAGGTCAAGTTGGTTGATTGTGGCATTTAGATCTTCCGTGTCTTTATTGAGCTTCTTTCTGGATGTCCTGTCCTTCACCGAAAGTGGTATGTTGAAGTCTCGTACTATTATTGTGGAGCTGTCTATCTCACTTTTCAATGCTGATAGTTTGTTTTATGTATCTTGCAGCCCTGTCATTGGGTGCATAAATATTTAATATGGTTATATCTTCTTGGTGTATTGTCCCTTAAATCATTATATAGTGTCCTTCCTTATCCTTTCTGATGGATTTATCTTTAAAGTCTATTTTGTCAGAAGGTAATATTGCCATTCCTGCTCTTTTTTTAATTGTTTTTTGCTTGATATATTTTTTTCCATCCTTTGAGTTTTAGTTTGTTTGTGTCTCTAAGTCTAAGGTGTGTCTCTTGTAGGCAGCATATAGACGGATCTTGTTTTTTAATTCATTCTGCCACTCTTCCATAGGGTTTTTAATGGCTGATTTTTTTGGAGGTGTATCGCCAGGCCTTTTCCCCAAGGCGTCTCTGGGTAGGCTTGAACTTGCAACCTGTAGGTTAGCAGCCGAGTATGTTAACCATTTGTACCACGCAGGGACTCTGACTGTATGGTGGGTGATACCAAACCAAACCAAACCCAACCCGTTGCTGTCGAGTCGATTCCGACTCATAGCGACCCCATAGGATAGAGTAGAACTGCCCTGTAGAGTTTCCAAGGAGCGCTTGGTGGATTTGAACTGCAGACATTTTGGTTAGGAGCCATATCACTTAACCGCTATGTGGCCAGGGCTTCCTGGTGGGTGATACATGGCTTCAAATTGGGTTTCCATGGAGTAAAGTGTTCTATGGTCAGTTGGCAAAGCCGCAGAGAACCAGGAACAACATGAGAATAATTGAAGCAAGAAGGGGCCATTTCACAGACCTGTTAGAGGAACTAAGCAGGGGAAGGAACAAGACAAGAGCCGCGCATGTCGGCTAATTTTAGAAGGAATCAGGATGCAGTGCCTGAGATTTTTGCGTTAGGTGTTATTGAGGCTGGGGGAATGTATATCCTCTGGCTTTTGTTCAGATTCACAGCCATTAAGCGTTCCTACCACAGGGAAGAAAAAGAATACGTTTTGCCTCTTTGCCAATAGTGACATAATTTTGGTCTTCGAAATAAGTGTCTTGGGACCTCAATTCCCTGTTGGTAAAGGAAATTCCCAGCCCGTGTGTTGCAGCGGAAATTCATTGTTTCCTGAGCAATTTCCTTTCATGCTTGTGTGGGGGAAATGGCCAAATGTATAGATTGAGACTTCTTCAGAAAACTGACGCCTGTAACATTACTTGATTCTGTTGATTTTTATTATTGTTTTAGGTATTGCTGCTGGCGGCTTCCCAGATGCTTCAGATATCTTCAGGGAACTCGACTCTTTACATAAACTGAGAAATTAGGTAAGTCCTTTAAAAAAGGTATTTTATTCTTATCAATAAGCCACTAACCTGCATTGGTGTAGTTTTAAGAAATTTTAAAACCCTGTCGCTTACACCCTCTTGTTTGATCTTGACCGTGGTGGTTCTCTGAGGCAGATGTGTAGAGGGCCTGGTCTTTTCACTCTCACTGATGTTGGTTTGACTTCTCCACCTGGTGGGGTGATAGTTGAGGCCTAGAAGACGGGAAGAATGGCTGCTTTTTCCTCATCTCAGGAATTTTCATTTATTCACACCTGTTTGTTTCATTATTATTGATTTATTTTTGGTGGAGGTCCTGGGTAAGGAATTAACGTCGAGACTTCTAATAGTCTTTGAACTGGAACTGTTGGTTGGTTCCTGGAGCCCTCCAGGCTGATAGATGACTGCTGCAGCATGAGTTAAAGTCACCTTTAAACCCCGCTGCCGTCAAGTTGATTACAACTCATAGCGACCCTATAAGACAGAGTAGAACTGCCTCATAGAGTTTCCAAGGAGCGCCTGGTGGATTTGAACTGCTGACCTTTTGGTTAGCAGCTGTAGCTTTTAACCGCTACGCCACCTTTAGCTGTGGATTATTGGTTTCTCCTTTGGTTGGGGCTGCATGACCCACTTTGTGTGTGCAAAGTACTCTGGGCAGGAATGTGTGTGCTGGGAACTTCCACAGGCCCTGAGCATGTCTAGATTGAAGTCTGACGAGGTTAAAAAAAAAGGGAGGAGGGGTTGGTTTATGCTGCTAGCCTGTAATAACTATATCGTGGCACACCCAGACGTGTCCATTCCATTCTTGGCCAGCTGCACAACAGGTTAGTCCCTCTCAGTTAGTCTCACCGTCTTCATCTGTGCAGTGTGTAGGCTGGCCTAGCCTAGCTGTTCCATACTTTTGGATCTTATGGTATTAAAAAAAAGAATGCAAAAAATTCAAGACCAACATAGGCTTGCTAATTTTTTTAATGCTATATGTAACCAAAGTTGATAATTGCTAAAGCTCAATGGCAACGTGGGGCGTCACGATTTATTTATGTAGTATTCTTTCTGCTCATGTGTTTGGAATTTTTAAAAATAAAATATTTATTTCTACAACATAATTACCATCTACTAACATCATTTCATGAAAGGAAAATATTTTAATACCAAAAGTAGAAATGTAATAAATGTGTCTGTAAATTGTCCATATTTAGCATTATGAAAAGCACTATTTATTCAAGCACCTTTCTCCTATCACTGCAGACCAGTGATTGCCAGTCATAGGCTGACTAAGCGCCGTTCTGAGCACCGGCATCTGGGAGATGTCTGGCTACATGACTGTCTCTAAGTCAGTATCGTTCTTCTGAAGCAGGGAAGAAATGCACTCTAGTTATACGTTGCCTGTTTCTAGAAACTGCTGTGACAGCTGGCACAATTGAACTAAGTCAGAGAGGCCAGAGGCCAGACAGCAGAGGAGGCGGCGTTGTTCTGTCAGGAACCCTGAATAAAAATGGCTTGTTTGCTGGAGCTTTAAATGCACCTTGAGCTGCCTTATAGTCATTGTGAAAATGAAAACGTGATAGGTGTGTGTCTTAGTTATCTAGTGCTGCTATAACAGAAACACCACAAGTGGATAGCCTTAACAAACAGAAGTTTATTTTCTCACAGCCTAGGAGGCTACAAGTCCAAATTCCAGGTACCAGCTGTAGGCAAAGCCTTTATCTGTCTGTTAGCTCTGGGGGAAGGTCTTTGTCATCAATCTGCCCCTGGTCTAGGAGCTTCTCAGCACAGATACCCTGAGTCCAAAGGATGTGCTCTCCTCCCGGCTCTCCTTTCTTGATGGTTGAAGGCACCTCTCCTCTCTGCTGGCTTCTCTCCTTTATATCTCAAAAGAGATTGACAACATAACAACCTAATCCTGTGGATCCAGTCTGCTTTATTAACATAACTGCTTCCAATTCTGTTTCATTAACATCCTAGAAGTAGGATTTACAACACATAGGAAAATCACATCCGATTACAGAATGGTGGACAGTCACATGATACTGGGAATCATGGCCTAGCCAGGTTTGCACACATTTTTGGGGGACAGAATTCAGTCTATAACAGCGTGTTGAGCAGTCTGATAGAAGCATAGAATCCTCCCTTCCCACCATTGTGGGGCAGCCTTTGACTAGATGTCTACCTACAATACCTGTCAGGTAGGTGTCTACCTGTGGCGTGGGGATGCTGAGAGCTAGGGCAAACACCCAAGAAACCAGAGCAAACACCCCAGTGTGAAGAGTTCCAGCCTGGAAAGGGGTTGAGTTCATGGACCCCAAAGTTCTGTGCTGAAGGTGTGGGGAGCGTATGCACGTGGGTTGTTGTTAGCTACCTTTTTTTTTTTTTTCCTTTGAGTCAGCCCTCAACACACGGTGACCCCATTGTACAACAGAACAAAACCCTGCCCAGTCCTGCACCATCCCCATGTGGATTGGACCATTGCGATCCATAGGGTTTTCATTAGTTGATTTTTGGAAGTAGATTGCCAGGCCTTTCTTCCTTGTCCATCTTAGTCTGAAAGCTCCAGTGAAACCTGTTCAGCATCACAGCAACGTGCAAGGCTCCACTGTCAGACAGGTAGCTGTGTATAAGCTACATTGGCTGGGAATCGAACTTGGGTCTCCTGTGTAGAAGGTGGAAATTCTACCACTGAACCACCAACACCTCACCTGGACAGAGGATAGGGAAGGGTAAAGTAGCTGTCCTGCCCTTGGGGCCATCTGTGTATCCTGGGGTGGGTGCCCACAGCAGGCACGGGCTGGTCCAGTTGGGCAGAGTGGACAGGAAGCATATCAATACACATTTTCTAGGATTTCAGTTCTGAGAGGAATGTGCCTGGTGGCCTCTTATGTCAGGGGTCTGCAGAGAATGAAATACTGCTTTCCTTTTACTTCTCCTTGAGGTGTGGGGATGCTTGTGAGAGGGAGGGTGGGAGGAGGGCAGAGGAACATGGACTGAGGTGTCAGGACAGTAAGATAATGTGGAGAAGGGATGGTACCACCTACTGCAGAGAGCCTTCTGTGTGGTCTGCTGGGATTAGAACATGGTGGTCCAGTCCTTTGGAAATCCTCCCCCAGTGATTTCTGGCCTTTTCTTTTTAACAATTCTATTTTCTGGGAAACTTAAATGAAATTTGACGACTTACCTGGTTATTTTCTCTTCTGTCAATATTACTCTTGGTTTACGGCTTCAATTGAGTTGCTTCCACCCAAGGGATATTTATTCACTGGCCTTTTTATCAAAATGCTTTATCAAATAACAGCCATAAAAATTTGTCCTAAATGTACAGTATTATGAGAGATTACTAAAGTCAACAATTCTTGTAATTTCTGAAAGTGTCTAAAGTCATAAATAAATGCCAGCAGGTGCTTTAATTTTGATATAAACCACAGGAAGCAGAATTTGCTCTGAGGGATCTGGACCAGTTCAAGTCTGAATAAAATTTAATGAACCAATGATGTTACCCATCAGTCATGTCCTTGAGCCTTGCAGAAGACCAGGGCATACTGGGTGAGGTCTTGTAGGGATGGGCAGTGAAGACATTGAGACAGCCTGGAGCTACTAGCACTTCACAAGAACAATGTGATGCTTTAAAGGGTTGCATGAGTGTGTGTGTGTGTGTGTGTGTGTATGAGTGTGAGAGAGAGAGAGATTGATGGGGAGGGCATACAATAAATGATTTAACATTTTACTTAATGGCGCATGATATTATTCCTGATTTGAGAGTAAATACAATATTCTGAACTTATCCCTACAGGCTTTTAACAAAAATATTTCAAAACCTATTTTAAATGAAAAACATTGTTTTTGGCTCTCTAGGAATTTCTCGTTCCCCTACCATTTCTGGGAGGGTACTGAATCTGTAAAATTCCAAGCAGGATCGATGTAGCTATTTGTCGTACCATATCAGTCACTTCAGGGTATGACATCAGTGAAGATAAGTGGTCCCTAGACTTCCTTTCGGAAAACCTGGTGGCGTAGTAGTTAAGTGCTACAGCTGCTAATCAAAAGGTTGGCAGTTCGAATCTGCCAGGTGCTCCTTGGAAACTCTATGGGGCAGTTCTACTCTGTCCTGTAGTGTCACTGTGAGTCGGAATCTACTCGACGGTAGTGGGTTTGGTTTTGGTTATACTTCCTTTTCTTCATTGAAAATGTAACCCGTTACGGGCTCTTGTTTTCCAGCCGTCCTCCACCAGCCGGTGTCTTTGGATGACTCCCCTTGTTTACTGTGGGCACTTTACTTGCTCCCTAACCGGGACCCCCTGAGTGACTCAGCGACCTCACCAGCACAGCTTGTTCCTGGATGTGTGCTGGGCTCCTTGCTCTGCTGTCGAAGCTTAGTAAATGTTTTAGAACAATGACAATAACGATTTCCCGACTCTTTTTCATAATTACACTTCCCAGTCCATGGGTGTAATAGAATGTGCTGTTTCCTTGAGCTTTTCAGCTAATTATGTTCATCGGTTAATTTCTTTCCATGTTCAGAAGCCTCCCTGGAGAACTAAAGGTTTGAGCCTTTGCTGTCTTTGAATTGATGGGATTTCACTGATTCAGCAGCTCTGGAATACTTTCGCCTGCATTTAAATTGTCTCCGATGGAACTGGCACCCGTAAAACTCACTCTTCCTAGCCGTGAGATCCCATATTCTCCAGATCTAAAATGGTCATCAAAGCCATTCTGCTCTGTTTGTAACAGGTCAGAACTGGACTGCTTTCCAGAGCCATAAAATAACTGTGCACTTGTAGAGTTTAAACGTGGCTTCACTGAGATTAAACTAAATTAAACACACCATAAATCCATCTGCAAGGGTCTCCACGTACCACTGAAGAAGGCCTGGTAAAAGCTGAGAAGAATCCCACTGCTCTGATCTTATATGCAAAGGTTTTCTAGAAAGTCTGCCATTAAGACAAATTAAGTCAAAGTAGTACATGCATATGGTTCAAGATCTAAAACATTACAGAAAAATCTATAATGAAAAACATCAGTGTCATAGCCGACCTTCCTTTGTTCCTTTGGTACGGATCCTCAGAGGAACCACTTTCTCTGTAGGTGTTTTTAGCTCTCTCTGTGACTATTTCCGTATACATAAATATTTTCCTTGTGGTGCCATAATCACTTTATCACCCTTAAAAAAAAATTCCATTTACCACATTTTTTCCTAAGTAGTATTTATTTTGTTGTTTTTGAGAATATGCACAGCAAAACATACATGAATTCAAACTTGATCGGCTTTGAAGACCCCATCCATGGTGCTCGTGGTGGCTGATTAGCTCACGCTGACTGCCCTGCCTCCCTTTCTCCCGCATCTGATTTGCACTGGCTGTCCCTCTGCTGCTCCTCTGCACCCTGGATGACCTGGGCAGCTCCCGCTTCTTGTCCCTTCTTCCATAGGCACTGTGTCTTTCCTGCCTACTTCCATACTCTCAATGTTTGGCAGTGTACATCATCCCAGTCAGCGATGTTTATATTGTGAGGACGTGAGTATTTCAGTTGTGGAATTTCAGGAGACCCAGGTTCGATTCCCAGCCAGTGCGCTTTATGTGTAGCCATCACCTGTCAGTGGAGGCTTGTGTGTTACTATGATGCTAAATAGTTTTTAGTGGAGCTTCTGGACTAAGGCAGAATAGGAAGAGAGGCCTGGCTATCTGCTTCTGAAAATCAGTCAGTGAAAACCCTATAGATCACAAGAGACAGATCTGCCACCGATCGTAGGGATGATGCAGGACTGGGCAGCTTTTCGTACCATTATGTATGGGGTCACCGTGAGTTGGAGCTGACTCAAAGGCAGCTAACGGTAACACAATATTTACATTCTTTTCTTTGGTCTTTGTTAAAGAAGCCCTCTTGGGACAACTGTTAAGCCCTCGGCTACTCACTGAAAGGTTGGTGGTTCGAACTCACCCAGTGGCTCTGCAGGAGAAAGACCTAGCCATCTACTCCTGTAAAGGCTACATCCTATAAAGCCCAACGGGGCAGTTCTACTGTGTCACATGGTGTCACAACAAGTCAAAAATCTACTTAAGTCTTTGTTAAGCCTTCCATGGTTTATCTAAAACTTGGCTCTGAATGTTACTGTATTACAGTTTGGTAGATGTTGTTTACAGCAGAACCAAGTTGTGTGGTGGGCTGTCGTGACAGCTGTGCTCCTCAGTGGGACCTGTTTAAATGGATCTTTCCTTTTAGACTGTATCAGCTGTCTTGAACTCATCGTCCAGCTTCCTGGGCTCTCAGTCACCCCATCTCTCTGAGAAACCTGGTTTATTTTGGATGTCTCACTCCCATAGCCCGCTAACTTCCTGCTTTAGGCAGGACAGTTTGATCTCTAGGTGTGCTGGTGGCCAGGAGAAGCCATGACCACTATTGTAAAAACACCTTCAGGTTTTGGTGTTTTTGAAGGGGCAGTGGTCTGATCTTTAAAATTAGTTGACTAGATACCTGCTGTCTTAGTCATCTAGTGCTGCTATAACAGAAGTACCGCAAGTGGATGGCTTTAACAAAGAGAAATTTGTTTACTCACAGTAATGTAGGTTAAAAGTCCAATTTAGGGTGTCAGCTCTAGGGGAAGGCTTTCTCTCTCCGTTGGCCTTCTCATCAGTCTTCCCCTGGACTAGGAGCTTCTCTGTGCAGGGACCCTGGGTCCAAAGGACGTACTCTGCTCCAGGCAGTGCTTTCTTGGTGGTGTGAGGTCTCCAACTCTCTGCTTGCTTCCAGTTTATCTCTTGAGAGATAAAAGGTGGTGCAGGTCACACCCCAGGAAAACTCCCTTTACATTGGATCAGGGATGTGACCTTAGTAAGGGTGTTACAATCCCACCCTAATCCTCTTTAACAGAAAATTACAATCTGAAAATGGAGGACAACCACAGAACTCTGGGAATCATGGCCCAGCCAAATTGATACCCACATTTTGGGGGGGACATAATTCAGTCCATGACAGCTGCCATCTAGTCAACTCTGACTCATAGTAAGCTTATATATGACTGAATGAATTGCTGCCCAGTCATGCACCATCCCCATAATGAACTGTGAATTGGGCCATTGTGGTCTGTATGGTTTTCACTGGCAGATTTTCCCAGTAGATCACTAGGCCTTTCTTTCTAGTCTGTCTTAGCCTGGAAGCTTCACTGAAGCCTGCTCAGCGTTGTAGCAACACGAAATCTCCACTGACAGAAATGTGGTGGCTGTGTATGCGGCGTATTGGGTGGGAATAGATCCCAGGTCTCCTGCACGGAAGGTGAGAGTTTTACCACTGAACCACCCCAAGGAATATGTGGGGGTGGGGGGCCGATATATATTTTGTTGCAGTGGTGATGAAGACTGATTTCTCACATTCAGATTTGATAAGAAGAAGCAGTCCAAGGTTTCCCTGGTATCAACTTCCAGCAGGCTCATTCTTTTTTTTTTTCTCGTAATGGTAGGATTGTAGTCCCCTTAGAAATCGTCTATTTTTTTAATTGTGATTTAGGTGAAAGTTTACAGAGCAAATTAGTTTCTCGTTAAACAGTTAATACACAAATTGTTTTGTTACATTGATTGCCAACCCCACGATGTGTCAACACTCTCCCCTTCTCCACCCCAGGTTCCCTGTTTGCATTCATACAGTTTTCTGTCCCTTCCTGCCTTCTCGTCTTTGCTTAGGGACTAATGTGCCCATTAGTCTTGCATACATGATGAGCTATGAAGCATGTTCCTCACGTGTGCTGTTGTTGGCCCCGTAGACCTGTCTCATCTTTGGCTGAAGGGTGAACCTCAGGAGTGACTTCAGCACTGAGTTAGAAGGGAATCCAGGGCCGTACTCTTGGGGTTTCTCCATTCTCTGTCAGACTAGCAAGCCTGGTCTTTTTGTGTGTGCATGTGTGTATTTGAATTTTGTTCTACATTTTTCTCTGGCTCTGTCTGGGATCCTCTGTTGTGATCCCTGCCAGGGCAGACAGTGGTGGTAACTGGGCACCATCTAGTTATTCTGAGCTCAGTCTGGTGGAGGTCGTGGTGGTTGTGGTCCATTAGTCCTTTGGACTATTCTTTCCCTTGTGTGTTTGGTTTTCTTCATTCTCCTTTGCTTCAGCTGGCTTTGAAGACCCTAGTTGTTACTCACCACAGTCAGATGTAGAACATTTTCTATATAGACTTAAAAAAAAAAAAAAAAAAATTTTTTTTTTTTTTTTTTATGTTATGCCAATTGAGCTATATGTCCCCAGCCCTCAGCCCAGTAGCTCAGTTTCTCAGGGATTTTGCACGTGTCTGTGAAGCTTCTGTGACTTTGCCCTGGTCAAGCTGTGCTGACTTCCCCAGTATTCTGTGCTGTCTCACCCTGCACCAGAGTTACCACTTACCTAGTTAGGGTTTTTCCCTCCCCACCCTCCCAACCATCAAAGATTGTTTCTTTCTGTGTGGAAACATTTTCATGTGTTTTTATAATAGTGATCTCAAACAGTATTTGTCCTTTTGAGACTGTCCAATTTCACTTAGCATAATGCCCTCCAGATTCACCCATGTTGTGAGATGTTTTGCAGATTGATCATTGTTGTTTATGGTTGCGTAGTATTCCATTGTGTGTATGTACTGTAGTTGGTTTATCCATTCATCTGTTGATGGACACTTAGGCTGTCTCCATCTGTTTGTTATTGTGAATAATGCTGCATTATGTCTATTCATATGACGACTCTTATTTCTCCAGGATATATTCCTAGGAGTGGGATTGCTGGGTCATATGGTATTTCTATTTCTAGCTTTTTAGGGAAGCACCATGTCGTTTTCCAAAATAGTTGTACCATTTTGCATTCTCGCCAGCAGTGCATAATAGTTCCAATCTCCTCGTAACCTCTCTAACATTTATTATTATTATTTTTTTTTTGATTTGTGCCAGTAATGTAGGGGAGAGATGGTATCTCATTGTAGTTTTGATTTGCATTTCTCTAATGGCTAGTGATTGCAAGCATTTCCTCATGTGTCTGTTAGCTGCCTGGAAGTCTTTGGTGAAGTGTCTGTTCCTATCTTTTGCCCAATTTTTAATTGGATTATTTGTCTTCTTAAAAATTGTTTTTTATTTTTGTATTTATTGATTGGTTGTAAGGGTGGGATAGAGCTGAGAAAATAGGGTTGTAATCTTCACAAGATACTTTTGGTTCCATTATATAAAAATCAGTAGTAGTCACAGTTATTGCATCTTGGTTAAAAGTGACTTAGGGAGAAAAATCTGTTTGGATAATTTAAATCTTTGCCAAAAGTTATATCCAATGGCTAGAAATATAGCTTCCAAAAGGTGGCTGGGGCTGAACCCAGGCCTTTATAAAAAAGAAGGAAATAAGTGATGTCAAAAAAAGTCTGTTCCGTTACTTGATTCTGAAGGTCCCCAAGTAAGTTACATCTGCTCTAAGGGGTGAAGACTGACTCAGGAGAGGAGCTCCAGGGGATCCAGGCTGTCCAGGATGCTCAGTTCATTCGCTGTTTCTTTGGAAAATTCCATGCAGGCGCAGCTCTTGTTCTCTCTGCCAGCCATTCTTCTCAGAAGGTTAGATTCATAAGAAGTGTATCTAATACCCTAAGTTAGGAAAGAAAGAAATAAATTGGATCAGTGGAGGATGCAATGACTTGGGCCTTGTCCTGTTCTTGTTCACACATTTCCAGAAAGACCACAGTGCATAGCAGTATAGGTAAGTGACACATAAGCATAGTAAGTGACACATGAGCGGGAAGGGTTAGTACAGATAAAGAAAGGTGTACTTTTCGTGGGGTAGTTCAAGTAACCAACTACTAACTACAAAGAGAAAAACCCGTTGCAGTCGAGTCGATCCCGACTCATAGCGACCCTGTAGGATGGAGTAGAACTGCCCCATAGGGTTTCCAAGGAGCGGCTGGTGGATTTAAATCACCGACCTTTTGGTTAGCAGCCAAGCTCTCAACTGCTCTACCACCAGGGCTCCTAACTACAAAGTCAAGGTAGAATTTATTTCTGGGCTAGTTGGTGTCAATTTTGCGGTTTGTAGATGAAAAGACTAGTACAGTGGGATAAACAAGATAGAAGTCTATTATTTCTCTCACCTAGGATGACGTCCTGAAGTGGGTTGCCTAGGGCTGTTGGGGCAGCTCACAGAAATTAGACAGGGACTTGGGCTCCTTTCAGGGGCGGTGAAGTTGCAGTGCGATATCGTCAGATTTTACTCCAGGTGAACTCCTAGATTCTGCACAAAGGCAGAAATCCTTTATAGCAACTCTTGAACATCCCTTAAGAAGGTGCCACATGGGAGGCCATTGTTACGTCTCCCAGGAGTCCCTAGTGCCAATGCTGCCAACCAAAAGGTTGGAGGTTTGAGTGCACTCAATGGTGCCTTGGAAGAAATGCCTGGCAATCTACTTCTGAAAAACCATTACTGAAAACCCTGTGGAGCAGTTCTACTCTGACAAACATAGGTTGCCGTGGGTTGCAGTTGACTCTATGGCGGCTGGTACTGGGCATTCCATCTCCTGGTCAGTCTAACACAGAGGGCTTTACTTGCATCTTTGGAATAGCTGGTTGCCGAGTAGTGGCTCCCATATTTAAAGGCTGTGTGTAAACAATAGAATCACATTCAGCATCAAGTTATTCCCTCCCCTGTCTCCCGCAGAAGCAGTTAGAAGCTGAACACACCCAGGGGACAATAAACCAGTTACCGTGGAGTCGATTCTGACTCATGGCGACTCCACGTGTGCCGAGTAGAACTATTCCATAGGGTTTTCATGGCTGTGAACTTTTGGAAGCAGGTCACCAAACCTTTCTTCCAAGACTTCTCTGGGTGAGCTAAAACCGCCAACCTTTCGGGTAATAATTGAGTGCTTAACTGTTGGCACCACCCAGGGACTCCCAAGGAACATTGAATCCTTGTATTTCCTCCCATAGTCACTCTGGGGCTTTCTTGCTCATGAAGAAGAATGGTGGGTAGAACAGTCTCTGGATTTATTAATTCATATATTCTCATTATGCAAAATTTCAAACATATTCAAAAGTGAAGAGAATTGTATAGTGAACTATGTGCTCCTCACCCAGCTTCAGTGATGACCAGTTCTTAGCCAGTCTTGTTTCATCTTCCTCCCCACCCATTATTTTGAAGCACATTTTTGCTACCTTATCATTTCCTCCATCAGTAAAAAATTTCCTCCATCAGTATGTCAGTATATATCTCTAAAGGAAACCCTGGTGGTATAGTGGTTAAGTGCTATGGCTGCTAACCAAAAGGCCAACAGTTCAGGTCCACCAGGTGCTCCTTGGAAACTCTATGGAGCAGTTCTACTCTATCTTATAAAGTTGCTATGAGTCGGAATCAACTCGACAGCACTGGGTTTGGTTTTGGTTTTATGAGTCGAAATTGACTAGATGGCAATGGGTTTGGTTTATAGCTCTAAAAGATCAGACTCTTTAAAAACTCCACTATAATGTCATATCCCAACTAACCCCTTGCCGTTGAGTTGATCCTGACTCATAGCGACCCTCTAGGACACGGTAGAACTCCCTCTAGTGTTTCCAAGGAGTGACTGGTGGATTCAAACTGCCTACCTTTTGGTTCGTAGCTAAGCTGTTAACCACTGTACCACCAGGGCTCCATATCCCACCTAAACATGAAAATTAACATTTCCTTATCATCAAATATCTAGTTAATGTTGAAATTCCCTTAATGGTCTCATAGTTTGTTTTACAGTTTCTTAGAATCAGCATTCAAATAAATGTTTATACATCGCAATTAGTTGGTAAGCCCCCTTTAATGCATAGGTTCCCCATCCATCTTCCTCCCCCTCTTGGGATGTACTTGTTGAAAAAACTGGGTTGTTTGTCCTATAGAGCAGAGGTTCTCAAATGAGAATGAAGTTCCTGTACTGCAACCTGGTGACATCTGGTGATTTCTGGAGACAGTTTTGGTGGTCACAACAGGGAGATGCTGCTGGAACCCAGTGAGCCTATATATCAATAGCCTAGAGATTGAAAAACCCTGCCGTAGAGTTTCTTACAGTCTGAATTTGGATGATTGCTTCTCCGTGGTGCCAATTGACATGTTCCTCTGTCTCTTGTATTTCTGTGATTTGGTAGTTATATCTTGGGGTTTGGTGAGATCCAGCTTTTTTTTAGGGGGGGTTGGGCAAGAATACATCATAGACAGGCTGTGCATTTTCACTAGGAAATCCACAGTGACTGGTGGTCTCCCTTTTAGTGATATTTTTGGTCATTGATGATCATTGCCTGTATCCTTGAAAGCATTAAAAAAATTAGTGATTGCAAAATAGTGATATTCCATCATTCCTTCTTTGTTTATATACTGGAGTATTTGTATAAAGGAAAACATGTTCTCACCAATTTTTGTTTACCCTGAGGTGTATATAGGAAAGTTAAGATAAATGCTGGATAATTTTCCTTCAGTTTTCAAAACAACGAGTTTTTTCTCTAACAAAATATCTGCCCTCCAAAAGTGATCAGTGAGGTTTACTTGTATTTGCTTCTTTTGAGTTTGTTTTTTTCTGTGTTTAGTGTAATGTAATGGATATGTTCCACTTTAGTATTCTTAAAAAAAAAAGAAAAAATTTTTTTTTTTTTTACTGATCCTCAAATTGTCCCCTGTTTGGCCAGCTGGAACTTATTCAAGTCCACTCCTGAGTGCTTTTGATATGACTTTTTTGTTTTTCGATAGGCGCCTGCTTTCTGATATGACAAAGTGTCTTAGGCTTGTTTTGTCTATTTTTTGACCCAGATGTGAATCAGTCACTTCTCCAAGGAGCCCTGGTTCTTTTGAGTATTTACAAACCAGAATATGGAAACTGGCATTTATTACTACTGGATTCATCATCGTTTCTGAATCTTTGCAGTGGACAGCACCAGGGGAAGAACATATATGTGTATACATGTACACGAATATGTAGGATCTGTACGTATGAACATATATGTATAAGAGGTCAGCAGCTGGAATCCACCAGCAGCTCCTTGGAAACCCTATGGGGCACTTCCGCTCTGTCCTGTAGGGTCACTATGAGCCAGAATCGACTCAGTAGCAACGAGTATGGTTTTTATGTATATGTATGTTGTTGTTGTTAGTTGCAGTTGAGTTGAGTCCGACACATGGCAACCCCAAGTGTGCAGAGTAGAACTGCTCCACAGGGTTTTCAAGGGCTGTGAACTTTTGAAAGCAGATTGCCAGGTCTGTCTTGTGAGGTACTTCTGAGTGGGTTTGAACTGCCAACTCTTTGGCTAATAGTCACCTCTTAACTGTTTGCACTACCCAGGGATATATATGTGTGTGTTTCTCTGTGTGCATGTGTGTGTGGGCCTGTGTGTGTAAATAAAAAGATAAAACACAATTATTAGTTCATACCGATACCCTCAGGAGAAGTTGAGATACACTGGGTTTTGACTTGGCCTCACCAGTTAAAAAAAAAAAAAAAAATTTTTTTTTTTCACCAGTTTTACACCTGTATCCCTTCACCCATGCCTCAAATCCTAATTCTCAGTGACACCACCAAGTTGTTGTGTTTGCTTTATCCCACACTATGTGCAGCAGCCTGTGTTTTAAAGATGTCTGTAACAGCTCTTGTCTGTGTGACCAGGCTGCCAACTGGATACACTTAGGTTCATTGGTTTCCTTTTCTGTTTTACAGATTGTTTGTCTTCTTTTTCATTTAACTTTTTAATCATTATGTATAATATTGTCGTGATCTATAGAATAAGGCATATGCAGAGGCTTCTTTTACCCCGGTCTCCTCGCCATCTTGTTTCTGTCCCCCCATAGGTAACAGTTTAAAAATTATGGTTTACCCTCAGCGAGATGGATTGATGGAGTGGCTGCCCCAACGGGCTCAAACATAACACTATTGTGAGGATGGTGCAGGGCGGGCAGCATTTTATCCCGTTATACGTGGGGTGGCTATGAATCAGAGTCGCCCTGGCAGCACCTAACAACATCCTTACCCTGTTTTTTTTTTTTTTTTTTAATAAATAAATGTGAGTGTATTTGCATATTGTCTCCCTCCCTTCTTAGATCAGTAGTAGCGTACCGTGTATACTTTTCCCCACCTGGCTGTTTTCATTTCATCTATCCGTAGTGGTGGACTGCCGTAGCCCTCACTCCTTCCTACAGCTCCAGGGTCCTTGCTGTGGTTTTGCACCAACTCATTCAACCTGTGCTTGTTTCCATCTTTTCCTTTTACCAGTAGTGCTAAGATAAGAGACCTGGGCACGTTCAGAACCAGCTTTCTTTTTACCCTCGTGGCAGTTGTGACTCCTTTTGGGAAGAGAGAAGGATACCTCCAGGCTGTTGGGATTGGTGTGAACAGAGCTTCAGAGCAAGAAAAGGAAAGGAATGAAGGGAGAGCGCTTCAGTGGAGGAGGTATTATATTTTCAAGTAGAAGGACACCAGGCATAGGAAGATTGATCAAATCCAGATTTCAAATCAGTGACCTGGATTGTCAAGCCAACAGCTGTGGCGCTTATACTCCAGGCCAGGAGCGGGTAATCTTTCTTCGTAAAGAACTGGGTAGTAAATATTTTATGCCACAGCCTCTGTTGCAGTGACTCAGTTGTGCTGTTGAAGTGCAAAAACCGCCACAGACAATCCGTAAGCTAATGAGGGCAGCTGTGTTCCAGTAAAAACTTACGGACACTGAAACTTGAATTTCATATAATTTTCATGTGTCGTGAAACATTATTATTCATGTGATTTTTTTTTTTTTCCTCCCAGCCATTTAAAATTGTAAAAAAACATTCTTTGCTCAGAAGCCATGGTTTGCCAATCTCTGGTCTCGGTATTTGGGAGCCATAGAAAATTCTTGAGCATAGACATGACCTGCTGTAAAGGATTGTTGAGGGAGGATCGAGGAGGGTTTGTTAGAGCAAAGGAGGCCAGGCTCAGGAGGCTGTTGAATTTCACCATGTGACTGAAGTTGGATGGAGGCTGTGGTCGTGGGAAGGAGATTTCTTCTCTTCTTTTTCCTCTTATTACCTGAGATTGCAGAACTTCTGGGAAACATGGAGCTCATTATACTATTTGATGTGGAATTTATATTTATTTTTAAAAGCTGTACTCTGTCATTTTCTGTGGCTTATGCACAAAGAGAGAGCCAAACCCACCTTTCCGCATGGGTGTGTGGACTTACAGCAAAATCCTCTCCTTCCTTGCCTTCTCTTCCTCCTCCTCCCCTGTTCCTCCTCCTTCCTTCACTCCCTACCAGGAAGCCCAATACTGAGCCCCACTGGAAAGCAAGCCTTTTGTACCGGCTGCCCCGTGCATTTTGTTTCTTGCTACATTTGTGGGCTGACTATCAAGAAAACAGTATTTTGTTTGTGGGAGGAAAATCAAAGATGATGTAAATGAAAAATGTATTTTTCATATAATGGAAATTATTAGAGCCACTTTTAAAATGTCACTGCAGATTAATGCAGACAAGAAGGGGCTAATATCTTTTAGAAAGTAGGTCAAGTTATCTCATGTTTATGAATGAGGTGGATTACAGTGTAGGTTTAGGTTTATAAAACTGGGTGATACTATAGTTTATATGAATTATTCTAGCCCAAAGTATATTTTAGAAAAATATAATTAAACTAAATTGGATTTGTTTCTTTATCCTTTGTGGCTTTAGCATTTTATACCTAATGTTTTATCAATTTAATAAACTAGTAAAAGCAATGAGCTTTCTTGTTATTGTTCGCATTTCCTGTATTGGAGACAGTGGAAGCTGAAGTAGATTTAATCCAGGGGTCTGTGCTTTCAGAATCCTTGGGTGGCTTGGAGGAACAGACTCTGGGTTGAACTTCCAGGACACTCCCCACCCCTGGAACTATTTTCTTATACCAGAATCAGGACAGTTTCTGCTCTGCCCTGGGAGGCTGTTGAATCAGGAGCCCACCACTGTGAAATGCTATCTCCGGCACTGTGCATGCTCTGGGATAGAGCTCTTTTCTCATGGACGCCTCTTCCCTCTGACTCAGTTCGAGATCAGAGTCATCCATGAGCTCATCTCATTTGTAGAGAGGCCGTGGTTCAGTGGTAGAATTCTCATCTTCCGTTCCGGAGACCCAGGTTTGATTCCTGGCCAATGCGCCTCAAGTGCAGCCACCAGCCTTCTATCAGTGAAGGCTTGTGTGTTGCTGTGATACTGAACAAGTTTCAGTGGAGCTTGCAGACTAAGATAGGCTAGGAAGAAATGCCTGGCAATCTGATTCAGAAGATCAGCCAGTGAAAACCCTGTGGATCACAACGGACCTATCATGTTGTCCATGGGGGTTCCTATGAATTGGGACTGATTCGATGGCAGCTAACAAGTCATACTTG
Organism: Loxodonta africana; assembly: GCF_030014295.1. Classification (NCBI taxonomy): domain Eukaryota; kingdom Metazoa; phylum Chordata; class Mammalia; order Proboscidea; family Elephantidae; genus Loxodonta; species Loxodonta africana. Next base: position 53,226,732 of record NC_087354.1, on the reverse strand, counting down.
GGCCTATAGCAGCAAAGGAGCCTGGACAAAATAATGTTCAGGTCCACAGCCGCTCCATGTCTGTAGTGAGGCAATCTACACTGTTTGCCACAATTTCCAGTTTCATTAAATGCCTCTTCATACGTGCGTGCTATGACAGGCATTTGAAGGACAGAATATCAGAGTGTATCTTTCTTGGAGATCTGTGATACGTTTTGACAGACCTCCATAATCCTAATAGTAACTGGTGTTAGTAGCATTGTAACAGTGTTGTGAGTTAACTAGTGTTACTTCATAGCGTTGCTGCTCATGGAGAGAGTCTGGTGAGGCAGCATTTACCATTTCAAGAAGACACTGCACATAAATGCTACCTTTAGAGTAATACTAGGAAAGGAATGCCTTTTAATAGTAAAAAGTTCAGTGTTGGTGAAATCCAGCCCTAGAGAACAGTATTTCATTTTCTCCACATAGGATGGTGGGTCAAAATATCGTTCTGTTCATCTATTATTTAAACATTTATTGTGGTAACCTCAGTATAAGGTCGTTGATACAGCATTTGTTCACCACGGTATTACCAGCAGAGATCCTGACTACCAGGTTCTTCTCTGACTTTAAGTGGACACATCCTTTTCTTCCAGGTGGAAACGGTCATTCACAAGCAAGTTACTAGAAAGGGTACTTCAAACGGAAGGTCATTGATTTTGAAATTGGATGGACCTGGGTTCAAGTCCGAACTCTACCACTTAGTAAATTTCCAGATTTTGGCAAGTGCTGACCTTTCTGAACTTATTTCCTCAGCTGTAGGATGGAGTTAATCGCACCCTCCTCATAGTCTTCATTGTAAGATAGTGCTCAGTGCAAGACCTGGCTTACGTAGCAGTGCTCCACAGTGGGCTGCTGCCTTCCTCGTCAACATCATCATCACTGTAACCATCGTCACTCTCACCATCACCACTGTCACGACCACCACCATCACCGTCATTCCTGTCACCACCACCACCATCATCACCATCACTGCTGTCACCACCACCACCATCACCATCACCACTGTCACCACCACCACCGTCATCACCATCACCATCGTCAGTGCCACCACCGCCACCATCGTTGCCAGCACCATCGTCACTTTCTTAGTCATCTAGTGCAGCTATAACAGAAATACCACAAGTGGATGGCTTTAACAAGGAGAAGTTTATTCTCTCACTGTCCAGTAGGCTAGAAGTCTGAATTCAGGGCGCCAGCCCCAGGGGAAGGCTTTCTCTCTCTCTGTTGGCTCTGAAGGAAGGTCCTTGTGATGCATCAATCTTCCGTTGGTCTGGAAGCATCTCAGCGCAGGAACCTCAGGTCTGAAGGACGCGCTCTGCTCCTGGTGCTGCTTGTATGAGGTTCCCACTCTCTGCTAGCTTACCTTTCCTTTTATCTCTTGAGAGGGAAAAGGTGGTTTAGGCCACACCCCAGGAAAACTCCCTTTATGTTGGATCAGGGATGTGACCTGGTAAGGGTGTTACAATCCCACTGTAATCCTCTTTAACATAAAATTACAATCAGAGAATGGAGGCCATCCGCACAATAGTGGGAATCATGGCCTAACCAAGTTCATACACACATCTTTTGGGGGACATAATTCAATCCATGACAGTCACTGTCACCAGCACCACCATCGTCACTATCATCGCCATCATCACTGTCACCACCACCGTAATCACCATCATCATCATCACTGTCACCACCACCACCATAGTCACTGTTATCACCTCATCACCACAACCATCATCATCATCAGTACCATCATTGGTGACTGGCAAATCCTCAGCCCTCTTCTCATCTGCTGATGGCTTTTCCATACGGTTAGGGTGCTTGTATCTCTTTAGAGCAGTGATTTACCACTTGTGGTCCTGGGACCCTTGGATGTTACTTTCTTTTTATGCTTTCAGGGCTTTCTTCTGCCCTTCAGACGCTCTTGGATTCCTTTTAGACTTTCCGTTTCCTCTAGGGAAAAGATCTCTCTTAATACTTCATAGGGATCAGAGCAGTCAAGAGGTCATAGAAGTCATAGTATCTTTGTTATCTAAAAATCAGGACTTCCATTTGAGACTTGAAAGGATGATGGTAGCTTGCTCCCCCCCGCCCCGCCCAATTAGATTACTGATTCCATTTCAGTGACCGGATTAAGCTAAAACGCCCGTAATTTTTGTTGCCTGTTTTTTTTTTTTTTCTTTTTTAAACCTTGATACCGTCTCTCCTTGGACTTCTCAGCAGTACAAAGTAAAGCAAGTGACAGTAGCTAGGAACATGTTGGTCTCTATTTGTCATCAAAGCCTCCAGAGTGATTGTGTCTTAGTAGAGTTTTAGGAAAAGGACAAAGAATAATGAATGAAAGGTTAGCAAAGATCCTTCCACATTGTCACGTGCGAAGTGAGTTTCTGTAGATGTCCGCATTTGCTTTTGTAGCTACAGCTTGGTTTTCAATCCCTAGAGTTTATCTAATGCTGACACGGAGCAGACCTGGCGCACCATTTGGCTTTATTGCCAGCACACTGTGGGCAGTGTTTCCTACACATTATGTAGAGTGGTCTTGAGTCACGCGGTGACATGTGACAGCAAGCTGTGGCACAACCACTGCCTTCTTGGCTGTGAACAAGTGTTTTCCCTACCTTCTTAAACACCTAACCTCAAGGACCTTGAACTCCCAGAAACCCAGTGCCATCGAGTCGATTCCAACTCGTAGCGACCCTATAGGACCTTGAACTAGAGCTGTTAATTATTTCTTGCAAATCTTCTCTGACATATTTGTTAAACCTTTGCCAAGGTTTAAGAGTCATGTGTTTAATACTTTTTAACGTCTGTGTTGAAAAGTAAATACTTTAATACTTTCGTATATCTGAAGATTTGAGTCAGTGTTAAATAACTAAGTTGCTGACACCAAAAACTCGATTAAATATTTAAAAAAATACTAAATTGGTCCACCATCCCCAATCTCATTGACTCATTCATTCTTTCATTCAACAAACATGTATTGAACATCCATACAGTGTCAGGCATCCTGCTGGATGTTGGGGACATTATTGTCAGGAAGATGGAAACAAAATATTTTAATATAATTAATATAATTGGTAAGGTAGGGAGCTGGGGCTGATAACTAGGTCTTGTAATTCAGCAAGGGGTTTAGATTTTTTTCTAAGAACCCACTAAAGGGTTTTAAGCTGGGTGGGAGATAGTCAGACTTGAACTTTAGTGGGACCACTGACAGATATGGGGCATGTATGGGACACTATTGCCGTACCTTGGGCAGGAGATGGCGGTAGCCTAGACTAGGGAAGAGGACTGATTTGAGTACTGTCTAGGCATTGGGGTGGTCAGGATTCGGGAGGTTGGGTGTGAGCATGCAGGAGGGGTGGTGTCAAGGATGACTCTTCCACTTCTGGCTTTGTCAGCTGGGAGGACAGTGGCGACGCTGACATCAGGGCACTGGAGGGGAGCAGGTTTGGGAGAGGTGGGGGCAGGGGACATGTGGTAAATTCATTTTTGAATAAGATGAACTTGATGAGCTCGTGAGTGGTCTTGAGGTGATGTGGTGTAGACTTGGATAAGGAGCCAGGCCTATGCCTGTAGATCTGGTGGGTGTAAGTCCCAAGAGTGGATAGGATGGACTAGGCAGGGTGTGGAGTATGCGGGGAGGGGGGACTAGGAGAGGACACAAAGAACACACTGTTTAAACACGAAAGACACGCCTGTCTCCAGAGGAGGCTGAGAAGGAGAGAGGGGAGGGAGCCCACTAGAGTCCCACAGGAGACTCTCATGGGTGTTTCGGCAACAAGAGAGCAGTCAGCATTGTCCAGTGCTGCTGCAGCCAGGGAAGGTCTGGAAGGACAATACCTGCTGTGCCAGCAGGGAAAACAGGTTCCAGGGCAGTGCTGGGTTGGAGCCAGATGAGGCATGAGGTGGGTGATAATGGGAGGTCTGTCAGTACAGAGGACCCTCGCAGGACCGTGCTGGGTGCAGGAGGACAGAGGCCTTGTGGTGGGGGGGTACTTTAGGGGTAGTTGGGGAGTCAATAGAGAGGAATGCCCTGCCCATGCTTCTTCTCTCGTTATACATACTGTTCTCTGGTATGCAGACTTAGTTTAAAAATACTTTATAGAAATTTTAAAACAATCACAAACTTCCATCAAAACTGAAGGTCCAACACACACACAAAATGTTATTCCCTGAACCATCTGACTGTAAATTGCTGCCCCAATGCACCCTCCCTCCTCCAGTAACTTTTACCGTGCATTTCCTGCAAATTGACATTCTTGAACATAACCACAATCTAGTCATTAAAATCAGGATATTGACATAGGTGTATTACTGCTATCTCATCCTCAGACTGAATTTCATCAAATGCCTCAGTCATTTTCTTTATGGCAAAAGGATCGAGTTCGGAATCATGTGTTGCATTTACATGGTCAAGCTCTTTAGTCTCCTTCGGTCTGGAACAGTATGTGAGTTTTTCCTTGACTTTCATGGCTTGACCCTTTGAAGATGAGAAGCCAGTAATTTTGTTCAATATCCCTCAGTTTGGGTTTGTTTCTTTTCTTGTGATTAAATTCAGATTATGCATCTTCGGCAGGAAAGTACTGGGAATGATGCTGCGTTCTTTCTGCAGCCCATCACGTGGTGCACAATTTAGATTTGCCCCATTACTAGTGATGCTCACCTTATCAGTTGATTGAGGTGGCGTCTGCCAGGTGTTGCCTCTGTGAAGTTAACCCTTTCCTCTTTTCAGGGGATGCATATTTTGTGGTGAGGTACTTTGAAACCATATAAATATCCTGTTCCTCATCAAACTCTCCATTTATGTATTCACTCATTTATATCACTATGAACTCATGGTTTTGTGTTTTCTTCAGCACGCTCTACTCTGTTACTGTCAGTAATTTGATGCTCAGGTTGTTCTTGATTGGCCTCGTGGAAGCCCTTTCACACTGGCTCCTGTGTGTTTTGGCACGTCTCTGTCATTCTTTGAGCAAGGCCTTATTTTCTGGAATGCGAAGATGTACCAGGCTTATTATCTTGTGTTTCTCCCTCCCCAGCCCTGGGATCAGCCATTTTTCCACAGAGCCCTGGTTCCTTTTATTAGAAAATGGCCATTAGAAGTCTAGATCTGGGCACTAAGCATCCTCCTTGCTGTTGGGATAACACTGCTCCCAGGCTGTCTCAGTCAGCAGAGCTGGGGAATGTGTCTATGCATGCACATAATGACTACCACCATAGTGTGGTGACATGAGTGTTGCTGTGATGCTGGAAGCTATGCCACCAATATTTCAAATACCAGCAGGGTCACTCATGTTGGACAGGTTTCAGCAGAGCTTCCAGACTAAGACTAGGAAGAAAGGCCTGGTTACCTACTTCTGAGAAGTAGCCAATGAAAATACTGTAGATTACAACAGAATATTGTCTGATATAGTCCTGGAAGATGAGCCCCAAAGTTGGAGAGCACTCAAAATACACGGTGGTTGCAACAATGGACTCAAGCATACCATGACCGTGAATATGTCACAGGACTTGGCAACAATGCATTCTGTTGTACATGAGGTTGCCGTGACTTGGAGCTGACTCAACAGCAGATTGGTGCTACTGCTACTACTACAACCACTGTTATACACACACATATATCTAATGTTTATCATCTCTCAGTCCATCTGCATACCTACCTGTTTACCTATCTATCTACCCATCTGTCTGTCTATTTACCTACGTACCTATTGAAAACCATGATTCATATCAATACCTCCAATTCTGATTTAATGCCATAGATTCATTCCAGTTGTTTCTGTTTTCATATTTGTAACTCCCTTTTCTTACAGTGAGAAACCTGGTCCCCGTTGTGCTTACCACATTTACTTATCTGATCAATCTTTTTTTATGTCACCAAACTTCCATCTCTGCTGCCACCCTCCATGAGTTGTCCTATCACCCCACTTGGGCTCCTTCCTTCTGTGGCAGGCTGCTCACCCCAACTGGGGTTTGATTTCCACTCCCCCCACCCTGACTCCTCCATGTGGATATCTTCCTCATGCCCAGCTTGGAATCCATTGGTCCATGCCTGGCTGCCGCCATGCACACGTGTTCACCTCAACTCACCTCCCTGCCAGGTTACCTCCTACGGGGATACCATACTTACCTCACTGGCACTCTGACTTCTGTGCTGTGTGGCCCCCTGCCTGGATGCTCTCCTCCCCCCACTCTGGCCCTGACACCCTGTTCTGGGCCATCAGGGTACCCTTCCCACCCACCATGGCTGGCCTGGATGTCTACCTTAGTCTTCCCTACCTGATGGCTTTAAGACTGAATTGCCCAGGGAGGAAAGAGGAGGGGAAGGAGAACAAGGGGCGTGATTATATTTTATGGTCACATTTTTAATCTGGTATGCTGATTTGCGATAGGGTGATTTCAAAATATTTATTAAAAAAAAGCCTCCCTTTATTCTCAAAATTTGATGTCATGTAAGTATCCTCAAATTGAAGGGAAAAAATGGTATTTTCTAAGCTGTTGGGAATTGGAAACTGCCTTTATGCTATTGACTTATGGCACCACCATGCTGTCTGGGAAATAGAAACACCCATTGTTTTCTGGGTTCAGGTGTGGATGATGGGGTCATGAGGTGTGCCAGAGCTTCAGGAATATGGCCTTGCCTGGGAACCCCACTCTTGTCTGAGGTATCCCTGGACAGCTGGTCAGTTCCTGGAGCACCTGGACCTGTCTGGTTATCCATTACTGTATCCCCAGGGCCTGGCATATGCAAGAAACTGGTAGCTAACTGTGAACTTCATTTGACCACATCCCACCAAGGGACTGCCCAGCCTTGGTCTGAAGGTCTTCCCTTCTCCTTCAACACCCTTGCCTCCTCCCCCAGTTTCTCTGGAAAGCTTGTGTCTCCTTCTTGCATGAAGCCTTCTGGCCCTCACCACACAAAGGGATCGTTCTGGCAAGAGTTTCTGAAGGTTTTGGAGCATTTTTGTAACTTGTAGCTAAGACCATCAGCTTTGGTGTTGAAGAGAGTTGTGTTGGATTCCTAGCTCAACCACTGTGTGGTCAGGAGCAAGTCACGTAACTTGTGTGAATCATTTAATGATCTGAAAAATGGAGATAAGAGTAATGCCTGCCTCCCATAATGTTTATGAGGATTAAATGAGACAGGGTGTTTCAGAAGGACTTAGCTCACTGGTTGTGTTTAGTCCAGGTATCACTGATGTCAGTGGTGAATAACTATCTGAGACTTAGTGTCGTGATCTTTTCCGGAATGGAAGTCCTTTGCCCAACTTGAATGAGCAATTGAGTTGACCCCGACTCATGGTAACCTCATGTGTGTCAGAGTAGAACTGTGCTCCACGGGGTTTCCGATAGCTTATTTTTCAGAAGTAGATCGCCAGGCCTTTTTCCCCAGGTGCCTCTGGGTGGACTCAAACTTCCAACCTCTCTGTTACCAGCCAAGTGTGTTAACCGTTTCTACCACCCCACGGCTTTGTACCCAGTAGTAGTGAACAATCCTTCTTCACTCTAAGTTTCCTCTAGCTATACCTAATCTTGCTAGTAGAGCAATTTCCTTCCCTTTTGCCAGAGTGCTGGGGGATGCTGATTACTTTTTCCAGCCTTTCTCTTTTTTGATGTGAATCAATATTCTGTAAAACATGGGTCGATGTCATAGTCTGCTGCTGCTAGGAAGTCCTGCTTTTCTGCTTGACCCTTGATGCAAGCACTATCCTCAGTCTCCATTGGGCTCTTAGGTTCTCTTTACACAAAGAGGTGGCTGCACAATTACCCTCTGTTTTTAGCCTTTTAGAACTATGGCAACAACTGCCAAGAAGCTCTTAAAACACAGCACATTGCTGACCTGGTTATCTTGCAGCCCTGGGTCCTTATGGTAAGGCCTTTAAGTAACTGAATTGGATTTTGTAAAACCACAGCAGACCGAGACATGCTGGATAATGAGTCTGCCTGCTTGTGAGATTTTTTTTTCCCCCTCTTTTCACCAGAAGAGCACTCTTAAACATAAACCATTTTCTTTGAAATAATGGCTTCTTGCTGCTTAGAACCATCTTTTGTGCTTAATAGTTGACATCACTGGATTGGATTAATCAGCATCCCTTCTGTCATTCTCTGATGATGATGTATGCTGCAGAAATGTTGGCATTGTAAGGGTTCAGCATTTGCTCTGACTCTTAAGCTCAAAATGATATTCCAGGGCGTATTACCCAGCCTCTTTCTTAAAAATTTTAAAGGATTTTTCTCTAAGGTGGAACGGGAAAGAAATGTGAGGGCTAGTTCATAGCTTTGTCATATAAATGGCAGGTATTCAGGAATATGTAGATAGTGGCAGAATCTATGGTGTGGTAGTTCAGATTGGAAGCACTGAGCTCAGACTTCCAGATTCAAATCCTGACTCTGCCACTTATTAGCTCTGTGGTCAAGGGTGGCTCACTTGTCCTCTCTCTTTATCAGTTTCATCTGTACAACGGTTTTAATTTTAGCACCTACCCTCTCGTGAGTAGGAATCGACTCAATGGCAGCGGGTTTGGAACCAGGTTGTAGGGTATTTGTCAGATAGAGTCCACAGAATCGGGCACATTGAAAACACTGAGTACATTTTTGTTGTCCTGATCGATGTCCTTTGCTGCTTTTCATTGTAATCTGTTTAATTGGGAGAGGGCAGAAATTTTAAAATCCACTTTTATAATTATTTAGAATGGCCAACTTGTGCTCTAGTCCCTATGAAATGGGCAGAACTATATGTAATATGTGCCGCATGGATGGAATCCTGCGTCCTTCAAAACAAAGAGCAGCTGGAACTCTCAGACATTGCTGGTGGGAAGGTAAAATGGTACAACCTTTTGGGAAAACAGTTTGGCAGTTTCTTCAAAAGTCACCTACCATTTGACCCAGCCATTCTACTCCTTGGTCTTTACCCAAGAGAAGCATAAGTGTGTGCCCATACAGAGACGTGTACATGAATGTCCGCAGCAGCTTTATTTGTAACAGACTGAAATTGGAAAGCACCCAGATGTCCATCTGCATGTGAAACGATCAATCATTTGTGCTACATCCACGCAAGGAAATGTGACCCTGCAATAAAAATGAGTGAACAAGTGATTGTGCAGCAACATGGAGGGATCTCAGAATAGTTACGCTGAGTGAAAGAAGCCAGAACAATCAATCCGTAGGTGCATATTCTATGATTCCTTTTGTATAAAATTCTAGAAAACGTTAACTAATGCTCAGACCATTTCCTCCTCTGTTGTAAAGGAAAGCAAAGAAAGCCCTCTTATTTGACACAAGCAGACGCATCATTATTAGTTTACCAAAAATGTCTGTTACAGCTGAAGATCATAGAAAAAGTTAGCCTAAGATACGTGCACGCCTTTAACAAACTGCTCTGAATCTGAAGTTCTGTGACTCCTTTCTACCATAAATCTCTCCCATTCTTTGGGCTTTATCATTCCCAGTTTTGGTTACTTTAAAATGGAGTGTGAATTTAAACGGTATTTGAGAAGAAATCAGAGTACAGACTCCTTTTGTATTTAAAAACATTTCCCCTAACCCTTTTACATTTGTCTGGTCCTCCCCTGATTTGGCAGCAGTTTTGTTTTTTAGGGGCTCATCAAAGCATTCTACTGAGTTTTCTTACAAACAGCAACTCTCTTTTTGTACTCACATTTCTGTGGCCCATATTACATTTACGATTCGATCACATGATAAATACAACTGGCTTGACAAACTGCCTCAGTGATGGGTGGAGCCACCTCACAGAAGAGTTGCTTTTAAATTTGACAAGGTGGTTAATAGAAGTTTGATTATGAGACTGTCTATTATTGTACATGTTTATTGTAGGAAATCTAAACACAGGAAATTATAAATTATTTATAAAGCCAGAATTTAAAGATAGTAAAATTTGCTGTTAACATTCTGGTGGATTTTCTCTTAGTCTTTTATATGTGCATGTGTGTGTAGTCTGTATCATTTTATCTCTTGCTTGTGCACAAAGCAGTGATGAATGTTCTCGAACAAAAGTTGCTATTGAGTTGACTCTGATTCCTGGTGACCCCCTGTGTGTCAGATTAAAACTGTGCTCTGTAGGATTTTCAGTGGCTGAGTTTTCAGAAGATCATCACCAGGCCTTTATTCCAAAGCATCTTTGGGTGGACTTGAACTTCCAACCTTTGGATAGCAGCTAAGAGCATCAATTGTTTGCACCACCCAGGGACTCCTTTGAACAAAAATACGTATCTCTGATTATCTCCTTCCAATGGACTCCTAGAGATTAAATTACCTGTTAAAAGAGTGTGACCATATTTAAGGCCTTAGAGAATAGCACCACATTTGATGGCCGAGACGACTGTACCTGCGGTGGAGGGGAGCGTGCATTTCGCTGTATTCCTGGCCAACATGATGAGTGTTCAGAGCCCTGCTAGCATGATGGGATATTGTGTTTGAGTTTGCATTTTCAAGGTGTCATTGAGGATGAACCCAGCCTCACCTCCATCTGAGTCTTTCCATTTGCTTTTGTTCCTTTGTGAAAACTTTGTTTTAAAACATAGAATACTTGATTTTGTTTTTAGCTGTCAATAGTATCTCTCTGGTAGATAGTAACTCTTTGTCATATTTTGCAGACATAATTTCAAAGCTCACTGCTTCTCTTCTGACTTTATTTTACAATGATTTTACTTTTTATATTGTGGTAATCCTTGTGATTTTTCTTGCATTGTTTCTAGTTAGGAAGACCTTTGCCAGTCTGACTCAGGCAAGTGCATAAATCCTATTGTTTTTAAAATCCAACTCCCCATCTAATTCATGCAGATTTTATTTTGGTAGAAGGTATGAAATATGACCTAAGTTATTTTTTTTTCACATAAACAATTTGCCCAGCACCACTTTTTGAATCTTCTTTCATTTCCCTGTTTTTATTCCATATGAACATTGTGCCTTTTCTCTGTGTCTATTTACCTAGTCCCAGCAACATGATATTATAATTATTTTAACTTTATATTTTGTTTTACTATCTGACAGGCTAGTTTTCATTTTTTGCAACTTTTTCTTTATTGCTTTCAATATATTTTCTTCCTGAATAAATGTCTCTGGGTCCCAGGCTCCTAGTACAGGTTCTCCCCAGTTTTCACATTCTGTGGCTAATGTCCCTGGGACTCTGGTGTGCAATTGGAGTGCCTTTGCTCTCTCCCCTGAAAATTTGTCTCCTTGATTCTTTACATCATTATAAAAAAAAAAAAAAAAAAGCTGTCATCATGCTGACTCCACCTTACAGAAATCTCACGTGTGTCAGAGTAGAACTGTGCTCCATAGGGTTTTCAGTGGCTTTTGGGAGCAGATTGCCAGGCCTTTCTCTCAAGGTACTTCTGGGTGGACTTGAACTGCCAGCCTTTCAGTTAGCAGCTGAGGGCATTAACCATTCGCACCACCCAGGGACCCCTGACATCATTGGACTCAACCTTAATAGTGGTGCTTTTTTGTAAACACTTTCTCATCCCATCTGACTTGTCTTATTAGTCTCTCACTTTCTTAGAAAGCACTTGACGAGTAATAGGGACTTTTTCCACAAGAGTCGTGCAGAGCTTACATGTTCTGTCCTGCCTCTGGTTTGCGTGATCCTTGCCATCTGGACCGGCCCCCGTGGAGGAGAAGGTGCTACCTGAGTGTGCAGCTGCCTGCAGGATGTTCTAACCACTTATTAAAGGGGACACAGCTGTGTGGTGCTGCATGCCCGGAAAAATGTCGCTCTTAGGGGCTGACGTCAATTGTGGGGCTTTATGGAATTCAGGTAGTTTGGACAGTCAATTTAAAATCACAGTGCACAGGCGTTTTCGGGAGTGGGGTCAGCTGACTTTAGCCTGTCAGCTTTATGTATTTGGAGATCATAGAACAGCAGCTGAAATGTGTCAGAGCAGAAGGCAGAAAGTTGGCCAGTACAGGTCTGTGTCACCAACTCTGTGTTACGGGTGAACCCAGAGGACCCGGCTGCAGATGACTGCAGTGATTTTTAGCCCATCCCTGGCATCGTCTGCCTCCTAAGCCGTGCCTTGGACCCGTCTCGGTGATCACTCTCTGCTTGCAGCTTCTCAGTCTGTACTCCCTTGGCTAACTGATGTTGACATTTCACCTTCCTGGTCTCATGTACGGAGGCACCCACTTGTCATTGATTTCACACCAAAAAAAAAAAAAAAACAGAAAAAAACCCCAAACCCGTTGTCGTCGAGTCCTTTCTGACTTACAGCAACCCTGTAGGATAGAGTGGACTGCCCTATAGGATTTCCAAGGAGCGGCTGATGGATTTGAACTGCTGATCTTTCGATTAGCAGCCAAATACCTAACCACTGCACCACCAGGGCTGCATTAGCAGACTAGAGGAAAGAGAAACTCAACTATAACGGAAGCAGGGGGATGTACTGCCCCCCAACCCCTTGCCATACCCCTGAAAGCTGCCCTGTGTCAGTCATCACACCTGGGTCACATGCTGCGTGGCATGGCCACAGCCCTGGCTGCCACTGTCACCTTCTGACTGCTGAGTCGGGGGCGGCTGCTGCCACCCGTCTGTCTGAAATATCTGTCACTTTGAATGGCTCTCCACTGGGGTGTCTGTTCGTTTTGGTTTCCTTAAGTTTCTGAGTCAAATGCATAAAGGTGAAAGATTTCAGTGCTAAAGTTATAAAGGAAGGGATTTATGCCATCTGATATTTAGAGCCACCACCCGTGTGTCAGTTTGTCATACTGTCATGGCTTGTGTGTTGCTGTGATGCTGGAAGCAATGCCACTGGTATGTCAAATACCAGGAGGGTCACCCATGGTGGACAGATTTCAGTGGAGTTTCCGGACTAAAACTATGAAGAAAGGCCTGGCAGTCTACTTCTGAAAATTAGCCATGAAAACCCTATGAATAACAACAGAATTTTGTCTGATATAGTGCTAGAAGATGGGCCTCTGGGTTGGAAGGCACTCAAAATGCCAGTGGCCGCAACAGTGGACCTGATCGTATCAACAATTGTGAAGATGGCTAAACAAGTAATTTTTTTTGTAAAGATCAGCACAAAGCTGGTTCCTGTGAGGTGGAGGTTAAGTTGGCCCAAATGTCCAGCTTTTCCAAGCTACTGTACCATTCCATCATCTCTAAAATCAGCTACTCCCTCTCCCCTAAGCACCGTCCCTCCCATCTTTGGGTTCCCTAATTCACTGTGATGTCTCACAGAACTCACGAACTAAACCATGTAAAGGAAATGGCTCACACGGTTGTGGAGGCTGGCAAGTCCCAAATTCGTGGGTCAGGCATAGGCTTCTCCGTGGCCCTCAGTCTCTGCCGAAAGGCACTCAGCTTTCTTGCTTCATGGGCCAGGATGCCCCCGTGCTGTCTCCTGCCAGTCTCACCTGCTGATCTCTCCTTCCTTGGTGGTGGTGGGCTCTTTTCTTTGCTCTGGAATTGGCCCTCTTTTAAGGCAAAACTGACCAATCCCCTTGGTGGGCCACAATTACGCTATCACACAGTCCTGCCCAGTCACCTGCGTGAGAGGCCACACAAAAGAAATCAATCGACTGCAATAGCACAGGACTGGGCAGCGTTTCGTTCTGTTCTACATGGGGTCGCCGTAAGTCAGAGCTGACTTGGTGGCAAGTAACGACAACAATATTTAGTGGACACATACTCTATAATATTTAAAATACAAGACAAGGAAGAGAGTTGTCTTCTACATGAAGAGTCCTTTCTGAAAAGAGATGAGCATCTTGGGTGAAGCTGGACTATCAAGTTGAATTTATCTTTCAGCTGATTCTTTAGGTATGCATTTGACTCCTTTAATAACCGCATGGTATGTAGTAGTGGCCCAAGACTTTGGGAAATAGTTGGAATTGACTCTAGGGCAGTGGGTTTATTTTAATTTGAATTTTTTTTTTCATATTCCTTCATCCACATTTTGTTTAGATTACTCTGATAGGACTTTGTCCAACTTTACCAACTTTATTTTCTGGTACAGGATTTGCAAATGTTATTTAATTCTGTCTCCTTGCTCCCCACTCTTCCCTACTGCCTCCTCCTAAGAAAGAGGCAGACCCTCAATGAGATGGATTGACACAGTGGCTGCAATAATGGACTCAAGCATAACAATGATTGTGAGGATTTGCAGGGCCAGGCAGTGTTTTGTTCTGGTATATGCAGTAGGGCCAGAACCGACTCGATGGACCTAACAACAACAGAAAGGTAAATCCAAGAAGCTGGACTGTATGAAGAACACAGCATCAGGGTTGGAGGAAGACTCATCAACACCAAAAAAAAAAAAAACATTTTTTTTTTTTGGTTAGGCAGATGACACAACCTTGCTTGCTGAAAGTGAAGATGACTTGAAGAACTTAAACTAATGAAGATCAAAGACTACAGCCTTCAGTGTGGATTACAACTTAATGTGAAGAAGACAAAAATCCTCACAACTGGATCAATAAGCAATATCACGATAAACGGAGAAAAGACTGAAGTTGTCAAGGATTTCATTTTACTTGGATCCACAGTCAACACCTATGGAAACAGCAAGAAATCAAGAAATCAAAAGGTGCATTGCATTGGGCAAATCTGCTGCAAAAGATCTCTTTAAAGTGTTAAACAAACATGTCACTTTGAGGACTAAGGTGTGCCTGACCTAAGCCAGGGTGTTTTCAATCACCTCCTGTGCATGTGAAAGCTGGACAATGAATAAGGAAGACTGAAGAAGAATTGATGTCTTTGAATTATGGTGCTGGTGAACAATATTGAATATACCATGGACTGTGCCAAAAGAATGAATAAATCTGTCTTGGAAGAAGTACAGCCAGAATGCTCCTTAGAAGCAAGGATGGCGAGACTTCTTCTCCCATACTTTGGACATATTTTCAGGAGAGACCAGTCCCTGGAGAAGGATATCATGCTTGGTAAAGTAGAGGGTCAGCAAAAAAGAGGAAGACCCTCAAGGAGGTGGACTGACATAGTGGCTGCAACAATGGGCTCAAATGTAATAATGATCATGAGGATGGCACAGGACTGGGCTGTGTTTTGCTCTGTTGCACATAGGGTCAGTATGAGTTGGAACCAACTTGATGGCATCTAACAACAACAGCAACAGAAAGGTGAGGCAGCAGACACATGCGTCTGTGGCTGTGAGTAGACAGCTTAGATCATAGGTCCCTGCTGTTGACAAAGACTCAGGAGGAGCTCCTGGTGGAGGCAGGGGTGTGAATGTCATCGTTGTGAGCTGGTTGCATTTGAAAAGGCTTCTGTGTGCACTGTTGGAGGTTCTCATGGAGACATAACATTTCCACTGGAGCCCAGAGTCCTGGCTGTGTACAGCTAGCTGTGACTGATGTATTGAGGCCTACGCCTCCAGCCCATCCACTGGGAGGAATGACAGAAGACAGCAATCTCAGTGAATCAGACCACCACCTGTTTTCCTTCTTGGAAACACATTTTGTTAATGTGAACACATTTTGTTTGTTGTTGATTCCTCAGCCTAGAGAACTCGCAGACATGTAAGCGTTTTCTGAAGCTTTCTGGTTTGTTTCTTCTGATGTGTATTAGTTTTTAAAATGAAATACTGTGCCGAAGATGTTGGAAGCCTTTCCCAGCTTTATGTGTATAGAGGTGTTGGTCCGGCTAAAAAAAAAAAAAAAAGGAAACACGCACATGTATTGGTAAAATGGCTTTCCTTCTTGGGTTGAGTATATTATCCCTACAACTTTTAAGCTCACAACATAAAAATTAGTTTGGAAGATTGAATAGTTGTACTTTTAATTTTTGCATAACTTGGAGAAACAATTTTGTCTTCCTAGCTGTGCCCTCTCCTAAGTCAGTTTTTTGTTCTCAGTTTGGATCATGTATGTTGCCTGGGTGCTGAAATGACTTTTTAATTGAGCATAGCGATGAGTCTGGTAGAAACACAGCATGTGTTGGCTGCAAATCTCTCTTGAGCTGAAGGTACGAGAAGGGAGGCAGTGCTGCACTTGCTTTCTGAAATTTTCATTTACCTTCATTTACTTTCCACGTTTGGCTTTGACAGCTCAGCTCTGTTCCTTCACAGAAGGGTGAGAGTGTTACAGAACTGTTGGTTTGGGCTTGCTTATTACTGTGAGTTCTGTTACCTCAATTTCAGTTAATCTTTTTAGATGAGGTCTCTCGTGTGCTCCGTTCCCCAGTTTTTACTGCCTTACCCTGTTTCAGTGATGGCTATGTATATAGTATTCTGTGTTTTCATAATTCTTCAGAAAGTGTTGTTTTTATATCAGGGTAATTCTTGTTTGTTTGTTTTAATTTTTATTGTGCTTTAAGTGAAAGTTAACAAATCAAGTCAGTCTCTCACACAAAAACCCATATACACCTTGCTACACACTCCCAATTACTGTCTCCCTCCAGTCTCTCTTTTTGTGTCCATTTCACCAGCTTCTAACTCCCTCCACCCTCTCATCTCCCCTCCAGGCAGGAGATGCCAATATAGTGTCAAGTGTCCACCTGATCCAAGAAGCTCACTCCTCACCAGCATCCCTCTCCAACCCATTGTCCAGTCCAATCCATGTCTGAAGAGTTGGCTTCGGGAATGGTTCCTGTCCGGGGCCAAGAGAAGGTCTGGGGGTCATGACCACGAGGGTCCTTCTAGTCTCAGTCAGACCATTAAGTCTGGTCTTAGGAGAATTTGGGGTCTGCATCCCACTGCTCCCCTGCTCCCTCAGGGGTTCTCTCTTGTGTTCTATAAGGGTAGTTCTCGCCAGAAGAGTTCTACTTGGCTTTTCATTTACAACTGTAGTGGATTGAGTACTGCCCCCCTCCAAAATTCATGTCCACCAAGAATCTCAGAATGTGACCTTGTTTAGAAATAGGGTCTTTGCAGATGTAAATCATGAAAAGTTAAGATGCGAGCAGCCTGAATTAGGGTGGGCCCTAAATGCAATGACTGGTATGCTCATAAGAAGAGGAGAAAACACAGAGACACAGAAGAGAAGACCCTTTGAAGAGCGAGGTAGAGATTAGAGTGATACAAGGAAGACTTTTCGCCTGGAGCTTTTGGAGGGAGCATGTCCCTGCTTGCACCTTGATTTTGGACTTCTGGCCACCGTGACTGTGAGAGAATTAACTCCTGTTGTCTTAACCCACCCAGTTTGTGGTAATTTGTTACACAGGCCTTGGAAACTAGTGTATCAATAAACACAAAATGGTAGACACTGAAGGTCAACCTCTTATTGACCTTCAGCTTGAGGGTATTCCAATTTCAGGAAGGTTTTACCCTACAGTGTTTGTAATCAACACAGTAAAATTTTCCATATGCAGGAAGCTCCTGTGTCTGGTTGCACCTTCCATCTTATCTTGGTCATTAAATTGCAAAAGGAATCTTACCACAATCCTATACCACTGGAAGGAGCCTCCATGGTCTTTTTAATCTTAACCTTTGGGAGTGGTCTGCCTTTTTTGTTCCATCAAAAGTGAATTTTCAGATCCCTTAAACCTACCTCTTTGTAGCACCTTGGAACTTAGGAATTGATTGTGTCTCTTATGTATTTATTTGTTCGTACTCTTAGAGCTCAGGGACTTGGTTGGAGTGCCAACGAACAAGTTAGAAAGCCCAATGAGGAGAAAAAGCTTGCAGAGAATGCAGGATGGTGCTGTACAGCCATGTCCTTTCTAATGTTCAGTGGGAAACAGCATTTGGAGTACAGTATACTGTATATAGTATGCAGTATAGGGTTGCTGTGAGTAGAAATCCACTTGATGGCAACTGTTGTTTTTATATATATATATATATGGCACTGAGTTTTTGTCTGGTTGTCTTAGACTGAGTTCTGGGTAGAGAAGCAAAACCAGTAAAGTGTATAAATATATATACAGAGAGATTTACATCAAGGAAGCGGCTCACGAGATTGTAGAGGCTGAAGCTTCCCAAGTCTGTGTATCAGGATAGAGGCTTCTGTCAATTCACGTAGCTGCAGGGGCTGGCGAACCCAAAATTGGCAGGCCTGAGAGCGGACTCTTAGACTGTGAAGATCAATGAATTCCAAGATCTGTAGATAAGCTGATAGCTCAAGTCCCAAGAGCTGGAGGTCAGGTGGACAGGAGGCAGTGCAGGATCCAGAGTGAGCAAAAACGCCAGAATGTCTGCTTATATTTGGATGCAGGCCACACCCCCAAGGAACCTCCCTCTCAACTGACTGGCTCCTCACAGCAGATTCAATCATGGGAGTGGTCACATATAAACACAGAGAATCATGGCCCAGCCAAGTTGACACACAATCTTAACCATCACAATGGTTCAAGCTATTAGGATGGGGAGAAAGAGAAGTCAATACACAGTTAATGAAAGGAAAAGAAAACAGTGTATTTAAAGGGGGAAATGACACTTCTGGTCAGTGGACATAAATGTTCGTTAACTTGGTGGCATTGCTTCAGCCTCTGTATGCTTCTAGCCCCATACGTTCAAATGTAACATTGAAAGCTTCAAACCAGATAGTTTCGGTTCTCATGTTGTAAGTTCAGTTATGCAGTGGTGATATGTTCACATAAAGTGGTGGCAGAAGTACTTACAAGGCTGAGAAACATTATTGAGCCTCTGCAGCCTTGCACTTTGACATGCTCTTTGGCTCCATGTCTTGGAATAGGGGCCGCTTGGTCGCTGTGATGATCTCCCTGGTAACTGAGGAATTGTCGCAACAAATGGAACCTCACGCCTCGAAAGCGGCTGTGGGTAGCACTAACATGAGCAGTCGTTACAGAGTCATGGCGAGATTTCACCACTCAGATTTTCTACTTAGTTCTACCAAGGAGACCTCTCAACAACAAATAGGCTCAGGATGTAAAACCATTTCCAATACAGAATTGCATTAGTACTTGTAGATGTTGTTTGTGCACACCCATGAAAACCCTGCTGATGACCAGTAGAAAACACGTTCTGCCATGTTTCCTGAGAGATGCCATGCATGAAGCAGGCTTTTCTGGGTCTGAGACCCAGTACAGCAGCAGGGAGCAGAGGACACGGAACTAATACTTTTTGCATGTGAACTCTGCCAGGCATTATGTTTTGTGAGCATTAATACTCTTAATGCAGAAATGATAATTTGTCTTAATTTGCACACTGAGGATCAGAGAGTTAAAATGACTCACTCCGTGTCAGACAATTAAGTAATACTTTTGGGGCAAAGAAGGAAAGAAATGAGGAAGGATGTGAGTGAATGAATGAGTGAGTGTGTGTGCATATGTGTGTAAATGTAGGAGGAAAAAACAATTTTCTTTGAATGATTTCTGAGGGCAACCATTTAATAGCAAAGTTGGAGAAACTCCTTCCGGTTCAGAGGAGGGGGAGAGCTTCGCCTCCAGTCCTCGTTCAGTCCAGGCTGCAGGGCAAAGGCTTGATCTGTCCTTGCTGAGCACTGGCCCTTGGTGTGCATGGGGAGAATGCAGGAAGGCTAGGGCTCCCCCCTCTTCCCTTTCTGCTTTTAAACGATGTAATTAATATAAATTAAATCATGTAGCGTTCAATCATTTTTACTTGTATTTACTGAAGAATTTTATGTATTCTATTCTTAATTTAAAATGCAAACAAATAGTATTTTATAGTTTCCCTCTTAAACACACACACACACACACACACATTGACTGAGTTAAGTTGCTTTTTACTTATTTAATACATAAATTGATTTTTTTTCTGTGTCAGTGAACTCTGGGAGATAAAAGCTTCCTTAGACCTGTACTGTGTCATAGACAAACCAGCTTTATCTTAATCAAAGAAGATGGAGTTTGGATTTCTCTTGGACCAGCTCTATATCCTTAATAAGGCCATAAGCTGTCCACATAGCATCCATCACTGCCCAGACCAATTGCTCGAAGGCCGTCGATGTTGCCCGTTGTCTCTGGCTGTGTACCCTGCACAGCTGGCCCGGAGCGCCAGCCAGTCTTTCTTGCTCCAGCTGACAGGGCTAATCAGGATGATCAATATGGCCCCTGCTTCTCACAGTGCAGTCAGTAAGTGGGTTTGGTTTACTTAATGTCCATACGGAGTGACTATCTGAATGGGCAGTCGAGATTGAACTAAGCCTTCTGCCAATAAACTTTTGCTGGAGTGGAAAAGAATTAAACATGATCGTATCTGTGGAAGCAAAGCTCTTTGGAAGGGGATATTCCAAATTAGGTGAGTGTAGGTAAATACTGTATATAACACTTCAGAATTATTTCCTGCGTGATTTTTTTATGACTAAGCACTGGTGGCGTAGTGGTTAAGAGCTTGGCTGCTAACCAAAACGTTGGCAGTTCAAGTCCACCAGCCACTCCTTGAAACCCTATGGGGCAGTTCTACTCTGTCCTACGGGGTTGCTATGAGTCAGAACCAACTCAGTGGCACCTAACAACAACAACAAATCATGGTGGATGTTATTGGTTTGAGCACATGCTGAAAATCATTTGTTTCATTTTCATTGAAAATCTTTGTGACTCACAAATCAAAGGGAAAATTAGTCCTGCCTCTCCAGCTCACCCAGTGACTGGTGATAGTTCATTTATTAAAACCAAGTATAAAGCTGTGAATGAGCTTTTGCTGCAGGCATTGCAAAGATAAGGCCTGTAAGATCACTGTCTGGTTTATGTGTGAAATACTAGACCTTCATGTTATGGAAATGCAGGATACCTAAAGTTGAAATCATAGCTAACCCATCTCAGGAGTCCCCGCATGGTAGAAATGGTTAGTGTGCTTCACCGCTACCTGATTCCCCCCATTCTAATTACCTGATAGTTATTTCCTATAGCATTGAAAATCCTTAGAAGCATTGCTTTTAATTAAAAACAAAAAAACAAAAAAACAAAAACAGTGGCTGTTGCATCAACTGTGACTCACGGCAACCCTATGTATGTCACAGCAGAACTGTGCTCCATACAGTTTTCAGTGGCAGATTTTTCAGAGGTAGATTGCCAGGCCTTTCCTTCAAAGCACCTCTGATTGGACCTTAACATCCATCCTTTTGGTTAGCAGCCAAGTGCTTTAACCTTTTGTACCACCCAGGAACTCCTGACGTGGACATTCTCTCGTGTTTCCATTTATCCCTCCGAAAAGATGTGCTGTCACTTCTTTGAAGCTTTGGACGCTTTGTTTAGTCTGTGTTTTGTGAATCATCTTATGCCCTTCAGTTCCCTTATACTACATTATCATGAACTTGAGGATATAAACCACACTTAATTGATCTGAGTATTTTCTATAACTCACAAGCTCTCGTGTGTAATAGCGAATGAGCAAGGCAGTGAGGTCACTAACCGGAAGGAAGGATCATGGGGAAGGTGGGTGGAGAAATGCATGCTTTGAGTCTGTCCATGTGCAGATGTAGATTGGGGACTGGGAGACTCCTTTTTCTCCTTGCCTTCCTGCCTCCCAAATTTTGACCTCGAAGTTTTTCTCTAGAGTCTGGAAAACCCAACTGAAAGCTGAAAAAACCAGCAGGAAGTTGAGTACAGAAAGTGAGTCCCTTCCCAGTTGATAAGCCCTTCCCTCACATTTTATTCTCTCGCCAGACGTGTTCTCACCCCCAAATGAAACACTTGAACCCAAAAGATACAGCAAAATCAAAGATAAATAGGTTCTGAGTCAAATGAAGAACTCCCTAATGATGAAAATAGTCAACTTACTAAGAAATAACAATTAGAAGAACATTTTATTCTAAATTTTTGGCCAAGTAAATATAAACAATAACCCCAGAGCTGACTGTCTACACCAAATAGTGATCTCAGTTGGTACTGACGTTGATTTATTGTTTTTTTTCCAATTGCAGTTGATTTGACACTGACTCACGGCAAACCCGTGTGAGTCAGAGTAGAACTGTGCTCTGCAGGATTTTCAAGATCTTCCTTAGGTTTTTTTAAATGACCAGACCTTTCTTCCAAGGCACTGGGTGAACTCAAACCACCAGACTTTCAGTTAGCAACCAAGAATGTTAACAGTTTACGTCACCTACGAACTCCAAAACAATATTAAGTAAAGAAAAAACAGAATTATCTGACTCCCAAGGTCTATAAACAAAGTGCCCAAAGCTTCAAAGAAGTGAGATCAAATCATTTTAGGGGGAGAAGTGGAACATGAAAGAATCAGGAAATATTTTATGGAGAAAGTGACATTTCTGCCAGACTTTGGATAATAGGAGGGTTTTGTAGTACATAATTTTAGTTGGTGAAATGAAGAAGATTTGGAAATCACCAGTTGATGGTGATTATGTTTAAAAATAGCTATAATCTTCTAGAGATGCATACGTAATCCATTTGAAATACCGGTGACATAGCTTCCAGCATCACAGCAACTCACAAGCCAGCAGAGTACAGCAAACTAATAGACAGGTGGTGGGTGGGCTTCACAATAGACCTTGAACAATATTAACCAGCCTCTTCGCCCTGAAGAATCTTTTCATTGTTCATTTTCTGTGACAGAAATTGATGTTCTTTTTAGTCCAGTTTTTTTTTTTTTCTTCTTCCTTTCCTGTATCAGTTTTAACTTCAAAGTTGGTCATTTTGAACCCTGGCATTTCAGAGGGCCTCAATCTAGTTGGAGACCAAGTACAGGAGTGAAAATCTTGGTTTTTTAAAACACAAGAGCCTAGTGCTTAGTTGTGACTGCATCTTGCTGACTACAAAAGCCTCAAGCAGCTTGAAAGATAGTGTACATACCAGTATAGGTTCGTGAACCTTACTCCCAAACACCAGTTTAATTCATGAAAATTTAACTAGAATCCTTTCTATCAAATTTATGACCAACGGGATTATGAAAATTAGTGTGGGGCAAAAACATGAATATGTTTTTATAAACTTATAGGGAAAGTCTCACCCACACGTAGCCACTGTACAGGTGGTGTTGGAGTTCATGCCACAGAAGTGTGACCACTGCGTGGGATCATAGAGGAGGGAGCAGTTCATGCTGATGAGGGAGCTTCAGGAAAGCTTCTGAGGTGGTAACATTCAAGATAACCTTGGAGGGTGAGTAGACTGGGAACAGGAGGAAAAATGTAGGCTTAGAACTCTAGGCCGAGGTTACCTGGGCAAAGGTAAGAGAGAATTAAAGTGAACTTCCAGCAGACTATGTCACCCTGGTGGCGCGATGGTTAAGCACTCAGCTGCTAACCCAAAGGTTGGCGATTCGAACCCACCCAGCAGCCCTGCAAAAGAAAAACCTGATGATCTGCTCCCGTAAAGATTACAACCTAGAAAACTTTATGGGGGCAGTTCTCCTCTGTCACGTAAGGCTAATATGAGTCAGAACCGACTCAACGGCACCTGACAACAGCATTCTAAGGAAGGTATATGGGTCCTCATTTGGAAGACCAATTGACTTGTCATTACATTAAAGATTCACCCATCAAGTTCACCATGAATGTCAGATCTGCCCTTAGTTGTTTCTTTACTTGGGATACTACTGTAATTTATGCCTTACTGTCAACACTATGATGGCTGAGATCCAGGATTTTCACTGTGTCCCTAAGTACAGAGGAGAGTGGGGGATCTGTTAACCCACAGGGGGCCGAGGATATTGCTTATGGGCCCTGCTCAAAGAGGTCTCCTGACATGTGAACTTTGTATTCCACTGGGAAATAATGTATTGGTATTGGTTTTAAATTGCTAATTCAACCCAACCCACCCTCTATAAACAATGCATCTTCAGTAAAAGAGGGTCCAGAAAGATCCATGGTTTGGCCTGCAACTTCATGTCCCAGCTGTCCGTACCCCCTATAAACAACCCAACTTCAGTAAAAGAAGGTCTAGGGAGATCATGGTTTGGCCTGCAGCTTCACATCCCAGCTGTCCATACTTGTTTCCAAGTTAGAGAAAATTAGTTGTAGATGGTTTAAAGTGTTACTTTTCTGATGGTTTTTAAGTTATGGTGGCATTACAGGAAGATCCTTGCTTCTCACTTGATAGAGTAAGCCCCCTGTGCCCTCCAAGCG
This sequence comes from Loxodonta africana, assembly GCF_030014295.1. NCBI lineage: Eukaryota > Metazoa > Chordata > Mammalia > Proboscidea > Elephantidae > Loxodonta > Loxodonta africana. The sequence goes on along the minus strand of NC_087354.1, from coordinate 53,202,804 downwards.
AACCTTCCTCCTGCGTCTTCACAGAAGGGTGGTGTGCGCTGGCCCAGGAGGGCCTTGAAGTGGAAAGGTCTCCAGTGAGAGAGGACAAGGGAGTGCATTTATAGCTTCGTCTCAGACGTTAGGCTGTTGAAGAGAGCGAGATTTTCTCTTTTAGGGGCAGAGAGGAAAGAAAAACATCTTAGTTAAAGAGGGAAGAACAAAGAAGGAAGAAGTAGATGAGCTTTGACAGTTTTCCTCTGCTTTTTTGTCAGGTTGTCTTAAAACACTTGTTTGACAGCACTGGAGTGCTCAGTCAATCCCTCAGCAATCCTGTATATGTCTGTGTGTGTGTGAGAAAGAATGTTGTGTGTATATGTGTGTGGTATGCATTCTTGTGGTGTGCATCGTGTGTGTCCCTGTACAAGTGTGTATATAAGCACGTGATAAAAGTAAAGGTAAGTAGAGGACTTGCTTTTTTTTTTTTTTTTAGATAAGTTTAGTGGCTAAAACAACACATTAATGTGACATCTACTGACCAAATAAGAAAAGTAAATGCGACTAAGAGAGATCAAACCCGTCTTAATCAGAAACCATTGCCTTGGCCTGCTAGAGCAGGGTGGCCTAGAAGCCGCTTGTGCTGATAACATCTTTGGATTGCTGCTGCTTTCGGCTGCCTAAGGGGAAAATTGTTGGGCTTTCAGGGTGACTGGAAGGTGCAGGAGTGTTTGTTGTCACTGTTCAAACATCAGAGCTGATGTGGGGGTAGCAGTGGGGGCAGCAACAGGGGCCCCCTCTGCAAATGTCATTGCTTGCATCTTGCAAACCACACAGACCTGGGGAGCTTAGCTCTTCACTCCCAAATGTGCCCATCGGCCTTCAGACTGTGACTCAGGCCCCTGACCTACTTTTCCTGGTTACTCATGCCTAAATGAAGCCTTCAGAGAACTCTTCCAAGCTGGAGTCATCTTGTTCCCAGCTCGACCCTTTCAGAGCATTGGCCTAAAGCAGAGGCCCCTACCCTGGAGTATGGCCAGACTCTGGTGGCTGCAGTGTAAGCCGAGGCTTTTTCAGTATCAGAGACCTAATTAATGAAAGGTGAGAGAGCGTAGGCTGTGGTTAGAGCAAGGAGTATGAGAAACAACTTTTGCCACAAGATGGTCTTTTGGTCTCAGCATCCATTTTGCTAGAATGCAGTGTTGCCCGAGAGCCGGGAGGAAGCTGGCAGCTGCTGCAAACTGCTAGGCTTGTGTGCCCTGCAAGGACGGGAAAGGATGGGAACTCCCACACCATATGTTCACAGGACGAGGGATGTAGGCTCAGGCTGGTGGGCAGGGGGAGTTTTTGGAGGATAAGACTCTGTCTCAAATCCAGCCCGTTCTAGACTTCTGTGTCACCAGCCTGCCTTTCAGTCTGCACTCTGGTAATGTCGTTTTGCTGGAGACTGCCGAGGAGATGGAGTGGGCAGATGGGGATGGGTTCTAAATGAAGGAGGACTGGCCAGTGCATATGAGGCTGTGCCGAAGAGCGAGGCCGAGTACGTCTAGGCTACTGGAGCACAGGGCCTGAGTTCTCTGTGAACGGCATTTGCATTCCAACTGAACAACAGGCAGGTGCCATATCCTCCCATGTTCTGGGAGGCTAGCTAGACAGCATGAGGCTGCCTGCATGCCCGGACTTCGTTCCTCCTAATGGATTTCAAGCACCTGGGATGACAGCATGTGTAAGAATGCATATATGATATTAGCACATATGAGCACACCTAAGACATTTTAACAGGAGCTGGCCATGCGTTTGAGGCTTTTAAAATGACTGACTCTCAAATAATTTTACAGCGTGACAATCCCACGTAGGGTTCGCTAGAATTGCGTTCTCTATGGCTTAGGAAAATACAATTACTTGTGTTGCTTTTCATCCATTTGAATAAGCAAAATAAAAAACAAAAATAGGTATTTAAGGCCCACTTTGCCTGACGGCACTGGGTTTTTTACTGGGTTTGCCTGGAATACTAACATAAATAGCTTATCGACGTCTGCCAAGACTCAGCCTCTAGCCTTGGAAGATGGCAGTGACCCAGGCAGGCCGAAGCACAATTACTGACTTGAGTTTGGGAGACAAGTGAAGATGCTCACTACGGCCCTCTGTGGTTTTCTTTCCCTATTATAAAGTCTGAATCCCACGAGACAATTGAACCTGAGAACCGGAGACTGAAACTAGCCTTCTCCCTGCTACAGGCAGGCCGACGGCCTGGATGGGCACCTAGACGTGGTGGCACTAGATGCTGAAAGTCCACTGCAAGATCACCTAGTGCTTGTCACTTATTTTAGAGATGAGAATCAGAGAGGCTCGGAGATGGTATATGTCTTGTCCAAGGACGCCCAGTCTTAGAGGCCCATGTAATGCTCCTTGGGAAGTTATAAATGTGAGCTTTCGGTTGGAACAAGTGACATCTGGTGTGAAGCTGACGTGTAGATGAAGCTAAAGATGGCGTGACTGGTGTTTGATGCAGGGTGGTTGACGTAGAGGCAAAACGTGAGGGGAATAGTTAGGAGTTAGTTTTAGCACAAGGACAAATACCAATGTGTTTCCTCTTGGCAGATATTCAGTTACATTATCGTAAGTATGTCCAACTCTGCCCACTAAAATAGGATTGTAGATGTATTTGGAGGGTTGAGAGGAAGAACTAAGGTAAGTCCTGGTAGCAAAAGAGTCAAGAAACCTCTTGTTTTATGCTTGCTTATGCTAGCCACGCCTTTATTACACATCCCTTTTAAAATTTCATTACCACTGAAGGCTAATACAGTTCCAGTAGTTAGGCCATTTTGTTTCTTGGCAAAAGAGAATTCTTAAGGGGATGATCCATCCTCTTGGCTGTGCAGGCAGGAAGGCTAGATGTTCAATTGTCTCTATCATTCTGCCTCTGGAGTGGTGGAGTTATACCCCAAATACCGCAGTTGGTTTAATCGTAAGGGGATTTTACAGGGATGTCATTTCTGTCTTGCTGTCTTTGTCCTCCGGATGGAGGGAATTGGTGAATCTTGGGAGCCAGCCAAGAAGGGAATTAGGTAAGCAAAGTCTTTATTTCTGCTTTTACCTTATATACATAGAGTAGTATTTTTTAATAGCTACCATTATGCTTAGAGGCTAGCACAGAAGCTGAACGGTTTTGTGTATGATTCATTGTTTTAAAAAAGGAAGAGCCATACTGCATGCATATTAAGGATTTTGTTTCTTAGCTATACCAGAATTACCTTTATTCATTTGAGTTTTTAAAATTGGTTATTATGCATTTCCATGGTCAGTGTCAAGTATATTACTTCTCTTTGCCTTTCCTAATTTCTTCTTTTTTTTTATTTAAGAAATCCACTTGTTAAAACTTCAGCATAAATGATGTCTATCAGACCATTTTCAGTTTGTGTTCACTTAATCCTTTCCAGGTAGCAATCCTGTTATGTGTCTGCTCCTGCCATGTGGAGCTGTGAAGTGTTTAGCTTTGGAATTTAATCCATTAAGATTCAAATCATGCTGTGACTTTAGTTTCAATAGAGAAAATTACAAAAAGAGTGGAATCACATATGGACTGACAACATAGAAACATTCTCATTTTTCATAACCCCGATATAGAAGTCAGAGCCCTGGTGGCACAGTGATTAAGTGCTCAGCTGCTAACCAAAACGGCTGGCAGTTCAGGTCTACCAGCTGTTCCACGGGAGAAAGATGTGGCAGTCTGCTTCCATAAAGATTATGGTCTCGGAAACCCTATGGGGCCGTTCTGTTCTGTCCTGTAGGGTCGCTTTGAGTTGGAATCAACTTGACCGCAACGAGTTTGGTTTTGCATGTGTATGTGTGTCTAGGCAAAGTCCCAATATGACAGTGTCACTGAAACAGGAAAGAAAGTTGAAATAATATTAATGCTAAACTCAGATCGTTATATATCGTAGACCTCAATAAGTGTTTGTTGAATTAAATGGGAGTGTTGTTATGAAACCCCTCGAAACCCCTCACAATTATTGCTACGCTTGAGCACATTGTTGTAGCCACTGTGTCAGTCCATCTCGTTGAGGGTCTGCCTCTCTTTCGCTGACCTCCTGCTTTACCAAGCATGATGTCCTTCTCCAGGGACTGGTCCCTCCTGATGACACGTCCGAAGTAGGTGAAATGAAGTCTTAACCGTCCTTGCTTCTAGACAGATTTGTTCATCCTTCTGGCAGTCAGTGGTGTATTCAGCATTCTTCACCAACATGGGATGGTGCAGGACTGGGTAATGTTTCGTTCTGTTGGGGTTTGCTGTGTGTCAGAATGAACTCGATGGCACCTAACAACAACAGCAACAACATTATAAAACTCAAAAACAAAACCAAACCCATTGCTTTCCAGTCATTTCTAACTCGTAACTACCCTATAGACAAAGCAGAATTACCCCATAGGGCTTCCAAGGCTGTAAATCTTTACGGAAGCAGACTGTGACACATCTTTCTCCCCTGACGTGGCTGGTGGATTCAAACTGCTGATCTTTCAGGTAGCAGCCAAGCACTTAACCACTGCACCACCAGGGCTCCTTGGATTATTAAGTATGTGTGAATTATAAGTAGAGACCATATGTGTTCTCTAATCTATCCTAAGTGAGAGGTACTTTTCAAAGGGAGCTCTAGATATTGAGGTTTAATAATTTATCCTCGTAATGAGGGTCTGCAGTTAGACGCTGGGTTGGCCATTCCTGTGTACCGTGCATGGGGAAAGAAAGTATGTCAACACGTAAATGGGATATTGAGCCTCCCTTGCATAAGCCCTTGTTTGTTGTGATTAAGAAGGTGTAAAGTGAGAGATGGATCTGATATTTCAGGAATGGCTCTTGAGAGGAGTTTTTTATTTAGAAACTCATAAGACCAAATGGTAGAGTAGAAGGTGGTTTGTTGCTTATAGAGTCTAGCAGAGGGTTCTGGGTGGCTGTCTTATCAGGGATCTCTAGAAAAACAGAACCTGTGATGTGTGTGTATGTGTATGTATGTATATAATACATACATATATATGTAAAGAGACACAGAGAGAGAGATTTTGATTGATTTACTTCAAGAAATTGGCTCACATGATTGTGAGGGGCTGGCAAGTCCGACATCTTATAGGTCAGGCGATAGGCTAGAGACCCCTATAGGCTTGTATCCCAAAATCCATAGGTCAGGTGAGGAGAAGAGTAAAGAGTAAGAGTGTTCTGGCAAAATGTCTATTTTTTGCTCTGGGGCCTTCAACTGATCAACTGAGGCCCACCCACAGTAGGAAATGTTATCTGCTTTACTTGAAGCCAATGATTTAATCATATGTAATTACTTTATAACAGTAATTGGTGTTTTACCAAACAACTGGACACCATAGCCTAGCCAAGTTGACATATAAAATTAACCATCACAATAAATAGCCTTATGGAATTTGGTCATATAATTATGATACTCCACTTTCTTTCGCTTCAGGAATTCCTTGCCCTGCAAGGTTTCCCAGGACAGTCTTGAGAATTACCTGTTTGGCTACGTAACTCTCAATTTTCTAATTTTTGTATCAGACGTTTTGCATAGTAGAGTCTGATGGACCTCATCTAGGCTCTGCCACTTCCTAGGTGTCACTGACTTTACATGGTGCCTGAATGAGGTCAGTGGGTGTCTTAGTTATCTAGTGCTGCTATAACAGAAATGCTACAAGTGGATAGCTTTAACAAACAGAACTTTATTCTCTCATAGTCTAGAAAGTAGAAGTCAAAATTCAGGGTACCGTCCCAAGGGAAGGCTTTCTCTCTCTGTCAGCCTTGGGGGAAGGTCCTTGTCATCAAACTTCACTGGTCTAGGAGCTCCTCAGTGCAGGGACCTAGGTCCAAAGGACACGCTTTGCTTTTGGCACTAATTTCTTGGTGGTATGAGGAAACTCTGGTGGCACAGTGGTTACGTGCTACGGCTGCTAACCAAGAGGTCGGCAGTTTGAATCTGTCAGGCGCTTCTTGGAAACTCTATGGTGCAGCTCTGCTCTGTCCTATAGGGTCGCTATGAGTCAGAATCAACTTGACGGCAGTGGGGTTGGGTTTTTTTTTTTTTTTTTTTTATGAGAGCCCCTTGTCTCTCTGCTAGATTCTCTCTTTTATATCTCAAAAGAGATTGACTCAAGATCAACCTAATCTTATAGATTGAGTCCTGCCTCATTAACATAACTGCCTCTAGTCATGCTCGTTAACATCATAGAGGTAGGATTTACAATAAATGGGAAAATCACATCAGGTGACAAAATGGTGGACAATCACACAATAATGGGAATCATGGCCTAGTCAAGTTGGCACACGTTCTTAGGGGACACAATTCAATCCATAGCATCCCACCCTTTACCAGTACCCAGTGCTGTCGAGTCGATTCCGACTCATAGCAATTGGGAAATTTGGAAATCCCACCCTTTGGCCCCCCCAAAACTCATGTCCTTGCTACATGTAAAACACGTTTGCCCCATCATGTCGTCCCAAAAGTCTTAAATCAACTCCAAGTCCAAAATCTTATCTTCTGAAAAATTCCCTTTCATCTGTGAAATCTAGAATACAAGTTAATCTGCTTCCAAAGCACAATGGCGGAACAAGCACAAGGTATACATTTCCATTACAAATGGAAGAAATTGAAGGGAGAGAAGGGATAACAGGCACCAAGCAAGTTAGCAGAACACATTACATTAGCCCTCCAGGCTTGAAAATAATCCTCTGTCCTCTGAGACCCTTTAGGCAGTGACACTGCCCTCCAGACTCTGGATGTTGGCCATACTCTCTGGATTCTGGGTGGAAGCCCCCTTGACCCTGGGCTTCATTCAGCTCCATCTTCCAGGCCTGCTGGAACAGCATCTCTATTCTCTTGGCTTTGGGTGGCCCCATTCTTCTAGTCTGTCTGAGTGGTGACTCCACCCCTTTGACCCTGGCAGGCCTGTTCTTCTGCCCATTGGACTTGGCAGCCCTGCCCCCTCAGCTTTGGGCAACAGATCTAGCCCAATCTCGCTGGCATTCATGGAAGGCAACCTTATACTCCAGAACCAAGTTGGTGAAGATCTGGTTCTTTGAAACTTAGGAGGCTGTGGCCCCACCCTTTGAAACCCCAGAGGCACAACCCCACCGTTTGAGATTCCAGACGTCATGGCCCCACCCTTTGAGACTGAGGCAGCTCTGCTTCCTGTGTTCCTTGTCTCTTCAGCTTCTGCTTCCTGGTTTCTTGGCCTCTCGGCCTACCAGACCCTTGGGCCAGCCCAACATCTGCCCTGCTCGAGCATGTGTTCCGAAGCTCTTTAACTGTACTGATAAGTGCCTGGAGACACCCCACTCCACCAGTAAACCTTGGCTGGAAGGTACTCAACTCTCTTTCTCCGTGCCTCAGCTCCAGTGCTGTCTTGTGCCTGTCTTCTGGTTCTGCAGCCTCTGTTTCTCTGCTGCTGCTTCATCTGTGCCATCTCTGGTGTTACAGCTCTCCTCACTTCCTTCTGAGTCTTCACCAGAATTGTCTTTGAAATTCTTAATTCTACCAACAGTCTCTTCAAGGCAATCTAGGCTTTTACTATTAGGTACTTTAAAACTCTTCCAGTTTCTACCCATTCCCAGTTTCAAATCTGCTTCCACATTGTAGTTATCTGTTAGACCAGCACCCCACTCTCCTGGTACCAAATTCTGTCTTAGTTATCTAGTGCTGCTATAACAGTAATACCGCAGGTGGATGGCTTTAACAAAGAGAAGTTTATCCTCTCACAGTCTAGGAGGCTAAACGTCCAAATTCAGGGCAACAACTCCAGGGGAAGGTTTTCTCTCTTGGCTCTGGGGGAAGGTCCTTGTCATCAGTCTTCCCCTGGTCTAGGAGCTCCTTTGCACAGGGATCCTGGGTCCAAAGGCCACGTGCTTCTGGCTCATCTTGCTTCATGATGATGAGGTCCCCCTGGCTCTCTACTTGCTTCTCTCTTTTATATCTCAAAAGAGATTGACTCAAAATACAACCTAATCTTGTAGATTGAGTCCTGCCTCATTAACATAACTGCCTCTAACCTGACTCATTAACATCATAGAGGTAGGATTTCCAACACACAGGAAAATCATATCAGAGGACGAAATGGTGGGCAATCACACGATGTAGTGAATCATGGCCTGGCCATGTTGACACATTTTTGGGGTGCACAATTCAAGCCATAACAATGGGATAAACATTATATGCCTGGCACATAATGGATGATCAGTAAATGGTGTTCCCATTTCTCTGTGAGATGGTACTTCCACATCAGCCAGGTGGGACTGTTTCCGAAGATATATGGATTCCAAGATGGTTCTGCTCCTAAGAGAATATGCCTGAGCTGAGATTTGGAAGATATCTCAGTGTACCTAGCTAATTTTAGTTTTTCAAACTTCGTGTTCTGGGGTTGCCCTTCTGTGTTGATGTCTGTTAGTTTTGGGTTTTTTTCCCCCTCCAGCGAGGCATTTTCCAAAGTTGTCCTGACATTTTGAGGCAGCTCTGTGTGAGTGAAAGCCATGAACTCTCTGAGGGCAGCAGTTTTGTTTTGTTTGCAAGAGCCTGGCTCAGTGCAGAGGTTAATTAAATGTTTGTTCCCTGGAGAATAATTGATAGGATGATTTTGCATATTTTCTATGCGTCTTTCCATATGTACCCAAAAATATGCTTTTGAGTACATTTTGCTTTTCTTCATTTTTTTGGGTAGTGTTTCTAGGACCCAACAAAAGGCAAATGTGGAGGTAATGGGGACAAAATAAGCTCGAGAGCCTATTTTCCTATTAGGCAGCAGCTAAAAGTACGAGTTTTAGTCCATTTAAGCCTTGGAAAAATTCCTTAGAAAATATATGAACACACTGAAGGTAATTCAGGGTACTTAGACCATTTTAACGCCCTGTTCCCTTCAGTCTTAATTCAGAGATGCTCTTCTCTGTCTTCAAACTCAGGAAATTATCTTTTTTTGTTTATTTGGTGAAGCAACTGTTTGTTGTATAATACACAGAAAAAGAGTTGCCAGAAGGGTCATCAACAACAATCCCATCTAGTGTCACAGGTAGCTTGTGCCCCCGTTTAAATATTTCCTTAGCCCTGTTAGCTTCAACATATAAGATGCATATCCTCAAAGAAATCTGACTTTTTTCTTCTTCCTATAAGACTAACATAGTTTAAGGAGCCCTGGTGACACAATGGTTAAGCACTCAGCTACTAACAGAATGGTCAGTGGCCAGAATCCACCAGCAGCTCCTTGAGAGAAAAGACCTGGCAATCTGCTCCCATAAAGATTTCAGCCTAGGAAGCTCTATGGGGCAGTTCTACTCTATCACAAAGAGTTGCTATGAGTCGGAATCGACTTGGCCGCACACAAGAACAACAATATAGAGTAGCCACTTCACCCTTGAGATTGAAATGCTTCCTGTAAAACCAGACTTATTTCTCAAACCAGTTGATGAGCCCTTCAGGGTGAGGGACTGTATCTTAGTATCTTTATACCCGTTTAGGGCCTAACAGACTGTGGGCCATATAGCTGGCATCCAGTAACTTTTTATTTAAATGATTTTGTCAGTTTGATGCTGTTGTCTCCCAGTGTGTGATGTCTTTACTATACTTGGCTAGCCATTTGAAAATTACAGAGCTCTGAGCCCCACCTGAATTAATGCTCATGAAGACTGGATTTCTACAGTTACTGAAGGTTATTTCAGACCCATTGGGAAAAGTTCAGTTGCAATCTTCTCTCATCACTCCTAAATTAATCTTGGGTTTAGAATTCCCTAGTCTTTCTTCCCACCTCCATCCTCAGGGGAAAGTTAGGTGAAAGCTATTTCTTAGTGTTAAAAGCAGATAGAGCTAGTGGATAAAACAATGGGTGCTCCTGCATTACTGCTGGAAAAGTTGTGGATATATGGCAGTGGCTCCTCATAGTCGTTGCTTATTGCAGGTTGGCTATCGCTGGGGAGGAAAGGTCATACAGGTAGAGCCAGAGTTTAGGTACTAGGAGGGGGCCTTAAGTTATCCAGTCTAAAGGGGGCAATGAAGTTGAAGAAGGTCATCCTAGCATTTTTAGAACTGAGTGAGGAGTTGGCTCCTTGGGACTTTTGTCTTATAATCCATCCCACTATGTCTGCTGCTTCCCACTGGCTCCACAGGCAGCCTGGGGGGCTTAGACCTAAGCTTCCATGTGGGTGGAAGAGCTCCACATACTTGAAGGTTCTCCTTTCCAGAAGGAGGTGCTTGCGCAGCCGCTCTCTGCTGGGCTGAGGCGGGGTGTCTTTCAGCATTGATTTCTCGTTTCTGTTCCCGCTCTCTGTAGCCGTATCATAGAGAGATTGAAGGAATATTTTTTTTGATCTGCACTTACTTGATGCACAACCTTGTAACCTGCTCCACTGTTCTCTTCTTTTGCTTTCTGATGATCACGTACCACGTAACTAAATCGATAAAGAAGAGAATGGAGAAATAGCTGTTTAACATTTCAGGGGTGATGGAACAATGCTGTCTATAAATATTTATATTTTCCTGACATGATGCCTTTTTCTCTTGGCATTCAGAGTGTTTCATGAAGAGATTCACCACTGGAAGAAAAAGAATGGAGAGATTTTTTTTTTAATCTTTGTAAATTTTCTAGATGTCTTTCAAAAGATAAGTACTAAATAAGAAAACTCAGAACAGGGTTTTTTATTATAATAAATAGCTTTTTCTGCAGCACTGCCATCTTATAGCAAGCCTTTTCTGATCCAACGTAGTAATAGTCAGGGGAAACATGAATGCAGTAGTTGGATGCTCTCAGAAAGTCAAACATATTTCTTCCCCTTGCTGCTTTCTGCATGTCCCTTAGCTTCCTATCCCTCCCTGGTCCTGGTCTCCCATTTCCTGTATGCCTCCTCTCCCAGATCTGTCTGCCTGGGTGGGCACCATCTGTGTTTCTGCTTTGATAGAGACCCCCGGAGCAGCCCAGAGCCCAGCTGCAGTGGGAACCCAGCTGCCTTTCTTGGGGAGGGCGGAGGCCTGGGCAGGGAGCTTGGAAGTAGTCCCTACCCGAGTTCTCTGTTAGGGAGGTGGTGGTCGGGCTGGAGAGTTGAAGGGCAAAGAAGCAAAGCAGCGTTTCCTTGCGTGGAGGTCCCTGAGCGTGTCTTCTGTATCTCAGAAATGCGGCAGTAGGCGGCAAGTGGAGGGAGTCTGTACTCTTTTACCTGACTCTTGTTCCAGCTGCCCAGTTTGGCGGTGGCGGTTATGCCTGCTGATATGTGATCAGTCTTTGATGACTAGAAAATTGATTATTATAAATGCATGCAATCTGGGGTAAATAAAAGCTTTTCAAAACACATCTGGGCCAGAAAATATGAAAACAGGACCCTGAAAAAGTTGAGCTCCACTAAAATAGTAAAGACTGAGCACACATGTGTCTGGGGCCCTTGTGGCCATATGTGGTCAGAGACCCAGGTTAAAGGCCATGATCCCATGAGATCTTCACGACACAGTAAGACCCCACACCTGACTTTTCCAGAGAGCTCATGCCGTGAGTCCTTATTTAGGTCAAGATGCTTCTGCAGCAGAGTAATCGACCTTCCATTGGTGGATTATCTTTTCAAGTTTAGTGGTTTCATAGTGAGATTTTTTTTTTTTTTGGCTAATTTTTGTCCAAGTTAATTTTTTTTTATTGTGTCAGGTGGAAAGTTTACAGCACAAATTCATTTCTCATTAAAAAATTTATACACAAATTGTTTTGTGACATTGGTTGCAATCCCTGCAATGTGTCAGCACTCTCCCCTTTTCTCTTTGCACCCCGGGTTCCCTGTGTTCATTCATCTAGATTTCCTGTCTCTTCCTGCCTTCTTTATTTTCTGTCAGGGGTTGCCCATTAGGTGTCATATACTTGAATGAACTAAGAAGCACGTTCCTTACGTGTGTTATTGTTTGTTTTATAGGTCTGTCTAATCTTTGGCTGAAAGGTGGACTTTGGGAGTGGCTTCAGTTCTGAGTTAGCAGGGTGTCCAGGGGCCACAGTCGCTGTCAGAGCAGTAAGTCTGGTCTTTTTTTGTGAATTTGAATTTTGTTCTACATTTTTTTTCCACCATGCCTGGAACCCTCTATTGTGATCCATGTCAGAGTGGTCAGTGGCGGTAGCGGGGCACCATCTAGTTCTTCTGGGCTCAGGCTGGTGTAGGCTGTGGTTCATGTGGTCCATTAGTCCTTTGAACTGCTATTTTCCTTGCGTCTTTGGTTTTCTTCATTCTTCTTTACTTCTGATGTGATGGGGACCAATAGATGTATCTCAGATGGCTGCTCCCAAGCTTTTAAGACCCCAGATGCTACTCGCCAAAGTAGAATATATAGTGAGATTTTTTTCATTGTCTCTTCTATATGTATTACGGTAATGATGATAAGGAGTCCCTGCCTGGGTGGTACAAATGGTTAACGTGGTTGTCTGCCAACTGACAGGTTGGAAGGTCAAGTCCATCCAGTGGTGCCTCAGAAGAAAGGCCTGGTGATCTACTTCTGAAAAATCGGTTATTGAAAAGCATATGAAACACAGTTCTACTCTGACACACACAGGGCCACGGTGAGTCAGAAATGACTCAGTTAGATGGCAAATGGTACTCTTTGCAATGATAAAACCTGCAAACTTGAGTTTCAGAGGGAGCCGGGGTGATGTGAGAACCTACGAGGACAGTAGTGGGTGGGGCCATGGAGAGTGGCCTTGAGTACTCATGGGTGCTGTGAGTTGTTTGTAGTCTCCCCTTCATCTTGCGTGCCATCCTAGAATCACTTAGACCTTGAAAAGTCTTTTGTGACTGGAGTAATTTAGGCTCCCTGTGTAGCACTTGTACCCTGTATGGCTCTTTGGTTCCGTCCCCATGACCAGGCAGGAGCTCTGGGAAGGAAGGGTCAGGCCTTCTCTGTAGGAGCAACCTCTGGCCAGGAAATGGTGCTCAGTGATATATGTGGGTGAATTAACGAATGTAGGGGTGAATGCATTCTTTAAGAAACAAGCATTTTGCTTACCTGTTGGCTTTCTGCCGTATTGAGAGGCAGAGCCAGGACTGAAATCCGGTTGTCTGTCTGTCTCTTTTTAATCAGTTTTGCATAAGATTTTAGAATTGGAGTAGCCACATCACCTCCCTGGCTTTAACGGTTTTTACCTCTAAAATTATATCACCAGCCACCTTTTGTAGAAAACAACAACAAAAAAAGCCAGACCCGTTGTCATCAAGTCGATTCTGACTCATAGCGACTGTATAGGAAAAAGAAAGCAGGGCACATTAAGAGCTGGTTGTTAATGAAGAGACATTGCCCTTCCTGCCCGCTCCACCAGCCTGAAGCCTGTCAACTCTTTGCCTTTGGGGGAAGGAATGCCTTCTAGAACTCCATATTTTCTCTGTTTTTATCTAAGCCGAGCATACTAAGTATTAAAAATAATAATAGCAGCTAATACTGTCATTAAAAAGAAACCCATTGCCGTTGAGTCGACTCTGACTCATACCGACCCTATAGGACAGAGTAGAACTGCCCCATAGGGTTTCTAGGGAGCAGCTGGTAGATTCGAACTGCAGAACTTTTGGTTAGCAGCTGACCCCTTAATCACTGCACCACCAGGGCTCCAGTATTGTCACTAGACTTTGCAAATCAGAAGTTCTTTCCTATGTGCTATTTTACGTGAGTTTTGCATTAACTGAAACTCAGAGGGGGACTAACTCTGCCAAAGCCACACAGCTGCCAGGAGTTCAGTGTTAGTCAAGACAGTGGCTAGAATAGCCTTTAAAATCAATGGGAGATGGCAGCAGTCTTAAGATAGCTATAGATCTTTGTACACCTTTATTGAATGGTCCCTTGGAGGAACTGGCCTGATTTCTTCACAGATCTTTAGTTTTCTTTCTGACCCTTGTTCCTCAGTAATAAAAAGGAGAGAAAATCAGACGGCAGAATCTCTTCCACCTGTTCCTCAAATACTTGTTGAGAATTTGCCAGGTGCTGAAGATAAGAGATCATTGTGGGCCCTCAAGGAGCTCACAGTTACATGTAGGAAGCAGGCTCGGACTCCATTACTCATTCAGGGCTCCATTTTTTTTTTTTTTTTTTCCTTTTTGAGCATCTACTCATCTGTCAGGCTTAGTGTAGGCCCAGGAGTCACAGTGGTCATGCGTGGTTATATCCCGGGTGGGTAGCACTGTGGGAGAGAGAAAAAGACAGATGGTGGCAAAGTGAGCCTTGAACAAGGAGGAGAACCTGCCCAGCCAGGAAGGGTAACTTTGCCTGAGGCTGTCCAGGATGCTCTTCTGCTGTGTCTCTTCAAAGCCAGGCCATCTTTAAGACTGAGCTTATATCTCACCTCCAACCTAATGCCTTTCCTAACAGGCTCAGTCCAAAGTTGTCTTTTCCCCCATGAATACTTTTGGCCCTCTTGTCATCGTGCTTACTTTTTCAGAACTCCTTGCGTACCCCCTGGGAATGTTTTTCTCGTCCTGAGTGTGGGTCATGTGTGTGCCGGGAGAGTTTCAGCCCCCTTGAGTGCAGGACTGGTCCCACTCCATCAGGCATGGATCTATCTGGAACATTGGAAAGTGGCTGATGGTCACTGAGTGATCATCATCCTACCCTTGGTCGTTTTCACCATAGCCCTGAAATGTGAGACTTGATGCTCCCTGTGTCCCTGAAATATTTCTGTCCTAGATATTTGTGTCCACAATTTTAAGCTGTTGTGTTGAATGGGGGGAAATTCCACAGAAGGGTGTGAAAATGACTCAGTTGTGGAATGGAATATTTTATGGAATTACTTGGCATAAAAAGACCTAAGGCACTTCCTGTCCCCTTATATAACAGAGGGGATGATCTTACAAGGAAGAAAGCCATATACCTTCATCAGGAGTAATTGATAGTGATCTTAGGTTGTAGTTGGATATATTTATTTTAAGTCCTGAATAAAATAAAAGCCAAAATAAAGCAAACTATGTAAAACCAAACCAAATACTGTAGCTGCCCCACTGCAGTTAAACTCACATTTGTTGTTGTTGTTAGCTGCCATCAAATCAACTCCCAACTCATGTGTATAAAAACTCATTGCTACCGAGTAGATGCCAACTTATGGCGACCCTGCGTGTTCCAGAGTAGAACTGCTCCAGAGGGTTTTCTTGGCTGTGATCTAAACGGAAGCAGATCATCAGGGCTTTCTTCCATGGTACCACTGGGTGGGTTTGAACCACCAACCTTTAGGTTAGTGGTTGTGAACCATTTGCATATATAGTCTCTTCCATATTTCCCTGTATGAACCCTAAGGTCTACATAGTTTCAGCCATACCATTGTAATAGCACAAGCATTTCCCACATCGCAATGTACTTCTGTTGGATTGGTGTAGTATGGTGGTTTTGGAGAAAGGCTGTGGACCTGGAGGCTGATGTGTCCAGCTTAGAGCCCCACCCTCATCACTCACTAGTTCTGTGACCTTTGGGCAGAATATGTATGTATACACATGACCATGCATGGTGGCGCAGGGGTTAAGAGCTTGGCTGATAACCAAAAGATCAGCAATTCGAATCCACCAGGCACTCCTTGGAAACCCTATGGGGCAGTTCTTCTCTGTCCTACAAGGTCACTGTGAGTCAGAATCAACTTGACAGCAACTGCCTTGGTTTTGGTTTTGTTACACCTACCTTTATGCTTATAGATTATTACATGCATTTGACTTTACCGTTAGTCAACTTGGAGTCCCTCAGTGGTGCCAACAGTTAATGCGCTTGATTGCTAACAGAAGGGTTGGTAGTTTGAGTTCACCTAGAGGCGCCTTGGAGCCCTGGTAGCACAGTGGTTAAGAGCTCAGGTGCTAACCAAAAGGTCAGCAGTTCGTGTTCACCAACCGCTCTTTGGAAACCCTATGAGGTAGTTCTACTCTGGCTTACAGGGTTGCTGTGAGTTGGAATCGATTCGACGGCAACGGGTAATGGTAATGGGTAGAGGTGCCTTGGAAGAAAAGCCTGGCTATCTTCCAAGCACATCAGCCACTGAGAACCCCATGGAGCACAGATCTGCTCTCCACATGAGAGGTCAGCATGAATTGAAATCGACTCAATGGCACCTGGTTTTGGTTAGTCAACTTATGTTTAAAGAACCACATTTGGGGAAATAGTACTAATTAAAATCCTAATTGAACCATATTTAAACTAAGTTAGGTGTTATGTTGAGGGACAAGGCAAATACCAATTCTACAGGCTAATACTACATTTGACGAAATATTATAACACAACTCCTGTCGATGAGGTGCTGGCACGTTCAAAGTTGGGGGATTCTTCAGTCTTGCCATTTCTTTAGAATCCTTGTCTCTGTCTCCCCCTTGACTGGCCTTTTTATGTCCTCTGTTATCTTTCTCACTTCTTCCTAAGTTTTATATGTATTTTTGAAGTTTTTCAAGAACAAGCCCAGGCTGCAGAGACATTATAGTAAATGAGACCCTATTTTAAAATAATCCTTTGGGTATGTTCTAGAAATGTCTCTGTTGAGAGTCTGTTTATCATTTCAGGTCCTGCCCCATGGAAACAGGTCTTTTTTCTCCCGTGTGCTCTTAATGAAGTAATATTTAGGTATACAGGCTTAAATTTGATTTGTTCTCAGTCACTTGGAAATGTAGATCATATCCATAACTCACTGATGGATAGGCAAGACTTTTGATCTCGCTTTCTTTTCTAAGTATAGGAAGATGATACTCCACCAGAGCACTTCAGTTTAGTTAATATCCATATTAAATTCTGGTTCGATCTGCTTGGCATTTCTAGAAGCTTGGGCGTGCAGAAAGCTGAGCACACAGAGTTTCTGTGATCGTTCACGTGACTTCGGAGGTAAATTCTAGCCCAGTCCTTTCTTTTTCTGTCAGTTGTTTCTGCTGTTGGCAGTATAGTTTAAAATTTATGTTAAACATCTATCTTTTCTCTGCCTCTTTTCTATAAATCTGGTTGGTTGCCCAGGCCAGATGTTTGCCCCCTGTTCATTCTGCTGTCACTCTGTCTCTTCATATGGTCCCTGGCAGCCTGAGCCCTTGAGAGCAGGCTCGTTCTGTGGGGTAGACTGAACTGTAAAGCTTATATTGATTATTGGCCTTCCCAGTTGTTAATGCATATTCATTTAGCTAACCCATAAATCAGACTGCTGATAGCTGTACATTCAGATTTCGTTCTTTCTTGGTGCCTTGATATCTTCTGGGTTGCTCTGTAATAATATTGATGGTTCCTTTGAGGGGCGAGGGAGGATGAGGAAATCTAGCCTAAGAAAATAACCTGAAATAAAGAACAGAAGGGGTTTTAAACAGAAAAATTCTTATTGCAGCCTTATTTATAATAGTGAAAACTTGCAAGTAGCTCATATGCACACACACACATACAAAGCCAAAGGTGCAGCCAAGCAGATTATGGGGCTTTCCATTGCAATATTATAAATTTATTAAAAACAGTTCTTCTAAGGAGCTTGCAATGCTGTGGGGAATGATTTCTGTAATCAGAATGGGGAAACATCAGGATACAGAGATGCCTGACACTATGCATATCCCTGGAAGGAGATGTGACAGACGTTGGCAGTGCTTCTCTTAAGGTGGGGTGGGATGGGTCATGGAGGTTTGGATTCAGACGGACCTGGGTCTAAACCTCACCTTCCTCCTGGACTCCCTGTTACTCACAAGACACACCTCTCTTAGGCCTGAAATTTCTGGGGTAATAGGATCCCTCTCTCATAGAATCGACGGCAATGGGTTCTCATAGAATCATTGAGTGCTTAGTGCAGTGTATGGCATTTAACGGTGCAAGAAGCGAAAGTTCAATTATTAATAAAAATAACATTATCAAGAATAAATATTTCACACACCTTACCGCTCTCATACACATGCACTGTATTTATTTCTGCATGTTTCGTTTGACCTTAAATGGCACCCATTAGGGGGCAGAGCCCCAGCCCAGCAACCTCTGTCCAGTCACATGACCACTCTGTGTCCTGGTTGCCTTGCCTGGGTGAAGTTGAACGCCTCGGCATGGGGTGGTTATGTTGAAGACTCAGGGACTTGGCCTGTAAAAAGTGCTTAGAGTCAGCATGTAATCACTTATACATGTGAGCTGCTGTTATTATTTATTTAACATTTAAAATACGTGCACTTAATACTTCTTATATTCAGGAGAATAGGAAAGTTACAGCAAGGATTTATGTATCTGGCACAGAGTCGGACTTGATGGCTTGTAAGTCTGAGATCAGAGATGCTACAGGCTACATTTAGTTTACTCAAAACATTCAAAATTTTGACTATAAAGTGGGATGATCTTGGAATGAGTGGCCATAAAAAACAAGGATCCTTTGGAAAATCTAATCTGTTGTGTGAATGCTGCTGTGATAATACAGAGATAGACTGTGAGCCTCCAGAAATGTAAAAACTGGTTAAGTTCATTGGTTTGTTTCAATTCTCCAAATATGTGTCAGATTTTTAGGTCTGGTCTAACAGAAAAGCCTTTTTGATTTGTGGCTAATGGATTAAGTAACAGATAAAGGGCAAGGATATGTTTTTAATTTTCCTTCTTTTTTTTTTTTTTTCTTCGTAAGTCCTCTTTGCCAAAACCAGGACTGTTGCCTGTTTGAGTGGTTTATAATGTTGTCGTTGTGCTGCCTTTTGATTCACTGGAGAGATCCGGGGGGTGGGGGTGGGGGGGCGGAGGGGGTGGGGAGTCGGACCCGGGAAGTGGGAGATTTCTCTAGTTTCTGAGTGAAGCCAAACATGATAATGCCAGTTTATACTGTCATTTCACAGTCCAAATCCACTCTGCTTTAGCAGATGTTCTTCAGTTCTTTGGAATATGCATGAGAGGGGGGGACTGGAAAAGGACTTCATCTCGTTCTTGCTTTTTTTTAAATAATGTTTTACTGCGTTTTCAGTGGAGGTTTACACAGCAGTTTGGGCTTCCATTCAACAATTTCTACATACGTTGTTCAGTAACATGGGTTACATTCTTGGCAATGTGTGGGCATTCTCATTATTTCCATTCTGGTGGTACTGTTTTCATTAATCTAGCTTCCCTGTCCCCTTACATTCCATCTTTGTTTTAAAGCAATGGTTAACTGGTTGCATCCAGTTTTTGTCACACATTCTTCTAGGTTTGCCTGGGAAGCATTGAATGTATATATATTTCTCTTGTATCTATTTTTATAAAAAGCCTCAGTTCATTTTAATGAGTATAAAAAAGTTTCAAATCACAGTTTAATTCATATCATTCTTCCTCTTTAACTTGTAAGAGGGAGAAAACATAGGAGAAGGGCTGAGAGGTAGACTGCAGAGGGCTAAGATGTATGAATGATTCATTGAGCTGTCTTGGCAACCTTAGGTGAACCAGTGCAATTGCTGGAGATTTCTTAGTGGTCCAATAGAAAGCAGCAGTATGTACCTGCCAGCAAGTCATTGATCCTCCCAGACTCTGTCGTAATCTGTGAAATGGGGAGGCAAAAAAAAAAATCTGTTTTATCATCTAGCCTGTTGAGCACATTCAGTGAGAAGACATATATATATGAATGTGCCCTCTGCCATTTGGTGCTGGGTGGGCACTAGGGACAGCATCTCAGGCTCGTTTTGGTAGTGACTTCCGCCCAGGGGGCTAGTGCTGGAGGGCTGCAGAGGAGCCTTTGAGAGTCCAGGGGTGGGGATTGATCCCTGGGCTGGGCTGATTTGAGAGACCAGTTTAGAAGCAAAGGTTGATCCTGGGCCTTGAAGGGTGAGTAATACCGAGAAACCGGAGAGGAAGGTGGTGTCTTTCAGACAGGCTAAAATAATTGGGGCAGTTTTGCAGGAATCCAAAACAGCAGTTTAAATGAGATGTGGGAGATGGGATGTGGTAGATGAGGCTAGGCGTGGATGGACGCCCTGGCCTTAGGCAGAGGAGTTTGAACCTGATTGCCCACACATTTCAGAATGTTGTGTGCATTAAAAATGAGCTCTGAGCAAAATTATAAAGCTCTCCATCCTTCCAGATGGTCTGCTGCTTGCATGTTGCTGTACACCGCCCCCGCCTGGCCCCATGTGGCTCCGCTCACCATCCCCCCAACACGGCCCAGTTCACCACCCCCCCCCCCACGTGGCCCCGTTCACCTCCCCACCGTGTGGCCCTACTCACCACCCTGCATGGCCCTGCTCTTTGCCCTCCTCCCCTGCGTGTCCTTTCTCGCCCTCCCCGTGTGTCCCCGCTCACCGCCCTCACGTGTCCCCGCCTGCCGCCCCTTCGCAGTCCTGCTCACTACCCTTTTTCTGCAGCCTGAGGTCTGGATTGATCTGCAACACACTCCCTCTCTCCTCAGAATTTCCTGTTATTTACCAAGGCTTCATCTCTAGTAAAGTGCTAATTTGTCTGAAAGGTTCTAAACCTACCATTTTAAGACAGCCATGGGTGATAAATATGAATGTCTACTTTCATAGCAGTGTCTAACTGGGAACAAACCTTTCTGACCCAGTAATGCGCTCAGTGATGAGATTTGAGGTGCCAATGTCAGGTTGAGGTGGGAGCTGACTGGGATGGGCCTAAGTTGGAAGGCAGATTCGTTCCTGGTACTACCACAGCAAAATGCCACAGAGTGGGTGGCCTATAAGACACAGAAATGTAATTTATTACCTCACAGTTTTGGAGGCTAGAAGTCCAGGGAGTCAGCAGGGGCCTGGTCCCTCTGAAGGCTCTAGGGGAGATCCTTCTTCGTCTCTCCCAGCTTCTGGCGGCACCAGGCATTCCTTGGCTTACAGTTGTCTTCCCTCTGTCTGTCTGTCTCCTCTTTCATAAGGACACCACTCAGATGGGATTAGGACCCACCATACTCCAGTATGGCTCATGTTGACTGTTAACATCTTCAAAGACCCTATTTCCAAACAAGGTCACATTCACAGGTACAGGGATTAGGACTTCAGCATTCTTTTTGGGGGGACACCATTAAACCATACCAGAGAAGTCCATCAAAGGTCTAACTATAGCATGTGCATAGACTTCTCTGTTTGTCATGGTGGTATAGGAAGGCCTGGTTATGTTTTTCAACCATCGTGACCTTGGGCAGGTTTGAATTTCAATGTGGTGGTTTCCTCAGGAAAAATATCTAGAACCAGAAGACAGTATCAACTGTCTTTTCCATCATTCTCTATTGCATATTGTGGGTACTCGCTTTGTTTCTCATAGTGGAGGTAGAAACGCTGGCTTGCTCCTTCATTCATGCATTTAATAAATGTGCGTTAAGAGCTTGGCTGCTAGCCAAAAGGTTGGCAGTTCGAATCCACCAGCTGCTCCTTGGAAACCCTATGGGTCCCTTCTACTCTGTCCTGCGGGGTCACTGTGAATTGAAATCAACTTCACGGCAATGGTTTTTGCGTGTTCTGTGGCAGGTACTTTATGGTGTGCAATAGACATGGTCCCTGCCCTGGGGAGTTTCCAATCCCTCTGATTTGGCTTTGGTTTTTTTCTGAGTTTCTCATTTGCCAAAATGGAGAAATTCATCTTAGAAGCCATGAGGTTCCTGGGACAGCTTGTTGGTGAGTAGAAATAGTTTGGTCTGCTTGGACATCTGCCCTTTGTTCATCCTGTTGTGATGATGTTAGTGTGGATAATTCCTAATGACTAAGTTAGAAAAAAAAAAGTCTGTTTTTAAATATTTCTGTGGAGCACATATTAAAATGCCACCAGTATTTATTAAGCATCTGCTGTGTGCTAGGCACTGTGGTAGGGCCTTTTGAATTAAAAGATGACTGTAATGTGCAGCCTTGCTCTCAGAGTTCAGTAGGGGAGGTGAATCTCTAATGGTGAGTTTATTCCTGATACCATCGTGTTACAGATCTTATTGGTGGTGTGTGCGGACAGGAAAGAATACCCAGTGGTTGTCCTGTGGGTTAAGGGGAACATTTAGGGCTATGCAGACTTGCAGAGCAGCCCTGGCTGCCAACCACTTGGCTGGGATGTTTATTAACCTGCCTGGCCCGCTGCTAAGCTCACACCTGTGTGGTGGTGAGTCATTTCTTCTCTGCTCTTTACCACTTGACCTTCCGGTGACGGTTATTTCTAGTTATTACAATGGACCTGGCCTCTTATGCCACCATGAAAGAAGACTAAAGCGTGATCCTTAGGTGAATGTTCTCTGGTATTCTTGTTGCAAAGGGAAGCCTGGTCATTTCTGTCCTTCTGTAAGTGGGCTCTCATTAACCATGTTTAAAAACAGGTCAGTGAGGTTCACTTACTGTTTTCCTGAGCTGAATATTGGATGCAGCTCCCACACGTGGTGGATGTGGGCGACTGGGGCAACCTCTCTACTCAGGCTCTGCCCTCCAGGTCCTTACCATTTGGGAAGACATGTGAGGGGCCCAGTGTGGAGACAAGATTATTAAAGAGGGCCTGGTAACTCCCAGACAACATGGCTCCCTGAGAAAGCTAGACTGGAGATGAGTCCAAAGTGGGACGTTCTATTCCCTCACCTTCTTGAATTAAAGCAGCTGGCTCCCAGGGAAGGGTTGATATGACCTGCGTTCCTAGATGCTGTCAGAGTAGATACCTGTCTCTGCCTGAATGGACACTTGATGTTCAAGGGGAGCCCTAATGCCCCTGAACACAGATAGCCCAGGAGAGTGAGACAGAGGATGAGGCCCTCGCTTTTGCTCTTGAGGTGCCTATGAGTCACTCTGACCTCTTGCATGATGGGTTAGTACCTGGCAGAGCAGATCCTTCTCTTCCTCCCTTGCAGCTGTAGGTAAGGGGTGGAGAGAAGGGCAAGCTCCCTCCTGGGGTTTCTCTGAGAGAGCAGAATTGTCTACAGAAGGTTGAGATGTAAACGTAGATGAATGCTAGCTTTATAGGGGTCCACGTTTCATACTGACGGTCAGTTGTGTGATGCCTGTTGTTAGCAAACAGGGCTGTGTAGTACCAGCTGAGACAAGAAGCACGTGTGAAGAGGGGAAGAGGGCATAGCCATCTACAATGGGTGCAAAGTCTTGCAGTGGTCACGGTAGAGACACGGTGGCCAGAGGTGGAAGGAAGAGTGGGGGATATGTCAGCCCTCACTCTGCTGAGACCCAGAGCCCCAGTGAGGTGTAGTGACCTGGCCCTGTGTCCTGCCAGCCTGACACAGTACCCCTGCCCACAGTAGATTGTGGAGACCCTCCACGCATGCCACCCATAGGTTGCCCTGGACAGACTCCATTGACAGCCCTTTGGGAAAGGGCCAGTGGTGATACTAGCCCTGCCCAGAGGGTAAGTTCCTTTCCTCTTGAATTCCTGGACTGGGGGAATCAGAGTGACTGCCGGAGAAGCAATTCAGGTTCTAGGAAGTACCTGCTCTGCAAATATCCCAGCTTCACAGCTGTCATTCCTCAGACAGCTTTATGTTTGGGAAAAGCATGTTTTATGACTTGAATAAGGACGAACACAGGAGCTCTATAATGAATAAACCATACCCATTGCCATGGAGTTGATTCCAATTCGTAGCAACCCTGTAGGACAGAGTAGAACTGACCCATAGGGTTTCCAAGGAGCAGCTGGTGGATTCGAACTGCCGACCTTTTGGTTAGCAGCCAAATGCTTAATTACTGTGCCACCAGGGCTCCATAGTGAATAAAGGGCCACTGAAGGGTGAGCCCCATGTAGACAGGAATCCTACCTGCTTCCGTCCATAATGCCTATTACAGGGCCTACTGCATAATAAATGTGAAATAAACAATAAAACAACTTTTGCAGCTCAGATGGTGGCTGAATACAGTATGCTGTTCTTAGTGTTTCTTCAACTCCCATGACTAATAATAAAAAACACATAGTGCTGTCTGTGTGCCTTTGATATATATTCATTCATACATTTTCCAACAATCTCATGGGTAGATCCATTATCATCCCCATTTTACAGAGGAAGAGACTGAGGCAGAGAAGAGGTAAGTAACCAGCTCAGGGTCACTGCTGGTAAGGGGTGGGCTTGGAGTGCTTCCTGGCCCTCATGTATCAGGGCTAATGTCCAGGGGGTAGTTGCTCATCTTGACCAATGATGGGTATTTATTTCTGAGAGGAGGAGGTTGGCTGGAGCTGGCCTTGTTTGTCCCTAAGTGGACCCGGCTTAGCCTGGGCAGTCTGCACTGCTGCCATTGTCCTGGGCTGTTTACAGCTCCTGGGGACCGAAAGATGTTTATTTTAAAAGGAGAATGTCTGGGTTTCACCGCTGGGTTGGTTGGCACACCAGCCACAGCAGATGCCACAGAAGGGTTTTTGTGTTGATCCAGACTGCCTTCACACGTGTAGTCAGGGACAGGTGGGCAGAGCGGGAGGAGATTATGGAAAGGGAGAATAACGCATGCCTTACGAGTTTATACCCTGTCTTTTTACCACCCCCCCAAAAAAAAGACCAAAGATCCAGTAAGATAGTATACATTTAAATTGGGGTAAAAGAAGTAACAATCACAAACTCATAAAATTGTGCACAAATTTGGCTTTGTACTTTCCTGCAGCCTAACTGGGTTTTGTTTTGTTTTGTTTTTTACCTGGGAAAGGCCACCTGGTCTGCTCTCCTAGGCTCAGTCTGTACCACGAAAAGCTTGGAGAGGCAGGAAGTCGCAAAGGGGCTAGGGTATGGAGAAGTGGAGGCTGGGTCAGCACAGGCTGTGCCAATATTGTGCTGCCCTGAAAACGACGTCACCAATCAAGATAGCGTAGATCTTTATCAAGGTGTGTTCTTTGAGCTGCAGCATTTTTTCAAGAGTTTTAGTGAATGTAGAGTGCGGCTTCTCACAGGTGTGGGAAGTACCTACTCTTTAGCTGATGTTTCTAAATTGCTATGTGCTTTAATCCTTTTTTTGCGGGGGAGGGGGGCGTTAATCCTACCTTCTTTTTGCCGTAAGGTAAGTCAGGGTAGTTAATTCCAACAAGTGTCCGTTTTGCAAGTGTCTCCCTCCATTGTGAGGGGTGCTAGACACAGCTCTGTGATGGATTCCCTTTGGGATTGTGATGAAATCACCATGTACTTTGATTTCAGACCTCATTGAAGTTTTCCTCTGTGGGTGATCATCTTGCATGATAATAATACAAAGGCCTTGCCTTCATATAGACTTTTGTACTTTATGAAACATTTTTACCTGATTTTCATTTTTTAACACTCCCAAGAAGGGAATTGTTAGTTATGTTTCATGCTTGGGAAAAGCGAGTGATAATGAAACAAGGAGTTGGGGAGAAGAAGAAACTGGAGCCCTCTCGTCTTAGACTAGTGCATAGTACTCTTTGCAAATGACTGGGTTGTGTTTGTGTAATTTGTTCCCATGTCACGGTATTGTTGCTTTTTGCAGTAGTTGTTTTTGGGTGGTGGGAAAGTTGAAAACACGAATCCATAATGAATCTCTGGTGTTCTTGGTTCTGTTGAACATTTACCCTGAGCTAAGGCAGTTTTTTTTTGCCATTAAGTGGCTTCCTAATGACATATTAGGATGAAGAGGCAAGAGCATCTGATGGGAACAGTTGGCCAAGCATCAGGTACCAGCTGGAAGTTCCTTAAAAAGCTAGTAACTTACTGCTCTCCACAGGGCAGAAATGGATCCAAAGGGCCAAGGGATCAGCAGGCCAGGGGTTGAATCTGGACCACCAGCTCCCAGCCTAGCACCCTTTCCATGAACCAAGATGCCCCCAACTCCCTTCTCTCTGACGGAACCAGGCAGCAGCCACATGGGCCGGGTCCAGAATGGAGATCACGTGTACTGAGGTCTTCTTTGTCTCCAGAAAGAGCCCTTAGCTTTCCTAGAACTGTCTCTAAGGCCATAATAAGGTGCAAACCCTATCTAGGTAGATACTTCTGTGGGGTTGCAGCAATTGGGTGATGGCGTACGTTTAATAAAAAGCCTTAAAAGCATAAATCAGAGCTTCCGCCTATTCTTCTGCCCTCTTTCCAGCAGACCTCCTCAGGTGTCCTTCCTCTCTCCCCCTTTTCCTTCCTCCCGTTCTCTCCTGAACCTGCAATTTCCTGGCTCCACCCTCCACTGTCCCCTCTTACCTCGACTACAAGAGACCTCTGCATGGCCGGATTCAGGAGTTACCTCAGGAATCCTTGGGCTGTGCAGATGGTTAAGCGCTGGGCTAGTACTACATTTGCTCTTCAGAAAGCCCCAGTTTTTAGGCTGGGAAGGGCAGCCTTACTGCAGTGTCACCTCTGGTTCTTTCTATTCCCAGGGAGTAGAAGAGATGGGAAGAAATTAACCATCCCTTTTCTCTGGTCATCCTGTAAACAGCATCCAGGATTAACATCAAGTTCCATGGCCTTCCCCACTGACTGTCACCCCCAGCCATGCTCAAGAATCTCAGCAGTTCAGGAAACCCCTTGTCACTGGCCCCAAGGGACAACCAACCTGCAGAGCTGTCTACATCACAGCAAATTTGTCAATTTATCTAGAGTTTTATTGCCTCAAATTAGAGGATTGATTGGTAGGTCAAATATGCCTGTAAGAAGAGGCATGGGACACCTTGCAGGCTCTAAAAGTCCATAATATTGTAAGTTGAAAATTGTCAGTTGTTTTCAATTCCTCTGCTGTGTCAGCAATCCGGCCACTGCCCGCGCTGTAGGAGGTGAATTTAGTTTTGGATACACGCCCAGTAAACACAGCTCGTGTTTGTTGAGCAGCATGTCTTGACATTTCTCAAGTAAGACATATTTTCATATTTATACTGATGGAATTCAGAATGTAAGCAGAGGTCAGAATGACCTCAGAGTTGGGTGACCCGAAGCACTGCTTCATGAAACTGTATGGAAATCCTGCCCTGGACTCCAGAGCGTTCATTGACAATGCCTTCTATACTCAGGTGACCCAGTCACCTACTTGCAGGAAGCCAGCAATCAAACATGCTAGGATGCTAAGCCCTGGAGGTTCCTTCTGCTGTCTGGAGCCCAGGTCAGCCTGTTGTCCTTTCTGCCCCTGGCCACTTTATTGCTTCTTAGCATTTACATCCTTAAGTGGGAAAGAGCTGTAAAGGGAGCTGGGTCTAGGAAGCAGGTTCAGAGCCTACTACCCCTAGGTTCTCTAATACAAGACAAGAAAGGTGTGTGAGCTTGAAATTCCTGTGAATTTATGTTGTCTTAGCTGCTCTAAAAGGAGCCCTGGTAGCTCAGAGGTTACACACTCGGCTGCTAACCCAGAGGTTGGCAGTTCGAACCCATCAACTGCTCCTCAGGAGAAAGATGTGGCAGTCTGTTCCTGTGAAGATTAAAACCAGAACCCACTGTTGTTGAGTCAGTTCCAATTCATAGAAACCCATAGGGTTTTCAGGGCTGTAAATCTCTACGGAAGCAAACTGCCACATCCTTCTCCTGAGGAGCCGCTGGTGGTTACGAACCACCCATCTTTCAGCAGCCCAGCTTTAGCCACTGTGCCGCCGGGGCTCCTTCCATAAAGATTACAGCCTTGGAAACCCTAGGAGGCAGTTCTACTCTGTTCTGTAGGGTCGCCATGAGTCAGAATCAACTTGACAGCAATGAGTTTTTTAAAGGGTGTTGCAGTGATTAAGTGCTATGGCTGCTAACCAAAAAGTTGGCAGTTTGAATCTACCAGGTGCTCCTTGGAAACTCTATGGGGCAGTTCTACTCCATCCTGTAGGGTCGCTATGAGTTGGAATCGACTTGATGGCAAAGGTTTTGGTTTTGTTTTTTTTTTTTTTCGGTTTTGCTCTAGGATTCATTAGCTACTAACCATGAAGTGTCTTGTTTTGTTTGCCAGGAAGACAGTCAGTCAGTTAAGTCTGCGTTGCTTCTTGAGGTACAGGGAAGATGGGCAGTGAACTTCCTTTCTGCCGCCATCTTGTTTCCAAGGCATACATATGGTAGAGGCTGACTTGGGTGAGTGTTGGGAGTGGGGTGGGGTGGGGATTCTGACCATGAAATAGATTAGGTACTCAAAGTAATAAACCATGAGCCACCAACTCAAATGAAATGCACTAAATGCTTGGACTTATATTTTAAAAATAAGACATTTACAAGATAATTCAAACCCAGCCTAAACCGGAATATTTCCTAAAACCGCTGAACTGGAAGAAAAGCAAATATCCTCATAGTCTGTCTGAATCAAATGAAAATCGAATTGGTACTTTATTCACTTCGAGACCCTGAAACAGTGTGAAGCTCTTTGGCACTCTTAGTGTTTAAAATTAGCTGTTCTGGCCTCATTAGTAAGGGCTGTGCACTGGCCTAGCATTGATCTCCCCTCCGGATTCAATTCTTTATTAAATTGCACAGGACTGATATCACTGGGGCTCCTTTATTTGTGGGGAAATAGAGGGACAGAGTGGCCAGCATGACTTGCTCAAATTTACACAGTTTATTAGTGATGAAACTGGACCTAGAAACCAAGTCTTCTGGTGTGTGGTGTGGTGGGGCTCTTCTGCTATGGGGGTACATAAGGGGACGTTCATGATTCTTCCCTGCCCCTCAGCAGCTGAGGGAGAGGGAGCCCAGGGAGGCTATGTCTGCTGACAGAAGCATCTTCAGGAAACAGCTGTGGATGTCCAAGGCTCTCTGCCTCTGTCTCACCTTGAGGATATTAATCTGGGGAATTCCACTTTCTAGGACCCTTCAGAGTCCCTGGGTGGTAGAAACAGTTAACACACTCAGCTGCTATCTGAGAGGCTGGAGGTCCAAGTTCACCTAGAGGCACCTTGGAAGAGAGACCTAGTGATCTGCCTCCAAAAAATCAGCCACTGAAATCCCTGTGGAGCACAGTTCTACTCCACAGCAACTGGTATTTTTTAGGGCTGTCTTTAGGAAACCTCAAGTAGGGAAAGAGGGCCATTGAGAGGTGAGGCTTGGTGAGCAGGGTTAGACTCCTTCCTCCCAAAAGATTCTGCTGGCCACTCCTTAGACATTGCTGCTGTCTTCCTTTTCATTTTTTAAAACCTATTAAAATTCGTTTTTATATGGAAGCATTCTCTTTAATTGCTGCTTTATTCTCTTTCGGTTTTTAAAGCTGATTCAGAGTCCAGCGTGTTTTCCTGAAGACAGGTATTTATCGTGAATATTAGGATTTGTCTCTTGGTGTTTTTCAGGGATTCTAAGTGAGAGCCTTCAAATCATCCAGGAAGATGGTGGCCCTGTCCCTAAAGATTTGCGTCCGCCACTGCAACGTGGTGAAGACCATGCAGTTTGAACCATCGACAGCAGTGTACGACGCCTGTCGAGTCATTCGCGAGCGGGTGCCCGAGGCACAAACTGGCCAAGGTAGGCCATTGGTTATTGTCGGTTTCTCAGAATGTGCTGATACAGTCTGCATTTTTGTAGCTAAAGAAATGGAAGCTCTGAGTGGTCTGCAAGCCCAGCAGTGTGTATGTTTTAAGTGAAGTACCTTCTTAGACCAGGTGCTCCCTGCTTCCTGTGTGAGGCTTTTGATGACGGTACCCGCACCCACTGTTGAACCACCATCATCATCAAGTCACAGTTGTCCTCGTGGTCATCAGAACCATGCCCTGCAGTTTGCAGATCACGTTTTGGTGTATCATTTCCGTTTCCCAATAAAGTACAAATGAAACTTGTTGACAGTTGTCGGGTGTCTGTATCCTGGACCCTGTTTCCCATGTATGAAAACTTCCCACTACCAGCTGTCTAAAACAGGCCTGAATGGCTGGCTCTGCTGCCTAGGGCAAGTCTTACATCCCAAGCACTTCGAAGGGGCTTTGTAAATTTTACCTCAAAGCTTAAAAAAAAAAATCATTTGTGGTCTGTGTTTTGCTTGGTGTTTGGTTAAACCACTGACCCCTGTTAATCTGAGTTTAAACAGAAGCCATTCAAACAATTTGGTTTTCCACGTTCCTTTCTCTTCACGTTTCTTTTATTTGACTGATAGTTGAGAAGCTGGGATCGTTTCTAAGTTGGCAGGCCTTTAGTGTGAAAGTAGGATAAAACTTATCTTAAAAATAGAAAGATTATAAAAATGGTTGAAATGGCAGTTGTTTTGTTAAATATATTCTACCAAAATAAAATAAACAGGAAGCTTACAAATCAAACCTAATGTCAAGGATTATTTTTATCATTAAAAACACTGTATTTCCCCACTACCCGGAAACAAAAATAAAGTTAGCTCACATCTCCACACGACTCCAAATCCGGTTTTATGATGGTATCCCTTGTCTTTACTTTTCTGTTTGTTTTTGTCCCAGATTTTTCTCCCTCTGTTTCTTTGGGTCTGATTGCTATATACCTATGGTGAATGTATAAACTTTTAAAGATCTTCAAGTTTGGTTGTTTTTTTGTTTTGTTTTTTGTTTTTCTGAGTCACAGCAGAAGCTCTGACCCTTGTCTGGGTCTCTGAAGTGTCCTTTAATCATATTAAGGAAGAGGGAAGTCTTTAGACAGGAGATGACACTGCTCCCTCCTGCCACCATCCCCTTGTACTTCCTGGGCTGGATTAAGTGGGTTTTATGGAGGTACAAATGATTTGCACTCAGCTAGTAGCTGAAAGGGAAATCCTGGTGGCGTAGTGGTTAAGTACTACGGCTGCTAACCAAGAGGTTAGCAGTTTAGATCCGCCAGGCGCTCTTTGGAAACTCTGTGGAGCAGTTCTACTCTGTCCTATAGGGTCACTATGAGTCAGAATCCACTCAACGGGAGTGGGTTTGGTTTTGGGTTACTAGCTGGAAGATTGGAGGTCTGAACCCACCCAGTGGTGCCACAGAGAAAGGTCTGGATGTAATGAAAGAAATGGATATAATCCATTTCCATAAAGATTACAGCCAAGGAAGCTCTAAGGAGCTCAGTTCTACTGTGTAACACATGGGGTCTCCATAAGCTGGAATTGACTCGATGGCAATGGGTTTCTTTTTTAGTGAAGAACATGGAGTCCCTGGCTGGTGCAAACAGTTAAGGTGCTTGACTGCTAACAAAAAGGTTGGTGGTTTGCATCTACACAGAGGGCCTTGGAAAAAAGGCCTGGCAATCTACTTTTGAAAAACCAGCCATTGAAAATCTTACGGAGCACAGTTCTCCTCTGACATACGTGGGGGCGCCATGAGTCAGAATTGACCTAACAGGAACTGGATGAAGGACATGGAGCTTAATTGTCTGACCTTTCTCATAATTTGATGGTAGTGAGGGATGGAGCTTTGTCTCATAGGGAACTCCTGCCTTTCTTTTCAAACTCTATGTTGGGATGGTGGAGGGCTCATTCCAGGTGTGATTGCCCCTCTGTCCCCTTGGCCTAGGTGGGCTTAGGCTTAAGCGGCCCCTCTCTTGGTTTCTCCATGGCTGTCTTGTCATTCTCCATCGATTCCTGGCCTAATTTTT
Organism: Loxodonta africana; assembly: GCF_030014295.1. Lineage (NCBI taxonomy): Eukaryota > Metazoa > Chordata > Mammalia > Proboscidea > Elephantidae > Loxodonta > Loxodonta africana. The sequence continues at coordinate 53,171,586 of NC_087354.1, read as the reverse complement.
ATAGCACAGGATAGGGAACAAAGCCACGTTCAGTTAGAAATAAATTTGGATTGTGTGCTTCCTGGTGTTTCCCCTGAATTTTAGATACAACCTGCACCCTACTGGTTTTAAGAAACCTGAACCCTGTTTGTGGGCATTACTTTTGCTGCTGAGCCCTTGTTCCCACTGGTCTGCTTTAGTCCCCACAGCTGCTGGTGGTGTCAGAACAAAACATTTCTCTCTGGTGAAGGAGAGTACCCACATCCTTGCCAAGTCGGCAGGCTCAGGACCTGGAAGTCAGTGGTGGCTTCATCTCTACTTTGTCTTTTTTCTTTCCTTTTCTGCCCCAGCTTCTGACTATGGGCTGTTCCTTTCGGATGAAGATCCCAGGAAAGGCATTTGGCTGGAAGCAGGCAGAACACTGGATTACTACATGTTGAGAAATGGGGTATGCTGTTGACCACCCCCACCTTTTAAAATTTCTTTGTCCTTGGGCCTTCCAGAGAAACCAACATCATTACGCTTCAAATAAAAAGAGAGAACCAACAATCTATTTTGATTCAAGGACATTTTATTTATTATTGATGTAATGTACCTTGGTAAGGATTTTCCAGGTGATGGTAGAAAATATCAGCAGTCCAAATTCTTGAAACAGCACAGAAAGATTGAAGAAGTTTGGGGTTAGTATTTTAAGCGATCTCTACATGTCATTGCTGGGTTTGGTAGTTACTAGGTGAAATACTGCCTCTTCCTGTGTGTAGAGGTGATGGAAGGTAAGGTTAGCATGGAGGGGAAACTAGAATGTAATCCCCAAGTTAGTTGGAGATTGAATAATCATTGCCGTTTTGTTTTTCAATAAACTTCCAGTTAGAGATACGAGGTTAATCACTATCAGTAATAGTAACAACAACTCAAAAATGGCTCTGTTATGGAAATATAATGAGTCAAAAAGCCTTCTATTCAGCTTAACTCCCATGATACTGGGTTTTTGGAACATAAGGTGGACTGGACTTACCACATAGGTCAGTATCCCACGAAGTGAGAGAGAAGTATGTGATGCCAATTAATTTCCCTCTGCAGAGTTCCATTTTTAACAAGTGCAGTAAAAAAGAAGTTTCATATTTAAAAATAACTCCCAAACTTATTACCTGTGTTGGGTCTGGCCATTAGTATAGATTCTACACTGTCATGGAAACCACATCCTACCACTGTGAAGAATTCAAGGGTGTGACATATGTCCTTCATCACATACATTTTGTAAAAATTGTTGATAACAGTGTAAGCGGTAGCTAGAGAGACATACCACTGTCTTTTAAAAAGGCAAGTAAGAATTTTCTGCTGCTAATTCTCACTAAAGCAGACCATTCCCTGACTTTTAGAAGGACACTTTCATTTTACAGAAGGTAGTTTTCAGTAATTGTGAGCTGTAAAAATTACTTCTTTGGGTACAATTTCACCATCGGATTTTACAGAAATCCATCTTAAAGCAATTATTTAGCATTGGAGCCCCTGGGTGGTGCAGAAGGTTAAGGTGCCCAGCTGCTAACCAAAAGTTTGGTGGTTTGAGTTCACCCAGAGACACCTTGGAAGAAATCTGCTTGAAAACTCTGTGGAGCACAGCTCTACTCTGACACACATGGGGTCGCCATGAGTCAAAATCGACTCTATGGCAAACTGAAGTGGAAGGGAAAATTCGTTTTTTTTTCAGAGTGTCCAGGTTAGCTATCTGTTATCCCAGTCAGTGTTGTGTCTAGACCCACGAAATGACCATTGTGAAGCATGTGTTTGATTTATGCTCTAGGATATTTTGGAATATAAAAAGAAACAGAGACCTCAGAAAATCCGGATGCTGGATGGAACTGTGAAAACGGTGATGGTGGATGACTCCAAGACCGTTGGGGAACTCCTAGTTACCATTTGCAGTAGAATAGGTGAGCGGTCACATGCCTAGGTTTCTTTTTTTTTTTTTAATTTTTACACCTTCCCTCTTCTTTTTTTTCACCCCGTTTGATGCCTAGACAATTTCGTATGTGTCTTCATACACTGATGTGTGCTCAGCCCCAAGAAAGTGTCTGCATCCTCCTGATTTGCAGATTCGCACACTGGTATTGCAACAAGTTGAACTGCTCACTAAGCCATAATTGAGAGCTTTTTTTTTTTCCTCTTTCAAAAATTTTTAAGTTGAGAGTAATGATTTGGAAGTCCTAGGGTTCAGTCTCCCAGCCATTGCTGGGATTCTCTGTCAGTATCACAGACATCGGGTATCTCCTTGAACACTGGTGGTGACAGCCTCTGCGACTGACACTCAGGCAGCTGTTCTTCTGGATGCCTTATTCTCCCAGAGAACAAGTCGGCCTCCTTGCTACAACAAGCCCTTCACATATTTGAAGGAAGTAGCCTCGTCTACTTTAGTTTTGTCTTCATGCAAAGGTTCCTTCAGGCACTTTGGTTTGACAGTGTCTTGCCTTCCTTTGCATGATCTCTTCTATGTTCTTGTTTCTCGAAAATTAGACAAAAGACTTGAACGTGACATTTTGAGTGTCACTTAACTAGCGGAAAACCTTGTGTTTCATCCAGAGTTACTTGACATGTGCTCCACGAGGCCACCTTCGTGGCCCTCTCGTTTATAAGGCCCCTTCTCTTCTTTGCCACCATGAACTTCTTGGGGTATTTTGAGCCTCAGGCTGGAAGGGGTTGTTGGCAACTTAATCATTTATGATTATAACCCAATTTGTACTTTTAGGAATAACCAACTATGAAGAATACTCTTTAATCCAAGAAACTATGGAAGAAAAGAAAGAGGAAGGGACAGGTACACTCAAGAAAGACAGGACGCTGTTACGAGATGAGAGGAAGATGGAGAAGCTGAAGGCCAAGCTTCACACAGATGATGACTGTAAGTGTTTGAGAAATGATACAGGTACCCAGGCTTTCCAAGCTTCACCCCTCCCATCATCTCTGTGACACAGGGCAGGGCGTATTTTTTTTTTTTTTTTTCATCTGTAAGTATTTAGGTTTGTGTCACTAAAATATAATGACTCTTAAGGAATTAAAAAATAACTAATACATTCCATAACTTTAAAATCTCTTAATTTCAAATATACAAATTGTGTTCACATTTTTTCTCTTGTCTTCCAAAAATATTTTAAGATTGAACTGTGATCCAAGTAAGATTGGGTGATAGGTTGCTTAACTTTTAATCAGTGGGCTCTGTCTTCTTTTATTTTCCCATTGCAATTTGTGTGTGTGCGTGTGCGTTTAGAAACCAGATTGTTGGTTGTATAGTACTTCCTACAGTCTGAATTTTGTTGATTGCATATCCGTGGTGTCATTTAACATGTTCCCCTTTCTTTGTAATTCCTTAAAACTGGAGGCCTAATCAGATTCAAGTGTGTGAATGTGCATGCGTGCGTGTGTGTATATACACATATATACACATATATGTACATGTGCCCATAGACACGCATACACATATATTTAAAATAAAGATGACTCCTTACGTTGTGTTACGTATTCCGTTTAGAAGTTAACAGCCATTGACGACTGTTGTGCCTAGATTATTTCCTTAGAGGTTACAAAACAGTAATGTGATCTATCACAGGAAAGTCATTTTCTATGGCTACCATTAATATAGGTACACCTTAAGTGTCCCAAAGCCCATGCTGTGTGTAACTTGCTGCCTGAGCCTCCACAGAGAGGATCTTAATTCGTGCCGCAGCTCACTTGGACCTCCCCAGGCCCTCCCTTTCCTCACTGTTGCCTTTGCTGTTGCATTGGGAAGACATCATTGTGTCTGTTGCTCTTCAGTAGAGTTGTCATTTCCTCTTAACTGTTGTCCCTTCCGTTTTCTTTCTGCCTCGTGTGATTTCCAGTAGCTTACTTCTTTCTAAGTGAGACTTGAGGAGACACATCCTGCGGATTTATTAATATATACATAATACTCTCTGAGGTATCGTGGGAGTTGAGGTAGATCAGACACGTTCCCTGTGCTAACGTTGTTTATAAACTCATGAGGCTGGTAATAAATACTTACCCACATATGTGTGTAAAGCCCAAGGATGAGTGTAGGTGCAAGAGCTGTGGCAAGTGTAGAGGAGTGATCAATTCCAGGGGCCTAGAGATCAGGAAGGAGCCCTGGTGGCGCTAAGCAAAAGGGTGGAGGTTTACCCAGTGGCTCTGTGGGAGAAAAGACCTGGCAGTCTGCTTCCATAAGAATTATAGCCTAGAAAACCCTATTGGACATTTCTACTCTGTCACATGGGGTCACTATGAGTTGGAATCGACTTGACAGCACCCAACGACAACAACAACAGATACCAGGAGAAGGTTCTCAGAATGGGTGAAGTTCATGCCGGGCCATGGAGAGGGTTCCTGCCATCCTCACCCTGGAGTGTTCTGTTCCCTCAGCCTCCCCAGCCCATTACTTTCATTTTTCTTGTCTTTTCTAATTAGGCTCAGAGAGAACTCATTATGCTCAGAGTTTATAAATTATTTCACTTGATGAGATGGGCTGTAGATCTACTCTTGATGTAAAAGGAAATGCCTGACTTGGTTGTCTTAGCACAAAGCACTAATGTCGTTGTTTCTTTTTTTCCAAGAGAAGGGCGTGTTATGAATTCAGTCGCAGTGCTGTAGCTAACTGTAGGAATGGCTGGGAATTTTCTCTCATTACCTTTTTAGTTCATCATATGGTAGATGTGAACTTATTTTTCAAGGTTAAAAAGAACAGTTCTGATATAAGAAAATACTAACACTGTATAGAAATCAGCATCTGTATTAGTCTGCTGTTGTGGCCAACCCCCTTCAGTTAGGAGGAAGTCTAAACAGCATTTTCGTATGTCTTGTTGTGTTGCAGTGAACTGGCTCGATCACAGCCGAACCTTCAGAGAACAAGGAGTCGATGAAAACGAAACCTTGCTGCTTAGACGGAAGTTCTTTTACTCTGATCAGAATGTAGACTCGCGAGACCCTGTGCAGCTGAACTTGCTGTATGTCCAGGTACAGTGTTTACTGCCCAGCACTGACGTTGATGAGCTTCCTGGGAGCCCCGGCTTCCATCATGGTTACGGAAGCCAGTTTCCAGCAGGCATTGCTCATGGGTTCCGCACACGGTTCTGGTTATAGCTCAGGCTGATGTCTGACACGAGCTGCTGCCCGTCCAGAGTGGTACCTCTGTTGGCCTCTCTTTGGTCTCAGATTGGGACCCGTTGGCCGGTACAGTTCCTCTTGGCCTGGCATTGAGAGGCAGTTGTATTGGACCAAATGGGTTCACTACTTCAAACATAGGACAGCTTTCTTACCTGGCAGCTTAGAACATAAGAGAATATCAGCAGAAAATCAGTACTCCTCATTAACTGAAAGATAGCCTCTCAGTAACCTTTTATGTCTTTATCTTTAACTAATTGTTAAAACTTAGACAAGTCATTTAACTTACCGGAGTTGCAGTTCCCTAGTATGTAAAATGTGAGCTTTGCACTAGATGGTGCCCAAGGTTTCACTCATCTCAAGGAAGACATAATTCATCTTTCTCTCTTTCTCCCCATCTCAGTTCCTTTCCCCTTTCTCTTTCCCTCCTTCCATTTATTTACCTCTCAGTCCATAGACATAGCCATACTGGCTGCCTCTATTTATAAATAAAGTTTTACTGGCACACAGCTCTTTTTTTTTAAAACATATTTTCTGTGGCTGCTCTTGGCTGCCCAAGAGCAGAGTTCAGTAGTCATGACAGAGATCACAGAGATGTATGGCCCCCAAGGTGTAAAAATATTTACTCCTTGGCCCTTTATGGGAAGAGTTTGCTGATCTCTGAATTAGTGGATGAAAGAATGGCCTGGAAGGAGGGGTGGGAGGAAAGAGCTTGGCAGGCAGGAAATAACAGGACAGTGAGAGAGTGCTTGTTGTTTAAGGCTCAGAGCAATAGCCAAGAGGGTACATCTGAGAGTATTTTGGGGTCATTTAACTAGGGAAAGGAAGGACACAAAGAAGAGGGATAAATAGCAGTAGTGCTGATGGATGGAGAACTGGGAAGGAAGACCTCAGACATAGTGAGTCTCCAGTTCTAGGACTGTGTGTTTGCTTGTCAGTCCCCCTAAGTATCTTCAGTGTTCTCGCCTGTTTGTCCATCTGTCTCCCCCACCCCCCAATCTCCTTTATCTTGGAGTGGGCGTTGGATTGATTTTTACCTCTAGATTATTTTTTCTGCTAGCTTTATGATTTATTTAGGGGTCATAGAAAGTAAATCATATTTCTATCCCAGCTTCTATGGATCTGCTAATTGAACAAGGATTTTCTTTTGCCTCTGTTTTTCACAATCCCATCTACCTTCCTAGACTATAATCATGCTTCAGTTGTTGGTGTACCAGGCACTGTTGATGCTTTCCATCTATTTGGGGCAGTGTGGGGCAAAGATGTGTTTTCCTTTTGCCTTTATTTATTCTCCTGTGCTACAATCATACACAGCATGCTGAAAGCATCCTTGCGGGGGCTGGCACATATCCCCTGTGCTCACAGAGAACACAGGCTCTGGGGAGGATTTGTCGGTGGACAGAATGGGTCATTCCCCCAACCCCTGATGCTTTTGCCTTCTCTCGTGTTTCAGGCTCGGGACGACATCCTGAACGGCTCCCACCCTGTCTCCTTCGAAAAGGCTTGTGAATTTGGTGGATTTCAAGCCCAGATCCAGTTTGGACCTCATGTGGATCATAAGCATAAACCTGGATTCTTAGAGTAAATGGCCCTTTATTTATTATTGTATCTCCTCTCCTCTTCTTTTTCTTTTCTTCCCACTATTCATTTTTGAGCTACCCACTGCCTTCGAGTCGTTTTTGAGCTAGCTGCTGAAAACATGCACCCAAGTGTTAGTCAGTCATGAAAACGTTAGCTTTTTGCTCATTTGAATATGTAATCATATTTGTAGGTAATGGGAAAAGCAGAATAACTAGAAATTCTGTTGGAGTGACGACTGTGAAGGTTATTTGTTTCAGGTTCAGTCAGTGTGATTTCCTCTCTAGCCTGTTCTAGGATGCCCCTGGGGCTGAGGAACTCACTTCTTTCCATACCCCGAAACTTCTGCCTGTGAGAACATTCTGTCTTCATATTGGACCACATTTTGTCATCTTTAATAACTTTCTCAGACTCCTGCATTGGGGCCCCAGAGTACAGACAAGAAGGCATCATGTTTTTGTACTACAACTGTGTGGATTCTTAGTTGCTCTGAAAGTGTGATGTGCACCTTAAATACTCAGTTCATTCTCTTTGCTCATCTGTCCTTTCATTCTTTTTTATAAATTTATGGGGGCGAGTCTTTCTGGCTCCAGACTTCAAGAGTCAAGAGAAAGCTAATCCTTCTGATTCATCATGGCCCCACAGAACACGGGCCTTAGTTGGTGTCTTAGGCTGGGTTCCTTTAAGCAAAACCAGTGACTTGTCTATATATATACATAAAAAAAGGGAGAGAGATTTATATCAAGGAAATGGCTCACAGGGTTGTAGAGGCTGGAAAGTCCCAAGTCAATGGGTCAGGCTGGAGGCTTCTCCCGAGTTACCTAGCTGCAGAGGGTGACAAATCCCAAGATCGGCAGGTAAGCTGGTAGCTCAAGTCCCAAGAACCAGAGGTCAGATAACAGCAGCCAGCTGCAGGATCCAGAACGAGCAAAAGCCTGAAAGTCTTGCTAGCAAGTCCACCTATATTAGATGCAGCCATTACCCCCAAGGAAGCTCCCTTTCAACTGATTGGCTGCTCACAGCAGATCCCATCATGGAGGTGCAGATGAAACATGTGAATGAGGCCCCCCCCTCCAAAAAAAAAATTCACTCATGGTCGACATCCTGCAGTTACCTAGCGAGTGACTTGTGGAGACTTTTTGGAACCTGATGTGAATGCCCATTGGGGGTGGGAGGACGTGAGCTTTTGATGGAGGATATGCAGCATGAGACATGTTGAGTAGGCCATGAGCTATATTGTGTCCAAGGGTGTCAAGGGGAGAAGATAATGTAACTAGACGCCTGACCCCCTTTGACTTTGGTGGGAGAAGTCAGTCAGGACCAGCATGTGCCCTGGAGTAAGAAGAAAACCCGACTTTAACCTGCTGTTTGTTCTAAACTGAATTGTTAAAAAAAAAAAAAACTACCCCTGGCTTAATGAAACCCCAGGAGACTTCCTAATGTTATGCTTTGTCCTACAACATACCAGGCTGTGACCTTGACTCTGAGGATGGCTCTCGGCAGCTCCTGTCACTTACTCAGTTGTATATTATCCACACGAGTTGTATGGTCAAGGGCTCATCAGGACTCTTTTCTCCCCGGCCCACATGGCTTCCTTCCTACAGGAGCCATGGGAAAGTGGCCTTTCCCTCTGTTCTGTGGCACCACAGATGCTTTACAAAAGACCGCACACTCACACACACATACACTCACAAACACACACGTGTTTTTAGTAGTTTCCCTGTTCCCACAGTCTAACTTCACAGCTGGTCCCTTAGATATATTTGATGTCATAAACCTGAGGTTTATGGTCATGGAAGTTGATAAATAGACATCAAAAACTCATTAGCCCCTGGAGGAGCCAACATTCTTTGTTTCTCTCTGCTTCTGTGAAAAACTGCTGAAGAATAGGAGAGACTAGAGGGCAGATTTATGAATCAAACATTTTCTAAAAAAGTGTTTACCTATTTTTACACTTTCCCGGCAATAAACCTGTGTGGCCCTGGTGGGAAGCAGATTCCAATGTAACCGTTCAGCTGGTGGCCGAGCCTGATTGTATGATCATATCCTGGTCGTTTAATTGATGCCTCTTCTCCTGAGGGCTGGGGCAACTACTCTCTAGGCCCCCACTGGGAACTGAGAAAGCAGTGTTTTATGCGATGGATGTGGTAGGGCGCTGAGAGAGGAGAAGTGATTTCCTCGCAGTTGTAGTTAGCTGCTGTCAAGTTGACTCCCAACTCCTGGAGACCCATGCATGATGGGATCAACCCGTTGTGATCTATAGGGTTTTCACTGGCTGATTTTCTGAAGTAGATTGCGAGGACTTTCTTCCTAATCTGTCTTAGTTTGGGTGCTTCGCTGAAACCTGTTCAGCATCATAGCAACAACACACAGGCCTCCACTGATAGATGTGGCTGGAGGTACATTGGCCAGGAATCAAACCCACGTCTCCTATATGGAAGGCTAGAATTTTACCACTGAACCACTGCTGCCCCGTTCACAGTTACTTAAAGAATTTTTCTGCATATGGCTTCTGCCTTGTAACATTGAGTTGTCATTTTCAAAGGCATTCGTGCGTTCAGGGCATACTTGCTGCTATCCTTGGTCTCCCGATATGCAGCAAAATTGTACATAAAAATGTGATTACTAAATCCTTCTGTCTCTTTTCTAGCATCCCTGGGTGTGCCTGTCAGCTCACAGTGGACGGTATGTACCTGCTGAGTGCTGGTGCTGAGCTGGCACACTGGCATCAGAGGGTCAGCAGTGGCCTCAGCCGTGTTACTGTAATTTACAGTCCTGCACGATGCTGTGTACCTACCGTCGTTGATAATGTCCCTTCCTATAATAATCTGAGATAGCAAAGGTGAAGCAGTTTTATTCAGTCGGCTTTCTTGTTTCTCGGGCTGCATTATGAAGCTCACGCCTCTGGTGGTACGGGTAGTCTTACTCAGATTCCTAATTAAAGCAAGCGTATTGTGCCTGTTGGCAATTTTTCCTTAGGAGTTTTGATTTACTTTTTAATGAAACCAAATCTAGTCTGGGTAATGAGGTGTTTTCGTTTAATGTCAATATTGTGTACATTATTGTGCGTACCACACAGGTAAAACTTCCACAGGATGTGCTTCTCCTTTTAATTAAACCAGGAGGCCCCATTTCCCTGATTGTAAATTGGATAGGTGGGTCCTGTTTTCAGGGCTGTGTACCCCTGGGCTGGCCCTGGTGACCGGCTGGGCCGTGTGTTCCAGGCCTTATGTCTTTTCCCATCTTGCTCTCCTATGTGCTGTGCACTTGAAGGAGAAAGACCTGGTGATCTGCTGCCATAAAGACGACAGCCTAGAAAGCCCTGTGGGGCGGTTCTGCTCTGTCACATGGGGTTGCTGTGAGTCGGAATCAACTTGATGGCACCTAACAGCAACATCCGCTTGAACAATTCACAGTGAAAAAGAAATAGTGAGAAGGTTGGGTTTGTCACAGAGTCAGATTGAAGAGAAAGGTCAGGCAGAGATTTCAGTCGCATCACTTCTGAACGAGGTACGGAGAGGTGTGTTTAATGAGTAAGTTTCTTTCAGTTTTTTGAAAATTTGCTTTAGCACTGTTGCTCAAAGTCAGCATACTAGGAACATTTTTATTAGAGTTTCTTTTACCTTTCTTCAGTCTCTTTAACAATTTCTGGATTCAGAATCATGGAAATGAGTGACTGAAATTTCTGAGTTTTCAGGCATTTAAAGATTATGTAAGGCATCTCATCTGCTGTAGAGATCGGGAAACAGGTCCCAGAAAGAGACAGAGATAAGGTGCAAAACTGGTGAGAGCTGGAAGCCAGGAAAAAAGCCAGCTCTCCCAAATCAAGTCTGGTGTGCTGTATCTATAGGACTGTTTTCCTCAGGTGACCTTCAGAGAATCCCAGAAAGGGACATTTTACTGGAGAATGAAGTATAAATAATGTGTAAACTAATAAGCAGGTGTATACTTTATGCCCCACTATATTGAGAAAGTGTTCGCAGAAAGCGTGTTGTCTGTTTTTCTTTTGCTTATTGAGGACATCCTGAGCATGGTCTGCTGTGCCGGGTAGAGGGAAGGTATAAGGGAGATACTGAGACACTGTACTAGCTCCTTGATGTTTTCCAGACTACAGACTGCTTGGCAAATAAACTTATGAAAGGGTTATTATGGAGAGTCAAAATTTGGCTCTGATGATTTCAACAAGGTCCAGCCGTATATAACTCTTTTAAAATGCAGGATGGTCTATTTAGGATGCCAGATATTGCAGTGGAGACTGGGGGGGCTACTATGAATTGTTTCTAGAAAGCCAAGAAAAAAAGAAAAGTATGGTGCAGGAAGCAACACTGATCAAAAAATTTGGTAAAAGAGAAGGAAAATCCAAAAAAGAATTAGCTCTTAAAACAGCCACAGTGACAAAACACATTATAATAAAGACTAATTTCAGAACCCTTAAAACAAGGTAGAAGACTTTTAGAAGTAAGTGATCGCAGTCAAAGTCTTCTGTGGACCTTATTATATGGGAGGAGATTGGAAATGCTGATAAACTTTAGACCTTAAATCAAGTGTAAGTGATAAATGGAAGATAGCTCTAGGTGGTGGGCAGAGAGTGTTTCACTGCACAATTCTTTCAACTTCTTTGTGTGTTTGAAGATTTTCATAATAAGATGTTGGGGAAAAAGTGCAGGTAGCCAAATAGGATAGAAAAAGATGGTATAACTTCCAAACTAGTAGATGTAGAAAAAATAAGGAGTATAAACAACCTGACCAGTACAACAGTTATTGTGCAGGGTAGATAATAGAAACAAAGCCAGAAAAAGCATTGTAAATAAAGTGCACAAAATAAGATAGTAGAAATACATCCAAGTATATTAGCCATCCTAGCCAATATAAGTAAATCAAACTCACCAGTTAATAGACAGGAGCTCTCATATTGAATAGATTTTATTTTATTTTTTAAGTACAAGGATCTCCTGTTCCCAAGAGAAATACTTAAAATCTAAGGACAAAGAAAAATAGAAATCACAGGCATGGGAAATGACCAGGTAATTACTAGTTAAATCAAAGCTGGAGAAGCTATATTTAATATTACAGAAAATAGACTTCAAGGCAAACAAAGCACAAGTAGGGATAAAGAAGATCATTATAAAGACAGAGGAATGATTCACCAGTACAGTATAATAATCACAAATTCGTATGCATCTAACAACATTGCCTTAAAATGCATAAAGGAGAAATAAATTACAGGACAATATCAGAGTTAGTGGAATATTTTCATGGACGAATTTAACATGCCTCAGAGAATGACTGATACAAGAAGAACATCAAAATAGAAGAAAGGAAATAATTAAGAGAAATTATTGAAGTAGACTGGAAGGAAACCATTTGACTGTGTGGATCATAACAAATTATGAATAACATTGCGAAGAATGGGAATTCCGGAACACTTAATTGTGCCCCTGAGAAACCTGCCCAGAGATCAAGAGGCAGTCATTCAAACAGGACAAGGGAATATTTCATGGTTTAAAGTCAGGAAAGGTATGTGTCAGAGTTGTATCCTCTCACCATACCTGTTCAGTCTGTATGCTGAGCAGATAATCCAAGAAGCTAGACTATATGAAGAAGAACGGGGCATCAGGATTGGAGGAAGACTCATTAACAACCTGCATTATACAGATGACACAACCGTGCTTGCTGAAAGGGAAGAGGGACTTGAAGCACTTACTAATGAAGATCAAAGACCACAGCCTTTAGTATGGATTACACCTCAGCATTAAAGAAAACAGAAATCCTCATAACTGGACCAATAAGCAACATCATGATGAATGGAGAAAAGATTGAGGTTGTCAAGGTTTGCATTTTATTTGGATCCACAGTCAGCACCTATGGAAGCGGCAGTACAAGAAATCAAGACGCATTGCATTCGGTAAATCTGCTCTTTAAAGTGTTGAAAAGCAAAGATGTCACCTTAAGGGTTAAGGTGCACCTGATCCAAGCCATGGTGTTTTCAGTCACCTCATATGCATGCGAAAGCTGGACAACGAATGAGGAAGACCGAAGAATTGACGCCTTTGAATTGTGGTATTGGCGAAGAATACTGAATATACCGTAGACTGCCGGAAGAATGAACAGATCTGTCTTAGAAGCAAGGATGGTGAGACTATGTGTCATACACTTTGGACATGTTATCAGGAGGAATCAGTCCCTGGAGAAAGACATCATGCTTGGTAGAGGGTCAGTGAAAAAGAGGAAGACTCTCAAGGAGATGGATTGACACAGTGTCTGCAACAATGGGCTCAAGCATAGCAACAATTGTGAGGATGGTGCAGAACTGGGCAGCGTTTCATTCTCTTGTGCATAGAGTTGCTATGAGTTGGAACCAACTCAGAGGTACCTAACAACAACTGTATGGCAGGTTCTGGGCACTGGAGTTATAACAGTGTAAAATACAGTCAAACATCCTGCCCTCAGGGAACTTCTGATCTAGTGCAGAGAGGGAGACAATAAGTAATAATAAACAGGTAAAACGCATTAATATATTAAACGATGATGAATGCTAACATGAAAATTAAAGCAGGAAACGTTTATAGGGGATGTGTATGTGTTCTAGCGAGTGGGGAGGAATTTGCCATTTTAGACTGGATGTCTAAGGAAAGCCTTATGGAGAAGGTAATATTTGAGTTTGTTGGGTTTAACATTAAAAAGAGTTTTAATGTAATTTACTATGCTATATTAAAGATGAGAGAATATACAGTTGTCTTAACTAGAGAGGAAGAATTTGACAAAATACAATAACCGTGATTAAAAAAGAAAAACAGATAAACCTCATGACACACCATAATCTCCTAAAGGGTATTGTTATGGACTGAATTGTGTCCCCAGAAACGTGTGTCAACTTGGCTAGGCCATGATCCCCAGTATAGTGTGGTTGCCCTCCATTCTTGAGCTGATGTAATTATCCTGTGTATTATGAAGCCTAACCTCTATGATCTTAACGAGGCAGAATTTGGGGCAGTTATGTTAATGAGGCAGGACTCAATCTACAGGATGAGGTTGTATGTTGAGTCAATCTCTTCTGAGATATAAAAGAGAAAAGCGAACAGAGAGAAGAGAGACTTCATACCACCAAGAAAGAAGCACCAGGAGCAGAGCTTGTCCTTTGGACTTAGGGTCCATACGCTGAGAAGCTCCTAGACTAGGGGAAGATTGATGACAAGGACCGTCCCGGAGAGCTGACAGACAGAAAGCCTTCCCCTGGAGCTGGCACCCTGAATTTGGATTCTAGCCTCCTAAAATGTGAGAGAATAAACTTCTGTCTGTTAAAGGCATCCACTTGGGGTATTTGTGTTATAGCAGCACATGATGACTAAAGCAGGTTTCTACAGCAAATGTTATAGTGAATGGTTTAACGTTAGAAACAGTCCCTTTAATGTCAGGAATCAGACATGGATGCTCGCTGTCAGAGCTTCTTGTTAAAACAATGCTGGATATCCTAACAAGTGCAATAATGTAAGAAAAAGGAATAAACAATATCAGGATTGGAAAGGGAAAACAAAGCTGTGATTAGTCGTGGGTGATGTGATTATTTACATCAATAATTCAGTCAATCTAAACTCTTAGAACTAATAAGAGCTTAAAGGTCTCTGAAGTATGTAACAAATAGTATTCTCATACATAATTAAGCAACAATTAGAAAATGCAGTTTGAATTAAAGAATACCTTTTTAGTAATAGCAACCAAAAGTATAATTAATCTTGGACTGAAGCTATCCAAAGATTTTCAAGATCTTACTAATAAAATGACAAAAGTTTGGTGAAGAACTTTAAAGGAGGTCTGAATAAATTGAGTGATTTGGTATGTTAACGGATAGGAAGGCTTGATATTATAAAAAGCAGTTCTGTCCAAATTTATAAATTCAGTTCAGTTCCAAACTAAATTCCACTTATCAAGTAATGAGAAAAAGTAGTCTTAAAACTAATATGAGATAATATAGGGGGCAGAAGGGACTATATATGAGAACTCTGTACTTTCTGCACTATTTTTTCCTGTAAACGTAAAACTGCTTTAAAAAACAGTCCGCTGAAAAAATCATCTGTGGAACCATCTGAAAATAAAATCATTTTCTAAAGAAAAAAATGTGAATCTCTCAATAAGGCTGTGAAAAATTAGTATGGACTAGTCAAGGTTCAAGAATACTCAAGACTAATTGAAGAAAATAGAGAAGTCACATAATTCAATACTACAATTTCTTATAAAATTGGTAACTGAAGCACCGTATTACTGGTGTAGGGTGATATAGGAGTCAAAAAGATGGATAAATCTACAGTTACGAAAATTCAAATATTTTATTGGGCAAAATACATCACCAAGTTAGAAGGAAGTTGTAGACTGGAAGAAGGAATTCTCATATTTGCAATGCATGCTACCAGAGAGCAAATTAATAATTAATGTTGACCTTAATATTTAATAATGTTTGATAAGATATTAAGAAGAAAAAAGATCTTCTGAGAAAAAGATAACCCGGAAATCAATACATACTTCAGAGAAGAGGAAATTCAGCTGGCTTATAAAGATGTGAAAAGATATTCAACCTAATGAATAATCTGGAAAATGCAGAATAAGCAAGGATATAGTATTTCATGTCCATCAGATGGACACAAACTGAAATATATAAAAACAAAGTACTTTACAGAAGAAACATTTTAGAATATGAACCTGTTATATTTTAAAATACACACAAAAAGAAACAGGTTATATGGTTTATTAGAACGTATTGACATATCTGTGGAGATAAGTGTCAAGAAAGTGGGCACTATAGGGAGGAAGAATGGTGTGGTTCTTCAGTTAAATCTGTGCTCTGTTTCTTTAAAAACGGAGAGGGTGTTATCACAGAGCAAATATGATAGCATTTTAACATGTATTTAAACTCGGTGGTAGATACATGAGTTGCGAGGTTTATACTTTATGTATATCTGAAATGTTTCACAATTAGCAATTCTTTAAGAAAAAAAAAAGTTGCAATAGTCTGGACTTAGGGTGGTAAGGAAACCCTGGTGGCGTAGTGGTTAAGTGCTACGGCTGCTAATCAAGAGGTTGGCAGTTTGAATCCGCCAGGAGCTCCTTGGAAACTCTACGGGGCAGTTCTATTCTGTCTTATAGGGTCACTATGAGTCGGAATCAACTCGATGGCAGTGGGTTTGGTTTTTTTTTTTTTGGTGACAGTGGTAAAAGCATGTATTCATTAAGGTTGGGTGTATAACACGTGGCAGAGGCAGAATTAATAGGAGTTGGAGTTCGGACAAAAGGTTTCCATTTTTTGGCCTGATCTGTTAGTCTCTCTGTTACAGGGGGAAAACAGTCCAGTGGTTGGGTGCAGGTAGACGGATAGCCAGCTGTGGGAACTTCTCTCTCACCCCCGATTACGGCGGCCCCTCATAGGGCTTGTGCATAGAAAGCATTCACCTGTTCCTCTGAAGTATTTTGCTGAGAAAAACAAAGCAACCCAGGCTGTGAATCTCTGTTGGGCAAGAATTGAGAGTGGACTTGGAATTTTTTTCCCTACAAGCTGAAGATATTTCTGTCGTCAACAAGCAAGGCTTTTGACACAGTAGGAGGTCTTAAGTCAGTTTTTCTCCTGGTATCTGTGTCAGACGCACCTCCTGTGTACTTTTGTCAGAGTAATTTATCTGTAGATGCTGTTTTCAGACTAACAGTGAAACAGGCATTACAGCTTTTGTTTTTCCTTCTTACCTTCTATTTGCTCACCTGCAGACAAATTAAAAGTAAAATACAATTAAAGATCACTTTCATCCCTTTCTGCACTGTTGTTTCTTTATGATTCTCTTCTGTCCTGTGTTCCTGGCAGCCCTGAGCTCACCTGTTCCACTTGGGAGGTTATGACCGCGTGATGGTGGTGCCTTCACTGTTTCCTCCTAGCAGTAGCCTCGTAAGCTTGGCACCTCCCCCTGCCCCTGGCTTGTTTCCAACCTCCAGAACTTTCAAACCAGGAACTTCTGAATTTCTTCCAGCCCTGAGCTGCCTCTGAGCTGCTGCGTGGTGCCCACGCTTACATTGGTTCGGGATCATTCAGGATCACAAAACTACTGTGTCTGAGTCAGACCCTGCTTCTCCCATGCCATCTTGATGCCTTCCAGTTGTTCTTGCCACCCTAGGTGTTTCTCTGCTCCCTCAGTGCTTCCATCTGCCTTTGTCATCACCGTTAATCATAACTTAACCAATACTCTCAATCACACAGACATTTTGAATTGTGGATCTTTGAGTCTGAATTCAGATCCAGGTGTGTCTGATTCTATAATGTGATCTTTCAACACTTTGTGTCAGTGGTTGTCAAGCCTTGGTGTGCATCCAGTCAGCCAGGGGGCTTGTTAAAACACAGACTTCTGGACTTTGCCCTCAGAGCCTCTTTTTCAGTGGGTCTGGGGTGGGCCAGTGAGCCCTGGTTGCTCAGTGGTTAAAACATTCATCTGCTAACCAAAAGATCTGCGGTTTGAACCCATCAGTCGCTCTGAGGGAGAAAGATGTGGCAGTGGGCTTCCGTAACAGTTGGAGTCAGCTGGAAGGCAGTGGGTGGGGGAGTAGGACCTGAGAATTTGCATTTCTAACATGTTCTTGGGTAGTGCTAATACAAAATTGAAATGTTATTGTTAATAATTTGATGTTTAAACAAAAAGGTTGGAGATAGTAAACCTGGGTGTTCCAGTGGCCTTTGGGTGCCACTACCATCCAAAGCTGGTGGCACCGTGCTGCCCCTCTCTACCTTCTCTTCCCTCCATTCCTCCACCTTGTGCTGGGTAGACACTTAACCTGCTTTGTTTGTTCCCATTGATACCCTCAGGAACGAGAGGCCATCCCTTAATTTTAGTTCATATATGAGCAATATACTCTACAAAGTAGGAGTCCTCCCATCTTGTCAGGTGATAAAACCAACATGGGAGGTAGTGACTAGCTCTTGGTCACACAGTTACTTGGTGACAGCTCTGGGACAGATGAGAGGCAGTTAACATATCCCCAAATCACAGCAGCCTCCGTGTATACTCGTATACTTATTGCCAGACCTGAACACATCTTTCAGCCTTCTCTTTTGGAATTAACTTATAGAGGCAGTTTAGGTTTTACACAAGAGAATGAGATTTTAATGAACATCCGGATTTGAATCCAGGCCCCCTCCTTCAATGGGTTTATGACTTCCCCTTGCCTGACATCGGGCTTCTGGGTGTTTCTAGAAAGTTGACTGCCATCACAGTAGTCCTTGTCATCATTTGATTGGGTATTGCTGTTGTTCTACTCCGTTCCTCATGTAAAGATTCTAAAGTACTAATAAACATGATATCGTTTGAGTAAAGGATATTTGGTTAGGAGCATAGTCCCCGGAGCCCACAGACAAGAGGTTTGACTTGCTGGCTGTGCCTGTGGGCAGGTTACTTAGGTTTCCCTGAGCTTCAGATTCCACTCACAAAATGGGATGTTTTTCTTTTTTCCCTAGGACTTTGGTTACAATTTACTTAATCTACTTACTCGTGGAAAATGCCCGAAGAATGATGAATAAGTGACAGTTATTGTTGATGGTAGAAACCTTCTTAACAACCTGGTTTGGACTGTTGATTTAGATAATCCCAAAAGTCAAAGTGCAGAATCCTAACAAATGATATCTACATCTCTGAAACGTTTTATTTTAACTTTAAACCTAGGCATTCATGTCCCAACCTTTTGATGCAGGGCGGAAGTTTTTTCTCTGGGTGTGGGTCCCCCGATTGGGGTTCTACACGATCTTTCTTGTAGGTACACATCTCTAGTGTGTCATCTATGAGTTTGAGCACAGAATTTTTATTTTTATTGATGCTTTTTGGCATTTTGCCATTTTCTCACCTCTATCTAATTTAATAGCTTTTCGTAAGTATTGACCTTTAGGAAGCATTCATTGGCTCCCTTTTGGTCATGTTTTAGTAGCTTATGGGATATGTCAGTATATTACTTAATCTGTGTATGTAACAAGGAGCCCTGGTGGCACAGTGGTTAAAGCGATTGACTGATAACTGAAAGGTCAGTGGTTCGAAACCACCAGTGGCTCCGAGGGAGAACTATGTGGCAGTCTGCTTCCATAGAGATTTACAGCCTTGGAAACCCTATGGGATCACTGTGAGTCAGAAGCGACTGGATGGCAGTGGCCGGGTGTATGTAACCAGCTACACAGATTGGCAAAGAAGTACACCTTGGTAGGAGTACTGTCTGGCCTGGAGCAGAAGCCTGGGGCTCATGAGAAGGGAGTCCATTGGCTATAAACTTCAAACTCCTGTGTGTTTTAGAGAGTAAGTCTGCTCATTGGTGAAGCGGAGGGCCTGTTATTACCACTGTGTTCAGAAAGGACGGCCCCTACAAGGCTGGCAGGAGAGTTCTGAAGAGGAGTGAGATCTAAATGTAGGAATTTTAGATGACTGGAACCCTGATGGCGTAGTGGTTAAGTGCTACAGCTGCTAACTAAAGGGTCAGCAGTTTGAATCCTCTAGGTGCTCCTTGGAAACTCTATGGGGCAGTTCTACTCTGTCCTATAGGGTCGCTATCCACTCGAAGGCATTGGGTTTGGGTTTTTTGGCCCTTTTAGGGAGGGAACATTGGAGGAGGAAAAGGGTGGGACTTTGCTTGGCCAGAACTTGCTTAATTAGGAGAAAATTTTCCAATCAGGTTTGACAACCTGACCCATTTTCTCCGAGAAGGTTGACAGATTTCACTTGTATGTGTGTCCCAGATGCTCAGGAGCCTTCCAAACCCGGGATTGGGAATCACAACAACAACTGAGCTGGAACAGCACTGCCACCTGGCAGGCAGCGATGACAGGCTGTCTGCGGGGGGGCCCCCTCTTTCTGCTGAGACCCTGCGCTTTGCGGATTAATTGGGGAGAGTGTGTCTGTCCCCCTCACACACACACACACTTCATGTAATACTTTAAAATAAGCTGCCACAAAATCTGTTTTTGAGACATTAGGGTAATACCCCTCGTGCAAGTTTCTGGGAATATTTTTCAGTACCCACTGAAGAATGGATGGGAGGCCGATGTGCGTGGGTTAGTTTTGCAGAGTTGAGTGCAGGGCAGCCTGTAGCAACACGGAACTTTCTTGACATAGATCTCCAGTGTATTCTAGCTCTGGCCGGCCACTGGACACTATCATATGTGGTACGCTTCCAGTAACGTTATTATTGCTTTGAGGGGGGTTGGTGTGAAGTCTTTTCTGGGTACTTTTGGTAACCTTAGCCAGGTCTCTTTTTGCTGATGGCATGAAAGCGACTGTTTAGAGGCCCACAGCTGCAGCACACACGTTGGTGCTTCTTCATTGTTATTTTAAATGTACTCATGAGGGAAAAGCTGAAATGGCTGTGTGTTCAGGTGGATCCACACTTGGTCTGGGAGGTCAGAGACTCTCTGCTACTTAGCAGCCACTCAACCTGTCTGTGACTCAGCTTCTTCTTTTGTGATACTGGTGCTTTCCAGCGCTCTCAATCACTCATTTTTGTCCAGGTTGCTTAATCATGATCATCTGAGTTGCTGTTGATTGGGTATTTTTCAGATCCCTCTTGCTAGCTGCCTTGGGGTCTCTTGATGAGACAATGTTCTGCTCGTGCTCAGGCCCAGATCCCTGAAATCCCTTTGTCTAAGGAAGTGTTTGCAGATTGATCATTATTCAAGTCTTAATGGACCCAGAACCTGGGCCTTCCCCTCTCCGTCTTTTTCACTGGAGTATGGTAAAGCAAATTAAGATAACATATCATGTCATATATGAATACTTCAGTATGTTTCTCTAACAGATAAAAGATTTTTTTTTAAAATAATAAATCACAACCACAAATTCATCCTACCAACAAACAAAATTAGCAATAATTCTTTAATGTCATCTAATACTCAACCTGGTTAATTTTCTTCCGTTGTCTCAAAAATGTCATTTTATACTTGGTTCACACCAGGATCCAAACAAAGTCTATGTATCGTATTTGATTGATATGTTCTTTTTAACAGCTTCATTGAGATTATAATTCACGCACCATGCAGTTCATTCACTTAAAGTGTACGATTCAGTGTTTTTATAGTAGATTTACAGGATTCTGCAACCATCACCACAATATAATTTTAGAACATTTTTGTACCTCTTGAAAGAAACCGTGTACCTGTTACTGGTCACTGCGGTTCTACGCACTCCCATCCCAGCCCTCTCAAGCACTAATTTACGTCTGTCTCTGTAGACTTGCCTGTTTTGGGCATTTCACATAAATACAGTCATACAACATGTGCTCTTTTGTGACTGGCTTCTTCTATGGAGCATGATGTTTTCAAGGTTCTCACATGTAGTAGTGTATATTAGCCCTTCATTCCTTGTTATGGCTGAGTTGTATGTCACTGTATGGATAAATCGCATTTCATCCATTCATCAGTTGATGGATGTTTGGGTTGTTTCTCCTTTTTTACTATTAATGAATAATGCTGCTATGAACATTCAGACGTGTTTTTGTAAGGAAATACGCTTTCATTTTTACTGGGTACGTACCTAGAAGTGGAGTTGATGTTTAACATTTTGAAGAACTACCAAACTGTTTTCCAGAGCATCTGTGTCATTTTACATTCCCACTTGCCATATATGAGGTTCCAATTTTTCCGTACCCTTACCAACGTTTGCTACTGTCTGTCTTTTTTATGGTAGACATCCTAGTAGGTGTGCAGTGGTATCTCGTTATGGTTTTGACTTGCATTTTCTTGATAGCTAATGATATTGAGCATTTTTTCATGTGCTTGTTGGCCAATTATATATCTTCTTTGAGGAAACATCTGTTCAGATCCTTTGTTCATTTTTGAAAATTAGATTATTTGTCTTTTTCTTATTGAGCTGTAGGGTTTTTTTTCATATATTTGAAACATAAATCCTTTGTCAGGTTGAGTTGTAAATATTATCTTCCATTCTGTGAATTGTTTTTTCACTCTCTTGATGAAGTCATTTCCATTAAAAAAGTTTTTAGTTTTGATGTAGTCCAATTTATCTCTTTTTTTTTCTTTTGCTATATGTATTTTTGTTGTCATATCTAAAAAGTCTTTCCCCAGCCTAAGGCAATGAAGATTTACTCTGTGTTTTCTCCTAAGAGTTTTATAATTTTAGCTCTACATTTAGGTTTGTGATCCATTTTTAGTTAATTTTTGTGTATGGTATGAAGTAGGGATTCAACTTTTGCCTATGGAAATCCAGTTGTCTAAGCATGATTTGATGAAGAGGCTATTATTGTTCCTTATTGAATGGTCTTGACACCTTTATAAAAAGTCAGCCTGGGCTCTCAATTCTATTCCGTTAATCTCTATGCCTATTCTGTGATCCCTGTTATACCGGTACCCAACTATCTTGATTACGGTAGCTTTGTAATAGATATGTTTTGTAAATCTTTTTAAATCTGCTACCATTTTCCCTTCTTCAACACCACTCCCAAAGCTATTTATTTATGAGGAACCTTGAGTTATTTTTGTAGAATTTCCTCTTGTTTGGATTGGGCTCATTGTACTCTCATGGTGGCATTTAATATGTTCTTCTATTCCTTCTTTTATAAATATTTAGATCTAGGGGCTTAATTAAATTCACATTCAATTAATTAATTATTATCATGAATACTTCCTAAATGGTGCTGTTTTACTTCCTGTTGTGTCAACCAGGAGGTGTAGGTTCTCTGGTTTTCCCACTCTTATTAATATAAAAATTGATCATTGAGTTTAGATGTTGTCAGACTAACCTACCCATTACAAAGTTTCCCATCAACTTGTCACTGACTAGTTTTGGGAGAGCAGGCGAGTCATGATTGGCTCTGACTTAGTAATTGTTGAAGCTGGGTGATGGGCACGTTATTCTGCTCTCTCTTCTTTAGTATAAAGTTCTAAAATCATCCTATTTTTTGCTAGTGGGAATTCCTTGATGATGACTCTAGTGTCATTTTGATAGCTTCTTCAATCTAAGACACATGAAGTCCTGGGAACATTTTATACCTTTCATGCCCCAGACCTAGAGTCAGCCATTTCTCTAAGGATGCCAGGTTACTTTTGGTGGGAAATGGTATTTGAAAACCACATAGCCAAGGCACCGAAGGTGCTCATTGCCAGCAGGTTGTCATTGCTTCCAGGCTGTCCGTTGGCTCTAACTAAAAAATAGATGTTTCTTTAGAAACACGAATCAGGAAAATGAATCAGGAGTTCAGGTCAGTATTTCTAATTCAGATGAAAGATTACAGGGTTTTTATTCAACTTTTTTTTTTTTTGCTTTATTTTTATCTATTTTATACTGAAAATCTTGGTTTGTAACAACTAATATAATTTATCATTTGCTTTATCCTTTTTATATTATAGC
The DNA here is from genome assembly GCF_030014295.1 of Loxodonta africana. Lineage (NCBI taxonomy): Eukaryota > Metazoa > Chordata > Mammalia > Proboscidea > Elephantidae > Loxodonta > Loxodonta africana. Next base: position 53,148,523 of record NC_087354.1, on the reverse strand, counting down.
ATTCCTATTTATGATGTAATATCCTAATTTTATATATGTGCATGTGTAGAGAGAGAGAGTGGGGGGGGCAGGTGGGTAGGGCATTAATTCTGAAATAATGATATCACGATTTTTACTAACAAGTCTGCTGTGGTTTATTCTCTAAGATGAATCCCACTAGGGATGTGTAGTCCAAAGACTTTTCAAAGTTACTTGAAATCCTTATTCTCCATGTGGTTACGCTGCTAGCTTGATATACTGTGAAGTTCATTTGTCTCAGTTTGCTTTTGGTGTTTAGAGGTTGCCTTTTTCCCCCTCCTTTGTGATTTCATCTGATTCCAAACTCAGAACTGTAATTCAGGGGACATTCAGAGGCCTAATTTCCATCCTTCTTCTCTTGGCCCTCCTTTTCAGCTCTCCCCATAGAGGAGTATTTTTTTATAGGACTAGATCTATTCTTCTATTGTTTAAAAAAAAAAAAAATTCCCTTTCTTACCAAGGGTAGCATATTGCATACCCTTAGGCTGTGTTTTTTTTTTTTTTTTCACTTAACAGTGTACCCTAGAAAGTCTTCTTTAAATATGTTAGTTTGAACCATTTTTTTTAATCAGACTGGTTTTTTATTTATGTCTTTATTTAAATGCATTGTGGGATATGGCCGTCTGTTACGAATTATACCATGAAAGAGTGGGTGAGTTCGTGACTTAACTGTGGGCTTTATGGAAAGTCTCTCTTTTTTTTCTTTGCTTCTCATCATAGAACATAATAAATGCCTTCCTTTTTTTTTTTTTTCTCCCTCTCAGCCTAAAGGAATTCCTGCCCAAAGAATATATCAAGCAGAGAGGAGCTGAAAAGAGGATATTTCAGGTACTGGAAACATGCAGAATTTATTATTCCACTCCTCCCTATCCTCATTTATTAGGGTGAGAGCCCTCAGCAATGGTAGTTTTGTATCCTGTACATGTACTTTGCTTGTATAATAAATGATGAGTGGCTCCAGAGTAAAGAAGCTGACAGTTCCACTTTGGGCAGATTTATTATCTTAATCCATACCTTCTTGCTAAAGGTTACTTAGCCTCTCTGAGGAAAATGTGCATACATTTAATTTCAAGAGGCATTATCTTGGTAGCAAGGTCCCTGGGTGGCTCAAGCAGTTTGTGGTCGCCTGCCAACCTAAAGGTTGGGGATTCAAACCCATCCAGCAGCGCCGTGGAAGAAAGTCCTGGCAATCTGCTTAAGATTACAGCCAGCGAAACCCTGTGGAGCAGCTGTACTCGGTAACACATGGGGTCACAATGAGTCAGAATCAGCTGATGGTCAACGGTTTTGGTTTGGGCTCTGGTTTTATCTTTCTTCGTAGCATTAAAGGAAGACCCTATGCCATTAAAATGCCCTGGGTCACTAGCTTCATTGTCTAGAGATTTTTTTCCAGAAGCTAAAACGCGAGAACTGGTGCCTTTGTTAAAAATCCAGGTTTATTCTAAAGTTCCAAAACTTGTCCATTCTAGGCAACCAGTAGGAAAACCTTGGCTGTGACACAGTCACTCTGATGAATTCAAGGTATCAAAGTCGTCTTCGGTCTTGAAATATAAATTCGAATTGAAATATACATTTCAAGTATGTGAAACACATTTTTTATCCAGGATTTTTTTCCCCAAGCACAGTGATATAAAAAAAAAGGCATTTATATATCCTGCTCTTTGGAAAAAATATATGTTGGATGGAGATTAGAATGATACCTCTCCTGAGAAGAACATCTTTCTAGCTGTCATGAAAGTGTTGCTTCTGAACGCTTTTGGAACACGGAGTCCTTTGAATATCTGATTACAGTTATGGACTCTGTTCCTGCTGCACCGTACAAGCAAATGAATTGTTGCATATAGTTGTGAAATTTGTAGGGTGTTTGGGCTCGAGCTCAAGTCAAGCACTTTCTGTGTGCTCTGACCCTCAGTCTGGGTGGGAGCCTCATGTCATGGAGCCGGTCTTTGGCACAAACGTCACGGGTTGTTCACAGCCACTACATGCACCCCGCATAGTAACTACGTCATAGCAAGCCCGCCAGCCGGCAGAGCCACAATGACTTGTCCTGTCCACTCTTACTTTCACAGGAGCACAAGAACTGTGGAGAGATGAGTGAAATTGAAGCCAAGGCCAAGTACGTCAAACTCGCCCGGTCCCTGCGGACGTATGGTGTGTCCTTTTTCCTGGTGAAGGTGAGTTGGGTAGGGTGGAGGCCGTGTTTATCTCTGCCACCTCTTTATCTTTGTTAAGTGTTTGATGTTCAGTTTGGTTTGTTGTGCCTCGGCCCCTAGCATTTGCAGATGTAGGCTCTGTGATTCCCGCTCCTCCCAAGAAAGAGCCTTGGCCTGTGGTGCCCATGGCTCAGACATGAAGTACATGAGCCTTGAGGAGGTGAGTGGTGGCTTGGTACACTGTCACTGCCACAAAGTCACTGAAGGAGTAAGCTCAGCTTTCCTTGTTATGACTCTCTCTTAAGAATGTTTCCTGGATGAATATCAGGAGTCCACGGAACCAAGTAAAGGTTGTTGACCCACAAACTAATTCAGATTCTTCGGTAAATATGATACTTACCGTGTGTAATTTTGTATAGTTATTTGGGATTTTCATGGCCTTCGGATTTGTTTTTATGGGCATTGTTTGTCCCATTGTGCACTACCTAAAGAGGTGTGTCTTTGAAATTCAACCTGTAGGCTAGTAAGAGTCTGGCCCTCAGTGGGTACATTCTTAAGTTGACTGATAAATCCTCTTAGTAGCTCCATCACCCCTTTACTCATTCTATTCTCAGATACTCTAGTTATCCAGCCAATAGGTCTCTTTGGTTTCCACTTGTTTGCTGTGACTCTGGGCCTCCTGAGTCTCACTTTGGGCCAGGAGAGTGCTCCCCTGTGTGGCGTGGTTCCTGGTGTTGCTTGCTGCAAACCAGAGCATAATCAGCTATGTTGTAGCTGCTTCCAGGGACCGAAGTCAGAAGGCCAGAGACGGGCTGCTTTGATTAAGGAAGGAGGTGAATGTTGGACACTAGGATGTTTGGGAATGTAGATGCTTATCCTGATTCTGCTTCTCAATGGAGCAAGCTCCTTCACTGGGACGAGGAGTAACAGATTTTATACTAAAGAGAGGTGTGTACTTCGCAGTCATTAGTTATAGCAACGAAATCAGCTCTCAGTTTTACAACAGAAAACACTGAGGCCCTTGCCAATGGAGAATAGAAAAGAATGGAGAAAGCATACATCAATTGATTGTTTTTATGGAAAATAGTTTAGAAGTCTAGTTTTTCTATTTAGTGGAAGTATTAAACAATCAGTGGAGTTTTTAGTGGCACTGAGTGCCTTCTAGGCAATAATGACTCCATTTATCCCAATGTAGTAATGACAGTGATAACATTTAGTAAACAGTTACAGGCCAGGCAGATCTCATTTGAATCTATTAACAACCCAATGGAAGAACTATGACGATTCTTTTCATTGATGAGAAAATGGAGCCCCAGAGAGGTCAGTGACTCAGCTGGGCCCGTAAGCCTAGTAGTTGAAGGAGCCATGACTTGAATTCAGGCCTCTCTGGCTGCAAAGCCCATCTTTCCAACCACTACACTATGTGCCTTAGCTAGAGTGGCCCTGTTTGAGATGTGATCACCCACTTTCATCATCCTAGACACTCCCCCGACCCCCAACACACACACAATGTGAACACACTGTGAGATCTATGGGTCTGCTAGTTTTAGTAGAAAGAGCTGCTTTCTCATTCATTATTCCAAAGGGCAACCAGTGGTACGTGACTTCCGAAACCTCATAAGAACAAAAATTAAACAAATTTTCAGTCTGTCCAGTAATACTGGCATCGATTTCCATCTGCTTTCTTGAGTTTTCCAGTAGTCCTTCGTGTATGAAATTCATCTCTTGTGTTCTCACCGTTTTCCATTAGTACAGTTAGACTTCACATAGTCCGTGTCAGTGACGTGCCTCTTGTGTACAAGTCAGTGAATTTAGAACTATAAATAGCACACAGCGCACTACATGTAATTAGACAGGAAGAGAATCGAACAGCAAACTGTACAAAAAGGAAATTTGTTTTCCAAAGACAAATCTGCACATAGCTTGTAGGATTAGACGTGGAGTTAGAAGAAGAGGTGGAGCTTCTGGTCAAACTAAGACTCTCCTTGTACAAAATTATTGAAAGCAGAGCAAGAAAGTGACGGGAGCTTCCTTCTTTCCTTTATTCCTTCCTTCTCCTCTCTCTCTCTCCTTCCTTCTTTTAGTGCTTCCCTTTTTTGGTATTTCCTTCCTTTCCTTCCTCCCTCCCTCCCTCTCTCTCCCCTCTTTCCCCCTTCCGCCACCTCCCTTTCCTCCCTCCTTCCTTTTTTTTTTTTTTAATTATCATCTCTTTGAAGAGAGGAGGGGGTCAGGAAGGTAGGCAGTACTAGAAACTTTTATATATGTATCAAATATTCAAATTTGGGTTTTTGTTAGTTTATTGTCATTTTATAAAATGTTAATAGGACATTATTCATAATTTGTTGCTCAGTGGTCCCATGTAGTACATCATTTTCTTTTAAAATTTTTCTTGATAAATGTAATTCAGTTCACCATACTTTGCCCTATTTTAAAAGCAGTAGGCACAGGGTTTTTCTGGGAGAACTAAGAATTATGGAAGGATTAAATTTTATGAATTCAGATGCTGTCACACTGGAGGGATTGCAACCAGTTTTACAAAGCAATATGTGTGTAAACTTTTTGAATGAGAAATGAACTTGAGCTGTAAACTTCACCTAAAGCACAATAAAATTAAAAAATATATATGAATTCACGAACCTAGTAAATCACATCTATAGAGCAAGTAAAACAACATCATGTAATGCTTTTATTTAAAGCCAGAAAGGTTTTTGATACAGTCCAGTACTGCATCCTTATCAAAGTATCTTTAATGTGCTGGAATGGAAGTATACTTTTTCAACATGATAGAGTATCTGTTTCAAACTTATTATCAGAATATTTAACAAAGAGATGCTAGAGAGAACCATGTAAAAGTTGGGGTCAAAACAAACATGTCTACTAGGCATTGCTGTTGCCCTTCAACGTTGTTTTAGAAGTTCTGAGAAGTGCAGTAAGACATAAAAATGAGGGGAAAAGTTAAATAAAATAAAAATGAATAAACATGAAACAATAAAAATGAAGGAACAAAATTATTGTTACCATATTTTTATGCAAATAACACGTATCCTCTGCATTTGTTTGCTGGCCACCCCCCCTCAGGCACCCTCACAGGTGCCACCATGCCAATCCTCTTCCACGTATTCCTGTAAAAAAAAAAACAAACTAGCCTAGCACCCTTACAAGAAAACCTTATGGGAGAAGGATGCAGCCAGCAAACAAACACAAAAGGTGAGTGTTATTTGCGTGAAAATATGGTGCTTGTCAGTGTGATTGTTTATTTTATAACAAGATATACAGAATCAGTATTTGAAATTTTATTTTGAAAAATTATAGATTTGCAAGAATTTACAAAAATAATTCAGAGAGGTCTCATGTACCGTTTACCAAGTTACCTCCAATGATAACTAGTACAGTATCACAACCAGAAAATTGACATTAGAAGTGTAGGCATTGTGCTCCTTAGAAGGGAGGATGGCGAGACTTCGTCTCATGTACTTTGAACATGTTATCAGGAGGGACTAGTCCCTGGAGAAGGACATCATGCTTGGTAGAGGGTCAGCGAAAGAGAGGAAGACCCTCGATGCGATGGCTTGACACAGTGGCTGCAATAACGCACACAAGCATAGCAACCATTATGAGGGTGACACAGGACTGGGAAGTGTTTCATTCTGTTGTACGTAGGGTCACTATGAGTCAGAACCAACTCAAGGGCACCTAACAACACAATCCATAGACCTTATTCACATTTCACCAGTTTTACATGTGTTCATTTGTGTGTGTGTGTGTATTTAGTTCTGTGCAGTTTTATCACGTGTGTATTTATGTAACCACCACTATGTCAAGATAAAGAACTATTAATCCACGAACACAAAGACCCCTTGGGCTCCCCTTTTATAGCCACACACACCTCTTCCTGCCTCTTCTCTCCCCCACCCCGCCCATCCCCATCCCTAACCCTGGCAAGCCCCCATCTGTTGTCCAGCTTTATAATTTTGTTATTTCAAAAATGTCATATAAATGGAATCATACAGTATGTAATCTTTTTGCAGTTTTTCACTCAGTATAATTTCCTTGAGACCCATCCAAGCTGCTATGTGTATCAGTAGATTACTCCCTTTTTATCATTGTGTGGTATTCCCCGGTATGGATGTGCCACAGTTTGTGTGACCATCCAGCTGTTGAAGGGCAGTTGAGAGAGACAGGTCTTTACTGGGAGCTGCCTTAGGCTGCCTTTTTCTACTGGAGATAAAGGACCCTGGTCTGCGAAGTTGAATGTTGGAAAGGGGGAGTTATGGGGTGGAGTGAGGCGTCCTGCATAGGAAGGTGGAAAGAGGGAGCCTTATTACCTTGTGACCATCTGCTAAAATGCTACCTCTATCACCAAGGACTGCAGGCAGGTACTGGTACAAGGGGGGAATCCCCACTTGACTAACACAGATCTGAGCTATTCCCTGTTTTACCTTTTCTAGCTCTTCTGCATTTGGTTGGTATCCGTTAAAAAAAAAAAAAAAAAAGCCAAACCCATTGTCGTCGAGTCAATTCTGACTCATAGCGACCCTATAGAACAGAGTAGAAGTGCCCCATAGAGTTTCCAAGGAGCAGCTGGTGGATTTGAGCTACTGACCTTTTGGTTAGCACTGGTAGCTTGCCGTAGCTCTTAAGCACTGCGCCATGAAGGCTCCATTTTGTGGATAGGAACTAAAGTAATTTTCTCACTTCACGGTGGTCTCTGTTGCTCGGTTTCAGTATTTTTGAGTTTATTACATCCAGGGGTGGATTATCCAATAGGCAGGGTAAGCACCAGATCATCTGTAGTGAAATTCTTCACTATACATTAGTAAGTAAGCACAAAGAAGCTCGTGCTTACTTTGCTTCTTGGGTCAATTTGAGAAGAGGCTTTGATTCTGTAGGATGGTGCTGTGGGTTGGGAGAGAGACAAATACCAGGCAAACTTAGAAGCAGACTCTTTGGTGTAGTGAAAAAATGTGAAATACTTTATTACTGATGATCTGGTAAGCAAGGTAAACACTGTGCTTACCTTGCCTATTGCATAACCCGCCCCTGGTTACATCCGTTTCCCTAACTGTGACCTTTCTGATGGACTACCCACTGAAAGTTGTTTGCTTGTTTGCTGTGACTTCCTCTCCCATGCTAGAATGCTCTCGACAACAGTCAGGGAACTACATCACGCTTCTGTGTTCCCTCACCCCGAAGCCTCTTTCTGGGGAGAGGTGCAGAGGGAAAGAGTGAAGACAATAGATGCAAACTGTATTTCATCTCCGATCCCTTCCTGGGTCCCAGCAGCTGGGTTTGCACCAACATCTAAGGCTTTGTATGGCTTCCGAATCCAAATGAGATGAATGGGCTTGGATCACCCTGCACAGAGAATCTGATTCTTCTCCGTGATTTTTGGAGACTTGAAAATCCCGGTGACGTAGTATTTAAGGGCTATGGCTGCTAACCAAAAGATTGCACTTCGAATCCACCAGGTGCTCCTTGGAAACTCTATGGGGCAGTTCTACTCTGTCATATAGGGTCTCTATGAGTTGGAATCAACTGGATGGCACACAAGTATGGTTTTGGGTTGGTTTGGAAGTCTCACATTTTTCATGTTCCTCTCCTCTGACACCCACTCTTATTCCTGATATTATCACCTCCTTCTGGGAGAAGCTGGAGGTGTGCTGTGACCATTACCGTCTGAGGGCTTGTGAAATGCCCAGGGGGCCTGGGCAGGGAGCTCATTTTTGCCTTTTACTCGTTACTTCCATTGGAAGACAGTAAACTGTGGTAGACAGTCTGCTTGTGAAATCGCAGATATTTTTGAGCTACTCAAATGTGTGTTCAAATCATGACTTTACCATTCACCAGTGTCTGCCTTGGGCAAGGGTACCTCTTTGAGACTGGCCTCCTTTGCAAAATGGGGTTAATGATGATAGCAACTTCTGCGGAGTACTCTGAAGAGAAATGGGATAATGTTCATGGAATATCATGCAGCGGCCTTGTTATAAGTGCCTGTGCCCTGTGTGGGGGTGTATACATACACCCACATATAGATATAGACTTCATGTGTATGAAAAACAAAATTCAAACCCATTGCCGTCGAGTCGATTCGCTGTCGAGTCGATTCCAACTCATAGAGACCCTACAGGACAGAGTAGAGCTGTCCCATAGGATTTCCAAGGAGCAGCTGGTGAATCGAACTGTCAACCTTTTGGTTAGCAGCTGACCTCTTAGCCACTGTGCCACCAGGGCTCCAGTGTGTGAATGTATATGTATATTCCTCTGAGAATAGTTGTTTAAATACTTGCTAGGTTTCAGAGCCCTGGTGGCACAGCAGTTAAGAGCTCAGGCTGCTAACGAAAATATCATCAGTTTGAATCCACCAGCCACTCCTTAGAAACCCTATGGGGCAGTTCTACTCTGTCCTACAGAGTCAGAATCGACTTGATGGGCACACAACAACAGCAAGGTTTCAGGTATTGGTATTTTAAAAAGTTTTTTTTTGCCCATAACGGCAATAGAAATATACATATATGCATTAAGTGGAATTTTGGAAATAAGGAAAAACATAAGAAAATAATACAAATCACAATCACAAGGGATTATCATCGCCACCATTTCTAAATGTAATGTATGTATGCCTGTTGAAATTTAATTTCACATACGATCATGCTATATGTACTGCTATTTTAAAATATATTTTGAGTAATTTATTTCCATGAAACTGTTTTTCTGTAATATAAGTTTTAGTTCCAGAGTAGTCGGTTATTTGGATATACCATTTTTCACTTATAAAATCTTCCCTATCAATGGTGCCCAGCTACCACCACTGACTGCTCTGACAGGGATCACAATAGAGGGTCCCGGACAGAGCTGGAGAAAAATGTAGAACAAAATTCTGCCTCAAAAAGAAAGACCAGACTTGCTGGCCTGGCAGAGACTGGAGAAACCGTGAGAGTATGGCCCCTGACACCCTTTCAGTTCAGTAATGAGGTCACTCCTGAGGTTCATCCTTCAGCCAAAGATTGAACAGGCCCATAAAACAAAACAAGACTGAAGGGGCGCACCAGCCCTGGGGCAAGGACTAGAAGGCAGGAGGGAACAGGAAAGCTGGTAATAGGGAATCTAGGGTTGAGAAGGGAGAGTGTTGACATGTTGTGGGTTGTTAACCAATGTCATACAACAGTGTGTGTACTAATTGTTTGGTGAGAAACTAGTTTGTTCTGTAAACCATCTAAAGTTCAATTAAAAAAAAAACATCAATTTAAGAAATTGTTGTTTCTAGTTTTTCACTATGATAAACTCTGATGAGCCTTCTTGTAGCATAATCTTTTCACATATTTATGACTTTTTAAAAGAATTAAGTTCCTAAAACTGAGATGTGTCAAAGGTATGAACATTTGTAAGGCTTTGAATAGATATTAACTCATTTTCTTCCATAGAGGTTTTGTCAATTCAAATTAGTATCAGTAGGGGTCCCCTTGTGCACCTCCCTCGTTTCTGAGTATTAATTAAAAAAAAACAAAAACCCAAATGGCTGTTTCACGTAAGCAGCATTCCTAGAGTAGCATTCTTTCCCGAAGGAACACCTTTGTGGTCTGGTTTCTCTCTTTCAGCTCCTTCTAATTACTCCATCCCTTTAATTTAGTGAGTTATTCTCCCAGCCTCAAAACCTCCAAAGTCACTGACTGCGTGGCAAAATCAGGTGTGCTCAGGTGAAGAGCAGTGACTCTTGGTGTCTCCTGTTTCAGGAAAAGATGAAAGGCAAGAACAAGCTGGTGCCTCGCCTGCTAGGTGTCACCAAGGACTCAGTGATGCGCGTGGACGAGAAGACCAAGGAAGTGCTGCAGGAGTGGCCACTCACGACAGTCAAGCGCTGGGCGGCCTCGCCCAAGAGCTTCACGCTGGTAGGGGCTGGGGGAGGCCAGCTCGGGGGCCGGCATGGCCTTGGGTGGTGCTGGGGGGCAGGAGGAAGAACGAATCCGAGTCCCCTGGGTTTACCTGGCCTACAAGAACCAGCATGGAGACAGGAAGATGTTGGAGGTTCATGGGCAGAAGGGGACTAATGCAGAAGTGGGAGAGATATCAGCAGCCTAGGTTTATTTGGCCATCATTTTCCCTCTGGCTTCTGAGTAGGTCAGCCTCCGCTTGTTAACTGGCAAAGAGCCCCCTACCAGGGCAGGTGTTCTACCTTCCTGACAACATTCTGTTTTCCTCTCTAAAGGATTCAGCCTTCTGTTATCATTTTATCTCTCTCTCTAATTTTTTTTATTGTGGTGAAATATATATAACGTGAAATTTTCCATTTTAACCATCTAAGTGTACAATTCCGTGGCATCAATTACATTCGCAAGGAGCCCTGGTGAAGCACTTGATTGCTAACCGAAAGGTTGGCTGTTCGAACCCACCAGCAACTCCGTGGGAGAGAAGACCTAGCAATCTGTTCCCCTAAAGATAACAGCCAAGAAAACCTTATTGGGGCAGTTTTACTCTGTCATATTGAGTTGCCGTGAGTTGGAATCAGCTGGACGGCACACCACGATCCCAATAACGTTCACAACATCACCACTGTCTCCAGCACGTGTTCATCACCACACATAGAAATACTGTAACTATTAACCCCACATTCCCGTCCCTCCAGCCCCAGAAACTTCTCATCTGCTTTCTATCTCTGAATTTGCTTATTGTAGATATTCTGTATAGGTGGAATCAAATCCCATGTTCTCTTTCCAGGCAGGCTGAGAAAACACTTCTCAAGATACTACAATTCTTAGGAATTCTAAAACAGTGAGAGATAAAAAGAGGGCCTAGCGTGGGCCTCAGAGCACTAGAAAGGCTCCTTTTAGGGTGTGCTTGGGCTGTGGTCAGGAAGAGCAGGGGAAAGTATACATATGCCATCTTTGTTTTGGAACTAAACCATCTAGCCTTTAAAATGACTAATGTGTCTATATTTCTTCTAATGCTGTCCTTTTGTTTTGTTTTCCCAGGATTTTGGGGAGTATCAGGAAAGCTACTATTCAGTACAAACCACTGAGGGAGAACAAATATCCCAGCTGATTGCAGGCTACATTGACATCATCCTCAAAAAGGTATTTCTGATTGATACTGTGTTAAAGGGCTGTAGCTGGTATGGATACCTTAAGAAACAACAGCCTTATCTGAAAGACGTGGTTTACTATTTTAATCTCTGATACTAGGATTACTTGAGCATGACTCTAGAGGTCCTACAAGATGTCTGATGTTGCGGCTGCAGCCCAGGCTTGTATCATTTACTGCCAGGTAACAAGCAGGAACGCATCGCTTGGCTACGAATGGGCCTAGCCGACCCCTCAGTATCTTCCTCTCCAGGTAGCTGTGCTGTGCTTTCCTGCCTCTGTAGAAACCCAGATTGAGAGGCTGGAAGTATTTATGTTTTTCATGTCTTTTTTTTAACCAAATCTATTGGGGTTATATGCCATAGTGATACTGCAGAGAAATTTCTTAAGGCTTCAAGATACAACCCACTCAAAGAACCAAGATCTATTAGAATATAACATGTGCATTCTTGATTTTAACTGTGTAAAACTGAGTCTAAGGAGCCCTGATGGCACAAATGGTTAATCACTTGGCTGCTAACTCACTGATTGGTGGTTCAAACCTACCTAGCAGCTCTGCAGGAGAAAGACCTGGGGATCTGTTCCCATAAAGATTACAGCCAGGAAAACTCTATGGAGCACTTTTACTCTGTCACATGGAGTTGCTGTGAGTTGGAATCAACTCCATGGCACCTAATAACAACAACAAAATTCCTGTATTTTTACGCAGAGAGCGCTCACCTTCTTCATTCGTTTGCCAGTCGCACCCTCCCCCAACAAGGTATTTTTGCAAGCTCGCTATCCTGATTTTTTTCTGCAGCAACATGTGGCACATGTGAGGGTGCCTTGTGGGGGGGAGGCAGAATCAGCAAACAAACGTAGAAGGCACATACTATTTTCGTAAAAATACAGTAAGTCTGTACAGACAAGAGGAAGAAGGAGGGAGAGTGAGGAATAGGAAGAGGATATGGAATGTGTGGCTAATTGCCTCCATGAACAACTGCCTCCTTTGCCATGAGACCAGAAGAACTGAATGGTGCCCAGCTACCATTACTGAACATTTCGATCAAAACTTCTAAAGAAGAATCCTGACCAAAAGGGCTAGAATGTAGAACAGAATTTCAAAATTTCATGGACTGCAGACTTTCTGGAGCCATGGGGGATGGATGAACCCCTGAACCTTTGCCCTGAGATAATCTTTAATCCTTAAACCAAAAATATTCCCTGAAATCTTAAAAAACCAAACAGCAATTTAGCTTTAACTAGTAAAAAGTGTCTGCCTTGAGCATTATGCTATTTTGAGAACTATCTATATGGGATCAAAGTGACAACGGCAACTCAAAAGATTAGGTAGGAACCTTAGAGAGCAGTGAGTTTGTGTTAATGGAGGAGGAACAACTCAGAAAAGGAGGGTGAGAATGGTTGCACAACTCGAAGATTGTAATCAATGTCACTAAACTGTATGTGTAAAAACAGTTGAATTGGTGTATGTTCTGTGTGTATTCTCAACAATGACAACAAAATAAAATATTAGAAAAATCATTAAGATATCCCCAAGATTATTGCCCTGACATTTTCCATAAACCTTGAACCGAAACTACCCCGAGGTCACCTTTTAGCTAAATAACCGATTGGCTCATAAAAGAACATTACCAGTGAGTACTGCGTACCTTTAAAAAAATCATCTACGTGAGACCAAGTGGTCAACAGTTACTCTACAGCAAAGATGAAAGGGTAAGGGGACAGGGAAACCAGATACCTGAAAATGAAGCATCCAGAATGGAATAAATGAGAATATTGGCACATCGTGAAAAATGTAACCAATGTCACTGAACAATTTGTGTACCAACTGTTAAATGGGAACCTAATTTGCTGTGTAAACTTTCATCAAAAATAGGATAAAATACTATTTTGAAAAACAATTAAGTCTGTGCAGTAATAAATCAGAGATAGTAAATAATGGACCTTTTTATTACGATCTTTTATTCACTCATCACTTAAAGGAAATATTAAGTTAAAGAAATGCTGGATAAACGGCAACGTTTTTTGCTTGCTGTGGCTACCTTCAAAAGTCTTACAAAAAAGACCAGACTTACTGGCCTGACAGAGACTGGAGAAACCCCAAGGGTATGGCCCCCGGGCACCCTTCTATCTCAGTACTGAAGTTACTCCCCAGATTAGATAGGCCCATAAAACAAAATAAGACTAAAGAGGCGTACCACCTCAGGGGCAAGGACTAGAAGGCAAGAGGGGACAGGAAAGCTGGTAATAGGGAACCCAAGGTCAAGAAAGGAGAGTGTTGACATGTCGTGGGGTTGTTAACCAGTGTCATAAAACAATATGTGTACTATTTAATGAGACACTAGTTTGATCTGTGAACCTCACTAAAGTACAAGAAAAAAAATTTTTTTTTTTAAAAAAGAAGTCTTTTTATAAAAGTTCCTTGTGTCTAGATCTGCTAATTTTCACGTGTGTCTTGTTTTACCTCCAGAAACAAAGTAAAGATCGATTTGGATTAGAGGGCGATGAGGAGTCAACTATGTTAGAAGAGTCTGTCTCCCCCAAAAAGTGAGTATGTGATGAGAGCTACAGAGCTGCCTTCCCCTGCAGGGCCAGGTCTCCCCTGGCAGCCCTGGGCCTATTGCCCCAAGGCCATCAGCTGGAGCACAGGATAGTGCTGGGATAGATAAGTCTTGCTACGCAAAGCCTGGTCCCCAGACCAGCAGCGTCACTGCCGTGGGTATCTGCTGTGGGTGGCTAGGGATCTCAGAGAGACACTGAGCAGTGTGGTATTTCAGTGCATGTTTGGAGGCAGCGAGCATTTGTGAGTCCTGTTCATTTGTGATTCAAATCTCGTGAATTGGGTTCCAGTCTGGCGTCTGCCTCTTAATTAACTGCATTGCCTTGGGGCAGTTACTTAATCTCTCCATCCCTATGATCTCATCTATAAAATAATGATGGTACTTTTGTTTTGATGATTGTAGGTTTTGCTTTGACTATTGAGTTACTAATAAAGCACACAGAAAATGCATGGCACATAGTAAATATTTGTTATTGTTATTATCATCATTATTATTTTAAATTTGGAACAGTCTAAATTTAGCCCCATTTCATAGATGGAAACAGATTTGTTAAAATTAAGCAATAACTAGTTAAGTGATACTTGTTGGGAAACCTGTGGGGGTATCCCCTTTATGTCAGATGGAGTGTGATAACTTTTTTGGTCTACACTATACCCAGTGCCTCTAACATGCTGACTCATTTGATCCCAACCAAAACCGCCTATGTGAGAAGTACCCCTGAAATTACCATCCCCAATTCATGACTGAGGAAACTGAAGCTCATGGAAGTCAGCTGAGATACATACATGTGACAGAACCCAGACTCAGATTCAGATCTTGTGTTATTTCCCATAGTACATTCCCAGAAAGTTCTAGCATATTCTTATACATTGAACTTGCTTAGCCATAGTAATTGTTTCTGTAACTTCTCTATCCTTCCGACCACATTCTCACAATTTGCTTCGTTATTATCCTGAAGGTGCTTTTCCACTTGTCCCCTATTAACATACAAGTTGGAACCAAATTCGATGTGATGCATTTCAAGTACTTGCTACTCTGTAGCAAAGCACGTCAAGTCCTTGGAGGGATTGATGACCATTAGATGGAAATTAGCAAGCTAGTGCTTCCTGGCGGGGTGAGTGGTTCATTTCAGAGTACCCTGCTGTACTTAAAATTATGGTGTTGGTGAAGAATATTGACTATTTCATGGATTGCCAGAAAAATGAATAAATCTGTCTTGGAAGAAGTATAGCCAGAATGCTTCTTAGAAGTAAGGATGGCGAGACTTTGTCTCATGTACTTTGGACATGTTATCAGGCGGGACCAGTCCCTGGAGAAGGACATTATGCTTGGTAAAATAGAGTCAGCAAAAAAGAGGAGGACCCTCAAGGAGATGGATTGACACAGTGGTTGCAACAATAGGCTTGAACATAGCAACAATTGCAAGGATGGAACAAAACCAGGTAGTGTTTCATTCTTCTGTACATAGGGTTTCCATGAGTTGGAACCCACTCGAGGGCACCTGACAACAGCTGTGCTTGCACTTCCAGTAGGGGCAGCTACGGATCTGGATCCAGAGTGCCTGGACCTTCCCCTGCCTGGGGTCCCTGTAGCCCCCTCACACTGCCTAGGACATCATCTTGGGGTCTGATCAAGGCAAGCAGGAAGAATGGAACCAGTGTAGGACCCATCACTAGACCCTCACCTTCTTCCTATAATGACCTTAGAATGTAGCTGACTTCCTGCTAGGGCCCCCAGATCCACCTCCGTAGTGCCACCTGCTCTGCAGAAGGGAATGTTTCTCCACAGATGTCTATCGCCTGGTGTCCTAGCAGTCCCCATGGCTCATGAGCTTTGTCCAGGGCAACCAGGAGTGATCTATGATGGCTCAAGAACTGTGGGTCAGAGGCCCCTCCCCCTTAATGCAGCTGGACTACAGTTCTCACCCCAAAACACAGTCTCCCCCAGACTCTCCCGGTGGGTCTGTCAACCACTCCTGAAGCCAATAGGGCACCCTCAGACTTCTTTCTGACCCTCATATAGCCAAGGTTCCTTTGCGCTTACCATTTGGTCTAAGAAAATATCACAAAGTAGAAAGTTTATAATTTTTGGCTAGACACCCTAGAAATCTTTCCAGGTTTTAGTTGAAATCATTTGGAATAGGTACCAAAGTCTGTCATATCCTCAAGGTTCCAGAGACAGTTAAACATTCTTCGTGGTCAATGGCCCTGGACGTAGGGGAGGGGAGCTAAGGCCCTGAGAGATTTCAAGTTCATTTCCATATTTCCTCTTTCAGACTAAGGGTAAATGTTCTATATCATGCCCCGTGCCTGGAATGGAACCTGGCACACAGTAGATGTTTGATGAACGCATGCTCTGTCAGGTAGGATTTATCAAACCTAAATGAATTTATCCAAAATCTTCATTTACGCCTGAAGAACATTGTCATAGGAGTATCCTTTTTTTTTTTAAAGAACAGCCAATGGCACAATCCCATGAAGCTATTGAATGGATAAGTTGGGAGTAATTCTTTAACATTACAATCGTACTACTGATTTATATAAAAGGATTCATTTCAGGTTCCTCCACCGGAGCATTTTAGTCCTGCTGCTTCATTTGTAACCCTCCATTTGTTTGTGCCTCTTTGGAGATGACCTCCACAACCAATTGTGACACCTGAGGTATCTTAAAGTTACAGTCCGTGTGGGTGGCTTCTCCACAGTGACCAAGCCCCCTTTCCCTGCAGGTCCACCATCTTGCAGCAGCAGTTCAACCGGACTGGGAAGGTGGAGCATGGCTCCGTAGCACTGCCCGCCGTGATGCGCTCAGGCTCCAGTGGGCCTGAGACCTTCAATGTGGGCAGCATGCCCTCGCCGCAGCAGCAGGTCACGGTTGGGCAGATGCACCGCGGCCACATGCCCCCTCTGGTGAGCCTTCCTGTGCATTCCCCCTGCTCGTCAGTAGCTGCCTCTGGTGGACAGAGAGGGGCCCAGCAAGGGGTCAGCTTGTGTGTGTCATCCATGCTCACTGGTTCTCATCTGAACCTTGGTCTGCCCAATGGTGCACTCCCTATGCCTAACTTCCAGATGCATTCTTCTTTTTTTTTTTATTCCAATAAAACTTTATTTATAAAAATAGGCAGGGGGCCAGATTTGGCTTGTTAACCATCATTTGCTGCCCCCACTCAGAGAGGTCACTCAAGGTGAATACCAGATGCATTCATTTAATCAGGTGACTAATAACTGCCTGTCTAAGATCAGAGGTGTCCTCAGTGGCTGGAAGAGAAGTAGACGCCTCTCAAAGTGACTTGCTGACATAGGGTAGACCTCTCCCCTGCCTTCCCAGCATGAAACTCCTTGGCCCAGATACTCCTCAGAGAGTCTTTGAAATAGACCAGGTCTTTCGTGATCCAGACGTTTCAGCCGAGCAGATCCTTGGTTCCTTTCTGCCTGGCTGTCAGTCTGCCCTGCCTCGGGAATACTGTGCTATTGGGCAGTACCTTTCTGAAAGCATGAGAGCCTCATATCTCAGAAATAATTTGAGTCTGAAGAAGTGTGTTGCCTGTAGGTTTGGGTGGAATCCTTAAGTATTTGTCAAGAAGAGGTCTGGCGTAACACACGTTTCCTATGCATGAGATCTTTTGTACTCTGAACTCAAGGATTAGATCCACCTGGTGCCCCTGAAAGGGCTCCTGCTGAGTGTTCTTGTCAGCTAACGAGGTTCTCCACACTCTTCCAACTCTATTCCCTCTATTGCAAAAAAACCTCATTTAGTATTCTGTTAATGCAATATCTATTTCTGGCCTCCAAGTTCAAATGAGGGGTGGTCTAGGTGGCTGTTGAAATGTACCCCGAGCCTACCTGAAGGCCAGAGTTCAGTTCTGCCCTGTTCTGTGTCAGTCCTCGGAGCGTGGTATGACCCACCTGTGTTCTTCTGTCTCTGCAGACCTCGGCCCAGCAGGCCCTCATGGGGACCATCAACACCAGCATGCATGCTGTCCAGCAGGCCCAAGACGACCTCAGTGAGCTCGACTCACTACCACCTCTCGGACAGGATATGGTAAAGATTGTCCACGTGGTTTTCATTCAGGGTCTCAGCCCGCCAGAACACAAGTGTATGCACTCTGTCTGGATTTAACTAGGTGAATCCCTGTCTCCAGCTTGCACCCAAAGGAGAGAGTCGTGGGGTGCTACTGGCAGATGGCAATACCATATAAGGGCTCTGGAGCTATGTAACCTGGGGTTAAATCCCGGCTCCACTGCCCACTGGCTGTGTGCATCTGGGCAACTTCCCCTCTCCAGGCTTCCACCTTCTCACCTGTATATAGGGTTGTCGTGAAGACTCAATCACACACAGAGTTCTTAGCACAGTGCCTGGCATGTAGTAAGAGCTCAATACATATCAGCTGTTTTGTTAGTATTCTTACTACCAGTGGCTCTTAACCTTCAGTGAGCATCAGACTCCCCTGGAGGGCTTGTTAAAATACAGATTGCTGGGTCCCATTCCCATTCTTTCTGATTCCGTAGGGGTGGAGTGGGGCCTGAGAATTTGCATTCCATCAAGTTCCAGGTGCTGCTGGTGCTCCCTGCCTGAGGGAACCAGGCTTTGAGGTTGCTGGATTAATACTGCTGAGGTTTTCAGCCAGGCAGTTCGTGAAGAGGCCTTTGGGGGTAGCTGCTGTAGCATAAGATCATTTAGCCTCTGGCTATGCAAACTGTGGTCCACAGGCCGCCAGCATTGGGGGTACCCAGGGCCCTGCGAGAGATGCAGAGTCCTGGGCCTTACCCCAGACCTGCTGATTCAGCATCTCCATTTTAGCAAGGTCCCCAGCTGTTTTGTGTGCACATTACAGTTTGGGAAGCATTGGCTATCAGGTCATTCTCAGCCCATCTCAGACCAAAAAATGTATCATTGGGGGTGGGGCCTGGATCTTGGTTTTTTTTTTCATCTCCTGGGGTGATTCTAACCAGCAGCCCCCGTGGAAAGCCTGGTGCCACGGTTGGAGGAGAACCAGCATGCAGTCTGTAGCCGCAGATTGTCCATCCGGGACAGCTGCTGTCCACATGCTCCCTCGGGGCTCTGGCTGCATTCACATACTTGTGTGCAGGCAGGTTTCTGCTATCCTCTGTGCTGCTTCCCTCAAGTCCTGAAGTCATGGAATCTCACACTTGGGGAACTTCAGAATGAAAGTCTATGTGGCTGACTCCCACAGCCAGCAAGATTTGTGAAATGGAGTTTTGTGATATTTGCATTTCATGTTCCTGACATTTCACAGAATGAGAGTGTAGTAAAACGTAGGAGCATCCTGGGCCTAGATTAGCATTTGGCAGATGTTTTGGGAAGCAGGTCAGCACCTCACATCACCGCAGGGTCATCATTGTCAACGTAAATGTTTATTGCCAAAGGTCTGAAATGCCGGAAAACAGAGAATTTGCTGTTTATGGGTTCACATCAACATCAAGTATAAAGAGCTAGAAAGGTTTTTAAAGGCCATTGAACGCTTGCCCTGAAAGAAAGTTAAGGCACAGGACCTGGATGTGATTTACCCAAGGCCTTATCGCTCGTTAACGGTAGAGCTGGATCAGGACAGGGGGCTTGACACCCCCTCCTTGCAGTCCTACCAGGAAAGGTGCCACATCTATGTAAGCATGGCACTTTGTCATCTAGAGGTGTTTCATGTTATAAACAAGAGACACTACCTGTGTTGAAAGAGAACACCAGAGCGCTGAAACAAACTTGTGTTAACTCTGCTCCCTAAAAACAAGACGAAAATTAGCAGTAACTGTTGGTGTTAATGTACAGTAATATTGCCATATACGACCTTAATGTTTCTCCTCATTCTTTTTCAATGGAATTTACCTAAATAAAGCCACAGAGAATTTTTCTCCACAAGATCTCAAAAATGGGGGCAAAAGGGGGCCAAGCATTTCCCTGCCATTCAGCACCAATGACCAGGCAAGAAGACACCTACTAAGGGCATTGTCGAAGGCGTCTTAAGGGCCTTATCAGTTGCTGGCCCGGGAAGAAAAGTGTAGCCAAAACCCCCTTCTGGTGTGATGGCGCGACTTCTCTGGTTTCCTGGGTAATTCTGTGCTGTGATTGTGTCATGCAGTTGTCTGGTTTTGCAGGCGTCCCGGGTGTGGGTTCAGAACAAAGTGGACGAATCCAAACATGAAATTCACTCTCAGGTTGATGCCATCACTGCTGGCACAGCGTCAGTTGTTAACCTCACAGCCGGTAAGTCCCTGGGTAAAAATTTGTGGTGTATCGTGTTTTGTGCCAAAAAAAAGTTCTTATCCTCTGAAATGAAACAACAGATTTTCATAGGATGAGAATATGGTCTATTTTTAGGAACTTGGAGCGCCTCAGGCATTTTCTCCCACTGACCCGAGAGAAATGTAGGGAAAGTCGCATTCCTTCCTGTCTATGCTGTGCATCACCGTTACAAAGCACTTAGTTAGCACTTCTCATTGTTCGTCAACATTCTGGATGTTCTTCAAGTATATTTCAGTCTGCTTTCTCGCTTCTGGGACTTAAAGTCTGGCTTTGAGTGATTAGGTCTACCATATCTGACTTCCTCCATCTTGTCCGGCACTGGTCTCTTCTGGCGTACCATGGTTCCCAGCCTTGTGCCATCAAGTGAAAGCAGGGTAATATTTTGGCTTTTTCCCCTTGCAGCATTTCACCCCCGACCTCACTGAGCTGCTTACTGGGCCCTAATGAAAAGGGCTGTGAGATGCTGAGACTTCCTCTGGCGTTTTAAAGGTGCGGCGCGGTGGTTAAGAGCTACAACTATTGACAAAAAGTTGGCAGGTCAGACCCACCAGCTGCTCCTTGGAAAGCCTATGGGGCAGTTGTACTCTGACCTATGGGGTCACCATGAGTCTGAATTGACTAGGTGGCAGTGGGTTTTGGTTTTCTTTGTCTTAATTACCCAGTGCTCCGGTAACAGCAGTACCACCAGTGAGTAGCTTTAAAGAACAGAAATTAATTTTCTCACAGTTCTGGAGGCTGAAAGTCCAAATCAGGGTGTTGGCCATGTGGATTTCATCCTTGTTGGTGTCCCTGAGCATTTCTGCTTCTTGGTGATCCTCACATGGCATCTGTCTTCCCCAATATGTGCTTACTTCCCTGTGTGTATGCTTCTCTTCCTATAACTCAGAAGTGATTAGGTTTAGAATCCATCCTACACTGATATGACCTCAACTGATTGGTGGGTTACATTACATTAGATTGCATTATGGAAGGTGATTACATTGATTACATTCATAGGTACGGGAGTTAGGATCCCAACATATGTTTTGAGGGGACACAATTTAATACATAGGACTGCTCTTGCTCAGTATCAGTGTATGAGGCTTCAAGATGAGAAGACCTTTTGAAGGGGGGTAGCACCTTGGAGGAAGCCAGCACCTTGGAGACCCCGTGGATCACAACGGTCAGATCCTGTTGTGTAAGGGGTTGCCATGAGTCAGGGGTCAACTTGACGGCAGCTAACCCCAGCACCACCACCTTGGGGACCTGGGGACAGGGAGCTGTCCATCTCACTGAGCTCATCAGTGCTTTGACGCAGGATGATGGGTGATAAGCACCTACCAGTGTGGGGTTTTGGAAACTCTCACCAGGACCACTTACATCCTTCCCAGCTGGGCTCTCCTCAGCCCTCACTGCCCCTGATTGATGGTGATGATCCCTCTGTACCCCAGGTGACCCTGCAGATACCGACTACACAGCAGTGGGTTGTGCAATCACTACTATTTCCTCCAACCTGACGGAGATGTCCAAGGGCGTGAAGCTGTTGGCGGCCTTCATGGATGATGAGGTGGGCAGTGGGGAGGACTTGCTGAGAGCTGCAAGAACCCTCGCTGGGGCAGTGTCGGACTTGCTGAAAGCTGTACAGCCTACTTCTGGAGAGGTGAGCTCTTGAGACAAGCAGTCACTCAGGTTCTGTTGAGATAAATGCATCCTTTGGGTACCATGAGCCTCTTTTTCCTGAGCTGTCCTTCCATCCTGTTGGGGTGGGTTACTGTACAGCAGTGTTTGGATGTTGTTGAACTTAGCACAGAAGCTATTGTTCAGTCTTGGGGATTGGTTGAACTCTTACTATGAAACTTCCCCACTAAGGATACTTGCTTCAGTGCAACCCCAGAAACTAACACACATGACTAATGCAATTTAATGGGGATATGAGTTTGAACCCTAATTTCTATGAAGCACATGTTACTTTCTTATCATTGAAACCAGGCTCTTTATTTGAACAATTCAAATCTATCCACCTATTGCTGGTTTCTGAGACATTGGGCATTTTCTTGCCCAAGGTTCCCGAGGACATTTATGTCTCCTGTCTGGCAGACAGCCGGTGACATCCTCACTTAGGTCAGGAGGAACCCTTTCTGCTCTTTCTGCATGACCATGTCTGATGACACCAAGGGGGAAATGCATTTTCTTACCAACTAAGCTATGTTCTTTGTTCATAGCCTCGACAGACAGTGTTGACTGCTGCTGGAAGTATCGGACAAGCCAGTGGGGATCTTCTGAGACAGATCGGAGAGAATGAGACCGATGAGCGGTTCCAAGTAAGATAGTGGCAGCATTGCGATCGTGGAAGAAGGTCTAAGAGATAGCATAGACCCAGGCAGGGAGAATGTAATGAAAAACAAACCAAATCTTTCCTGAGCTGTCAAAAATGAGATTGAGGTGCATTTTCTTGCGGGGAGGTCTCTTATGCTAATTGTTTTTAAAACGTTTTTAACAGAGTCTCACTCCATGTATATCGTGCAGTGTCACTGAAATGTACTTATGTCTTCTCATCGTTCGTCAGTATTCTGGGCGTTCTTCAAACACAGAGGTGGAAAGAACAGTGTTATGAACCCCCATATATCTGCCACACAACTTTTACTATTATCAATTGTTAACCAATCTTGTTTTATTTATTTGGGGGTGTTTTTTAATTGCTTCATCTTGAGTCCGCATAGCAGAGTGAAAACACGTGCACACCCACGTATGTGTGCACACACACATGTAGTCTAGGCTTTTGTTTGTGTTCAGAGGTGGTCCTATTTTCCGTGTCCCATCCAAAACCACTAGAATGATGGAGAGACTTTTTCATGACTCTTCTTTTTCAATGCCAGGGACATGTGTTGTTTGTCCTCTGGTGAGCAGCTGTAGCCACTGTTTGCAGCTGGCTCAATGCACTGCCAGTATCATCGCTCTGCAGCTCAGACAGGAACTTATCTTGCCTGCCTCCCTCCATCCCAGCCACCAGACACCAGAGATGGAGCTGCAGAGGCCTCCCATGGGGAGGTTCAGGCTGAGATGAGCATATCCTCTCAGTGCTTCTCTGTCTGCTTCCTTCTCTTACGTCTTAATTTTGCATCCTAATTAAAACATCACAGTTTAGCCCCAATTCCCTGGATGATGCTTTTTTCCAAATCTAATGCCAAGTTAGCTACTTGAGAACTCTGTAGAATTTTATTAGCCTTTACTTTTTTGCATGAGGGCAGGTACTTCTTTGTAGACAGGTACCTATTTAGCAGTTGGGTGAATGTGAGATTCAGCTGCTGGTGTGCTAGGTTTAATTGTCTTGAAGTGACTCACTTAATCCCTGAAAACTTGATTGCTTCCCCTACAGCTTTTGGGAAGGTGAAGAGGGAAGTCACAGTTGTGGCTTAAGAGATCACATGCTCCTTGTATTTTTTAAATCTTTGCTGTTTTGCCTTTGACAGATGGTCTTCATAGAGAATGAATGCAGCCTCTGCTTCCTGATGTTTGTTTCTGTTTAAACATACTAGGGAAGCAGGCTTGGGCTCAGGGTAGTGGGCCTGCACAGGCTTTGTTAACATGGAAAGGCCTGACGGGAATGTCTTCCCTGTCTGTAAGGGCTTTAGGTAAACACCAGCGCCTGTACGGTGATACTACAAGCTCCTCCACCTGCGGGTAGCCCCTGGTTTACTGACGGGGGACTTCTTACTCTCTATTTTTCTGATTCTTGAGATCCTATCTTGGAACTTTTCTTGGATTCTCAATGTGTACTGCATGTTCCCAGCGTTAACAAAGATTTATTTTACACGGCCTACATAATAGTGGTTTTGTTGAAAAGTTTGACAAAGGCCTTGTCAGCAACTCTAGCTGTATTATCGTGTTCTTTTTCTAACTGTATGGTCGGGTTTTTGTTTTTTTTTTTTTTTCCAAAATTAATAGAAAGAACAGGATTTCTTGAAATGATTCTAATAAAGCTCTTTGTAACAATCATGATTCTACATGATCAAATCCTGGTCCTTGCATGAAAAGATGGGTTCATATAAAACAAAGGAATACCAGGACCCACTTTGGAAAGTTATTTTTAAAAACCTTTTTAATAATTTGTGACACTCCTTCTGTGTTTTCACAGGACATTGAGATAGGTGTCCAAGAACTATAACTTTGCAGACCATTTTGGGAGCCATCTCTAAGAGCTGTGTGGTAGCCAAGTGCCAGGCAGACCCCAAAGGCATCTTCAGGTTTCAACATTGTAGACTTTGGTTTTTCCTTGAATACTGAGCAGACAACAGAGACCTAAGAAAAAGACTAAACTAAGCTGCTGCTTTTATAGTGTTTGGTTTCTGTCCATTTTAAAATCAGCTGACTTGGTAGATTCACGGGTTGATGGTACATAGCCTCTGCTCTGTGTGAAACTGCCCAGGCTTAGCACTGTTTCCAATATGCCTTCTCATAAAACATCTTGTTGTAAAGACTCTGGGTGCCCTTTGGATTTTGAATCAAAAGTGCTTTTTATTATCTGATGAATTAATAAAGACTCCTGACCGCATTTCCCATGGGGGGAGAAAGCCTTGACACGCTTGTGCAAAATAAAAACAATTCATATGTATGTGAAGGCATTTCCAAGCCAAATAAATTGCCTTCAATATTAAAATTAAAGAAATAAATTAAATATAATAGTGGTAAATTCTTCAGATGAAGCCAGGGAGTGACAGATCTGGTAGGGTAAATAAAGGATTTGCCATCCTGCGCACAGATGCCTTTTCATCGAGTGGAAGCGTAAACTGATCTTTAAGTGGTCAGAGCTCCTTGCATCTTCAGTTAGGTCCTCGTGTAGCCGGTTTATTTATGTAGGCTCCCTTTCCACTTTCCATAATGATTTAATGCCTATCCAGCAGGCTACAGAACGCTGAGAATAACTGGCTTATGTTCAGAGGGTTTCTTGGCTCTTGAGCTATAGGTGTTGATGCCAGCTATTTGTGTGTGCACGTCCGACGTTGCCCTCTGCAGGCAGAGACGTGGCTGAATTTCTGATGAGAACTTGAATCTTTTGCAGAGTAGAAACCTAAGAGATAAATTTTCAAGTTACAGTGGGACACGATGACTTGGTGGCTGTGAATTATAACCTGCCCACGGAACGTGGTATTGGTGGCGTCCGGATATATTTTCAAGCTTCTCCCGATCCACCACACCGACCATGTGAATTGGCAAAGATTCTTAGTGTCAAATAAGTGCATGGATGTGGATCAGTGGTTAAAATGAAAACCCTTATCTGGAGCCCTGGTGGTACAGTGGTTAAGAGCTCAGCTGCAAACCAAACAGCCAGCAATTCAAATCCACCAGCTGCTCCTTGGAAACCCTATGGGGCAGTTCTGTCTTTTAGGGTTGCCCTATGAGAGGGAATCAACTTGACGGCAATGGGTTTTTTGGGTTCTCCCAAATTAACCTATTTCAGGTCTAAACCTATGCTGCTTAATGGATGTATGAGAGATATAACATTTTAATGTGCTAGAGGGAAAAGAGCAAATGGAATTTCAGTAGAATGTTTTGGGAGAAGCCACTTTTTATGTTTAGGCTGTGGTGGGTGATTAGAAAAAAATACAAGTGAACAGTTTTTGGTTCCCTTTTCTCAGGATGTTTTAATGAGTTTGGCCAAAGCTGTTGCTAATGCTGCTGCCATGTTGGTGCTGAAGGCGAAGAATGTTGCTCAAGTGGCCGAGGATACAGTCCTACAGAACAGGGTGATTGCTGCTGCCACCCAGTGTGCCCTTTCCACCTCCCAGCTTGTGGCGTGTGCCAAGGTAAGCCAGCTGGCATGCCCAGCCCTCTGCAAAGTGTCACATGCTCTTCTCGCCTGCCTCCAGTCATTCGGGGGGCACGGGGACAAAATTTGTTAAAATCACTCCAAGGCTTAGCACTTGCTTCAAGTGTCTTCTCAGAGGTAATGTGATAAGATTTTAGCGTAAGCTGTCCGGTTCTGCTTTTATCTTTTGTTCTTTGCACGAGTCCTCGGGCAGTTGGTACTTTTCTGTGTCTTCCTGCAGTTTCTACGTGCAGATCTCGGTGCCCCACTTTGGACATCTCGTATGTCTTACTTGCACCTATACACAGTGCCTGCACACAACGGGGTCTTGCATTATGCACAGCGGCAGCATAAATGGGCTCAGGAATGATCCACAGAGCTTCTGAGAGCCCTTTCGACACTGCACAGTGTCAGAGTGAGAATGTGAATTGTTGCCATTTAAGGGGCGCATGGTCATTAGATCTCCCCAACAAGCCCGCACGTTAAGCACTATCATCCCCAGTTTACTGATGAGGAAGCTGATGCCCTTAGGTGTCAGGTAAATAATGTAAGGCCATAGAAGTAAAAGTGGCAGAATCGGGATTATCATTCAGGTCTGTCTGATTCCACGTGACCTTTGCATTCCAACACATTATGTCATTGCTGAAGTGATCTTCAAGAGATGGACTCCTTTCTCAACTTGGTGCCATGTCATGTGGCTCAGATCCATGACCTGGCTCAGCTTGGCGTTTCATATCATATGGTGGGATTTGCACCATTAATTGGGAGGATATCGTTGCTGGTCTCCCTCCTGTTTTCCTTGTCTACCTTCTTAGGATCCACAGATAACTGATAGACCCCCTATTCCTTAACATACCATGAGGCAGAGCTCCAGGTATCTGTGGAAATAGAAATACAATTCCTCTATGTATTTTGCTTATCCCAGCTCAGAAGACTCATTTCAGTGTATCCTAAAAGGAAGTGGCATGTTGGTAAATATTGGAAATTTCTCTCTATAGAAGTCATCAATAACATGGATTATCATGTATCATTACTGAGATATAGACTAAGTAGCAGAACATCTAAAGTCATGGAGACGGAGCAGTGAAGTGGGAGATACCTTAGCAA
This sequence comes from Loxodonta africana, assembly GCF_030014295.1. Taxonomy (NCBI): domain Eukaryota; kingdom Metazoa; phylum Chordata; class Mammalia; order Proboscidea; family Elephantidae; genus Loxodonta; species Loxodonta africana. The sequence continues at coordinate 53,121,570 of NC_087354.1, read as the reverse complement.
TGGCTGACTTCAATCCCTGGCCCTCTACCTTAGGAATTGAGGCCCAGGGCATGAAGGGACTCAGCAGAAATGTTACTGGACAGTGGGCACCAGCGGTCATCCCGCAGGGCCCAAGACCTGCTACGCTCTCTCTGCAGGTGGTGAGCCCCACCATCAGCTCCCCTGTGTGCCAGGAGCAGCTGATTGAGGCGGGCAAGCTCGTGGACCGATCGGTAGAGAACTGCGTCCGCGCCTGCCAGGCGGCCACCGATGACAGCGAGCTCCTGAAGCAGGTCAGCGCGGCAGCCAGCGTGGTCAGCCAGGCCCTGCACGACCTCCTGCAGCATGTGCGACAGTTTGCCAGCCGTGGTGAACCCATTGGCCGCTACGACCAGGCCACCGACACCATCATGTGTGTCACCGAGAGCATCTTCAGCTCCATGGGCGACGCTGGTGAGGGCGGGGCCATGGGTGGGCAGCGTGGGGCTCCCTGGGGGTACGTAGGGAAGGTGAGGGCGGGTGTCAGTGTGGGGTTCCCAGGGGGTGCGCAGGGAAGGTGAGGGTGGGGCTGCGGGTGGGTGGCGTGGGGCTCCCTCAGGGTGCGTAGGGAAGGTGAGAGCGGAGCTGTGGGTGGCAGTATGAGGCTCCCTGGGGGTGCATAGAGAAGGTGAGGGCAGGGCTGTGGGTGGCAGCCTGGGGCTCCCTGGGAATGCGTAGGGGGTATGTAGGGAAGGTGAGGGCAGGGCTGCGGGTGGCAGTGTGGGGCTCCCTGGTGGTCAAGATTGTGTGTAGGGAAGGTGAGGGCTGCCTGTGTCACTGGCAGGGACAAGTTTTCATCAGCGTCCTTTGGAGGCTTTCTCCCTGAGCCTGGGAAAAAGAGGAAGACCCATAATGTACCTTCCATGGCAACACTTAAAAGACTTAAAAAAAAAACTTAATATTTTTTTAAAGATGTAGGTTCACAGTAAATACTTTCTTCACTCTGTAAATTGAAAGGATAAGTCTTCGCACACCCAGCCTATCATAAAAAAAAAAAAAAAACCCAGTTGCCATTGAGTCAGTTCTGACTCCTGATGACCCCATGAGTGTCAGAGTAGAACTGTGCTCCATAGGCTTTTCAGTGGCTGACTTTTCAGAAATAGATCGCCAGGCCTTTCCTCTGAAGTGCCTCAGGGTGGACTTGAACCTCCAACCTGTGGTTAGTAGCCAAGCTCATTAACCATTTGCACCACCCAGGGACTCTAGCCTATCATTACCCCATATAAATCCTCAGTTTCGGTCTTATCTGACGAGAAAGTTGTTTTCTCCTTCTTGCTGTATACAGGGTCCCTGAGTGACACAAACAGGTTTAAGACAGAACTAACTTAAGTAAGGGTTGGCGGCTTGAAACCACGCCACAGCACTTCAAAAGAAAGGCCTGGCAATCTGCTTCCGTAGAGATTACAACCAAGGAAACCCTATGGAGCAGTTCTACTCTGTAACTCAGGGAGTCACTGTGAGTTGGAATCAGCTTGACGACAGTGGGTTTGACTTGACTTTTTAGTCATACACACGCACAAAATTCACTCTTTATATAAATGGGATAGTGCCATACTCACTCTTTTGCACCTTTTTCACTCACTCTGTCTTAGAGACTGTCCATGCCAACCTGTACCTGAATTTTTTTAGTGACAGCATTGTGTTCTGTTCTGTGGGTGGGTCTTGGCTTATGTAACCAGTAATCTTTTAATGGATGTTTAGGTGGTTTCTGAGTTTTTGTTTGTTTTACTTTTACAAAAATAATACCACAGTGAGCATTCTTGTGAAAATATCTTGGTATACTTTTGGGAGCATACAGGTAGAGTAAATTCCTGTCAGTGGAACTGCCAGGCCAACGGACTTGTACATTTTTTGTTTTTAAAGTTTCTATGAGATTTCTCTCAAGAAAGGTTTCAAAATTTGCAACACTACCAGTAGTTTATAATAATCTCTTTCCCACTTCCTCACCAGCACAGAGCAGTACTTTATAACCAGTATTTTTCAGAAAACTATCTTGTGCTTTTCTGTATCCCCCATAAGTGGTCTAAGAAGATAGGAAGTCTCCAGAGTTTTTTTTTTATGCTTTTGCTTTTGTTTTTTAAATAAACTTCAGTTTTGAAGGAGGTTTAGATTTACAGAAAAGTTGCCAAGATGATACAGAGTTCCTGTGTACCCCTCCACAGTCTGCGTTTTAACAGCTCACCCAGCCACGGCACGTTTAACCTGAGGGATCAGCCTTGGTACGTTCCTAGGGACGAAGCTGCAGACCTCATTCAGATATCACCAGCTTCCCACTGTTGTCCTTCTGCTGTTTCAGGATCCAGGCCAAGACACCACATTGCATTTGACACATTTTTATTTTTATAAAAGTTTTTTTTTTTTTTCCTCCTAATATTACGCTGCATCAGCGTTCTTCTCCAATGGCCTTTGGGAGAGGAAGAAACCCTTAAATTTGGATTGCTTTATTTTTATTGTTGGCTATAATTATTATTATTATTATTTTACTACCAAAAAGAAGTTGGAACAGATTTCCATGAAATTGTAGCTACAATAAGAGCAAGCAGCTGGTAATGTAAGGTCAACACCATTCCTGGGAAGAAACAGGCAAGGAAATAGAAAAATGGGAGAGAGAGCTCTTGGCCAAAGGAACTTAGCATTTAAGCATGAAACTGGGGTCCATGCTTCCAATTCGCCAGAGCCAAATAGCACAGATTAGTGGATTTTACTTATGTGGTATAATTTAATCCAAATTTTGAAAGTAATTTATTTCTCTGTTCATAATTCAGAGAGTTCGCTATGGGGAGTTTTGTGTAAGTGGGCTCTTAAAGTGAGGTAAACAATATTTACTGAGAGTAAATCCAGTTCAGTTTTAACTGAACTTTAGAAGAAAGCAGAAAAACAGACTACCTTCTATCCCACGTCTAGGGGAAATGGTGCGCCAGGCCCGGGTCCTGGCCCAAGCCACCTCAGACCTGGTCAACGCCATGAGGTCAGATGCAGAAGCTGAAATTGACATGGAGAATTCAAAGAAGCTCCTGGCAGCAGCAAAGCTCTTAGCTGACTCTACTGCTCGAATGGTGGAAGCTGCAAAGGTATCGCATGGGGTTTGTTTGATTGAGAAGTGAACATTATTAACAGTTAGGATTTGGCTTAAGTGAAGGGAAGGACAACACACAAAAGCTAAGAAGTTTCCTGAATACAGCCAAACACTTCAAGGGACAGAGTTGTAGGGGCAGGGGTCTGGGGACATCTAGGTCTATTGGCATAACAAAGTTTGTTAAGAAAATGTTCTGCGTTCCACTTTGGTGAGTAGCATCTGGGGTCTTAAAAGCTAGTAAGTGGCCATCTAAGATGGATCAGTTGGTCCCAACCCACCTGGAGCAAAGGAGAATGAAGAACACCAAAGACAGAATGAAAATATTAGCCCAAAAGACAGGGCCACATAAACCAGAGATTCCATCAGCCTGAGACCAGAAGAACTAGATGGTGCCAGGTACCATCAGTGACTGCCCTGACAGGAAACACAACAGAGAGTCCCAGATGGAGCAGGAGAAAAGTGGGGTGCAGAACCCAACTTCTAGTAAAAAGACCAGACTTAAAGATCTGACTGAGACTAGAGGGACCCCAGAAGACATGGCCCCCAGACTCTCTGTTCGCCCAAAACTAAAATCATTCCCGAAACCAACTCTTCATACGAAGATTAGACTGGACCAAAACACATAAAATGATACTTGAGAAGTGTTCTTTTTAGCTCAAGTAGATACATGAGACTAAATGAGCAGCTCCTGTCCAGAGGCATGATGAGAAGGCAGAAGGGGACAGGAGCTGGTTGAATGGACAAAGGAAATCCGGAGTGGAAAGGAGGAGTGTGCTGTCACATTATAGGGAGAGCAACTAGGGTCACAAAACAGTGTGTGTATAAATTTTTGTATGAGAAACTAACTTGAACTATAAACTTTCACTTAAAGCATAATAAAAAAAAGAAGATTTGGAAGGTACCATCAAGATAGAGGATGGTTAGCCAGGTGTACATTTTTGTTGTTGAAAGCCTATATGACTTTGTAACCTTGGTCAGGTGGCAGAGGGGAAGGACAGGGAGTTTATGAATGAAATGCCCGGAGAGTGATGCTGACTCAGCTGTGGACCGCAAAGTGCCCTGCTTAGCAAGAGCTCTTTTCCACTGGGTCGTCACCTTGGGCTGTATTGAAAATGGTGATTAATTTAAACCTGAGGTTTTCAACAGTAAATTCGCCTGTACCTGTTTCCCTCCTTAATGTTACTTTGTCCTCCATTTGACTTCTTAGCTAAACTCCTATCAAGATTTTGCATAATATAGTGTTTCCTGCTTTGCTATTCCTCAAATCCCGGTGGCAGTTTTAGAAATTACCTAAGATAAGAGTGTGAAGAAAGAGTTGAGTCAGCTTTATGAGTTTTTACGGCTTTGCTATAGCATGATGCATGTAAAAGCCAGGGGTCTGTTTCAGAGCCCTCTTGTGAAACATACTAAAATGCACATGCCTCGGCTTTGCCCCCAAAGATCCAGATCCCCCAGGGTACTGGTGGGACCTTTGTATGTGCCCGTGCACGTGCACGGGGTCTCCAGGAGATTCTGATGTGTGTTTCTCTAGGTGAGGACTGTTTTAAACAGATAAAGCAGTTTTTGTAGATTATGCAACTAACATATGCTTCTTTTTTTAGTTTTATTGTGCTCTAGGGTTTTTGTTTTTTGGTAGGTGAAAGTTTACAACTCAGGTTAATTTCTCATTCAAAAATTTATTCACATATTGTTTTGTGACATTGGTTTCAATCCCCACAATGTAACAGCATGCTCCCCCTTTCCACTCCAGGTTCCTTGTGTCCGTTCGTCCAGGTCCTGTCTCTTTTGCCTTCTCGTCTTGCTTTTGGGCAGGACTTGCCCATTTAGTCTTGCATATTTAATTGAACGAAGCAGCGTGTGTTACTGTTTGTTTTTTAGGTAACACATGCTTCTGGTGGAATTTATAGAAAATCCAGATAAATGTAAATAAGAAAATAAAAATCACTCAATTTCATCACCACCAAGATAAAATTTTTATGTATTTCTATGCATATAAGGCTCGTTTAACAGGCCCGCATCTCATCCCACCTCCCTGGCCTCCAGTGGAGCAGTAGTGTATTTCAAACAAGTATGTGCATCACTTCCCTTACAGCATATTGACACACAGTGAACAGTGTAGAGAATCTTGGTTGTCTGAACTCTCCGTTGTGTTTCCAAAGAGATTGATAGTTCATAGAGAGACCTCATGGGTTGCGGTGAAGGAGAGACCAAAGGAGCAGGCAAGGTCTGAACTTCCTTCCTCTGTCCCCTGACCCGTTTCGACCTGTGTGTGTGTGTGTACGTACACACACATATGTATACACACACACACACAATGCGTGCATACATACTAGGGTTTTTTGTAGTGGTTTTTTTTTTTTTTAAGGGTTTTGCTAGTTTTTTTTTTTTTTTTTTTCCTTTTAACTCTAAACATGGTTCCAAGCAAACCATTACGTTTGCAAAATGTTCTTTGATAAACTGGAGAGAGCCTTAGACAAAACCTACTTAACCCCTTATTTTACAGATGAGAAAATTAAAACTCAAAAAGATTAAGCCTAACATCCTGTAACTAAGACTGAGCCAGGCCCAGATGTATGGTGCTCTCTAAACCAATTCACTGAATTTACCAAATACAGAAATGTGTTTCTTTTATGTGTTTACATTGTTTTTGATTATTTGTATTAGATGGGACAGCATTAAGTGATTTTGTAAACTTTTTAAACTTTTAGTTTGAAGTCACTTTATCTTTAAAATAGTATTTTAAGGACTGGTTTATTTGTTGAAAGAACATAGAATGGTTAGACTTCCAAAGAATGTGCTTAATGTGCAGAAAAAAAATATATTTCATGGTCAGTAACAGATTTCAGGCCAAGGTTAGTGCCCCATATCTGCTGCATATTTACCATAAAAAAGCCATTGTTGAGGAAGGACCCAGAGCACCCACATTAGTGCAGAACTGTGGGTTACCAGCTGCTCAAAATACAGAATTAAGTTTGTTGTACCACTGGAGGCATTGATAAGAGTAGCTTAAAGAATACCTGATGACTGGAAAAGTAAAATAAAATTACTTTTGTAAACATGCAAAAGAACTCAAAAGTGGCCCGAACAATCTTTTCACACATGAAATGCAGAAATATAATTTTTCAGTTGCTGGAAACACAAATCAGGATTACTAAAGTGGTTAAAGTTTGAAAGAATAGAAGATTCTATTCAAGAAGATTGTCAAGGCATTTCTGTTGCCAGTGCTAAAACGGCTCCATCCAGTATGAATTGCCATAACTTTTGCAAATAATTTAGAGAAATAAACCCACTGCCGTTGAGTCTATTCCAACTCATAGCATTCCCCATAGAGTTTCCAAGGAGTGCCTGGCAGATTCGAACTGCCGACCTTTTGGTTAGCAGCCATAGCGCTTAACCACTATGCCACCAGGGTTTTCAATTCAAAGAAATACCTTCTTGTAAAATGGTAAATTTGGCAAATGGGCTGTTTGGAAAATCTAGACTTTCAGAAAATTAACATTTTTTGGTAAATGGGCCTGTTTTCTTCTGCTGTCTGCCTTCCATGCCTTATGAGCAAATATTATTGCCCTGAAGTGTTCAAAGAAAGAAACCGGACCTACACACACTAAGCACTCACTGGTCAGAAAACCATTAGGCGCTGTGAGAGAGGGCTTGACTGCAGGTGGTAGGTGAATGTTGAAGGTACTGTAAGTCTGTGTGGAATTGCTGTGAAATAAAGTTATACCCTCCCCTACATCACCTTTAGCCTTTCCCTACTTGAAAATCTCATCCATCTAAATAAAAGCCTCTTGGATCCCTGAGACACTTTAAACCAGAGCCACATACTGAAAGGGCCTGTGGGGTTAGAAAACGGATGGTGTGTCGATGGGCTGTGTGCCTTCCTCTTCCCTGCCAGGTAACAGGTCTTGTATTCCTCCCACGATTTGGTACCATTGCGTACCAGCTCCACTTTGTTTCCAACCCAGTCTCTCTGGGAATGATCCCTAGGCGTGTTCCTTCTTCAACATTTCCTTATCCTCATTTTGGATGGCATTCCCATCCCTTTCCCTCACTTCCTCCACCCCAGCCTACGTGTTCATGGTAGAATCATACCCTTTCACATTTACTAAAGGAGGATCTTTCATGTCAATTAAAATTAAATTCTTCTTGAGAGACTTGTTGGGGGCAGAGGGGAAATTTAGCTTATGTCCTTTTGTTTAAACCACGGGTTTCTGACCACACGTTCATTTGTGTAGACGACCAAAGCTAGGATCTCAAGTGTTTAATTATTACCGCAGGCTTTCTGCTGCTTAGCGGTGCAGTTTGGAAACATCCCCTCATAGACATCCTTTGTTATAAGAGGAAACATCTTAGCTTTCCCTTCTAAATCCTTTCTGTTACGAAGGGAAAAGACGGAAGGCATGAATTCAGTATCTGGGGCATGCTGCTCCCTGGACCTTTTGGGATCTTTATTTTCACAATTGCAGGGGGCTGCGGCCAACCCAGAGAATGAGGACCAGCAGCAAAGGCTGAGAGAAGCAGCTGAAGGTCTCCGCGTGGCAACAAATGCCGCCGCCCAGAATGCTATTAAGAAAAAGATCGTCAACCGACTAGAGGTCAGCAAAGAGGCTGGTTTTCTAGGTTTCTATTTTCAGTTGCAAAGACTTATTTGAAAAAACAAAAAATCAGATTAACAAGGTGATGCTCAGATAAAGGAAGCTAAAATCCAGTTAGGAACATGGCTTCATGATTTAGGTTCGATGAAAGCATTGACACGATTTGAGGAATTGTCGCAGTTCTGGCTTCATGGAAACTCCATGAAGCTAAAATTCTTAAAGGGTTTAATATTCAAGAATAGAATTCAGAATTTTCTTAAGAGGAGCCAGGACTGATGGAGCCTTTGATTATCTTTCATAAAGGATGGCCACGTTCAGGAAGTCCCTTTAGCTGAGAGTGTATCTGTTTTGTTGGAGGCAATGACTTTTCCAGGGCACCCATAGAATATATGCCTTTTGGAAGACTGGAGATGGGGGATCGGGGTTGGGTGGATGAGTATGGCAAGGAGTAGGAAGAAATATTTTTGTCATTTTTCAGAACATTAGGAATAGGCCCAGACTATGTAAAAAAATAGCATTCCTCTCATGAATGTACGCAGGAGACCACGACACGAAACTTTGGTGGGTTTGGGACTGAGAACCTGTGCTTTAGTGAGGAATCCCTGCCTATGCAGTCAGCTGTATTCTGGAAAATTGGCATTTTTGTTCTTGGAAGCACACGAGAGAATAATCCCAATTAATTACTCCAGAGGGGACGTTTCGACGTATTTCTGAACCAAGGTCCCTGCACTGTGTAAGGCCCAAGCACCAGCGTTTGGTTGACCTAGAGAACAGCCTCTGCTGCTTGATTTTTTTTTCCCCTAAAAACATCCAGACTTGGTGTTGCTTATCAGTGCCATCGTGGCCTTGGAATTGTTCCTTGCCTTTTTGAAAAAGACAAATGAACGTGGGTCCCTCAGCTTTCAAGCGTAGCTGTCTTTATCACTTGTTCCAGAGAATGTAAAGCAAACAAAGATAAGAATCGTCCATGAATTTTAAAAGTCAAAGTCTGTTCCCAGAGTTCTCTTTCTCCGTGAGTGAGCTGTCGTCAGTGAGCAGGCCAGTGCCAGACCTTTAATGAACGTGAGGTGCGTACTTGTGCGTGTGTGTATGTTTGCACATGTAAACCCTAAGGCCAGTGTCTCCCTCTCTCCTTTCTAGGTTGCAGCCAAGCAGGCTGCAGCTGCAGCCACACAGACCATCGCAGCCTCCCAGAACGCTGCCGTTTCCAACAAGAACCCTGCAGCCCAGCAGCAGCTGGTCCAGAGCTGTAAGGTGAGGGCCCGGCTGACCGAGAGCAGTCTGCTGTAGACAACCCTGATAGCGTTAGAGCACCAGGTGCCCGCGTAATTGGTTAATGCAGACCATCATGTCCCCTAATCCACTTTGCACTGGCTTCCATATTCCAGGTGCACCCTTGTCTGCTTTTTGTCAGCTGAGTGCAGGGCCTGGTTTGGAGAGAGAGTATGCGTCTTTGTCTAGCATTGTCTTTTCTTTGTCCAGATTCTTTTCTTCTCTTTGAGAGACCAGATCAGAGAGGATCAATGACAGGCCATTTTCAGGCTCTGAAATAATAATAAAGTGTTGGGTTTCCAGAGCACCTTTCTCTCTTTGAGAGCTGGGCCTCCACAGTCCGTCTGTACTCTCCGAGCAGGGTTGGATTTCCTGCTTGTCACGTATGAAACCTCAGTGACTTTGATGCCTTGGTGTTTTCTCTTATTACCCTTTTGTCCCTGTTCTTCTGTGACGTTGACCAGGGGCGCTGTGATGAGGCTGGCTCCCTACAAAGGGTGCAGTAATCAGCCTTGTGTCACCTTCTGTAAGGGCCCAGGCACCTCTTTCTCGAGGCCTTCAGGTTGTACCAGACACAAAATCTAATTAAGTAGCCGTTGCCCACATATTGGCAGTGTGTCTGACTGGAGTCTCCTGAAAGTATTTGCAGTTGGTAGCAGGACTAGGTGGAGAGGCATATTTGATTGAGTTTGAGCTTTGAGGAGTAATCACCCTATTTCTCAGTCTTCAAATCTCCTTTGTGAAACAGTGATTCACAAGGGAGACTCATCACCGCTTCTACTTCAGAAATGGCTTTCCTTCTGAGGGGAACTTTCTGGAGCCCTCCAGTCCTGATGCCAGGTTTTCCAGGGCCAGCCACCTTGTCGAGGAGTGAGTCTGCTCTAGCAAAGCCTGAGCAATGTGAGAGGCCCTGGGCCCTGTCCTCGGATGCTGTGCAGGGAGCCAGGCGCCAGCTGTGGTGGAGCTGCTTTCCTGTTGAGGCCTCCGTTCGGCCCCTGCTTCTCAGGAAGCACACGATACACCAGTCCAAGAAAATGCTGCCAGATGAGGTACCCACTCCACCTTTTGCAAAGAGACTGAAGATACTAGGCCTCTCAGGGTCCCTGCTAAGGAGTGGAAGGATTACAGTTTATCAGCTTGCAATGGAGAGAGGAAAGGGACACGCAATTGCTGGGACCAGCAGTTTGGAAGGGGCCCTGGGACAAATCCCATGCAAAGATTTTTTTTTTTTTTTTTTACCCTTGCTACAAGGGGGAATCCTAAAGAAAACATGTCTCCAGGTCAGAATGCACGTGGCGTCAGTGATGATGGCATCTATGCTGACTTTTTAAAGCCTGGTTAATCAAATGAGGCGTGGGACACAGGAGAAACGTGGAAGAACGTGTGGGAGGCTCATCTCCTAAGCAGCATGGGAAAGCGTTACCTTAAAGCAGTCATGCCTCGGGAACGCTGAGCCTCCCTCATTTCCCCTGGGCTTTGGGTTTTCCAGTTTGAGAAATGAGAGGTGCTACTTTGAATGGAGAAAGAGGAGCAGGATGGATAGAATGTATGCTCAGGGGCGGATCCACAGCTTGTGTTTACTTACTAATCTGTCGTGCACCATCTCACATGGGTTTTCACCACATCGACATGATGAAAATCAGGGGAAATTATGTACTACAGATGAGTAAAAGCATAATTCAGCTTGTGCCTACCTTGCTTATTAGGTAATCAGACCCTGTGTATACCTACAAAGTAAAATGGAGAAAAAGCGCTTGATAAGCCAGCCATTGAGCATTTCTCTCACTTTCTTCTGATCATGGAACCATATGATTCAGTTTAACCACCTATAAATTTATAGTCTTTGATTCTAAGTTTGAAACCCCAATGAGCCAGGGTGGTATGAGTTGCAACTGGGAAATTCTTTTAATGCCTCATTGTGGAGAATTGTCTTTTGCTGAGCATCTTGGGACCTTCAGAACCACAGGGTGGAGCCTGTGTGGGACAAAAGTATCTGAGGATAAGATTCAGTGTTTATAAGAACTTAGCTGGCTAAACATGCTGTGTAAATCCAAGGCCCAGCACAGACGTCATCCTGGAACGCGTAACTGCCAGGTGCCCTGGAGTCGAGGCCCAGCACATACATCGTCCTGGAATGCATAACCACCAGGTGCTGTGGAGTCGATGCCAGTCTGTGGTGACCCCACGTGTGTCACAGTAGGACTGTGCTCCATCGGGTTCCCAATGGCTGATTTTTCAGAAGTACACTAAAAAAAAAAGTACACTAGCACATCCAAAAAACACATCACCTTGGACCATTTTCCACCCTATTTTGGTGATCCCACCGTGGTAGGAGTGCTCAGCTTTAATTTTCCTTGCCTCCTTAGGCAGTGGCTGATCATATACCTCAGCTGGTCCAGGGGGTGAGAGGGAGCCAAGCACAAGCAGAAGACCTCAGTGCCCAGCTGGCCCTCATCATCTCCAGCCAAAACTTCCTCCAGGTAACATGGAACTGTTCTCCTCAGTTATTCCCAGAACCCCGAGCTGGGCAGGGAGTCCCCAATATACTTACCCCACTTAGGAGGAGAAATTAATGAATCTCACAGCTTTAGCAAATTCTGCCGTAAAGCAGCCTTCAAAGGCCTTCTCTTCCTATTTCCGTTTTCAGGAGAGGTAGGTTTAGCTTGGCAAAGCACAATGCGACTTTGCAGGGAAATTGCCTGGGGACAGCAGGTGACCCGTTTTTCTCGGGAGTATCATATTTATTTCTCCTCCAAGAAAGAAGACATGTAATAAGTTGAGAGCTTTGATGAAGAGCTTAGTATTAGTTATTGCTTTAAGTTTGCTAGTTTCCAGAATACCTCATGCCTAATTCATGGACTGGGAAAAAAGAAGTGGCCAACGCATCTTCTCCAAAGACGTGCTTGTTCTTTGTGGGAATGGTACACTTAGGACTGTCAGGCTGTGTAGGGGTGAGGGATTCATTTTAAGATAGTTGATTAAAATGAGAATATTAAGTTGTAGAAAACCCCCTTTTTACATGCTTGCTGTATTCAAATCTCTGTACTTCATCAGCACTTCTGTCTACCTGTGTCTCATGAACAGTTAATGGGATCAGGGGACTCTCTCCTCAACCCCTTCTAGCTCAGCCTGTAGTTTTAGAATCCAGTGAGGCATCTATTTCCTTAGCTTTCTGAGGGCCATAACTGCAAATGCAGAGACTCACCAGGAAGGTGTTGATGAGAGTTATATACACGTGTCTGTGTGTGTAGGTATATAGTCTTTTAAATTGGAATTCATTATAGAGCTTTTGTGTTTTCCATGTAACATTTACGAGCATTTATATAAAAAAAAAAATACAATATTTAATTTTATCATCATAAACAGCCTGTGACGCAATAAAAATATGTATGGTCAAATCTTTGTTACCTTCTTGAACTATTTCCTTAGGATAAATTCCTAGAAATAGAATTACCAGCAGCTCATTTTTATCTTTTGGGCATTGAGAATTGTGTTTCTCTTTTCATTTGGGGGGTTAAAAAAAAAAATCAAACCTATTGTCGTGGAGTTGAGTCCAACTCATAGCAACCCTACAGGACACAGTAGAACTGCCCCTTAGGGTTTCCAAGGCTGTAAGTCTTTATGGGGGCAGACTGCTACATCTTTCTCCCTTGGAGCGGCTGGTGAGTTCGAACTGCCTACCTTTTGGTTATATGGCACCATCAGGGCTCCTTTTGGGTGGTTAGAGAGCCTACAACAGTTGTGTTGTCCTCTCTGCTGGCAAGGCTGTAAGGTAGTATGATGGATGGATGGACGGATGGCCGGGTGGGCAGGCGGGCGGACAGACGAGCTTGTGGTTCCACTCTGTCCTTGCCTTTGTCTTTTTCCTTTTCTTTTGTTCTTTTAATTTTGGCCTGGTAGAAACATCAGGGTTAAAGATGAATAGAAATGGCATTGCCATATCAAAAAGCTTGTACATTTTAAACTTCCTTCATATGTGCTGTAAAACGGACCTTCTGGAAGGCTGAATGAATCTCAACTTTTACCAGTGGTATATGGAGAACAGTTTTTAGTACATCTTTTCCAAGATGGAAAATTAAGCATTTAAGAGAAGGTGTATTTTGCCAATTTGCTTAGTAAAATTTTTATTATCCAGCTTTCCATTTCCTTGATTTTCATAATGTTGAACATTTTTTATATGTTTTCATTGTGTTAATTATCTGTTCATGCTTTTTACACACCCATATGCTGGTTTTTCTTCTCAGTTCTCATGAATTCTTTGGGTATTAAAAATATTAGCTTTGTCCTTAATATTTAGGATCTGGTACTTAAATTGTGATGACTTTACTAAAGAGCAGCTTTATCACATATATTAAAAGCCTTAAAATTACACATACTCTTTGATCCATAAATTCCACTTTTTAAGCATTTATTCAAAGAAAATTTTGAATGTGTTCAAGGATTTAGCTACAAAAGTGTTTATTGCACCATTGTTTATTTGGAAAAAAATGGAATCATGCCTGACAATAGAGGGCTGGGAAATGTTGGTAGATGGTCCTAATAGAATACTATACGGCTATGTAACAGATAGAACATGGGACTCAAGGAGATTGTAAAAGAGCATAAATAGCATGATCTTGTTTTTGAAAACATGTATGTATATGTACACATGCGCAGACATCCATTCACGGTGAAGTCATTTTGGTTTGTGGGTTGTGAGGTAGTTTTTTTGATTCATTTTGTCTATTTTTCTAAATAGTCTATGGGGTATATTTGTGGCAAAGATTAACAAACTATTCCAAGATATGCAAAGAAACCCTATTCAATAAGGCATTCTCTTTGAAATCTGTTGTAAATAAGACTTTCAAGCAACTATCACTATTTGCCTGCCTCACCTGCATACATTAAAAAAAAAAAAAAAAAACTGTTGCCATCCAGTCAGTTCCAACTCATAGCGACCCTATAAGACAGGGTAGAACTACCCCATAGGGTTTCCAAGGAGCAACTGGTGGATTCGAACTGCCGACCTTTTGATTAGCAGCCTGAGCTCTTAACCACTGTGCCACCAGGGTCCCCCGTTCCCCAACACGTGCCTTTTTTAAAAAAGAAAAGAAATTCCTAGAATGTACTGCCTTAGAGTATCTAATTTAGGATGACAGTTTTTTGAGGGAAAGTAGATGGTTTTAATATTCCTTTTGTGGCCAGGGGGGTCGGGGGAATAAGTTCTAACTGACATGGCAGCATTGCTGTTTGGTCTCTACCCTTCTGACTTGTTTGCCTGGGAGCCATTTTACTTTCTGCTCCTCTTTCTATAGCCTGGAAGCAAGATGGTGTCCTCTGCCAAAGCTGCAGTGCCCACTGTGAGTGACCAGGCTGCAGCCATGCAGCTGAGCCAGTGTGCCAAGAACCTTGCTACCAGCTTGGCGGAGCTACGGACCGCCTCGCAGAAGGCAAGTGGGACATTTCAGAGCAGTTAGCTCATCAGGGATGGAGGTTTTCATTTCTCACCACTGATGTGGACCTGGGCCTGAACATTGGCTGGACATGTTTCTTGGCAGAGTTACCTGTCCATTTGCATGACCAATGAAGATACCATTGTAGATTGGCTTTTACTAATGTTAGCCATTATCTCTTGGACTTGGTTATCACCTTCTGTTTACAGATGACTTTCATTAAACTACTTTAGGTCACAGTCTTTCCCTTCCTCCCATACTGAGAAATGATCCATTTTCACAGCCTTAGAGTGGAGGCTTTTAGTCATCAGATTCTTGGTGCCAGGTAAACTGTGGACCAAAATAAGTGGCCATATCTTCTAGGTATCATCTTGTGAACTTAATAACAATTATTTAGGCAGCAAATCTACTTTTGGGGGTCATTTCTATTACCTTTTTATATTGCCCTGACAGGTTTTCACATCTTACATGGAGGTATTCACCTTAACATGGTCCTCAGTAGAAGAGAATTATGGATTAAACGAGTTTCTGTCTTTGGAACTGATTAATTACAAAAAAGATCACATCATTACACTGTTTGATGTGATATTAGCCTGACGTTCTAGCATGGATCATTTTTCCCTCATTGTAGCGGGTTTATGGAAACCAGCAGCCTCATACGTGGGTGAGGGACGAACGTGGAAGGTGATCTGGGTTCTCAATATGAGCTGATACTACATAGCCAAAGAAAAATATGCAGAGCTTTGAACAATGTCTAGTAAAAAAGTCTTTGGATGTGTATTTCTCAGTGCAAAGTCCTGAAGTCATCTGCACCAGAATCGTCTGGGGGTGCTTATTAAAATGCTGAGTCCTGAGTTTTGCATCCAAGGAACCAAAACATCATCCCTGATGGTGGAACCTGAACATCCACACCTTAACCAGTGATACATAGACACACACCAACATTAAACAGCTGCTCCAGAATGGCAACATCTTGGGGCAAGACTGTCCACTGAGTACAGGAAGACACTTTGGGAGCTTTACAGTGTATTTTTTTAAACTTATACCATATTTTTATACAAATAATGCATGCCTTCTACGTTTACGTGCCGGCCATGCCAATCCTCTTCCACATGGTGCTGTAAAAAAAAAAAATGAGCATAGCGCATTTACAGAAATACCTCCCTGGGGGAGGGCACGGCTGGCAAACAAACACGGGGTGCGCGTTATCTGTGTAAAAATATGGGGTGAGTGAGTGTGTGTGTATTAGTCTAAGTGTAAGAGTGAAGGCTCTGGAATCAGACTGTATGTATTCAATTTCTGGCTCTGCTGTTGACTAATTTTGTGACCTGGTCAAGTTATTTACCATCTCTGTGCCTCAGTTTACTTATATAGTAACACTGGCACATAGAAATCACTTGGTTAGTATTTACTGCTGCTGTTGTTACAATTATGTATGAAAGGAAAGAAATTAAGATTTACCGGCAGTTAATATACTCATCAATAGTTACATGTGTACATAATTTAGTAACTTGTGGATTGGGTGGTATGATCAACGCATTTGGTGACCAATATTCTAAATGATCACGAGAATGAAGTAAGTAGAACAAATTACTAAGAAAAAATTTTATATAAACTCAAGTATGAAAAGACAATTATCATCTAGAAATTTGTAAAAGGAGTACATATGGTTGATAGACTTGTCCCCAGAGTCCTGGGCTCATTCATCCACTCACCACCTGCCTGCCAAGCCTGTCTGTGCACTTGTGCTCTGCTAGCTGGGTGCCCTGTCTCTAGAGCCCAGACACAGCAAATGAAGGATCCTCTTAGTCTGAGAGGCAAATGCATGTCGGATAAAAACATCTTCAAGGAGATTTTAAATAAACCTAGTGATGAGACATGCATGATTGACTCAGTAGTTAGGACTCAGGTCCTGACTGAGGATGACTCTGCTGTCTCGGGAAGTACCGCCTACTGCTAGATTTGGAGAATCTTTGGGTGTACCCAGAACGGCATTTCGTATGCTGCAATGTGTCAGGGACCCTCTTCCCCAGCAGACGGTGTACAGTATCCCCACCTCTGTTCGCAGGCCCACGAAGCCTGCGGTCCTATGGAAATCGACTCAGCTCTGAGCACTGTGCAGACACTCAAGAATGAGCTGCAGGATGCCAAGATGGCCGCCGCAGAGAGTCAGCTGAAGCCACTGCCAGGGGAGACGGTGAGATTTTAAAGTCAGCTGGGGGTGGGGTTCTACCTTTAATTAAGTTCATATTCAGGTATTTTTAGAAGTTGGGTTTAGTGCGCCTGGATTTCCAGCATTTTGAATGCAGAGTCCTAGGAGATCCACATTTCTTTAGAACTGCGTTGAGATAGAGATCACCCTGAGGGCCCCTAGTGTTGCTTCTCTTTGTGTTTTCCTGGGAATGGAAAGGGGTGGATTAGCATTTACCCTGCTTCTTCATAAACAAGACAAATACTGGTGTTTGAGGCTAATCCGGCAGCCTTTTTCTGCAGAGATTCCCAGTGCGGGTGGGGCAACCAGAAGCTGTGGTTTCTAGATCGGGCTTTATCCTCACCTAGCTGCGGGCACGTCCCTTACCTTCGCATGTCTTGTCTCCGTGTATCTATATATTCTATCTATAAAATGGTCGGCAGTGAAGTTATAAGCTCAGAAAATACTTAACAGTCATGTTTTTAAAAGCATTTACTTGATACAAAGCCGTGGAATTGATAGTGGCAAAGCACCTCAGTACAGCATAAAGGCACGCAATTAAAGTGGAATCATGGCACAAGAGATCTAATTTGATCGTAGTATGATACCTCCTCATGCTTACATCAGGGTTTTTTGGTTTTTCGGACAAAAATTTTACAAGTCCACCTCATTTACACGTACCTTCTTTCCCGTGTTCGTGGCCATTGCTCATAAAATACCACCGCTTAGTCAGCATCTGTTATTAAGCACTGTACTAAGCGCGCGCGCGCGCACGCACGCACGCACGCACACACACAGTGTAGTTTATCCTGACAGTAACCTTATGGGTAGTTTATCCTGACAGTAACCTTATGGGCAAGTTTTGTTCATTTCATTTTATGCACTGGGAAAACAGGAGTAGAGAGGTGGTCGCTATTTTTCCCAGTGATACTTACCAGTTACTGGCAGAACCAGCATTGGGATCCAGATCTGTAGGACTCCAAAGGCCATGCTCTTGATCACCCATAAGTAATTCTGCTCTTTGAATGAACTAAAGAGTTTTAGAATATAAAAGGACTCCCACCCGTGGCCGTCAAGATGGTTCCATCTCATAGCAACCCTATAGGACAGAGTAGAACTGCCCCATAGGGTTTCCAAGGAGTGCCTGGTGGATTTGACCTTTTGGTTAGCAACCAAGTTCTTAGCCACTGTGCCACCAGGGCTACAAAAAGACTGCAGGGACATCTAATTTACCATAGAACCATGTCTGGTACATAGAAGTGCTCAGAAAATATTTGCTGGATAAGCAAGTTACCCCTAATTGTAAAGAATAGGAAACTCAGGCTCAGAGAGGTTAAGTTGCTTAACTAAGGTCACCCAGCTAGTGATAGAGTCAAGACTGGCTCCTGGCCCAGCAGCTTTGAAAAGTGGTCCAGGTGTCTTTTCACAAACCCCAGGGAGCCCAAGAGGCTGGTCTAACAGGAACTCTGCCTTTGCATGAAACAGCTGGACAGTTAGAATGCAAGTCACAACCATGTAATTTTTTAAAAATTGTTTGCCCTCCTCCCCCAAAATGTGTAGTGCATTTTAACATATTGTTGGCTGTAATGAACCAAGTTCTACTTTTTAGTAGAACCTCTTGGGAAACGTGTCACAAGGGTAACAGTGCATATTCTCTGATCCCTATCTGCACTCTTGCTGTGTGCCTAGTTCTTATCCCAAATGTTGGCCTCATCTATAATCAAATCATTATCCGTACCCTGGGCCATTGCTGACTTTGTTCTCCGAATTATTTATTCAGTTTACAAAGCAAGATGACATGCTGTTCATGCGAAACCAGCACTTTGCCCATTTTTGTAATCTCATTTACCACTGCAAGCCTCCATTTCTATTGCATTTCCTTTCAGTTGGAACTCCTCAAAGTATAATGATCAAATTGAACAATGTTAATGGTCCCACATGCCAGGAAGGTGGTGCAGCTGGATGTCTGCCCACTTCCTGCCAAGGCATAATTAATTCCCACTAAGGATTTGTTGCAGACTTTCTAAATTAGCTTCCAACAGCATAATACTAATAGCTACCATTTGTCGAGTACCTACATTAATTCCCTGAAAACCTTCTGAGCCTAGGTATTATGAGTGCCTCAGGAAACCAAGGCTTGGCGAGTTTCAGTTGCTTACCCCATCTCACACAGCTAGTAATTAGGAGGGGGAGAAAGGGGTTGGACCCAGAAATAACCGAGGTTTGTCTATGCTAAAGCTTGGGCTCCTTCCTCTGTATCACCTTGCTCCTTCTTACTGCCATCCATGATTTGTGTGGGGAACAGCTAAAGCCCTACATTTGATGTGCATTATTTTTCTGATGTATGCTAAGACCTCAGTGGATGTTTCTTTTCTTTTAAACTCTCTCCCCCCTTGAATATTTTTATAGCTGGAAAAATGTGCTCAGGACCTGGGAAGTACCTCTAAAGCAGTGGGCTCCTCCATGGCACAGCTGCTCACCTGTGCTGCTCAAGGCAATGAGCACTACACAGGTGAGGCTCCCCAGCCCTTCAGGATGCCACGTGGCCAGGTGCAGACCACTTGTGTGGGGGCGGTATGGGGGAGAGTGGTGGTTTCATTTTTTTAATAATAAACGTGATTCTTTTTCTTCATTTTTTTTAGCAGTTCAACGTATTCTTCAAGCATTTTATTTTGCACTTGATACTAAGCGTAAAAAAAAAAAATTTTTTTTTTTTTTTAAGCATACAAAGACTAAAAACACAATAAAAACACATTACTCCAAACTATTCATGGGTCACTGAGTATAAACAAACAGTAGTATAGCCTCCTGGGACAACCTATGACTCCTGATATCCTGTGATATTGAAGGAATAAAAAAGACCAAAGAGAACAGGAGAGATGGTGACAACAAGTAAGATGCCCATGAAATTTTCAAAGATGGAAAGAGACAGATGAGTGGTAACTGATAAACCCAAGTAAAGACATGAGGGTCTCCAGGTGTAGGTAAGCCAACAAGAAGCAGACCGATTTGCATTGCAAAACCCTGGGTGGGTTCTGACCTCCTCCACCCTCCCATCTCCCCTCCAGACGGGAGATGCCAACATAGTCTACTTGATCCAAGAAGCTCACTCTTTACCAGTATCATTTTCCTATCCCATTGTCCAGTCCAATCCCTGTCTGAAGAGTTGGCTTTGCCCCATAGAGTTTTCAAGAAGCACCTGGTAGATTTGAACTGCTGACCTTTCGGTTAGCAGTTGTGGCACTTAACCACTATGCCCGCCACCAGGGTTTCCGCCTGCAATAATAGGAATGTCCAACTCCGCCCTAACAGGAGGGTAAGGGAAAGTTTCAGGACAGAATTGACACCTGATCAGGGTTTTGAGAATTGTTTAGGAGTCCATTAACATTCCGAGGGAGGACAAAGTACGTATAAATGCTTACAAAGTGTAGGGAATATGAGATTCTAACATTTCCACATATTCCTGAAATCTTGCCAGATTTTGTGTAGGTGATGACATGCATCTTCAGTGGAGGGAAGGCTGGTTACCAGTTGCATCATCTGGTAACTGGTAACATCCAGGATGACAGGAGGTCTAGTTAGTGTTTGGGAAAAAACGTCCTGGAAGCAGCACAGTCTTGTGTGTGGGGCACTGAAAGGTAGTTGTGGAGGTAGGAGGAGCACGTGTAAAGTCCCAGAGGTGAGGGAAAAGAAGGCTGACTGAAAAAACGAGAAAGGTTCAAGTAAAAGGCCCGACGCCCAGGAGCAGGAAGATAAGGCTGCAATAGAAGGCCAGGTCAGATCCTAAAAGACCTCGAAGCCAATTTAAATAATTTGGAATTTAACCTAAGGGCATTTGGAAGTATTGAAGTGTTTTCCACTGTGGGTATAGTTCAGATTGCCTTTTAGATAGATTGCTCTACCTCCTATGTTCAGAATGCATTGGAGGGAAACAAAGCTGGAGGTAGGGAGCCCAGCAAGGAGAGTGTTGTATTAATCCCAATAAGGGATGGGTAGTGGCCTGCAGTGGAGAGAAAGGGATGGATTAATAAAATAGAGACTTGACAGTTCGTGGTGACAGGTGAGAAGCTGGTAGGGATGGGGGTGAGGAGGGTAACAGGGATGACTCTGAGTGTCTGCCATGATAACTGAATGAAGCGTTCTCTGAGTCACCAGGTTGGGGAACACAGGACCATTGGCAGGTGTACAGATGTGAAGTCCAGAGATGCCAAGTTCAGCTTTCAGTGTATTCAGTTTGATGTGACTGCAGGGTATCCAAGTACAGGAGCCCATTAGGCAGCTAGACATCTGGCTATGGAACTCAGTGATATAGATTGGGAAATTATTAGTCAAATGATAATGACTGAAACCATGGAGATAAATCAGCTTGTCTAGGGAGAGTAGCAGGGGGAGAAAATGTTTATCAGATATAACCCCAAGGAACCCAACTATTTAAGAAGGTGGCTGAGCAGTAGAAACCTTTGGAAGAAATGGGAACATCCCACCATGGAGAGAGCGAGATCGCCAGGAGAGTGGGCTGTCTCTAGAGCCAGAGACTGTTACCTCAGAGGCACCTGCTGCCCAGAGAGCCATGTGAGGCAGGGACTCAGGAAGCATCCGTTGATTTTAGGAAGAAAAAGGTGACTACTCTCCTTGCTGAAGGCAATTTCAGGAAAGTTGAAGAATGAGTGGGAAGCGAGGAAAGAGAAAGCAAACAGACAACTTCTACCTGGGTCTCAATTCCCTTGTCCACAAACAGATATGCAGGGGATCCAGAAGTTACCCAGTAGCCGCCACTGGGCTGTGTTCTATCGTAGATCATCTTGTCTGGCCAGTGCAGTATTCAAAATATATTTCTACTTGGCTGAGTACAGTTGGAGAGACAGAACCCTCTTCAGATTCTCTGAGCAGATTAAAAATCTGTGCCATCCTAGTTGTTACTTTGTGAGCTTGCTATATGGCCCAGTAGTGTTATGACACACAGTCTGCGTGAATTCTGATAAAGATCAACGGTTACAAGGAATTCTGTATTTCATATCACTCATGTTTCTTCTTAAGACTCTGTTACTGAATCTAAGGAGCAGATGGCAGGAAGACTGTGAAAGGAATCTCTGTCTTCAAAGGATTGTGGTTTTCAAAACAAAAGTCTGCTTTAGTGTTTCCCCACAGGCAGCTCTGGGCGTCAGGTTGCATACTTCTTCACTGCAGGAGTGCTTTCATTTGAAGGTGTTTGCAAGGAAAGGAGCCTTGGTGGTGCAGGCACTCAGCTGCAAACTGAAAGGTCCGCAGCTCAAACCCGCGGAGGAGAGATGTGGCAATCTGCTTATATAAAGATTACAGCCTTGGAATCCCTATGGGGAAGTTCTGCTCTGTCCTGTGGGGTAGCTATGAGTCAATCAACTTGATGGCAGTGGTTTGATTTACTAGGAGACTTGACCTGGCAGTGGTTACCTTTGAGGATGTTGTTGTGAATTTAGCCATGTTCCGCCTTAGGTGGTCACTGGGCTCTCTTTGGCCCCTAGCGGCCTTGTTTCATTCTTTTGATGGTATGAGTTCCACTCCAAAGGGGGGATCCTTGATGTGCCTTGAGATTTCACAGTGAGTCTTCGGCTGGAAACACGTAGACAACCTTAGGCACTTGGAATATAGCTCTTCTGGTTTCTGTCTTTTTGAAATTGTTGGAGTCTATAAAAGATTTTTCACTAAAAGAATTTTGCATAAACATCTCTGTTCTAATTACAAATAATGAATGTTTTATTCTCCCAAATTTGGGTACAACTCAAATTGAAATGGATTCTGAAATCTCTGTGGTGAGTGGAAAGGCAAGAGGAGAGATCTAGCAATCACAGCCTAGAGTCTTTAATGGTCACAGCTGGGATCTCCACCTCTCCTAGCACTTGTGGGAAACTGAGACCCAGAGAGAGGCAGTAGTCCAGGCTAATCACCGGCCGAGTCAGAGCTATGATGGTGCCTTAGCCACGCCTGGCACTCTTCTGAGCAACAGCATCTTCCAACCCTGTGCAAAAGCTTAAACGTAAAGTGGAATGACCACTTTGCTCCCCCCGCTCCTCTCCTTCACCTTAACTTTGTGTTTTCTCTTCTGGATTTCTCTGTCATACACACACACACACACACACACACACACTTTATTTAAAATGTTTTCACTCTGTAAGCTGCCCTCGGAAGTGCCATGTGATAAATGGTAAATTGGCAGCTTTGTAATTCGCCTTGATTAGATTGTAGAGTTATGTCCCAGCTGTGTGACTTGCCAAATATTTACAGATTAGCAAGTCTGCGGCGCCGCAAAGCTGTCTTGTTTTATGGATCTGGGGCCTCTCACAGTCTTTATTGTATTACGGGGCCTCATCTTCAATAACAAGCAGACCACCTACTGCATCTGTGCCGACTCAGCTAAAGCGCCTGCTGGTAAAGTGCACACTCAATAGGCGCCTGGAGACCGTCCAGCTAAATCCTTTAGAAAATAGTTGTTTCCAGGTTTAGTGTGTGGGAGAGATTGATTTGTGCATTCTTCATATGGATATTATTTGTTCTAACGAGAAGCCCTTGTAGCTCTCTGTCCCAAAGAGCACTGAGCAGAGATTCTAACCTGGAAGTTAAGAAACCTCAGGTCTAGCCCTGGCACTGCTCCTAAAGGTATGCTTGTGGAGAAGAAACTTCTCGGTGTTGGAGAAACACCTGTGAAGTGCTTCGGTGAGATGAGCCCTGAGGTTGGCTCTGCTGTGGTCCTTAGATTGTTTTGTTGTGTGCCCTGGCATGGCTAACCTTCTCCTTGTTCTTGGGTGTGATGGGGACTAGGTGCCATGTAGTATGGCTCATGTTTATTCTGCATGAGATGGTGCTGTCAATTTAAACGATTCCTTAAAAAAAAAAAAAATTTTTTTTTTCTTTTCTCGTCATAGTTTTTCCCCAAGTTCCGTTATCTGTTTAGAAGTAAATTTGAAAGCGCTTCACAAAAGAGGACATCCAAATAGCCAATAAGCATATTAAAAGGTGCTCAATATCATTACTCATTTGGGAAATACGAATTAATACCTCAGTGAGATGCAACTACACACTTGTCAGAATGGTTAAGTTTCAGTTAAGAAACTGATAATACCAAGCGATGACTGGGATATAGAGCAACTGGAACTCTGATAAATTGATGGTGAAGTATAAAATGGTAAAACCATCTTGACAAATTGGTTTGTACCATCTCCTAAAGCTAAATATGTACTTTATGACCCAACGATTAAACTCCTAGGATTATACTCAAGAGAAAGGAGTCCATTTTCCACCAGGAAGCATACACAAAAACTTTGGTAGCTTTGTTCATAATAGCCCCAATTTGGAAACAGCCCGAAAGTCCATCAACAGAAGAGTGGAAAAATAAGATCTGATGCGTTTATGTAGTGGGATACTACAAAGCTAGAATCAAAGAATGAACTGCTACATGTAAGAACATGGGTGAATCTCACAGCATTATAATCAGAAAAAGAAACCAGACGCAAAAAAATACATAACTGTGTGGTTCCATTAATAGGAAGTTTACAGGTCTAAGGCGATAGATGTTAAGTAGTGATTACTCCCAGTGCGAGGGAGGTGTTGGCTGGAGAAGCTCAGAAGGTGATGGAAATGTTCTGTATCTCCATCTGGATGGTGGTTATGTGGATGTACACATACATCAAATAGTAACTGAGCTGCACTTACAGATTTGTGAATTTTAGCATATGTAAGCTATGCCCCAAAAAAGCAACCAGGAAAGAGAAATGAACTTAAATAACCTCCCACAAACCTGTGTTCACCTGCCATGTACTTCGAGTTTCAGCTCTAGGGACGTGTGAGGCAGAGGAAGCAAGGGGAGCCAGAGAGGAATTGTATTTAGCATTGTGGTTGTTAGGAACCTCTCCCTGGATTGGCCAAGGGTCAGTGGTGGACTACTTTGAGAAGCACGTAACTCAGATACTATAAGAAGTGATTTGGAGCCCACCATGGCCAGGTACTGTCACAGTATCCTCTTTCAAGGGAGCCCTCATCTGGAGACTTACTCCCAAAGATACTGTGGCTTTTAAATGGAATCTGATAGAAGGTCTGGTGGGCTTTTGTCCCTAGGAGTGGCTGCTAGAGAGACAGCCCAAGCTCTGAAAATACTGGCCCAAGCTGCCCGTGGGGTGGCCGCATCTACCAGTGACCCCTCAGCTGCGCACGCCATGTTAGATTCGGCTCGAGACGTGATGGAGGGCTCGGCCGTGCTCATTCAAGAAGCCAAACAGGCCCTGATTGCACCTGGAGATGCCGAGAGCCAACAGAGGCTAGCTCAGGTGAGGCCCAGCCTTGGGAATGGTGATATTTGTTAATGTGAACACGGTGGTAGGCTGTCTTTGGGGCACTTTTTTTCTGGATGTCAACACTTTGGCTTAATGGGTATTTTCCAAACCTTCCAAAGTGCCCTAACAGTGCTGGTCATGCACCATCGCCACTTCTTAAATTCTTGCCTGGTAGCCCTCGGCTTTAAGGTGAGATCTGCTTAACTCACAGTCAACACAGAGAATGGCGGGGGTGGGGGCTTTGTTGAAATCTGTCCTTGGAAGTGTATAAGCCAGGGCATTTATAGCATGTTTGTTTTGGGCCTGTGTATGCCTAACTGCATTCCTTCCTAGCCTGTGAGGTGAAGTAGACGTACTACGTCCGGCCACTCCAAGTTTTTAACCCTGACTCTCAGTTACCCCTGCAGATGATCCTCTAACTTCTTAATGAAGCTAGTTGACTACACACTGTCCAGGCAAAATTCTAGACTCGGGGCCGGGAAGGAGATGGATTAGATTTAAGGGGAATGACACACCCTGGATCTAAACACCTTACCCTTCAACCTAGGATACCAAAGACTACAAAAGGGTACCACTTAAGAATCCTTTAAAAGGCAGCACATGGCCAGTTGCAAGTTGGCTGGGAAGTACTGTGAGCACTCTGGGCAGGGTGAGGTTTGGGAATGATTATACCATACGGTTGCTGAGCAGAAGTCAACCACAGGGCTAGCTAACTGTGATCTAAGAACTCAAGGCTTACTGCCACCTCAGTGACCTCAGCAGGGCCCTCAAGAAGGGAGATACTTCCATTTCTCCTGGCATTAGGTATTGTTTTAGTACCTGACCTGATTTTGGTGAGGCCCATGTCTGAGTCACAAAGCTGTGACCTCCCCTGGCTTTGGGAGGCCTATGAGATGTGCTGTGTCACTATCAGGCCATTTGCCAAGACAGGATGTGAACCCCAGTGAGAGGATGTAGCTTAGGTCCTGGCCCAGAGGCCTGGGCACAGGTAGTTTAACATAGTAAACAGTGTCAGATAGATGCTGGCAGGTAATTTCCCTGTCGTAACGTGTGTTGGGGACGAGGCTCCTGGAACATGGGGCCAGAATCCCCATTCTGTTTCCACCCTGCGTACTGTTACCTCTCATGCTCGGCAAATGTATGAAAACGTTTGTGCTGAAAGTCAAGGCACTGCTTTCTTAGGGTGCTTCTCTCCCCCGCTGTTTTCAGGTGGCCAAAGCTGTCTCACACTCTTTGAATAACTGCGTGAATTGCCTCCCTGGGCAGAAGGATGTGGATGTGGCCTTGAAGAGCATCGGCGAGTCCAGCAAGAAGCTGCTTGTGGACTCGGTGAGGGTCTGGGCTTGGGGAAGAGGCACCTGGGACGGGCTTCACTTTAGAAGTGAGTGAGGCCCCTGGGTAGCCCAAATGGTTATGTACTTGGCTACTACCTGCAAGGTTGGCAGTTCAAACCCACCAAGAGATACTTCAGAAGACAGGCCTGGAGATCTGCTTCTGAAAAGTCACAGACTTTGAAAACCTTATGAAACAGCACTACTCTGATACATAGGGTTGCCATGTGCTGGGATCGACTCAATAGCAAATGGCTTTTGTTTGTTTTTTGCAGTCTGCTCCCCTCTGGGATCTCTGAGCAGCTAACCTTTCCTCTGGGAATTCTATTTAACCTCCCAATTTGCCTTTTCCTTTGCAACTTAAAACACAGAACCATTTAGCCTTTGTGTGTGTGTGTGTGTGTGTGTATGCGCACGCTTTAGGTGAATGTTTACAGCTCAAGTTAATTTCTCATTCAAGAATTTATGCACATACTGTTTTGTGACATTGGATGCAATCCCCACAATGTGACAGCACTCTCCTGCTTTCCACCTCGGGTTCCCTGTGTCCATTTGTCCAGTTCCTGTTCCTTTCTGCCTTCTCATCCTGCTTTTAGACAGGAGCTGCCCTTTTGGTCTCATATATTTGTTTGAACTAAGAAGCATCTTCCTCATATGTGTTATTTTTGTTTTATGGGCCTATCTAATCATTGTCTGAGAAGTGGGCTTTAGGAATGGTTACAGTTCTGGGTTAGCAGGGTGTTCAGGGACCATAGTTCAGGGGAAGAACCATTTTAGTCTTGATGATTCAGGTGAATCCCCGGTGGGGGGGTCTGTCTTCCCTCCTCAGTACCTTCCTTTATTCCTCTGGTGCAAAGTTAAACTTCCCATGGGGTATACTTCCTGTTCCTTGTAGCTACCGCCAAGCACGAAGCCTTTCCAGGAAGCCCAGAGTGAACTGAACCAGGCAGCAGCTGATCTGAACCAGTCTGCGGGGGAAGTGGTCCATGCCACCCGGGGCCAGAGTGGGGAGCTGGCTGCCGCCTCTGGAAAGTTCAGTGATGATTTTGACGAATTCCTTGATGCTGGCATTGAGATGGCTGGCCAGGCTCAGGTGGGTGTGTGGAGTTGACCTCTCTGCTCTGGTGGGCTGTCCACCTTGGAAGCTGAGTGGGCGAGTAAGAATAGGGAACCTGTTAGCAGGACACAGCTCACTGCCTTTGCTTAGCTGCTCAGAAAACTCCATGACCTCGCAGGAATGGCATCCAGAGATGCTATCGCTCATCGCTCATGTGTGAAATGCGTCCTGTGATGAAGGGTCATTCTTCCCAGGATCCTCCAGCACAGTCCATCATTTTACTTACAGGGAGGTGGAGGAGAATGTTTAGCAGAGTTTAAGACAGCTCTTAGAATGTGGTGTAATGAAGAGCGCGTATTTGAGACTCAGACTCAGTGGCCCATGGAAGGCACTGTCTAAAAGTGTCAGATGATTAAAAATTACCTCCCCCCGATGAACAGATAAATACCTTGCTTAGAACAAGGCCACATGACCGGTCTGTTGTCAGCTTGCAGAGCTGTATTTTTTGTTTTTTTCTGAGCTCCTATGAACTCCCTAAAAGATCTTCGGAGTGTTTCTTGCTCTGTTATCCACAAAGGGCTGTTTCCCAGATGGCAAGCCAGGTGAGAAATGTGTTCGCTCGGATTCAGTAACTTCTGGGACGCGATCAGCTGTGGACATCGAGGCGGTGCCGGCCGGTTGTGCCAGGCCGAGATACACAAGCTGTTTGACAACCCTGGCATTGTTAAGCAGGATGCCGGGATCGCTGCTGGGTCTGTGTGCTCACTCACACTCTCTCTCCTCTTTTAATGCCTCACTTGTGAGAAAGCACAGCTCTTGGCTGGGGAATGGATTTCTGCCCCTGTTGCCAGCATCTCGATCTGGGCATCTGATTGGGGACAGGCAGACACAGCCAGAGAGTTGGGCAACGCAGGCTAATTGGGCTGAAGGTGATCTGTGCAGATAACTGGCTTCCATTTCAGGATGTTGTTCCTAGCTCCCTGAACGGCTCCCAGGACAGACGGACAGTCCCTAATTACTCTGGCACCTTGTCGCCTTCCAGACCAAAGAAGACCAAATCCAAGTGATAGGAAACCTCAAGAACATCTCTATGGCATCCAGCAAGCTGTTGTTAGCTGCCAAGTCTCTCTCTGTAGATCCAGGCGCCCCCAATGCGAAAAACCTCCTGGCAGCAGCGGCAAGGTAAGAGTGGGGCAAAAGATGCTTCCAGGTGTGGTTGGGAGACGTGTCTGACATCATGCTGTTTTTGCTGAGCTTGGGGTCAGTGCTGTCCTGACGTCGTCGGAGGTGGAGCTGAGAGCCATGGGGCTCTGATGTTTTATAAAACAGCCTCATTTTTATGTGCTCTCCCCAGTAAAATGTCTGTCGTCTTCTCATCCAGCCTTTTGGTAGAGACTTGCCCAGAGTCTTCAGGCGCCCATCGATTGGTGAACACAGCAGCTTAAATAGACTGTTTTTTAACCTTCCATTGTGGTAAATACGTACGCCACTTCAGCATTCTTCACGTGTACAATTCAGTGATGTTAACCTCACTTCATCATGTTGTTCAACCGTCACCCTTAAGATGTTTCAAAGTACTTTTATGTCTTTAAGATTATAAAAGTAATATGTGCTCATTGAAAAAAAATCAGAAAATACTGAAAGTATAGAGAATAATGCTCAACTAGTCACTCAGTAGACATTTACTGAGCGCTTACTATGCATCTGGCCTCAGTGTTCATTAGGTTGATTTTTAACATGTTCAGTGCATCCCATGTCGAAGGACTTCGTTCTCTGTAGAAGGGCTTTGTCCCCTATAGAAGGGCTTCAGTTTTGAATGAATGGGTTAGCATTGCCAATACAGTTTTTTTTTTTTCATTGTTTTGGAAAATACGTTAAACCATGAATTTGAGTTTTGGATGATGTCACTGTCCTTCTGGCCTGTGGTTTCCACCCGGGGAAGTGGGTAACCCACCATAGTTTCTGCTCCCAGGCCACTGTGGTGATTGTTGAGTACCTAGTGATTGAACGCTGGTGTGTGGAGAAATTGCCCTGGCAGGCAGAGGAAGATCTTACATTAGTAATCCCTCATTCATTTTTCCTGAACCCGTGGGGTGTTTTAGGATTCTGTGGTGGTGCAGGCGTGTTTTCTTAGCATTATTTGGCTCGACTTTATATATAGGAAAGCTGACAGCAGCAAGAGATTAAATGCAGGACTCTTAGGGGCTGTAGACTGATTGGAAACCTTTTCAAGATGTGCAGATTAGTGAGTTTTGAAGAGCATAGCTTTAATTCTGCTTTGTTTTGTTGTTTTTTGACTTGGTTTTGATTGCTTATTTGGGTGTTTTTTGTTTTTGTTTTTTTTCTCATGTAATTCCACACTGGGAGCTCAGTGGTTGTTCCAGAAGTTTCCAGAATCAGGAGACCTGGATTCTAGTCTAAGCTTTAATGCTTTACTAATTCAGTGATGGGGGCAGTGGGGGTTCAGTGGTAGAATTCCTGCCTTCTCTGTGGGTCTCGAGACCCAGATTTGACTCCGGGACAGTGTAATGTAGCTCCTGCACAGTCACCTGTCTTTCTGTCAGTGCAGGCTTGTGTGTGGCTATGCTGCTGAACAGGTTTCAGTCGCGCTTCCAGACTTAAAGACAGACTAGGAAAAAAGGCCTGGAGATCTCTTTCTGAAAGTCAGCCAGTGAAAACTCTATGAATCACAGTGGTCTTATCCACAGCCAGCCATGAGGATGACACAGGACCCGGCAGAGTTTCATTCTGTCGTGCCTGGGCTTGGCCAACTCCACAGCAGCTGACAACAAGAGCAACTCAGTGACATGGATGAGGTCATTCAGCCTCTCTAGACGTTCCCGTCAGCACGACGAGGATGTGTACTAGGTCATCTTGAACTGCTTGCAGCCCTCAGTGGTAAGATCTCATGGTAGGAATGGTTAAAACCAGTCTCTAGTTTCCTCTTGGCTTGGATTGTTATTTTCTTTGGGAAGTTAGACAATGTCAGAGTAGCTCCCTTGAACACCCTTGAGCTTCTTCCTTTGTCCTCATACATTTTAGCCTCAAACAATAGTGAGAGCCTACTAGGGAACTGGAAAAAATATCTTTGCATCTCCCAAAAAACAAACCAAACCCATTACTGTCAAGTCAATGCCAACTCATAGCGATCCTATAGGACAGGGTAGAACTACCACATAGGGCTTCCAAGGCTGTAAATCTTTACGGAACCAGACTGCCACATTCTTCTCCCTCAGGGTACTGGTGGGTTTCAACCGCCGACCTTTGGGGTTAGCAGCCTAGTGCCTTAACTACTGCGCCACCAGGGCTCCTTACATCTCCCTACCTCCCTCTTCTGTTTTGTTTGTCGTTATTCCTGTAAGCGAGTGCCGTCCCCCCTGGTGGTGACGGTGATGGGCGTTGGGTGCGGAGAGTGGGGTGATGGCTGTTCTGTGGAGTGGCTGTTTCTCATACAAAACCCTCTCGATCGCTTTTTTTCCTACAAAGACCTTCTGGATAAGGTAACTGACGTTTCCAGGTATCTGAACACAGATTTTTTGCATTATCTCCAATTTTTTTTTGCATCGTTTCAAAATTACAGTCCTGGACTTGAAATGTGTTATTCACTCTCTTCAATTGGGGAAGGGGAGAGTGTAAATTGGCATTGTGAAAGCCAGCTGTGGAAGGAAGCACAGACCTCAAGGAAAGTGGCTGGTGTCCTGAGCCCGAGAGGGGACCTGAAGGCCCCCTAGTGGTGACATTAGGAAGGAAGCCAGAGACTAGTTTAAAGAACAAAAAACTTTGCCTTCAGTCCTGGCATTCAGCAGTGTGACAAGGAGTTCCCCACCCTTGGTTTTATCCCAAGTAAGCACTTAAAAGTTGTCATGTGAAAACGATTGCCTGAGGAGGAAGCTGTCGGGAGAAGATGCCGGCACATTCTGCTTGGCTTCCTTGGCACGCTTTGACCAGCTTCCTTCTCCCTGGGGTGCTTTCCCAGCAGAAGCTCCGGCCAGGTCAGGTGAGTCAGGCAGGCTTCTCTAGGCAGGTGAAGCTCTGCTCGCCAGGGTTCCTTCATTCATTCTTTTTTTTTTTTATCATGGTAAAATATACATAACAAAGAGTTTGCCATCTTAGCCGTTTTTAAGTGTACAGTTCAATGACATTAATTATATTCACAATGTTGTACAACCATCACCACTATTTCCAGAACATTTTCATCATCCCCAACAGAAACTCTGTACCCACCAGGCTGTAACTCCTCGTCCTTCCTCTCCCCAGTCCCTGGTAACCACTAGTCTACTTTGGTCTCTATGCATTTGCCTACTCTAGGTATTTCATATAAGGAGGATCACACAGTACTGGTCCTTTTGCGTCTGATTTATTTCACTTATCATGATGTTAACACCTGACAACACCATGGTGTTTTTCAGGGTTCATACATGCTGTGGCATGTATCAGTACTTCATTTCTCTTTATGGCTGAATAGCGCTATGTTTTGTTTATCTGTTCATCTGTTGATGGACTCTTGGGTTGTTTCCACCTTTTGGCTATTGTGAGTAATGCTGCAGTGGACACCAATGTACAATTATTTGTTCGAATCCCTGCTTTCAAGTCTTGGGTATATACCTAGGAGTGGAATTGCTAGGTCATATGGTCATTCGGAAACCTTGGTGGCGTAGTGGTTAAGTGCTACGGCTGCTAGCCAAAGGGTCAGCAGTTAGAATCCGCCAGGTGCTCCTTGGAAACTCTATGGGCCAGTTCTACCCTATCCTATAGGGTCGCTATGAGTCCGAATCGATGCGACAGCAGTGGGTTTTATGGTCATTCATTCATTTTTTTTTGTTCATAAATTCATTGTTTCATGTGTTCATTTTACAGATATTTATTGCATGCCTAATACGAGGTAGGCCAGCGCCGGGTGCTGGGCATACAGAGATGTGGCCTGGTGGAGTTGGGGCAGGAGACACACCCTCAGAGCATGGGCCCCTGTTTCATTCTGGGCCCTGTATCAGGCCTGTAGTAAGTACACAAGGAGCTGAGCTTCAGGGGTCTCATCACCATTGCCCTTGCTCTGCAGTCTCACTGTCCTCCCTGTTCTAGACACAGCCACGTCCTGCACTAAGTGCACGAGGAGCTGAGCAGCAGGTGTCTCATCACCGTTGCCCTTGCTCTGCAGTCTCACTGTCCTCCCTGTCCTGGATGCAGCCACGTCCTGCTTTTTGTTCACATGGATGTCCCTCAGGCCCCAGAGATGCCACTGCAATACCCAGACCTGAAACAGCTCTGAGAAGAGAGGGTTGCTCCAAAGAAGTAGCACGTGTCTTCTTCCTAGGCTCTTACTTCTGTCTCAGAGCCCAGGTGCATCTGAGGATGCCAGGCCCTGGGTTTCCGGTGCCTTGGGGGAACTCCTTTACTGTTAGTGTTCCAGCTTCTTGTAACCTGTGGGGCTTTGGCTCTTCTCTGACAAGTTGGCTGAAGCTGACGACCCTTTGTCAAGCATTCATCAGCCTTTACCCAGCTGGGAACTGCTCTGGTGCTTCCTGATTTTTGGCCAAGGAATAGGACAAGCAGTCGCAGTTGTAAAAAAGAAGGGGGTGTGTCCCACCTCTGAGTTCCTCCATGAGGACCACTACGCAGCTCACTGGCCAGAAAGAGTCTGAGAAGGTGTCCACCCCACAGCTCCCAGTGTCCAGCCCACCCCGCACCCAGGATCTCCAGCTGCTCTCTAGTCCTCTGAGGGTTGTTGTTGTTCCTGTTAGCAACTGCCATTGAGTTGGCAACTCCACACACAATGGAACAAAACACTACACGGCCCTGCGCCATCCCTGTGATCAGTTGGTTGTAAATCAGACTGCTGTGATCCATAGGGTTTTCATGGGCTGGTTTTCGGAAGTAGATTGCCAGGCCTCCCTAGGAATTCACAAGTGGCTTCTGTCTCCCTGGGTGCCCTTGACTTTGAGGTTCCTGCTGGGCAGGCTTCCTCCCGTCTCCAGAGACTGTGAAGAAGGACAGCACAGCAAACGGCACGAAGGAGGGGGCACCTCTACTGCTCAAAATACAAGCACATAAATGAGGGCCTTTCTCTCCCTGTGGTCTCATCCAGAACGTTCTCTCCCTTTATCCAAGTCAGGATCTTTCTCAGGCCTGACTTTTCTGGGTGCTTCAGTCCACTCTGTTTACAGTCCGTGCCACCCAGCTGGGGTTTTAATTTTCTCCTGTGCTCCCTGCGAGTTCCCTGCACTTAGCTGTCTCTTGGCCAGCAATCCAGCATGTCCTGTCTGGTGTCATTCCCATCACTGCCTTCTCTTGCTCAGCATCTTTCTATTGTGTTTTCATTGTCTCACCTCTCCAGCTAGATTACAACTCTTTGCTGTCCGAGAGAGGCTTAAGCTCTATTATTATATTTTTATTGTTGTTGAAATTATACACAGCAAAACATACACCAACTCAACAATTTCTACATGTACAATTCAATGACATTGAAGGCATTCTTCAAGTCGTACAACTATTCTCATCTTCATTTGCAAATTGTTCCTCCCCCGTTAATATAAACTCACTGTCTCCTATGGTTCCTATCTAACCTTTTGAGTTGCTATTGTCAATTTGATTCATATAGTTAAACTATATATATATATGTTGTGATTTAGGTGAAAGTTTACAGAGCAAATTAGTTTCTCATTCAGAAATTTCTACACGAATTGTTTCACGACATTGGCTGCAATCCCGCAGTGTGTCAGCACTCTCCCCCTTTCTCTTTCCACCCTGGGTTCACTGTGTCCATTTGTACAGACGAGACACCTTCTCGTCTTTGTTGCTGGGCAGGTGTTGCCCATTTGATCTCGTATACTTGACTGATCTAAGAAGCACCTTCCTCACAAGTGTTATTGTTTGTGTTATAGGCCTGCCTAATCTTTGGCTGAAAGATGAACTTCGGGAATGGCTTCAAGCCTGAGTTAGAAAGATGTCTGGGTACCATAGTCTTGGGGTTCCCCTAGTCTTTGTCAGACCAATAAGTCTGGTCTTTTTTGTGCATTTGGTCATCTGTTCTACGTTTTTCTCCCACTGTGTTCTTGACCCTCTATTGTAATCCCAGCCAGAGTAGTCGGGAGTAGTAGCTGGGCACCATCTAGTTCTTCTGGTTTTGGGGTCACATGGTCCGTTAGTACTTTGGACTAAGTGCTCCCTTGGGTCTTTAGTACTCCTTCCTCTCCTTTGCTGCAGACTAGAAGAGACCGATAGTTGTGTCTTAGATGGCTGCTGCTTGTTAACTATGTTATTTTTAATCTCCATGTCTTGTGTACAGCAAAGGAACCCTGGTAACACAGTGGTTAAGAGCTTGGCTGCTAACGGAAAGGTTGGTGCTTTGAACCCACCAGCTGCCCCTTGGGAGAAAGATGTGGCAGTCTGCTTCCTTAAAGGTTACAGCCTGGGAAACCCTGTGGGGCAATTCTGCTCTGTCTTATAGAGTCGCTATGTATCAGAATCGACCAGGGAATACTTGCAGGTAGATTTTGTTTTGTTCTGTCTTCCCTTTCTCCCTTGAGGAAGGGAAATGTCTTATACTGCTTTTTCCTCCAAACTACTTCTCAGGTGATATGTGCTTAGTAGGTAAACAGAAAGCACAAATTGGTGGATTATCTTCCACCCCTACCTCTGATCCAGTTGCGTATCTCTTTAAAATTTCCAGCCAGGGCTCCCAAACATTGGTTGAGTTGATTCAATATCTCTGAACACTAAGCAGTTCTTAGGTTAGAAAGCACTTTTTAACCTCTGAGATTTTTAAAAATGTGGAAGTAGATAGATATGCCTAGATAAAGAATAAGTACAGGGAAATATTATCTCTGGCTGGTGGACTTTGGTTATTTCACTTTTTTGTATTTTTAAAAAAATAAACCTGTACAGATTTTACCATTAAAAATGTGAAAAAATAAAAATTTCTACCAGGACTATTTAGATTTATATAGAACAGAAGGAAATCCCTGCTAATTTCAGGCATATTTTTATGATACTGTAAGTTGATTTATTCATATTTTTAGTAGATTTATTGAAATTTTTGCTTTAAAAATGTTAAAAAGATCAGTTAACTTTTGACATATGTCATTCTGTCGTATTTTTATGTGGACGTTTATTTTTACAGTAATGGGCTCATACTGTATGTACTGCTGTCATTTTTATTTTACTTGTTTATCATGAATATTCTTCCATGGCATTGTAACATGATATACAGTATGATTTTAAATGGAATTCTGTTGTGGGCTGTACTTTCATTTAACCAGCCCTTTACTGTTGCGTATATGAGTTGCCTCTAATCTTTTGCTTTTATAAATAAATGCTGTAGTTTGAAACATAATGTTTTTTTCCTTGTCGAATCTACATGAACATTTGCTTTTGGGCCTCTTAGTTTATTGTCTGGCTATGTAACCCACACTCGGAAATGAGTTACAGGGATGGATGATACCTGCATGACGCTACTTAGTCAAGGATCATTGTTACCTGTGTGACTCGTTCAGACATACAGTGCTGGGCTGACACTTTTATGGATTATACAACTACAAACCCTTAGTTGGTTTTTTTGTTTGTTTTTTTAATAGACTTTATTCTTTAGGGCGGTTTTAGGCTTACAGAAAAAGCGTACAGAAAGTACAGAGAGTTCCCATATAGCTTCCTCCCTCCTGTACACGGTTTCTCCTTTTACTAACATCTTTATTCATCTGGTACATTTGTTATGATCAATGGACCGATATTGATTCATTATTAACTAAAGTTTAGTTAGCCCTGGTTTCGCAATGGTAAAGAGCTCGGCTGCTAACCAAAAGGTCAGCAGTTTGTATCTACCAGCCGCTCCTTGGAAACCCTATGAGGCAGTTCTACTCTGTCCTATAGGGTAGCTATGAGTAGAAATAAACTCGATGGCAACGGGTTTGGTTTTTGGGTTTGTTCTATAGTTTGCATTAGGGATCAGTCTTTGTGTTGTATGGTCCATGGGTTTTGATGAATACATAATGTTAAGTGTCCTAAAAATGCCCCCAAAATGCCTTGTGCTCTACCTATTCATGCCCTCCCTCAGCCGCTGAGTCCCTGGCAACCACTGATCTAACCATTGTCTCTATAAACCCACTGCTGTCAAGTCGATTCCGACTCATAGCAACCCGATAGTTTGCCTTTTCCAGAATGTCACGTAGTTGGAATCATACAGTACGTGTAGCATTTCAGACTGATTTCTTTCTCTCGGCAGTGCGGTCCTCCATGCCGTTTCATAGTTAATTCTTATTACCGTGGAAAAACACTCCATTGTATGGATGTATTTACCCCACGCTTTTATTTGAAAATTTTTCACATCTACAAAAAAGTTAAAAGAACAGGCCTGTGAACAGCTGTATACCCTCTGGATTTACTAGCTGTAAACACTTAGTTTTTAGTGGAAAGATCTTCATATAAAAATGAGGTTTAAAGAGAAAACCCAGATAAACAGGAAACATTGAAAGAAATAAGCTAAATGGAAAGCTTTTGTTATATGTGGAAATTGTCTGCAAATGGTCATGGCATCCTAGTTGGTGACATTCTGCATCCTTAATTAAGTGGACACAAGCCAGCCTGTGCACTCAGGTGTTTGGAAGGCTACCACACAGAACGTGGTGTTGGACTCTGAGGGACGCTGGAAATGCATTCATTGTGTACCACCCCCTCCGAGGGGTTGGAACGAGGCATTGTCCTGCCATCTCATTGACTCATCGCTTTTGCTTTGCACCATGTAGAAGACAGCACTTTCCAATGGCACCTTAATTGAGCACGCATCCCCAGATAAATAGATCACCAGAGTCACTCTTGGAAGAACGATTTGGGGATTCTTTCTTGAGTTCAGGAATGTTTTTCCTCTTCCCAACCCATCACCCTAAAACCAAACAAAAAAAAAAAAACAGTTGCTCTCGAGTTGATTCTGAGTCATAGTGACCCTATAGGGCAGAATAGAACTGCCCCATAGAGTTTCCAATGAGCGTCTGGTGGATTTGAACTGCCGACCTTTTGGTTAGCAGCCATAGCATTTAACCACTACGCCACCAGGGTTTCCCCATCACCCTAGGTGAATTTAAAATCCAAAGCCATGTTTCCTCATCGAGTAGTTAAGCCTCTGTACATTCACATCATTTTCCATCTAATCTGATATTCTATGGGAAGCTGCAGAGCCAATTTAATAAAATGAAGCAGCTTGTATATTAGGCAGCGTTAGTGGCTAACAGCAACGTGGGCCTTCATTTATTTTAAGTTGCCCTTTAACTGTAATGGTGAGTAACTGTGAATGGAACACCAGACCCTGCCAAAGAGTGGTTTAATTATGACCTGCAGGAAAGTGGTGAAGACTCCAGCTTTGGAGCCAGGCAGACATGGATTGAAGCCTTGTTTCTGCTTCATACTTGTAGCATCCCCTTGGGGAGTTAGCTCGTCTTTCTCAGGATTTTCATTTATAAAGTGGAAGGGTACTCAACGTTAAGAGCGCTTATAAAGCTACAGTAATCAAGGCAGTGTGGCATTGGCAAAGGGTAAACACTTAGATCAATGAAACAAAATAAAAGTCCAGAAACAGACCCCATACAGTTGACCAGCTGATCATCAACGAAGGTGCAAAATCAATTCCATAGAGGAAGGATAGTCTTTTCATCAAATGAAAACTAGAACGGTTGGATTCCAGAAAATAAAAAAAAGAACCTCAGTCCATACTTCACACCTTACACAAAATTAACTCCAAATGGATCACGGTCTTCCTAAATCTGACACAGAGTTAAGAAGGGTCTTCTCAAGAAGGGTGTCAATGTAGAAAAAAATCTGGGTTGCCTTTTAAGTTCTAAGAAGTGTAGAAACCCATCTAAAATCACACAAGAGTCTCTCATTTATTCCTATTAATGTTAACAAAGAAAATAGCTATTTTAAGGAATAATTTTGGGACAGCTTCTAGGAACTAGTCAGTCATGTAGAATTTAATGGCAAGTGGAGATTTTGAAATCGTAGGCAGAGTTTACGTCTCCTGTATCCCAAAACAGCTTCTGCAGATAATCTTAACTCTGGCGGGTTGCTAATGAAGGGTTTCTAGTTGGAACTTCGCTGGGAATTCTTTCTCGTGAACATAGTAAAAGAGAGTCATGCTTTCTTAAGAGAACTATGTATGTGCCCCCCTAAGGGTATAGCAAATGAATAACATGAAGCA
Source organism: Loxodonta africana (assembly GCF_030014295.1). Classification (NCBI taxonomy): domain Eukaryota; kingdom Metazoa; phylum Chordata; class Mammalia; order Proboscidea; family Elephantidae; genus Loxodonta; species Loxodonta africana. Next base: position 53,083,116 of record NC_087354.1, on the reverse strand, counting down.
AGGTGGGGTTCTCTTTTGCTTGAAAGGTTTCCATCTCCCCTGGGTGTGGTTTATATTTGTTGTTTGGAGCCTCAGACTTGTGGCAGAGCTTTCACTGGGCACCCAGCTCACAGAGTAAGTTAATTGTGTTGCTGGTGAATCTGCAAAGCATTGGTGTGGAATGTACTTTCAGTCTTTTAAAAAACACCTTGTCTGTTTTTCTCACAGAGCCGTGACAGAGAGCATCAATCAGCTCATCACGCTGTGCACGCAGCAAGCTCCTGGCCAGAAGGAGTGTGACAACGCCCTCCGTGAGCTCGAGGTAGGCCCAGAGGAGGCTGCTGCAGACTTACAGGGTGTGGCACAGTTTACACTTGACTACTAGCCTAAAGGCTGGCAGTTTGAACCCACCTAACGATGCCACAGAAGAAAGGCCTGGCAATCTTCTGTAAAGATTACAGCCAAGAAAACCCTATAGAGCAGTTCTACTCTGTAACACATGAGGTTGTCGTGGGTTGGAATCAGCTTGATGGCAATGGGTTTGGTTTGGTTTGGGTGCCCCTGTTAGGCATCCCTGGGTGGTGCAAATGGTTATCCCACCCAGCTCACTAAAAGGTTGGAAGTTTGAGTCCCCCCAGAGGTACCTCAGGAGAAAGGCGATCTACTTCTGAAAATCAGCCACTGAAAACCCCGTGGAGCACAGTTCTCCTCTGATACTCATGGGGCCACCGTGAGTTGGAGTCGACATGATGGAAGCTGTACTGGTGGTCCTGTTCTTCCCCTCCAGGATTATTTTCCTCTCCTCTGTCCTTGCTTTTTATCTTTCCTGGTAGACTATGGGGGCCAAAGTTTCAATCTAAGTGGGATGAGGTTTATATTTGTTAAAAGATTCTTGTTTTCAGAAGGTATGGCCTGTGGTGTTGGATGTAGGTTGAAGATGAGCAGTCTCTACCTGGAAAGTTTTGGAGAGATTATTCTGGGCATTTGGGAGAGAAATAGAGGCTGGTGTAGGTGTGCTGACTGAGAACGAATTCCCTGTACATTTTATTTTGCAACATGCAGGAGAAAACACAGGAGTGACCCTTCTTTACTACACAATCAAGGTGACCTCAGGGCCCCTGATGGCCGAGAGCACATTTGTGGGTGCTTTTCAATTTATATTCACAGTCACGATTGACTTGTAATTGAAACTTCATTTATGCCTATAGGATGTGTGTGGGTAAACGTAAAATCAACATGCCCACTTGTGTGTAAGCAATTCTAACCAATGAAGCTTATGTTGAAACAGCCAAATGGGCACCCAGTAGATACAGGTTGTGTCCCGTGGGCCTTTCATCTCCTGGGTGATTATCATGAGGCTGGTGTGGTGGAAATACCCATTGCAGCTGCTGAAGCATTTGATTGGGGCCCCCTCTGTGAGGCAAATAGGCCGCTGTGCACTGGTGAATGTGAGGTGGGGCCTCTTATCACGGGACTGAAGCATTATGAACACGGTTGAGAACATTCTTATGATGGCTGAACTACTGCCCTAATCTGGCCTGTTCACATTTGCAGATATAAATGATATGGGGGCCGTTGATCTAAGTGAGCTCTGCTGGCCTAGGTGCAAATACTCTGCCCCTTAATGATACCCTTGGTCACCAAAGTGATGACTGCTTCAGGGTTGCTGTTGCTAAAACAAGTTTGATTATCCAAAGAGTGGGAGGAGGTTCTTCAGTGAAATGAACCCATTCTTTACCCTGACCTTTTTCCTTCATGTCCTTAACTGAACAGCTCAGCAGCTTCCCCTGTTACTTCGTTCCAACCCTTTGTAACTCAAGTGGCCTCATCTCTGTGTTGGTTATGCCTCCAAGGCTGCTTCCTGGAAGCCTGGGACTTAATGTGCCTTCCCTCACAGTGGGGAGATGGCTGAAGAGATAAACGTCCAGGTTTCCCTCCCCCTGGAAAAGCCCCTCTTTAGTGGTGATCAGAGGTCATTAACAGCAAGGCAAGCAACGGTTTCCAGTGGCCTGGAGACAAAGAGGAGGCACCCCAGTTCCTTGGGGTGGCCTAAACCAGACTAAACATTTTTCTATACTTTTTAAATTAAAAACAAATGAGCCCACAGAAACCTGCACACAATGTGTATAGCAGCTTTACTCAAAATTGCCAAAAATTGGGAGCAACCAGGCTGTCCTTCAGTAGGCGAATGGATAAGCAAACTGTGGTGCATCCATACAGTGGAGTATTATTCAGCAATTAAAAAACACAAACTTGTCAAGCCATGAAAAGACGTGGAGGCACCTTAAATGTGTATTGCTAAGTGAAAGAAGCCAGTCTGAAAAGGCTACATACCGTGTGATTTCAATTCTGTGACTTTCTGGAAAAGGCAAAATTATGGAGACAGTAAAAAGATCCGTTGTTTCCACTGATGGGGCGGGGGGGATAAATAGGTGGACCGGGGCGTTGAAGGGCAGTGAAACCACTCAGCCTGCTGTTGTGATGGCAGACACATGCCAGCACGCATTTGTCAGAACCCATAGGACTGTACAACACAATGGACGTTAATGGGAACTGTGGACTTCACTATATTAGTATTGGTTCATTTGTAACAAGTACACTACATTAATGAAAGATTAACTGCTCTAAAAAATAATTTATTAAAACAGACAAATGAAAACAAATGAACCATCCCAGTGGGCAGTCTTGGTGAATTACGTTCTTTCATACCTCCCCACTGAAAGTTCCAGAACTGAAAGACTAAAGGTTCTCACAATTTTGGGGCATGAAGAAATGAATGAATGGGTCCTTGAAATTTAAACTCCTTGGAGTTAACCCAGCAGAGAAATTGTGCCAATTAACCACGAATATGTTGCCTGGCATTGATCTTCACATTTCTTGAAGAAAAAGGAAATCTTTCCCTTCTTTGGATACAATGCTTCTATTCCTTCAAAACCGGGAACAGAAGACTCTTACCTCTAGCTGAGCTAACGTAAGACCACTGGCACACTTGTCTGTGCCATGTTGCTAGATGTGATGAGGAAACCTGACGTCATGAATATCATGATCTCAGTTCCTCTCAGGACTCTGGGTAAATGAGTGATAAGACCAGAGCCCTTATGTCCATAATTCTGTGTGTGGAGGGGAAGTAGACAACAGGTATTTTATACTGAGTTTCTTTTGTTCTGTAACACTTGCTTGGGCTTTTGTTCTTATTTTCATATTTTTGAATTGTGGTACCAACATATGTTACAAAAACTTGCTTGCTTTTTAAGTTGTGTTCTTCTTCTGTAGACTGTGAAGGGGATGCTGGATAATCCTAATGAACCTGTCAGTGACCTCTCTTACTTTGACTGCATTGAGAGTGTGATGGAGAACTCTAAGGTAGGTGTGTCTGGGTGGTAATTCACAGTCAGTGTTACTCTTCAGTGTGGGTGAAAACCCAGAAGTGGTTCATGTGCATCTGCGTGTGACCACCCTGAATGGCTGCAGGCATCATAACGCCATGGACTTTGTTCCAAGGCATCTCAGACTTGAGTGTGCATCAGAGCCACCTGGATCACTGGTCCCCACCTCCAGAGCTTGTGATTCTGCAGATCTGGAGTGGGACCTGAGAGTCTGCACTTCTCACAAGCCCCTAGGTGATGCCCAAGCTACGTGCCCAGCAGCCAGCTTGGAGAGCCACCGCTCTGTCTCATATCACAGGTGGGTCTTATGCTGCATCAACTCAGGTGTCTTCTACACCTGGGACTGAGCTGCTGCGGGAAGTCGTTGGTGGCTTTGGCCTATGCGAGACCCTCATGTGTGTCCTTTTGTCATCTGCCTGTGGCACGCATTCTAAGGGGAGTAGAGAATCTTAGATATTACAGTGGTTTATTGCCTTCCAAACTTTAAACCTCCTTGACAAAATTTTATTTCTTAGTATTTAATTTGATTCAGGGGGTGGGGTGGGATGACAGTTGGGGGGAAAACAAGTCTTAACAGGCTCCTTAGGGGAGTAGTAATAAAAACAAAAGAAGATTGAGAACCACTCATCTATGGTAATCATATCAGCGTCTTTTGAGAATCCCTCAAAATCAGAAAGTTTAGTGAAATGTGAGTGAAGTGAATGGATTTCGTAAGGCTTTGTACCTGGAACTCCTTTGTTTACGTCACTTTTACATTAGCTTTGGGGAGACGTCTGTATCGGGGTGACATCAGGTGTGCTGGGTTTGTGTTGAACCAGTCTGTGTTGGACTAGTTTGTTCTGTCCAGCACCCCTTACAGAGTAATGGACACACTAAGGGCATGATGCATATGTTTGTGTACTTAGATCCAAAGAATCTGTTTTTTCTCCAGGAGGGATGCTGGGTTAGAAGAGGGGAAAATACTGTAAATAAACATTCCAAGTTTTTGCTTTGCCCGTCTTTATGTAAGCTGCATTATTTTGTATATCTAAGCAATTAAGTAGAGCCCTGATGGTGCAGTGGTTAAGAGTTTGGCTGCTATCCAAAAGGTTGGTGGTTCGAGCCTACCAGCTGCTCCAAAGGAAAAAGATGTGACAGTCTGCTTCCATAAAGATTACAGTCTTGGAAACTCTGTGGGGAAGTTCTGCTCTGTTCTGTAGGGTTGGTGTAAGTTGAAATCAACTCAACAGCAATGGGTTTGGTTTGGTTTGGTTTGAAGTAATTAAGTAGCATTTTACTTGAAGGAATTTATTTCATTGCCCCATCCAAGATGACTTATATTGGCAAATGAATAGAACTCTGTATTAGGTTTTATGCTTGGCAATGCCATAGCCTCTCCAGAGGGTATGTGTTGAACACCCTTCAGTTTAACCATCTATGACCCAGAAGAATAGGGCCCTCCCTCCCGGTTCCTGATGACGCTCATAGAAGGAGAAATGCCATTTTGGGGATGGGTGCCCTGCCCTCACCCACATGACCTTCTGTGTGACCTTGACCCCTCTGGGTTGGATTCTAAACACTAGGATCCCTTTCAGTTGTGGTGTAAGTTCCCCTGATGAAAGAATGTACCACTGATTTTCAAAATAAGGAAAAATGCTTACAAAATTTAGGAAGCGTCCTTAGTTTGTGTTTAGATTATTATTACATATACTTCTTAACAAACATGTATTTAAATTTTACTGTCAATAAGTAAATAAATACTGGGAAGGTTGCATCATCTGGCTTCTGGACGTGAGTTCACCTACAGCTTATGTTCTGGGAAGCAATAATTCTCAGTTTGGACCATTCACCCGAGGCATGCGCCATATGGATTTTACTTTATTGATCTGTGTGTCTTAAGTATATCTTCTTGGACTGTAGATCATTTTCAGATGAAAGGTTCATACTTTCATTAATCATTTCTCTTTATGGCATGGAAGTGGTATAATCCTCCTGAAGCTCTTCTTCATGCAAATAAAGGAGAAAAATGGCAAATGTTGTCAATTAAGTGACCTTGAATGCTGAAGCTGGAAGTGTGGCCTCCTTGGCCCCGTGGTTTTAAGCAATGCTGCACAGAGAATATCTCTGCCTGTTCGTTTTGCAGGTTCTGGGGGAGTCGATGGCAGGGATTTCACAGAACGCCAAGACTGGGGACCTCCCTGCTTTTGGGGAGTGTGTAGGGGTTGCATCCAAGGCTCTCTGTGGGCTGACGGAGGCTGCGGCCCAGGTAAGTGGCTGGTCTATGGTTCCCTGACTCACATGTCTTCCACTGTTTTGTTCTATTGTACATAGGGTTGCTGTGAGTTGGAACTGACTTGATGGCACCTAACAATAACAGGCTACAAGAGGAGAGGCCCATGGGTAGGGTGGCTCCAGGGTTGGCTCACCCAGCAGCACTGTACCTTTGGTCTGCACCCACTTCTTTCTGACTCTCCTGCTGCCAACTGGGGTCATCTTCAGGCCTAGGCTAAGCACCCTCGTGGTCGTAAGAGGAGCAGTGAGGGCTTCCTCCATCCCCGCTCGTGTTCTGCAGAAGAGCCTCTTGTGGCTCTTAAGAGCAGGGGGCCTTGTTCCCAGAATCCTCAGCAGACTCCTGCTAGCATGTCACTGGCCCGAGCTGGCTTCAGCCTGTCCATCCCAGTGCCCCTCTATTGGGAGAGGAATGAGATTCTGCTGACAAGCTTGCACGAACGAGCACCCGGGCAGGATTGCTGCCTGCCCACTGCAGGGCCATTGTCCACCACGGGTTCATCTGGAGTCTGGAGCCTGAGCTGTGGCTTTTCCTCTCACTCTCCAGGCTGCCTACTTGGTTGGCATCTCTGATCCCAACAGCCAGGCAGGCCACCAGGGCCTTGTGGATCCTATCCAGTTTGCCAGGGCGAACCAAGCGATCCAGATGGCATGCCAGAACCTGGTGGACCCCGGCAGCAGCCCGTCACAGGTAACACTTGGGGAGGATGTGCAGTTTGTGAGTCTTTCAGCAATTCTAGAGGAGCGATGGGGACGGTGAGAAATTAGTGAAAAACCCTACTCTTTCAGAGCTTGCAGAGCCAGATAAATGCAGCACTGTAGATAGTGACAGTGGGGTGTATTGTAAAATGTGGCCAAGTGGGAATTAGGTGCTATGATACGAGGGTGGAGCCCTGGTGGTGCAGTGGTTAAGCGTTTGGCTGCTAACCAAAAGGTCGGCAGTTCACACCCACCAGCATACTCCTTGGAAACCCTGTGAGGTAGTTCTACTCTGTCCTGTAGGGTCGCTATGAGTCAGAATCAACTTAGTGGCAACAGGTTTTTGTTTTTTGGTTTTTTTTTTAATGATACGAGGGACTGGAATAAGGTGATCACAGAGAGATTCACCAGGAGTCTCATGACTCCACTCAGTGCAGGCTGGCTCTGTGTTCAGTATTAAGGGTCAGCGTGAGTCAGCCCCGAACCCCGTCCCACTGGCTCTTAATCTAATGGAGGAGGCAGACGTGGACAAAGCCTGGAAAATGCGGTGATCTGGGTGTGATGACAAAGCCAGGGACTCAGGGGAAGATGTGATGAATTCTTTTGGGGGATATCAGGGATCACTTCACAGAGATGGCAGCTTTGAGCTGGCCTCAACGTTGGATAAGAATCCACAGTGCAGAAGGGAACCAGAGAGACATTTTAGGACACTTCTAATACCAGGGTGGCATGGGTCCCATTCACTGCCAAGGTCTTGTGTGCTGAAAGAAACGAGAACTGTCTGGTATGGAGTAGCAGAGCAGGGTCAGGTTATCCAATAGGCAAGGTAAGCACGGTGGTTACCTTGCTTACCAGATCATCTGTAGGGAACGATTTCACATTTTTTCACCACATCAAAGATTCCACTTCTGGGTATGGCTGGCATCTGTCTCTCTCCCAACCCCACAGCACCTTCCTACAGAATCAAAGCCTCTTATCAAATTTACAGACCCTGACAGGGCAGATGACCCAGTAAGCAAGGCAAACACAGGCTTACTTGTGTTTACTAATCTGTAGTGAACAATTTCACAGGGGTTTCACCACATCTTTGAACCCTGGTGACGCAGAGGTTAAGTGTTTGGCTACTAACCAAAAGGTCAGCAGTTTGAATCCACCAGCCGCCCCTTGGAAACCCCATGGGGCAGTTCTACTCTGTCCTGTAGGGTCGCTATGAGTTGCAATCTACTCGATGGCAACAGGTTTGATTTTTTTTGTTTGTTTTGATGTGGTGAAATTGTTCATTACAGATGATCTGTTAAGCACGGTAAGCACCATGCTTACCTTGCCTATTGGGTGATTCTCCCCCATAGCAGCCTCGGAGTAGAACATCTGCAGTGAATCCTGGGACTAGCACTCTTGAGGCAGGAGGAAGACCCAAGTAAAGGGGGCAGTGCAGGGACATCTGGACCAGCCTGAGAGCTGATGTTTATGGCGTTGGTACAGCTGGGATTCGTTACCTGCCAGTTAAGGCTGCAGGGGTGTTCAGTCTCAGCAACTAGAACAGGTGGATTCAGGAAAGCAGATGAGGATGGGGTGGAAGGTGGAGCCTTTTGGGGTTCCTGAGCCACACTCCTTGATAAGGTGCCTGCGGCCCATCTGTAGAAGAGGCAGGAGTGGCAGCTTCCTGGTGTTTCTTTTTTTCACCTCAGCTGCATCTCCTAGACCTGGATTCTCAGATAGGGTAAGAGCCGTGGTGGCACAGTGGTTAAGAGCTCGGCTGCTAACCAAAAGGCTGGCAGTTTGAATCCACCAGGCATTCCTTAGAAGCACTGTGGGGCAGTTCTACTCTATTCTGTAGGGCCCCCATGAGTTGGAATCGACTCAAGGGCAGTGGGTTTGGCTTGGTTTGGTTCTGTATGATTATTAAGCACTGGAAATGTAGCTAGTCCAATTTGAGATGTGCTGTAAATGTAAGATACACACTGGGTTTTGAACACGTAGTGTAAGAAAACTTGTAAAAAGTCTCATTAATAATTTTTAATATTGATTGTATGATGAAATGATAATATCTTAGATTTATCTCTTACCTAATTGGCCAACTCCTGGCCAATCTTGTTTCACCTTTTCCGGTTACTTTGAAGCAAGTCTTCACCATCATTTTATCTGTAAATATTTCAGTATGTGTCTCTGTGCAATAAAGTGAAAAATCGTAATTAATTTATCTGGAGTCTCCAATGTGGCTACTAGAAAATGTTAAATTCTATGTGTGGCTCATACTATATTTCTATTGGGCAGTGCTGATCTAGACTCTGTACCCTGTAGGGATCCCAAAGGATAGCTCACTGCATCACCTTTAAGACTATCTGGAGCCCAGCTCACTCTCGTTGCTACCTCAGCACCTCCTTACCTTCTCCTTTTAAATTCTCCGTCACTGAATGTTCCCTCTCCTTTCCTGGGGGGGGCTTGGGACAGCAGAGCTAGAATACACATCGTCATTACACTGGCTCTGGGCATGGTGGGTTGAAGAGAGATTTAAGGCTAGAGACTAGGTTGATCTGGTGCCCCCAGCTCAGCCCCATGCTTTGTAGGTTCTGTCAGCCGCCACGATTGTCGCCAAGCACACCTCCGCCTTGTGCAACGCCTGCCGCATCGCCTCCTCTAAGACGGCCAACCCAGTGGCCAAGAGACACTTTGTCCAGTCAGCCAAAGAAGTCGCCAACAGCACCGCCAACCTGGTGAAGACCATAAAGGTGGGCCAGTGAACTGGGGACCCTGCTAATCCCCATGTCGTCTTGCACAGAGAAAAGAAGTGCAGGAGTCAAGCTTTGCTCTCCTAAGACTTATTTCTAATTCACTCTCATGACTATGTCATTGTGAAGAGTCTCTTACTAGTGGAAAAATTTATCATGAAAAACCAAGAGCCTTGCTCTGCTAACCTTCTAGGGGGTGGAGGGGAGTCCCCAGTTTGTGTTTATGAGGAACTTAGGAACAGAAATCTGGTGAAAGAGTTTGGCCATAGAATCTCTGAGTACTTTGGATAGGAAACACCCTGTTTTTACTTGAACTATATATTTACTTGGGGTGGTTTTGACTGGGTGGGTAGATGGCTCTGCCGTTCTTCTTAGGAGTATCTGGATCGAGAGGGTGGGTGGAGGGAGAAGGGAATTGGGGATGGTGGAAAAGTCACTTTTAATGTAAAAAACCATCAGTTTAATCTCTGCAATATATATTCTGTTTACACATGTTTAAATTTAATTTAAAAAAAATGGAGCATCAGCTTTTAAAAACATACAACATTCCATGTTGATAACCAGTTGTATTACAGACTGCAGGTAGGTGGCAGGGGGAGCTTTATGTAAAAAGACAGGTGTTAAAGGATACGGAGTCATGGTTGACATTGCATGAAGCATTTCGTTTTTATTATGGAAACTATTCAAACATAGACAAAACAACATCAACAAACCCTGTGTAGCCACTGTTCAGCCAGCTGCAACAATTATCAACTCCTGGCCAATCTTGTTTCACCGTTTCCGGTTACTTTGAAGCAAGTCTTCAATATCATTTTATCTGTAAATATTTCAGTATGTGCCTCTGTGCAATAAAGTGAAAAATCATATCACCATGATACCATTATCCCACTTTAAGCAAAGTTAACACGAATTCCTTAATGTCCACTGTCCGGTCGGCATTCAGATTTCCCTAGTTGTCTCAGTCCATCTTCCTCCTTCTCTTACCTTCCCTTTCCACTGATAGTTCAAGTCCTTTTCTTTCTAAACAGCTTTGTTGATGTATACTTGACGTATTTTTTTCTTTAATGTATAGACTTTCCCCTCCATTTATTCATTTTTTTCCTTGTAAATTATTTGTTGAAGGATCAGGGCTGCCTCTCAAGTAGAATTAGTCCAGATTTCCTGACTATGGGTAGACCAGATGGTCAAAGACCTAGACGAAAGATATTTTAATGTCTTTGGGTATTTGTATTTCTTCTAATCTCACTTTAAATTTCAAATCACCCATTTTACTCTAGTAATTCCGTACCCTAGGAAATTATGGAGCAGGAGGGTCCTAGGGAAGTATCGTGGCTCTAGGCCATTTTGGGGGAACGGATGTCCTTGTGAGAATGAGGACAGGAGAGGTTTGGAACAATGGGGCTGTAAAATTGTAGGTGGGTGGTAAAACCACGGGCCCAGTTGGCCCTAAGCTGGAGCCAGGCAGGCAACGGGCAGCTGACCTTGCGGGAGAACAGCCACCGCCTGGGCATCAGACCACGGACAAAGAACCCAGCACTCACACTCTGGAGCATTGTCATGGAAGGCAGTGTAACAGTTCTGGGTCAGCTGTTGTTGTTGTCTTTGCTTTCTGTTTGTTTGTACACTGGTTTTATTTTCCTGATAACCAAAAAAAAACCAAACCCAGTGCCGTCCTGATACACAGAAGGAAAAGGCATTGGAGGTCTTAACACTTTTTCTTTAAGGGTTTTCATATTTTTTTTAAGGTAGGGGTATCTGCTATGTGAAAGGAGTCCTGGTGGCACAGTGCTTAAGTGCTCAGCTGCTAACCGAGAGGTTGATGGTTCAGCTCACCAGCTGCTTTGCGGGAGAAAGATGTGGTAGCCTGCTTCTATAATGATTATAGCCTTGGAAACCCTATGGGCAGTTCTGCCCTGTCCTATAGGGTCGCTATGAATTGGAATCAACTTGATGGCAGTGGGTTTGGTAGTTTGGATCTGTTTTGTGGAATCCCTGAGTAGTGCAAATCTTTAGTTGGCTTGGCTGCTAACCAAAGGTAGGAGGTTTAAGTCCACCCAGAGGTACCTTGGACGAAAGGCCTGGTGATCTATTTCTGGAAAATCAGTCGTTGAAAACCCTATGGAGAACAGTTCTACTCTGACTCACACGGGGTTGCCATGAGTTGGAATTGGCTCGATGGCAGCTCTTTTTTATCTGCTTTGTTGTCGGGGGTGGAGCCCTGATGGCACAATGGTTAAGAGCCTGGTTGCTGACTAAAAGGTCAACAGTTTGAATCCACTAGCTACTCCTTGGAAACCGTATGGGCAGTTCTACTCCATTCTATAGGATCACTATGAGTTGGAATCAACTCAACAGCAGTGGTTTTAGTTTTTGTTGTTGGGACATGTCCTGAGAAATGAGGTTTTCCCAGTTCTTTCCAGAGGGCGTGGCACTATACACCTCTTTTCCTTTCACTCTCAAAAGCCAGTATAATCATGGAGAAATCAGTCAACAGGATGAGCCAAGCAGCCACAGAGGAGAGAATCTCTCTCCCCACAGCAGCTGGAAGCTGGCTGGCGAGAGCACTGGGCGGTGACCTCACTCAAGTTCCTTAGCTGTTTAAACAAAGAGTCTTAAAAAAAAAAAGAAAAGAAAAAGAAAACTTTTAGCTGCCCTTTTGAAAGCTAGCTTGAAGTTGAATAAATAAGGGCGACGCCAGGTGGGCCTGTGATCCTGATGGCAGTTGCCAGCATGGTTCATAGTATTAGAAATTAATAACATGTTTTTTAATGTTTATTGTACGTAATGCCCTGTTCCAAGTGCTTCGTGTATATTATTTAATCCATACAACCACCCTGTGGCTATCATCCTCATTTAGATACAGGAAACTGAGGCACAAAGAGGTTAAGGAATTTTCCCAAGGTGACCCAGCCAGTGATTGGTGGGTCGGGATTCAAGCCCAGGCCCAGAGTCTCTGCTCTTGCTGCTCTCAGTCCTGGCGCACTGTTCACACGTTTGCCCTGGTGAGACCATCAGCATCCCAGGTTCTCAGCCTGAGAGAAACACCTTAATGTGTTCACAGTGCTTTTGTGTGCGTCTCGGGGAGACAGGGATAGAAAAACAGCAATATAGCTGAAAGTGGAGACATCATTGCAGGTTGATGTATAATTAATTTATACCAGTTAAATGTATAGTTTCCTGATCTCAGTTAAAGTTGGCTATTTTCTGATCATTAAAAACCAGATTATGTTTAGATGGATTAAGGGAGAAAAATGGAAAGAAACCGTATTTTTAAAAAGAAAAAATCTCCGGAAGCCCCTTTCTTTTCTGTCTCCTCCTTGGTTTTAAATTCTGACCCATCTGGTAAGATCTCACTGTCTTTTCTGATTCTCCTCACAGTGTCAAACCCAACCCACTTTGCAATACCCCGCAGCAAATGAGCTCTTGTGATGGCCTGAAAGGTAGGCCTGTGCGGAAACGCCAGAGGCGGAGTGCAGGGTGGTTATAACACAGAGAAGATAAGGGCCTCTCCCTCCTCTGAACATCCTGGGGATCAGAAGCTGTGCAGGAGGGACAGAAAGGAACACACTGCCCCTCAGTTGTCAAAATGTGCTTGGTTTTTCAATTGCCAGAGTGTGGCAGGGTTTGCCGGGAGCTCAGAGCTTCGTTTTTAATTTACTAACAGGACGATGGAAAAAGTGGTTCCACTGCAGCGTGTCGTGTGTATATGTGTATATATATACAGAAGAGATTTCCTGTTTGAAGGAATAGTTAAGAATCCTGTCAAAGAGAGAAACAAATGAATCAAATGACTATTTCATTCACTAAGAGCTTCAGACAGCTGCCCTCGGAGCTGCATTTTTCTCTAAGTTTTATGCTTTTTTTTAATCCATGAGGAAATGCCTGATCCTGAATCCCAGCTGCCACACTCTTACAGTCATGAAAAAGGGCGGGAAGCCCCCCTGGCAGAGCACAAGGGAGCAGGAGGCAGACTCCCTCACAATGGGGTATCACTGGAATCCCTGGTGGTGCCAACGGTTAACGCTCATTCGGCTACTAACTGAAAGGGTGGAGGTTCAAGTCCACCCAGAGGTGCCTCAGAAGAGAGGCCTGGCAATCTACTTCTGAAAAATCAGCCCTTGAAAACCCTGTGGAGCACTCTGACACACGTGGGGTTGCCATGAGTTGGAGTTGGCTCCACCCCAACTGATTGGTTGTTGGTTCGGTTCTCAGCACTCACATAAAATGCATGACTCCAGGAATTTTAAATCTGTTCTAATGGCTTTCTTTCCAATCTGAACACGCGGCCCAGCAACAATAAATACCTGTACCCCTATTCCGTGCCCACGCCAGGCACTGCTGTAAATGCCGGCAGGGTAGAAGGACCCGAGTCCCTAGTCAGGCCGCCCTCTCTGCTGGTCACCGTGGGTGCAGCTTCCTGCTTTGCCCTTCCATCAGCTCATTACCAGGTCTTGGGTCAGATGTGTAGGGTGGAATGCCGTTCTAAGTGTGCAGGTGCCCAGGTTTGAGTGCCGAGTAGAAATCGTGCAACAGCAGCATTTGTTTTTCTGAGAAGTTGAACATGGTCCTGCCGCCCACAGGGGAGTTGAAACTCAGTGTTTTGCAATTAAGCACTGCCAGTGTGTCCAGGACACCCAAACCAGCTCTGTTTGATCACATTTCACTTGGCTCTAAGCTTATTTTCTTGGTCATCCTTATGTTTGCATTGGTAAAGTGGATTTCTTCAAAAGAAAAAGAAGGAAAAAAATCTTAAGTTTCTCGTATTCCTTATTCTCTCTCTACGGATCCAGAGAAGGGATACAGAAGTCTTGGGTTTTGGTTTAAGGTGTGCCAGTAAGGTGTGACCGCGGGCAAATCACACCACTTTCTAGATGCTGCTTTTATCGTCTGGAAAAAGAGGAGGCTGGGATTAACGACCTTTAGGGTGCCTTCTAGCATCCAAGCCCATGAACCTAGGATTCTTTTTTTCCCAATTTTTTTTTTAATTGTGCTTTAGGTGAAAGCTTACAGCTCAAGTTAATTTCTCATTCAAAAATTTATACACGTGCTGTTTTGTGACACTGGTTGCAGTCTCCACAACGTGACAGCATGCTCCTCCTTTCCACCCCAGGTTCCCTGTGTCCATTTGTCCAGCTCCTATCCCTTCCTGCCTTCTCATCCTGCTTTTGGATGGGAGCTGCCCATTTGGTCTTGTATATTTGATTGAACTAAGAAGCACGTTCCCCACGTGTGTTATTTTTTGTTTTATAGGCCTGTCTAATCTTTGTCTGAGAGGTGAAGAATCTTTGATTCTTGCGCAGAAGTTGTTTCTCCCAGAATCCCTGTGAGACTTGCAAAGTGAGAGCTGTGGCTGGTCGAGAGGAGCTGGCCAGGGGTGGGGAGTGCCCTGCTGGACGAGGCATGGGCATACCCTGTGCATAAAGTACTGCTTCCATCTATAAGGGTGAAAATTCCAGATGACCTTTTTAGCACTGTAAAAAAATGAGGAGAAAAAAACCTTGGATTTTATAAGTACTTTATTTTCCTACTTTGAGCTATGTAATGGCAGGATACATGTAGCTGACTTTGTTCTATCGAAATGTTTTCCTTCAGAGAAGGTGGTCTTTGTTAATGTCTTGTTTCTGTTTGCAAAGCAGACTAGTGCTTAAAAAAATAAGGAAGGAAAACAATTGAAAGAAATAATTTTAGAAAAGTTACAGAAAAAGGTTAAGTGACTCTTCCCCATTACGGCTGGTGAGCCCAGCTATTCTGTGACAGACTACAGGGAAACTTCTGTGCCTGCTTAAAATTTCACTTCTGGGGACGTAGGAATTCAATTGGCTGGGATGGCTCAGTCATGCCCAGAGTGCAAAGATCATTCAGAAGTGAAATAGTGTCTGTGCAAACCATCCTTTCTGGCGCTAAATGTCTTCTTTGGGAGGAAATAGCTTTTCCTTTTGGAAGATAAAAAAGACTGGTTGAAATAGCTTGCCTTTCTATTCCGTGGTTGTTCTGAATAGGCCCCTGGGTGGCTCAAGTGGTTGGCGCTCAACTGCGAAGCTAAAGGTTGGCGGTTCGAACTCGCCCAGCAGTGTGTCAGATGAAAGGCCTGGCAATCTGCTTCCGTGTAGATTACAGCCAAGAAAACCCTGTGGCGCTCAGTAGTCTGTAACACATGGGGCCACCCTGAGTTGGAGTCGACTCCACGGCACTGGGCTTTTCTTCCTGTTCTCTGAACGGTGATGGACTATATGATATGTGACTTTAGGGCTCCTGCTCAGAACAACAACAAAACAAGAAAAAAACCCTTCATTACCCCTCTTGGTGTATTCCATGAAATGGTACCATTAGAAAACTGTTCCTTGGGATTTTCCCCAAGTAGTCATCTTTTCAGTTTGAGTAAGTTCAACGAAGCGTTGGTGGTTCGATTAGATGCCTTCATTCTTAACAGGAAGTGCCAGGCTGAGAGGGCCCTGGAAGGTTGGGAAGAGAATGGAAGAAAAGAGGGTAGATAGGTATGAAGCAGGAAAAGGGTGAGCCGTACCCAGTGGGGGACTTAGCATCTCTCATTGAGCTACAAGTCATGTCTTCCCAACTGGAAGGACTCGGGTTGGTGGAGGTCACACAGCCTCTGGCAGAACTAGGACCTAAGTCCTTTTGACCCCAAAGTCAGTGCTCCATGCCTGCCAGCTGCCTGTTTCACTGGTCTGCCTATGCTGGATCCACTCATGTCAGGACCCTGCTATGACTCCCACCCTGCCTCCCACTGCTGTTCCCAAATTGCTCTAAAGTTTGGTAGAGCTTGATCTCAAGGAGAGGGTGATGTTAGCAGTACATTGAGGTTAGACTGTTGAAACAGTTCACTCCTACCCTGCCAATGCCTAGCATAGGGTAGTTGTTGGGTGTCCTCCAGTGGAGTCGGACTCATAGCAACCCCATGTGACAAAGTAGAACTTCCCCATAGGGTTTTCTTGGCTGTAATCTTTACAGAAGCAGATGGCCAGGTCTTTCTCTTGTGCAGCCGCTGGGTGGATTCAAACTGCCAACCTTTCGGTTAGCAGCTGAGTCCTTAACCATTGCGCCAGTGGGGCTACTTGTCCAGCAGGTAGCAGGCACTGATTCAGTGTTTACTAAATCCGTGAGTAGTGGTTAGAAATGAGGCCATGTACATGAGCAAGAAGTAGAGAGCATGTAGGGTCTCCACTGGGCCTAGAAGAATGGCGGAACAGAAGAATGGCAAGTTAGGACAGAGACCAATGAGGAAGGGGCACGAACACAGAGACAAGCAGGGTCCGGTATTAGCGAAGAAGATATATTAGCCAGGCTAGTGGAATTCCTCAGGAATTATTAGCATTGTGGACGTATAATTATTGTCCCAAGCTGCCGAGGCTTGATCGGAATGTGGTTGTTATTCAGAAGTAGCCTTTGTACCGACTCTTGCTTTATTGAAAAATACAGATGGCTCCCATCTCAGAACCTGTGTGTTTTGCAGTGCTGGTGACCCTGGATTTTTGTTCACTAATTGTGTAAATTGGTGTTTATACGTTGTTCATGGCTGTTAAATTAAAAGTTTAATTACTCATTTAACAAGGGAATTTACATTCTTCTCCAAATGTAACTGCTCTTCTCAAGTGTGGCCCTTTGTTGGAGGCAGGGCTGCTGGGCTGGGTCACAGTCTGCTGGTTCTAACAGTCTTGTGCATGAGGAGGGGCAGTCCCAGGACTGGAGAGACATAATTCCAAGCATAAACCCTTACGCAGCCTGGCACAGGCCACGGGCCACATTCCTGGGTCTCGTCCATCCAGCCATTAATCACCTTTGTGACTGATCACTTAATGCCTGCTGCTAATTAAATATATATACTAAAGCATAAGATACATAGAGAAAAATGCATATGTGTGCAGCTCAGTGAATTTTCTCAAGCTGCATACACCTAGATGAAGAATCAGAGTATTGCCGTCACCCAGAGCCCTGCTTGTGTTCCCTTCCAGCCTTCTTCTTCTTGTTAGGTTCCATCGAGTCGATTCTGACTCATAGCAACCCCTGTGTACAACAGAACTAAACACTGCCCAGTCCTGCCCCATCCTCACAATTGGAGCTCTGTTTGAGCCATCATTGTAGCCACTGTGTCAGTCCATCTTGTTGAGGGTCTTCCTCTTTTTCACTGGCCCTCTACCAAGCATGATATCCTTCTCCAGGAACTGGTTCCTCCTGATAACATGCCCAAAGTATGTAAGATGAAGCCTCTCCATCCTCCCTTCTAAGAAACATTCTGGCTGTACTTCGTCCAAGACAGATTTGTTTGTTCTTCTGGCAGTCCATGGTATATTCAATATTCTTCACCAACAGCATAATTCAAAGGCATCAATTCTTCTTCGGTCTTCGTTATTCGTTGTCCAGCTTTCGCATGCATATAAGACGATTGAAGATACCATGGCTTGGATCAGGTGCACTTTAGTCTTCAAGGTGACATCTTTGCTTTTTAACACTTTAACAAGGTCTTTTGCAACAGATTTGCCCAATGCAATGCATCATTTGATTGCTTGACTGCTGCTTCCATGGGTGTTGGTTGCGAATCCAAGTAAAATGAAATCCTTGACAACTACGGTCTTTTCTCATTTATCATGATGTTGCTCATTGGTCCAGTTGTGAGGATTTTTGTTTTCTCTATGTTGAGGTGTAATCCATACTGAAGGCTGTGGTCTTTGATCTTCACCAGTATGTGCTTCAGGTCCTCCTCACTTTCAGCAAGCAAGGTTGTGTCATCTGCATAACGCAGGTTGTTATTGAGTCTTCCTCCAATCCTGATGCCCAGTTCTTCTTCATATAGTCTACCTTCTCAGATTATGTGTTCACCATGCAGATTGAATAAGTATGGTGAAAAGATACAACCCTGACACCCACCTTTTCTGATTTTAAACCGCTCAGGATCCTCTTGTTCCATTCCAGCAACTGCCTGTTGGTCTGTGTACAGGTTCTGCGCAAGCACAATGAAGTGTTCTGAAATTCCCATTCTTCGCAATGTTATCCATAATTTGTTATGATCCACACAGTGGAATGGTTTCCTTCCAGTTTTACCTGCCCCAAAAGGTGAGTTGACTTCTAACACCCTGTATTAGTTTCACCTGCTTTTGTGCTTTACACAGATGGAATCATACAGTAGGTACACTTGTACCTGGCCTCTTCACTAAGCATTATGCTGGTGCAATTTGTCCATACCGTTGGGGATAGTTATAATCTATGGGAACATTGGTGGATCAGTGGTAGAATTTTCTTGCCTTCCCTACAGGAGACCCAAGTTCAATTCCCAGCCGGCGCATCTCATGCACAGCTTCCACCTCTCTGTCAGTGATGGCTTGTGTTTGTGTTGCTATGATGCTGAATAGGTTTCACTAGAGGTTCAAGGCTAAGGTGGACTAGGAAGAAAGGCCTGGTGTAAAAAGCCAATGAAAACCTATGGATCACAATGGTTCAGTCTGCAGCCAATTATGGGGATGATACAGGACAAGGTAGAGTTTCATTCTGTTGTCATAGGGTCATTATGAGTCAGTGCCAACTCGATGGGAGCTGACAACAACAGTTATAGTCTACTTCTTATTGGAATCCATGGTGCTCATTTCCAAATGGCTGTACGTACGCCCTACCTCTCTCAGAGTCATTCAGGGATATCAGGAAAACTAACATCTTAAAAGTGCTATACAGTATGTCTTTATAGTTTGGGAGGAAATAGGTTTAATCTGAGTGACAATGAAGAAAGGGGGTATACAGTAATTTCCTTAACAAATTACCAAAGACTGGATATCTTAAAACAACAGAAATTTATTTCTCACAGCTCTAGAAGCCAGAAATCCGAAATCAAGGTGTTAAAAGGGTTGGTTCCTTCTGGAGGCTCTGAGGTAGCATCTGTTCTATACCTCACTCCTGCTTCTGGTGGTTACCAGCAATCCTTGGTGTTCCTTGATTTGTAGGCACTCACTGCAGTCTCTGCCTTCATCTTCACTGACCTTCTTCTCTTATCCCTATGTGTCTCCTCACTTCCTAATAAGCACACTAGTCCTGGGGTTAGGTCCCACCCTAAATCAGTATGACCTTACCTTAACTTGATAACATCTGCAAAGACTCAGTTTCCAAATAAGGTCACATTCAAAGGTAATGAGAATTAGGATTTGAACATGTCTTTTGGGGGACACAATTTTTTTTTTAACATTTTATTTTTGGTAAAAATGTATACAGAAAAACCTGCTCCTATTCCAGTTTCTAGATATAATGATCAATGACATTGATTACGTTTTTCACCTTGTGCCAACCTTCTTGTTATTCTGTCCTAGTTGTTTCACTCCCACTGACTTAAACTCTCTCCCCCAACCTTCTCATCTATGCTTTCTAAATAGCCGTTGACCATTTTTTCTTATATAGATAGTTTTTTCAAAAGAATGCAATACTCAAGGGTGACAATCTTTATTCTTGGAGCTAAACTGCTACTTAGTTTAAAGCTGGCTTTAGGGGGTAGTTGAATTCAAGGTGTTAAGAGTAACTCAGGGCTGTAGTCTTGGGGGCCCCTCCGGCCTCAGAAGGTCCAGTAAATCTGGATTCTTTAAGGATTTGAAGTTCCATCCACATTTTTCTCTGGGGGACACGATTTAACCCACAAGAGGAGGAAACCCAAGGTTATAGTCTTAAAAGTGGGGAAGACATTGGTTCAGCTGCAAGGTTTGACAAAATGGATCAAAGGAAATGAAGAGAGGTGGGTATTTCAGTCTGTATGTTTCTGTCCTGTGCAGGTGGGGTGTTTACTCTCTGTGACGTCAGCTATCCTGTGGGCCATGTGTTCAGCTTTATTTCTTATGGTTGCTTACTGGGGCCCCTGTGCTTAATGGCAGGGTCCTCTCCAATGTTATTGTTTATGAAGTCAGCACATGTTTTCAATATTCTCGTTAAGCATTCTGCCTTCACTGGGAGATGATTGCTGTGCCCCAGGAGTGATTTTTGCTTTTTGTTGGAGTGAAATCTCCGTGTTTTCTCCCATCAGGCCCTGGATGGGGATTTCTCTGAAGACAACCGTAACAAATGCCGTATTGCCACCGCGCCCTTGATCGAAGCCGTGGAGAACCTGACGGCATTCGCATCAAACCCTGAGTTTGTCAGTGTTCCTGCCCAGATCAGCTCTGAGGTAGGGAGTCTTTGCAACAGAGTAAGCCTGAGGTCTTTGGATAGTTTTGTGTGGTACTGAATGAGTGAGAATGGTTAAAATTCCAGCGCTCTCTCTATCGATATGTAGGGTACTGTTATTTTTGTTGCTGCTATGTGCAGAGAGTTAATGAAACTCAATCTCTGCACATTGCTTGAGAAGTAACATCTTAGCTTTGTGTTGAGAACAACCTCTCTGCATAGATTAGGGATGTGTCTGTCTCGAAATGCGTCATGCTCAAAATGCTATTTAAGGAGTAAACACAGATCTCAGTGCCCACAATCTAGGCCCTGTGTAAGCCAGCCTCCACAGGTCCCTGCCCTCTGTGTCTCCTTCCAGAGGACAGAGCTAGTGACCTGGTAAATCATGGGACCTCAGGACCCACTCATGTCTGCATGCCTTACCCTTTGCTGTTTGGTCCTAGGGCTCCCAGGCACAGGAACCGATCCTGGTCTCTGCCAAGACCATGCTGGAAAGCTCCTCATACCTCATCCGCACTGCCCGCTCCCTGGCCATCAACCCCAAAGACCCACCCACCTGGTCCGTGCTGGCCGGACATTCCCACACCGTGTCTGACTCCATCAAGAGTCTCATCACATCCATCAGGTCAGTTTCCCATGCGGAGATAGCTGCTGGCCTGCCTCTGAACAAGGTGGGGTGGACAAGCACACTGGGCTTTTTACTTGATGATAATGTTGCTGGTCGTTATCCTCATCTTCTTCGTCTTTCTGCTACCAGTGGTAGCTCTGGTTGTAATAGTAATAGCTAATTTGAGTACTTACTGTATGCCAAATACTGTTCTAAGCATTTTACCTTATTTTATTTGATTGTTACAACAACCTCTTAAAGCAAATACTGCCAGTACTTCCATTTGATTGATGAGAAAATTCAGGCAGAAAGAATTTAGGTAACATTCCCAAAGTTACACCCAGGCCTGACGCTCTAGCCTCAGTCCTTCCAATCATGGTACCATACTGTCTATACCTAGAAACTTAGAGAGCACCACTGATCATTTGGCAAGATTTGGGATTACCTTTTGTAGGTTTGAGAGGTCCTCAAGGCCACCCTCAGGTTTAATGATTTGCTAGAAAGACTCACAGAATTCAGAAACGCCATTGTACTCATGGTTACTGTTTAGTACAGGGAAAAGATACAGATTAAAATCAGCAAAAGGAGGAGGCATGTTGGACCAGGTCCAGGAGACACAAGGCACAGGGCTTCTGGTTCTCTCCCAGTGGAGTCGTGCAGGTGGCACACACTTCTAGCAACATGGCGACGCTCACAGAGTATTGCCAAGCAGGGAAGCTCTCCTGAGCCTTGGTTTCCAGGTTATTTGGAGTTGGTCGTATAGACATGGTTGACTATGTCTCGTTGACCTCAGTCTCCAGCCCCTCCAGAGGTTATCAGATACCGCACAGCCCAAGGCTCCCACAATAAATCACATTGTTCGCATAGACTAACTGGTGTGGCCCAAGGCCCGCAAATAAACAAAAATACTCTTAGCAGGCAAGATATTCCGAGAGTTAGAGGTTACCTCCCAGGAGCTGGGGCCAAGGCCAAACCCTTCTTTGGGGAAAGTTAATCCTTTATTGTGTACCTTTCGTTTGCAAATAAGAGAAAAAGAATGTCCTAAACCCCCATGGTAACTCTGAAGTCTTTGGTGATCTTAAACACCAGTTGCCATGGAGTCAGCTCCAGCTCATGGGAACTGCATGTATGTCAGAGTAGAACTATACTCCATGTGGTTTTCAGTGACTGAGTTTTTGGAAGTAGGTTGACAGGCCTTCAGAGGCACCTCTGAGTGGACTTAAACTGCCAAGCAGTCAGTTTGTAGCTGAGCGCATTACCGTTTGCACCACTCAGGGACTCCTTCATAATCTTAGGACCCTGAAAAACATTCCTTGAGTAGATACGACATTTCTCAGTTTGACCAAAGTTAACTCCCCAGGGCATGGAATGCATCACTTTCCTTTGTTATATTTTGTTTCTCAACTGCTTTTCAAACCCAGAACTGCAGTTAACTTTCTTAATGATTTTTCTTGCAAAGAAAAATCTACTAAATATTTTAATGCCTATGAGAGCCCAGATAATGGATAATGTCTAATGCAGTGAGCATGATACGTTTGCACTGAAAATGGTGCTGACCTTTTTATTACAAGGGGTCCGTGCTTAAGTCAGTGAATGGAGAATCCATGCTCAAACAATTTTATTGTGCAGTTGCTTGGCGCACCAGCCTGAAATGGAGGGCAGCACCGTATCCTTTCCTCCAGGGAAAAGTAGATTTATCTCGGGTGTTAAATTACAAAAGGCACGGGCTAGGCAGAGAGGCATTGCCAAGCGAGGATCAGGGATTTACTCCTTAAATAAGGTGATCGAGTGGGCGGGAAGTGGACAGAGGCCCTGGCCCGCCAACGCTATGGCAGGTTGTGGACTTGAGCCCATGTTTGACTTGTGCGGTCCCTTCCAGAGACAAAGCCCCGGGGCAGAGGGAGTGCGACATCTCCATCGATGGCATCAACCGATGCATCCGGGACATCGAGCAGGCCTCACTGGCAGCTGTCAGTCAGAGCCTGGCCACAAGGGATGACATCTCCGTGGAGGTATGCTGGGCTCTGTGCCACTCAGAAGCCTCTGGACATGCTGAAGAATCTCAGCATCAGGCTTTGGGGGCTGAGGGAGTGCGATCAGAAGGCTTTCATCCTGGAGTTTCCTCACTGGACAGACTTCCCCTGTAGAACTACCCTGGGCAGCTCTCTGTCTGGAGGGTCTGGGCAAATGCGAGTGGAGAGAACGAGAGTTTGCTGACAGAACAAATGGACTGGCGGGAGCAGAGGGTTCATGTGTGGCTGGAATGTAGAGAAATTATCAATGCTAGATTATTAGAGTGTTCCCATAGACAGGGTTACCATACTCACTTTTAACACATCAGCAGAGGAGGCTTCTCCCCTCACTCACCCGTTTCCAAGAAAATAAAGTAGTAAACATTCTCAGCCTTTGTGGAATGCTAGAATTATTATTCATAACCTGCTATAATGGAGCCCTGATGGCACAGTGCTTAAGAGTTGACTGCTAACCAAAAGGTTGGCAGTTCAAATCCACCAGCTGCTCCTTGGAAACCCCATGGGGCGGATCTACTCTGTCCTATAGAGTTGCTATGAGTTGGAATCGACGTGACGACAATGGGTTTGGGTTTTGTTTTGTTTTTTTTTAATAGTGGCACAGTGATTAAAAGCTCGGCTGCCAACCAAAGGTCGGCAGTTTGAATCCACCAGCTGCTCCTTGGAAACCCTATGGGGCAGTTCTGTTCTGTCCTATAGGGTCACTATGAGTCAGAATCAACTCAACAGCAACAGATTTGGTTTGATTTTTTTATTAAAACATAGTATCTATGAAAAACCAACTGCCAATATTATATATACTCAATGGAGAAAGACTAAGAGCCTTCCCATTGAGCACAGGAGTGATATAAGGATGCCTGCTACCACTGCTTCTATTCAGTATCATTCTAGAAGTCCTAGGCAAAGCAATGCAGCAAGAAAAAGAAAAGATATCCAAATTGGAATAGAAGAAGAAAAACTGTATTTGCAGATGACATGATCCTATACATAAAACATTATATGGACCTAGAAAAGTATGTGCAAGTGTACAGCCTAATGAATTATCACAAAAGGAGTATGCCCCAAAATCAGCACCCAGATGAAGAAAGAGGCCCAGCACCTCAGAAGCTGCCTCGTGCCTCCATCCTTTCACATCCCTCCCAGAGCATACCGTCTATGACTTCTCACATCAGTCCTGTTTCTTTCTTTTTTTTTTCCACTTTATGTAAACGGAGTCCTACAGTGTGCAGTCTTCTTATCTGTCATCTTTTACATAGCATTATGGTTTTCTTTGCAGTTCACTGACATCATAAGTTGAAATTCTCTTTTAAGCATGTAATTGCCACACTAGGAAGAAAATCCCCCCCCCCTTGACTGCATGTGTTTCCTAGTTATTCTATGTTTAATTTAATAAACTTCTGTACTAAGTCAACATTGCTGAAATATTCTCGTGTTCTTGACCGGAATCACAAGTTGAATGTGAAGAGAGTAAGTTATCACTAAATAAGATCCTTGGAAGTTTCTCCCCACTCCCTTCCTCCTTTTCTTTTTTTTCTAGGACCTTGTTTTAAGTTTGCACGTTAGGCCACTGCTCTTGCTAAACTCCCAGCCCCCAGTCAGTAGATAGCGTTGTTCTATAGGAAAGTAGCAAAGGCCAGAGTCTCATTTCACTGTGTCAGGGGTCATCCAATGTTCTGAACTCTTAATCCTGCACCTAACAGTGAATCTACCATGAAATTCCTACAGCCAATGTGATCCTGCTGCTTGTCAGTCATCTTTGCTTCTTGATCTGAATGTTGGTTTTGGGGCATATTCATTTTGTGATAATTCATCAAGCTGTGTACTCATGTGTACTTTTCTGTATCCATATGATGTTTTAATAATCTTCACCTTTGGATTCCCCACCCCTCACACTCACCACATCCTCTGGGTATCTTGCCCCATCGCTTTTCAACAGGAGTTCAATTTTGGGAGGTAGAGAGATTAAACTGTCTCTCAAACCTGGGAGGAACTACCTTGAGGGTGCCATCTTTAATGTTTGTGACCACATCACCAAATAAAGTAAACTAGAGCCCAGGCTGAGCTCAAGGGGCATCTCACTGACATTTCACAGGGCACTGTTTAGAATGTAGTCCTGCATTCAACAGAAGATCTCATTTTATGTCACTCCCATTTCCCCTTCAGACCTTATTAGTTCTGGAGGACTTGGCAACCTGGACGTTCCCTCAGCCCCCACCATTAGGTCTTCCATTTGCACAAAGTTGTCTTTCCTTCTTGGAAAACCACAGCTGCTGTACTTTTCAGTAGTCACACTGAATAACCAGTAAAGATGCATAGCATCAGTTGTCACTCCTGGTTGTGAGATCAAGAAGCCAGTAGAAGGATCAGGCACCATCAGGAAGGGCTCAAGCAAGTATTTCTTAGACCTGCCCCTTGTCTCTCACAGGAAGCACTCTGGGGTTTTGGAGCCCAGGGGAGCTGAGGCAGCACTGGGGAGGGCAGGGTGGAGCAGCAGCTTGATGGTACAAGCACAGGCATTTTGAATGTCCGTTTCATGGGGCTCCCTCACCTTTCACATGGGCCTTTTTCCTTGTGAGATGAACTTGACAGTTGTGTCCTTATTAGGCCCTGCAGGAGCAGCTGACTTCAGTGGTACAGGAGA
Organism: Loxodonta africana; assembly: GCF_030014295.1. Lineage (NCBI taxonomy): Eukaryota > Metazoa > Chordata > Mammalia > Proboscidea > Elephantidae > Loxodonta > Loxodonta africana. Next base: position 53,057,629 of record NC_087354.1, on the reverse strand, counting down.
TCGGACACCTTATCGACCCCATCACCACAGCAGCTCGGGGAGAAGCAGCCCAGCTGGGACACAAGGTAACGTGCACCAAGGACCCTGCTGAGAGCATGTTGTGCTCAGGGGAGAGGAGAGAGGTGTGCATTGACTTTGTTCCCAGCACCTGTCCTGCCAGCTGCTGCATCTTGGTCCAGTGGTAGCTTAAGCTGCAGAAAAATCTACTCCATTGAGTTTATTTTGAATTTGAAGAAGCTCTGGCGATACAGTGGCTAAAGCGCTTGGCTGCTAACTAAAAGGCGGATGATTCAAACCCACCAGCCGCTTTGCGGCGAAACGACGTGACTGTCTGTTTCCGCAAAGATGTACAGCCTTGGAAACCCTATGGAGAGGTTCTCCTCTCCTATAGGGTCATTAAGTGGGAATCAACTTGACAGCAATGAGTTATTTTTCATTTAAGAGGACAGTGGTGGTTTGGTGGTCGAATTCTTGCCTTTCATCTGGGAGACCCAGGTTCTGTTCCCAGCCAGTGCACCTCATCTACAGCCACCACCCATCTGTCAGTGGAGGCTTGAACGTTCCTGTGATGCTGAACAGGTTTCGGCAGAACTTCCAGACTGAGACAGACTGGGAAGAAAGGCCTGGTGATCTACTTCCAAAAAAACAGGCAATAAAAACTCTATGGGTCACAATTGTTTGAGCTGCAGAATTGTTGATGGGGATGGCATAAGACAGGGCAGCATCTCATTCCATTGTGCATGGGGTCGCCAGGAGTCAGCAATTTTGTGTTTGCCCCTACTATGTTCTTACACGTGAAGAAGGGAATCCTTGCAGACGTCCCTTCTGGATGAGCAAAGCCTTCTTCCTCCAAGGCCCCTCCAGAGGAGCCATCACTGAGAATTAACACCTACCTTTCTTAAGTGTCAGACAATGTTTTGACTGTGTGATGTTCATTTTGCAAATCCTTTGAGGAGAGTTGGCTTGACCTGTGGCCGGTGCCTCATCAGGGAGAGGTCAGAAGTTGGATTGTTAACAACCTTCAGGGTTTCCTAGCATTCGTCAGTGCAGCTGTCTGTTTCAAGGTGCAGATCAAGAAATCCAGCAGCCAAAATCTTTTCTGCAGGTATCGATTTTAAAAAAATCAATATTGCTCTTTTAAATTACAGAATACCATCAGGGTCTGCTAAGCTTTCTGCTGGTTCTGAGGTGAGGTTTGTGAGATCTAAAATGACCAGTGCCTCTCTGCCTCCTTGAGTGTGGCAAATGCCATTTTTCAGCGGAGTTCCTTCATAATGAGAAAAGGGCTTGTCCACCTGTGTGAAGAGGGTTTGGAGACTGGTCTGGAGGATAGGACTCTGCAGGCTGGCAAGCTGGGGCCCTTGCTCAGCCGTCTATCATCCAGTGTTAGGAACTGAATTGCGTTCCTCAGAATTATGTGTTGGAATCCTAACCCCCATATGTGGTTAAGAGCTCAGCTGCTGTAACCAAAAGGTCGGCAGTTGGAATCCACCAGCCGCTCCTTGGGTACCCTATGGGGCAGGTCTACTTCGTCCTATAGGGTAGCTATGAGTTGGAATGGACTTGATGGCAATGTTTTTTTTTTATATAATACCTGTGTAATCCTCGTTGGAAATAGGGCCTTCTTTGTCATGTTGATGAGGCCATATCAGCATAGGGTGTGTCTTACATCTAATCACTTTTGAGATATAATAGGCACAGAAGCCAACAAGCACAAACCGGTAAAGATAGATGCCAAGTGTGGATCACCAGGGACCCGAGGGAGGCCAAGTAGAATGCTAGAGAATCCGAGACAAGGATGGTCCCCTAGAGCCCTGAATTCATGCAGACTTCTAGCCTCCTACACTGTGAGAAGATAAACTTTTGTTCATTAAAGCCATGAGTATTTCTGTTACAGCAGCACTAAGAAACTAAATTAGAGGACAAGGAAACCAAGTTAGAGAAACCAGACGTTTCAGCAGTTACTTTTAATTTCAGTAGGAATTTCATAAGGAAGCATTTCTAGACTCCTTCAGAGGGCAATATCTTTGTCTCCACAGATACCGTTGGAAGATTAATTCCTGGGTTAGTGGGTAGCATCAAAAGAAAATTAATATGTTTGTGTCACTGAGTTATAAATTTACTCTTGACACTTTGGCTAAGTAAGTCTCTCACCTTCTAGGAGTTTTGGACAAAGGAAGTCTATGAGACCGCGTTTCAAGAGGAGTCATTGCCTGAGAGTTACTGGCACATTGTTTTAAATGTCCTATTACAGCATCTAGGGCTGTCCTGGCTCGGCAGCTAGGACACCACTTGGGAGGGATGAGAAATGCAGATCCTCCGCTGACACCCTAGATCCAGGGAATCAACGTCATGTATCAGATACTCCAAATTCTGTCTTATTTTGCATCGACCCAGGTGAGGGTGTTTCCTGTTCTGTCACATCTTTCCAGAACAGAAGGTTGTAGGGCTCTTGCTGTGCTCCCTGTTGTTGTCGTTAGCTGCCCTCGAGTCAGCCCTCGACTCATGGCGACCCCATGCCCAGCAGAACGAAGCACTGCCTCGTCCTGCGCCATCACCATGATCAGCTACAGATTAGATTGTTGAGAATCCATAGTTTTCATTAGCTGATTTTTGGAAGTAGATCACCAGGCCTTTCTTCCTAGTCTCTCTTAGTCTGGAGGGTCTGCTGAAACCTGTTCAGCATCACAGCAACATGCAAGCCTCCACTGACAGATGGGTGGTGGCTGTACGTGAGGTGCGTTGCCCGGGAATTGAACTCAGGTCTCCCTCATGGAAGGTTGCCCTCATTGAACCATCAGTGCTTCGTAGATACAGACAAAAGGGAAAATCACATCACTTCATCTGCCTTTGTCCAACTGGGGCAATAAAATAAAGTAGTATTGGATTATAACCCAAAGTATAAAATAATTATCAATTAGTTCATACCGATATAAATAAATGACCAAATGACTAAATAGAGAGAAAATACAAATCTCCCATGCAGAAGAATTCCAAAGAATATATGTGGATGTTCTGCTCCCCCCGCCCCAGGGGGCAGAGCCTAACTCCCCACTCCTTCAGCCCCCCCCAGGTTGAGCTGATCATGGGCAGAACATCAAAACTGATATCATTTTTGCTTGGTTGAAATGCTCATTCTCCGTGGGGCAGAAGGCAATGGGATTGGCTTCCCAGAAGCTTTTGAGGGTGCGTTAGATCTCAGGCATCTTTTCTCAGCTCCCCTGCCCCCCATTCTTATCCTGCTCCCCCTTCCTTCTGAGTTTCTAAGGCACTCCACTTTGGTTCTTTAAAATGCATTTGATTTGCAAAACCGACAGTTTGTACAATTGAATTCAGTGCTCACACGTAACTCTGAATCTCAGAGTGAGTTTCTTAGCACTTCTACCAGGGATGGATTACCCAATAAGCAAGGTATGCTTAGGCTTACTTGTGCTTACTTACTAATCTGTAGCACACAGTTTGATCTGTTTGTCATCAAAGACGTGGTGAAACCCATGTGAAATTGCTCAGTAAAAAAAAAAAAAAATCAGTACAGATTAGTAATTAAACACAATTAAGCCTGTGTGTACCTTGCTCAGTGTAAGCCCATGCGTACCTTGCTTACTGGTTAATCTGCCCCTGGGTTTTTCACCATCATCATAGGTGAGGTGTATACCTCCCCAAAGGAAGTAAAAACCAAGCAAGAGTTCATAAGTCAGCAAGGACTTTCAAAAGTAAATTTAATAGATTTGTGCTCTGTGAGTCATTCATCCCCTTTCCCACCCCCTCCCAGCCATTGGTGACCCTGAAGGAGACCCATGTACTTACAGGTTGCATCCGTGGATTTTTTTTTCTCTTGAAAGGTCACACAGCTGGCGAGCTACTTTGAACCCTTGGTCTTGGCTGCAGTTGGTGTGGCCTCCAAGATCCTTGACCATCAGCAGCAGATGACAGTGCTGGACCAGACCAAGACGCTTGCAGAGTCTGCCCTGCAGATGTTGTATGCAGCCAAAGAAGGTGGTGGGAACCCCAAGGTACAGGTCAGGGTGTTGGGGATTCACTTAAAACCTCTAAGAAGCCATCACACATTCCTGCTACACAGTATTGCTCCAGGAAAAATACCTTCAGTTCTCGCTTGGTGGCATTTGATTTCCCATTATCAGGTGGTCATTAGGAGATCATTAGGAGAAGAGCCAGAAATGTACATAATCAAAGCTCATTTATAAGTTCTTTTTTTTCTGACAGAAGTGTGGGCAAGTGTCCTTGAGGAGGAAAATCGTATTGTGTGATTATTACAGGAATAGAAGCTGTAATACCTGCTGGGCACCTGCTGAGTGTTGAAACCTGGCTTGGACAAGTGAATGTCATTTTCATCCCAGGCACTAAAGTTCACCTGTGGCATTTGGTTTTGTTGCTGTGGGGACAGTAGGTTAATATGAAAATCACACTTCAACTTTGCAAGTGGAATATTTCTCTAGCCTGGTGACAGCATGTCATTTTCTCTCGGGGGCGACATTTGTGTCAGAGCAATTGCTTTCCTTGGGAAACCATAGTAGACCTTGTTTCGTGAGTGCTCTGGTACCTGGCGAGGAGGTTGGAGGCTCCCCCTACTATTTGCGCATCCCAGCAGCCCGCACCGCTTCATGAGTCTAATCTTAATAGAGCCTCACCTAAGCATACTGACTTGAGAGAGTACAGACTGTGAAGATCTGTATATGACACTCATTTGCAAGCTGTAGCATTCTGTATATGTATATGTATTATCATTAGCTTATGTTACATCTCTCATGCCTTCAAATTAGTAGCATGGTATAGCAGAGAAGACTCTGGATTGAGTCAGAAGCATAAAACAAGGGTTTCTTGTTGTTAGTTGCCCTCATGTCAGCTTCGACTCAAAGCGACCTTATGTGTAACAAAACAAAACATTGCCCAGTCGTGCTCCCTCTTTACGATCGTTGGTGTATTTGGGCTCATCTTCCCACACTGTCTCAGACAGTGTTCTGTTGTGATCCATGAGGTTTCCATTGGCTAATTTCAGACATAGATTGCCAGGCCTTTCTTCCTAGTCTCTCTGAGTCCGGAAGATTCTCTGAAACCTGCCTACCGTGAGTGACCCTGCTGGTATTTGAAAAACTGGTATATAGCTTCCAATGTCACACCAACACACAAGCCACCACAGTATGACAAACTGACAGATGAGTGGTGATGTGATCTTATAGCTGACAGTTACTGAGTGCTGACTCTCTGTTTCCTATATCTTTACGTTATTTAATTCTCAAAAAAATTCTATGAGATAGGTAACTTCCCAGTTTGCAGATGTGGAAACTAGACTGAGAGTGCTTAAGTTATCCACGATCTCAAGTGGACGTGGAGTCAGGATTCAGTCAGTGCTCTTAACCAGAAAACACTATGGGAACAAAAGTGGACCTTGTCCCAAGCCAAGGCTGGAGAAGGGTCAAGAAAAGCCACAGGTGCTATGTTTGAGCCCATTGTCGTAGCCACTGTGTCAGTCCCTCTCGTTGAGAATCTTCCTCTCTTTCACTGACCATCTACTTTACCAAGCGTGATGTCATTCTCCAGGGACTTCTGGTAACGTGTCCAAAATGCATGAGACAAAGTCTCGCCATCCTCACTTCTAAGGAGCATTCTGGCTGTACTTCTTCCAAGACAGATTTGTTCATTCTTCTGGCAGTGCACGGTATATTCAGTACTCTTCGCCGACACTGTAATTCGAAGGCATCCATTCTCTTTTGGTCTTCCTTGTTCATTGTCCAGCTTTCACATGCATATGAGGCAGTTGAAAACACCATGGCTTGAATCTGACATACCTTAGTCATTAAAGTGACATCTTTGCTTTTTAACACTTTAAAGAGGTCTTTTGCAACAGATTTTCCCAATGCAGAACATAGTTTGATTTCCTGACTGCTGCTTCTGTGTGGCATAGATAGGATTATAAAAAGATTGTGACATCTTCAGAAAATAACAAGCCATCTGATGTGTCTGGAATATGTAGAGAGGTACAGGGAGCTGGGAGAGTGAATAGACTGGGACTCTATGGTGACAGGTCTGCTCTCCCACCCTACGGAGTTTGGTCTGTATGGTAAGCAGTGGGAAGCCATGGACGGTCTTTAAGCAGAGGAATGACACGATCTAGTTTAGAAACATCGTCCTGGTAGCAGCCTCATTTGGACTTGCACTTTCAATGTTCGATTGTTTTATTCATACATCCAGCAGTTACTAGAACCTGATTCTAGGGATGCTAAATAAATTTAGAGCTGGCCCCTGCCCCAGGTTGTTCAGAATCTTTGGGAAAAATAAATCTAGTTGCTGAATTGATGAGATAGAGCTAGAAGAACAAAGAGCACTGTTTTGACTGGATAGATTAGTGATAGTGCCCCAAAGTCAGGCTAGCCAGGGCTTCAAACACGTTCCTTCTGGTTCAGTCATGGCGAAGGAAACAACACCAGAACCAACCCAAATTTTTAAAATTTGGGTGAACCAGAACAGGAAAAATTACGGGTTGAAGCCCTGCTAGAAACCTAATCTCCTTCTTAGAAAACAAGGGCAGCGTAAGTGTTGCATAGCAACCAAATCTCTTGCCCATCGGATTTTGAGCAGAATCAGAAACACTGGTGCCCTGCTCGAAGATGGTGTCTGACAGCACCGCTTTGAATATGTGACCCTCTCCACAGTTCTGCCCATAATCCAGTCTCAAGCATCGGGCTCCTGAAAGGGCTCGCTGTGCCTTTTCCCAGTCTCCTATTCTACAGCTTCAGCCTGTAATTCTTCCCGTTCTAGTTATTGGCCCAGTGTACCCAAATTTTGAAAATCAGATTTGTTCCAGTTTCACTTCATTGGCCATGACTGAGCCAGTTCAAACCGGTTCAAAGCCCTGAGGCCAGCCACCTTTGTACCCTCCCCAAACTGGTGGAGCCAGAACGCATCCTCTGACCCAGTTCTGAGTTGTTTTTTCTTACCTCTGCAGGCCTCTGTCCCATCCTGTGAGAGTTGCAGTCCCAGCAGAATGATTCTAAGTAGGAATTCTCTGCCTAGACTGCAAGCTCAGAACTCCTTGTGGAATGTTCTTTTATCCCAAGGGGCCTCTTTGTTGGAGCTTAGGTAGTTGGCACTCTAAGTTTTATAAAGATGTGCTTGCAAATGCCAGCTGAAAACCAGCATGACATAGTTTTCAGTAAATGTCCAGGTGCTCTGGGTGATGAACTAAAACATGTGATGAGTGAAGGCAAGAGAGGCCTTCTCTCCTCTCACTCCTACCTCATTCAGCCTGCAGTGTCCGCCATCCTGACAGACTTGTCACATTGATGCCTGGGACATTAGAAATTTGCTTACAGGCCTTTCCTAAGGGTGTGATGTCCAGACCTAATCAAATTGGATGTTATTCTTTGAGCAATGTTTACTAGATGCTTGCTAGGTGATAGGCATTCTACGTCCCTTGCAGAGGAAATGGAGTTAAAATGTGGTTACTAAATAATTGTCAGTGGCTTTGATTGGGTGAAAAATAGCACAAGCTTTGGGGTCAGACATAATTGGATTCAAACTCCAATCCTGCCTTTTGCTAGCAAATTACTTCCTTTGTTTCCTCATCTAAACAACGGGGTTCATAATGAATACCTGCCTAGAATAGTTGAAGAGATTAAATGAGATAATGTGCCTGTACTGGGATAGGTAGTGTCCCACTAAAATTCACGTTCTTCCTGGAACCTCAGAATGTGACCTTATTTGGAAACAGGATCGTTATGGGTGTAATTAGCTAAGTTAACATGAGGTCATACTGGAGTGGGTGGGCCATTAACCCACTATGACTGATGTCCTTATAAGAAGGGAGAAGGGACACAGACTCACAGGGAAGATGGCCACATGAAGGTGGAGGCAGAGATTGGACTGATGCTGCCACAAGCCAGGTGACACTTGGGGCCACCAGAAGCTGTAGGAAGGGTTCCCCTTTAGAGGCATCAGAGGGAACATGGACCAGCTGACACCCTGATTTCAGACTTCTGACCTCCAGAACTGTGAGCGAATAAATTTCTGTTGTTTGAAACTGCCCAGGTTACAGTAACTTGTTAGGAAACATCTCAGTCTCCTAGTGCTGCTGTAACAGAAATACAAGTAGGGGCTTTAAAGAACAAATTTCTTCTCTCACAGTTCTAGAGGCTGCAAGTCCAAACCAGGGTCTTGGCCATGTTGATTCCTTTCTTGTAGGTAGTCCTGGGCAGTCCTTGGTTCCTTGGCTTGTAGACAGTCTCACAGACATGGTATCTGTGTGTCCTCACGTGCATGTCTCTGTTTCTCATCTGCTCTTTTATAACTCAGAAGTGATTAGATTGAGAACCCACCCTGGCTCAAGAATGATCTAATTAACATAACAAAGGGAACTTTATTTCCAAATAGGATTACATCCATAGATACAGGGATTGCTTTTCCTTTCAGTCGTCTAGTGCTGCTGTAACAGAAATACCACAAGTGGATGGCTTTAACAAACAGAAGTTTATTCCCTCTCAGTTTAGGAAACTAGAAGTCCGAATTCAGGGTGTCAGCTCTCAGGGAAACCTTTCTCTCTCTGTCGGTTCTGGAAGAAGGTCCTTGTCGTCAATCTTCCCCTGGTCTAAGAGCTTCTCAGTGCAGGGACCTCAGGTCCAAAGGATGCGTGCACTCCAGGCACTTCTTTCTTGATGATATGAGATCCGTCTCCTCTCTGCTCTCTTTTATATCTCAAAATAGATTGGCTCAAGATATAACCTAATCCTGTTGATTGCATCCTGTCTCATTAACATCACTACCTCTAATCCTGCTTCATTAACATCATCCCCCGACTCCCCCACTGCCATCGAGTTGATTCCGACTCATAGCAACCCTATAGGACAGAGTAAAACTGCCCCATAGAGTTTCCAAGGAGTGCCTGGCAGATTCAAACTGCCGACCTCTTGGTTAGCAGCCATAGCACTTAACCACTACCCCACCAGAGTTTCCCGTTAACATCATAGAGGTTAAGATTTACAACACATAGGATAATTACAGAATGCTCATTAGCAAGGATGGCCAGATTATGTCCCACATACTTTGGACCTGTTATCAGGAGAGATCAGTTCTTGGAGAAGGATGTCATACTTGGTAGAGGGTCATCCAAAAAGAGGAAGACCCTCAACAAGGTGGACTGACATAGTGGCTGCAGCAGTGGGCTCAAGCATAACAGTGATTGTGAGGATGGCGCAAGACCCGCGGTGTTTCGTTCTGTAGTACGTATGGTCGCTATGAGTCGGAACCAATTCAGCGGCACCTAATGACGACGACAAGGATAATTACATCAAATCAGAAAATGGAGGGCATCCATATAATACTGAGAATCATGGCCTGGCCAAGTTGACACTCATTTTGGGGGGGCATAATTTTTTTTTTTTAATTTAGTCCCTAACAGGTAGCCAGAGGAAACTAAAGCAGAACCTGACACACTGTGTATTAAAAAAAAAAAAACAGTGGCAGCCCCCTAGCCCAGGCTCAATGAATCTCATGCATTTCAAAGGTCTTTGCTGGGCAGCCTTACTTTCTACCACTGAGCTTCCTTCTGCACTCCTCCCTCTCCCAAGCCTTCAGCTCCCTTCTCCCTGCAACATCTTTGATGGGCCCCTCCGCTTCCTGCAACACTCCAGTGAGAGCATAGCCCTGTCCACTCTGGGACAGTCCTAATTATTAGTTGGTTTTTCCCTCTGCTAATGTCGAAGCCTGCTTCCCTGTAGCCTTCTCCCAGTGTCCATTCCCCTGTGATATCTATGCCTTCTATAAAGGGCTTTGTGGTTGAACTGTAATATAGAAATAAGGCTCCCTTGGAAGCAGGCTTCAGACACATTTCTAAAAAAAGAAAGATATTGGATTTTTTCTCATGTATTGTGTTGTGAGGAGTGTAACAAGGAGCCCCGCCAGAATCTATCTATAAAAATGGCCTCATCATTGCGACCACTGACTCATTTACCTGACTGCCCACTGACTCATTTACCCGACTGCTGTGGTCGTTTAAACGTGCCAGAGCTGAGGTCCTGCTGTGTCTTTGAGTGTCTGACATTATTGTGCTCAGTAGCGAGCGTGTACAATCTGAGACTCGGCTGTGTAATTAAGACAAGATTTGTCTTTGAAGTTCAGAGGAAAAGATCCTGGACGAGCCCGGAGTAATTGGTAGACGTTTCATAGGAGAGGTGGACTGAGCTGACCCTTTAAGGATTTGTGAAATTTGAACATGTGGAGGGAAGGAAGGCAGGCCTTCTGGAGCGTTCTGAGCCGTGAACAGCGTGTGGAGACAAACGGAAGCAATTTATTTCCAGTATAGCCCAGAGCAAGGGTGTGTTTTTGTTTACTTTTTGTTGTTGTTGTAAATATGTATATAACACAATATTCACCAGTTCAGCATTTTTCAGGCATATAGTTTAGTGACAGCAGTTACATTAATCATGTGGCAGAACCACCACCATAAAAGGGTGTGTTTTTAAGGTTTGGGGAAAAGTGTCCTTTAAACTTTCCTAGGACTCCAGAGAGCAGTTATGTAACTTGCTGCTACTGCCCCCAAAATTCTGACACTTTTTTGTGTGTGCGTGGTGAAATGTATGTAACAAAACATTTGCCACTCCATCCATTTTTCCATGTGCAAGTCAGTGACATTAACTGTATTCACCATATTGTACATCCAATACTACTAACGTTTCCAAATTTTTCTTCACTCTTAACAGAGTCTCAGTACCTCTTGACCAAATACCTCCCCATTTTCCCCTCCCAGCCACCCCTGGTAGCCACTGATAGACTTTCTTTTCTATATATTTGCCCATTCTAGATATTTTAGATAAGTGGAACCATACACTATTTTTCCCTTTATGTCTGATTTATCTCCCTCAGCACAATGTTTGCAAGGTTCAGCCCTGTCACAGCATGTATCAGAATGTCATTTGTCTTTTCTGGTACCTTTTTAAGCCCACATGGGAAGCAGATACTCCGCAAGCAGCGCTCACTTCTCCCCCAAAGTATGCTTTGTTTAAATATGAATGCGAGGAGTTGCTGGCATTTTCTTGTCACCAACAGCCATCTTGTTCTGAGTGGAAAGACACACCTTCCATTTCACCTTCTGTATAAATGAGAATGTATGTTACACAAGATGCTTTCTCTGGGGCAAGTCACTTTTTAGACTTGCATCATCAAAATAGGACATCATGTTCGGTAAAGTAGAGGGTCAGCAAAAGAGAGGAAGACCCTCAATAAGATGGATTGACACAGTGGCTGCAACAGTGGACTCAAGCATAACAACGATTATGAGGATGGCGCAGGACAGGGCAATGTTTCATTCTGTTGTACGTGGGGTCACTATGAGTCGGAACCAACTTGGTGGCACCTAACAATAAAAAACAATAGCAATATCATTAAAATAAAGCAGTTTACACTTTGTGTTTTACCCTCTGTAACTGGTCCATGTTGAAATCAGCCATCAGCCTAAACTACCAGTTTACTCCGTCTCATCCCTCAGAGAGTCAGTGACGCAGTCTGACACAGCTGCCCCGAGGGTGGCCACCCATCGTCGACATATTTCTCATCTCCTCAGATGCCATCTTGAAGAACTCTTCTGGCCTCCCATGGATTCTCAGTTCAGCAGACAGGGCCAATTCCCATGACTCACACAGCCCCGTCCTGGAATTCTTCTTTTATCTAAATCACACAGAAGAGTTACCGTTTTTCATGTACTGACTTCCTCAGCTTCTCCCTACCAAGGGACAGCTGTGATGTTCCGGGTCTTTTGAGGTGTTGTCTTCCCCTGAGGTGGGTCAGGCACCCACGGCCACTGTGTGGATGGACCTGGGGCCGGCTGTGGTCCCTGGGCTGGGCTCATCTGCTGGTAAGCTGCCAGCAGTTGGACTGCAGTGTTGTGCCCTGGGGACTCCAAGGGGCAAATGTCAGGACTATGAACAGGCAGCAAGTTCAGCGGGAGAAGGGGCTGAGAGAGCCAGGGCCAGGTTGTTACCAGGAAGTGCAGGGGGACCTCGGGCAAGGGGCCTCAGGCCAACTGTGCGGAGCAGGTCCCTGAGGCCCCTGGTCTCTGCCACCTGGTGCCTGGGCAGCTTTGCCTCATCTAAAAGCACCATTTTTGGAGGGATGGGCTGAAATGTCCCCTTTGTAGATGGGATAATACCTGCTTTGAGGCATTGTTGTTAGCTGCCATCGAGTTTTCTCATGGCAACCCCATGTACGACAGAACGGAACGTTGCCCAGTTCTGCGCCATCCTCACAATCAGCAGCATGTTCAAGTCTTATCATTGCAGCCATTGTGCTAATCCATCTCACTCAGGGTCTCCCTTACCCTCGCTGGACCTCTGCTTCACCAAACAGGATGTCCTCCTCTAGCGATTGACCCCTGCCAGTGACACATCCAAAGCAACCAGGTCGGACAGTGTTCTGTTGTGACCCACAGTGTTTTCATTGGCTGATTTTCTGAAGTAGATACCAGATCTTTCTTCCTAGTCTGTCTTAGTCTGGAAGCTCCACTGAAACCTGTCCAACATGGGTGACCCTGCTGGTATGTGAAATACCAGTGGCATAGCTTCCAGCATCACAGCAGCACGCAAGCCATCACAGTACCACACACTGACAGATGGGTGGTAGAATTTTTCAGTTGTTACGTGCCGTTGAGTCATTTTCGGCTCATAACGACCTGTATACTTGTTTTCTTTGACTAGTGGCATAGGTTTAAAAGACAGCCAGCTGGTTGGTGGCAACGTTAGCCCACCAGGTCTATAAGTTCTAGTGCTTAAGTTCCCATTTCCAAGCCATGACCGCCACTAGTCCCTGGACAGTTGTCCAGCGTGAGGGTTACAGGAGAGGTATGCAGAAGTGGTCAGCACGCCGCCTGGCACAGTGGGCCCCTCTTAAATGCCAGCGGCTGTCCTCGCTGTTGCGGCCGTGATGTGCTTTGAAATTACATTTATCTTGGTTCCCCATCTGTCACAGGGTGACACGTTGTCTGTGAAACAGTAAAAAGCCTGACCCAAGATACAAGAACATAGACTTTAAAGCTGGTCTTAAAGCCAGCTTGAAGTTCACCTTGGGCGCAGGGCTGGCTCTTGAGTTGTGTTGAGTGCGCACTGACCCTTGGCTTCTTGCCGGCGTGCAGGTGAGTACAGGCAGGTGCTGAGCTGGGGGAGAACCAGAGACCTCATCACAGCCTGAGTGAACACGGTCAGCCGCCGGCCAAGAAGGGTGCCCAGTCCTCTTCACACCACCACCCCCACCCCCCCACCACTGTGTCCCCTCAGCTCTGTCCCTGGGCCTGTAGCCTAAAAACGAATGGTCCCATTTATTTCTAAATGACCCTCCAGAGGAGAAATCGGCACCAACAGACTGTGGAGGTTATCCTTGTGAAAATATCACTGAAAATAAAAATTAATAACTCTCACCCATTACCTTGGCTTCCCCTAGGCTGCTAAGTCACCCAGTGACTTTGTCAAACCCTTTGTTTCCTGTAAACACCGTGTTTCTACAAGGAAGCAGAGGAAATTGTCTGCAGGGAACACGTGGTGCATTGAGATGGGGCTGGCGTGGGTAAAACGTCACAGAAGGTGGAGAGCAGCCGTGTCCAGGCACAGTGCAGGACACTTTATATACGTTATTTCTCATGCTACTCAGTCTGCATTCCTCTCCCATATGGGCCTTTGCATGGGCTGTTTCCTCTGCCTGGGAGCTGCTGCCTTATCTCCCCTCCTTGCACCATCAACATGGATTCTTCCTGCAGGTCTCAGCTTCCACCTGGACACCCCCCGACCCCCGACCTCCTAGAAGTCTCCCCTGAGCCCCACAACTGGGTTGGGAGCCCTTCCCGGGAGCTTTTCCATTAGCTGCTGCTCTAAACACACCACAGCAAAACATTTTTTATTCCCTCTCATGGATCTGCAGATTGGTTGAGTTCAGCTAGGTGGTTCTAGAGTCACTCAGGCAGTTGTCATCAGATGGCAGCCAGGACGTGAATCCATCACATGTCTGGTATCTGGGCTGAGAAGACGCAGACATTTGGGTGTGGGAACTGCTAGGGCTCCTCAGGTACCCCTATCTGTCTTTATGTGATCTCTCCAGCACACAGCTTTCAGGTAGCCAGACTTCTTACCTGGAGCTTCAGAGGCACATGTCCAGAGAGAAAGGGAGGGAGGGAGGGAGAGGAGCAGGTAGACGGCCAGGGGAGGAGAGGAAAAGGGGTCAGGTAGGAGCTGTATCTTCTTTTATGACCTTGTCTCAGAAATCACCTGTGGATCACAGCGGTCCACTCTCACTGTGCGTGGGGTTGCCATGAGTCAGGGGCTGACACCACGGCCCTAACTACTACAAGAGGTCATAAGTCTGCAGCTGTTACGGCCACCACATTCTGTTTGTCAAGGCAGACACTAAGGCAGCCCACCCAGGTTCAGGGGAAGGGAAATAGACTTCACCTCTTGATGACTCTGATTCCGGAGTTGCTTCTCAGGGCTGTAGAAATCCAAAGGAAAGGACATGTGGGTATGTAGATAAAATCGTCCAAGAGGGGCTTTTGAAAGGAGGTGGGTTTGGGCTGGGCCTTGAGGGAGGAGAGGTAGGATCTGGATGGAGGGGAGAAGAGACCATTGGAACCCATCACTGTAGGCAGAGGGTGAGAGAGGGACTCGGGCCTGATGGTGGAGTTTGAGGAGGCCAGCCAGGTGAAGTCTAGACCTCCATGCCAAGGAAAAGGGAAAGTCAGTCTAGAGAGGGAGGCTGTCTCCTCCTGGCCCCATGGAGGGCCAGAGAAGTCGGCAAGAAAAGGTGGACACCAGTCTGGTAAAGATTCAAGGCATCTTGGAATCTTTGCTCCTCAAGGTTATTTTTGGTTGTCACCATCTAACTTTAGCAGTGATGGCGTAACTGAGGTTTGCACTGACTTGTCATTTAGAAAGTACATGCGCCCTTATCGCCTCATCAGACTCTCACTGCAGAGCACTATTGTAATTATTCCCATTTTATTCAGGAGGACGCCATGCCCAGGGCTACTCAGCTAGTTAGCGGAGGAGCCAAGAACTAGAACCCAGTTTTCTAAACCCAGGCCCTTTGCTTTCTCCCCCGACGTGTTGCTGCGCTGAGGTGCCTTATCAGGGAGCCTGGTGCCGTCATTGTTTCATCCTCCCGTCCATCCAGTTACTGAGCCCCCACTCAGTGTTGACACTCGTGTGAAATGCCTGCAGCCTTCACAGCATCTCCGAGGTGCACGGTGTTGGGAGCACAGCATTACTCAGGGCTTTGCCTGCAGAGCATCTTGCCCTGGACGACTTCCCTCTTTTGTCCCTCCAACCTCAGAGCAAAGTAATTGATGACAGAATCCCAAAGCATGTTAGGCCTCCTGCACGTTGTTTTCTCTACTTTTTACCAATATTTCCATATTTACAGAAAAGGAATTATAGTGTATCAGACAACTCTGAAGAGAAGTACGTTTGTCCTCACCATGTATTTTTTACTTTTTTATTAAATGTGTTAACTTGTATGTTTAGGAATTCCTGGAAACCTCTTTCTACTACCTTGAACACAGTAACATAAAATTGATCATGTCATAAGACCCTGCTTGATACTACAGTTTTGCTTTCCTCCAGATTGTAAAGGGGTGGTTTTCTTTCTCTGTATGTCTTTCTGTTCAGTTTGGAGCCCTCATGGTGCACTGGTTAAGAGCTCGACTGCTAACCGAAAGATCAACAGTTCGAATCCACCAGCTGCTCCTTGGAAACCTTATGGGGCAGTTCTCCTCTGTCCTATAGGGTTGCTATGAGTAGGAATCGACTCAATGGCAACAAGTTTTTATCTTTCTGATTTTTACTTATTTTGCAAACAAATGTACATGCATAATGTAAAGGAAAGGAAAAATATAGACTATATTGGTATGCTCCGTACTGTGTACGTAGGTGTTTTTTTCCCTTAATTGAGGTGAAATTTACATAGCCTGAAATTCACCATCTTAAAATGAATAGTTCAGTGGCATTTAGCATATTCACATTGTTGTACAACCACCACCTCTGTCTGGTTCCAAAACATTTTCATTGCCCAAAAGAAAATGTCGTATCCATTGGCAATCACTGCCTGTTCCCCTTTCCCTTAGACCCTGGCAACTGCCCATCTGCTTTCTGTCTCTATGGATTTATCTATTCTGGACACTTCACATCAGTGGAATCATACAATTTATGTGGCCTTTTATGTCTGGCTTCTCTCACTTAGCATAGTGTTTTCAAAGTTCATCCATATTGTAGCATGTATCAGGACTTCATTCCTTTGTTGATGGCTGAATAATATTCCCTTGTGCGGATATACCACATTTGGCTTATCCATTTGTCTGTCGATGGACACTTTCGGCGACTGCGAATAATGATGCAGTGAACATTGGTATAGAGGTATCAGTTTGTGTCCCCGTTTTCAGTTCCCTGGGGTACATATCTAGCAGTGGAATTGTGGGGTCATATGGTAATCCTAGAGCCCTGGTAGCATAGTGGTTAAGAGTTCAGCTGCTAACCCAAAAGTGGGCAATTTGAATTCACCAGCTGCTTATTGGAAACCCTATAGGGTGGTTCAGAACCGACTTGATGGCAAAAGGTTTGGGTTTTTTTGGTTTATGGTAATCTTATGTTTAACTTTTTGAGGAACCATGGATGTAGTTTTGCATTCTGCTTTGTAAATTTTTTCTTAACGCAAGCAAAGTGGTTATTAAAAGACTGAGCACCATTTTCCTCTGCCTATACAAACAGTTCACAAGTCTCTTCTCCCCTTTCCTCCTCAGGCACAGCACACACATGACGCCATCATGGAGGCTGCCCAGCTGATGAAGGAGG
Organism: Loxodonta africana; assembly: GCF_030014295.1. Lineage (NCBI taxonomy): Eukaryota > Metazoa > Chordata > Mammalia > Proboscidea > Elephantidae > Loxodonta > Loxodonta africana. The sequence goes on along the minus strand of NC_087354.1, from coordinate 53,040,797 downwards.
CCGTGGACGACATCATGGTGACACTGAACGAGGCAGCCAGCGAAGTGGGGCTGGTGGGAGGCATGGTGGACGCCATAGCAGAAGCCATGAGCAAGGTGGGTCTGGGCTCCCAGGCGCTTGCCTTCAGTCCTTGACTTACTTCAGTAATGCGGCTGGAAGATCAGGAATTTATTTTCTCGCAGTTCTGAAAGCTAAAATTCACACTGAATATAGTAATGTAAAATTAGTCATCAGGGTCTCAGCGAGCATTCCTCTGTCATTGACTTGTCTCCCTCCCCGCGCCCACCCCTTGTGTTTGTATCTCTGTGTCTAATCTGCTCTTTATATCACTCAGAGTGATTAGGTTTAAGACACGCCTTGCATTGGCATGGATTCATTAACATAACAAAGAAAACCGTATTCCCAAACAGGATAACGTCTACTGGTATGGGGGGTTAGGATTCCAATACATATTTTGGTGAGGGGGAGTCACAATTCAATCTATAGCTGTTTTTGACTCCGTTTCCCCCTCTGCTTCACTCAGACTTAGCACCCAGGTACTTTTCTCTAAGGGGCTGACCGAGGTCAAGGCTGACACCAACAGCCTTCTTTCTCTTGTGAATGTTCAAATGTTCAATAATGTGTCCAACAAATTATTCATTCTCACTTCTGTAAACCATGGCAGCCTTCCTTCTAATTTCACACAAGGAAAATAAAAGGAGATGGAGAAGATATCGTTGGCTTCCTTGTTTGTAAAATAGAAACAACCATTTATCTCCCCTGTCTGCCTCAGAGGGTTCTTTTGGGGAACCCATCCGAAATGAAATAAGGGACTCCTGAGTGCTGGTGTTTGGACTCACTGGGGAAGCTTTTCACAATGCAGATTCCCAGTCCCCACCCCAGACCTGCTCAATTGGAACTCTCTCTGGGGTGGAGGCTAGGAATCTGTATTTGCACTTCAAAAATTTCTTCCTGGTACTAGTATATAGCCAGATGGGGAAACCACTTAAATCGTATGTGAAAAAGGCCTTGGCGAGCTCTTGTAGGCAATGGAAATAAAAAAATGACATGATTATCCTTTGTTCATGTAGTAACCCATCAGTTGAGTCAGTTCAGTAGGGAAATACGATTGGAGACAGTTTAACTCCATATCGTCTGCTCCTTCCCCCCAAAGAATCTTCCACTAGACGTGTCAGTTTCTATCATTAGAATTAACAATTGTTCATCAACATCTGATTGCCATCCTATAATAGCATAGGATATGTTTTGAAATGTCCATTGTCAGATCGTGAAATTAATAATACAGTTTTTCAGGACAATAATTGGTCTTTAATTGCTAATTTAGAGAAGATTGGTTGTTCATATCTCCCTAAAGAGATGATAGCCTGAAACTAGATGGTACTATAATTATAATAATTATCCTTAAACAGTGTGCAGTCATTATCAGCCTGATAAAGTAACCAGTTCAAGCTGGTATACTGTGTCTTCCTCTAGAGACCCCAGGCTCTGCCATGTCAAAGCAGTCGGTTAATTCCTGGTGTGGGCTTCTCTTGCTTCAAATGTAGACAGTTCTGAAAATGAATGAAATCTCCGTCTTTCAAAAGGCCCATGGATAAGTCTTAGTGGGTCTGTTTGGTTTTGGGGACATCCAAACACCAGAGCTTTGAAAATAAGCCATGTGTATCTACCAAGGGAAAGGTGCCATGCTGGCACAGTGGTTAAAGCGTTCAGCTGCTAACCAAAAGATCAGCAGTTCAAATGCATATAGGTGCTACTCAGGAGAAAGAGGTGGCAGTCTGCTTCCGTAAAGATTACAGCCTTGGAAACCCTATGGAGCAGTTCCACTCTGTCCAGCAGGGTCACTTTGAGTCGGAATCAACTCGGCAGCAGTGGGTTTTTGGTTTTTCTACTAAGGGTGTTCAGTAATGGAGCGCAAGGTTTCTTGGTACAGATTAGAAATTTAAATGATAAACTTTTTCTTCTTAGGAAAATATGTTTTTCCAGAATCACTGTCTTGGTAGACAAGAGTTCCATAAATCCTAGGAAGACAGCAGTCAGATTCCTGGAGCCTTTTGTTCAGAACCTCTGAGCCCTGCATGCTGTGCCGGGATACCAGCAGGGAAGGCAGCGCCTGTGCCTGATTCCAGTGGTGTAGCACTTGTTCTCTCTGCCCCGGACACACTGGATTCTTCTGAAAGGGCTAGGAAATGGGTCTGGTATTACCCCCTAGTGATAATTAGGAATTGCTGCCGTCGTGACCCAGAGAGACCAGGAACAAAGTTTTTCCTCCAGTTATTCTGCAAAGTATACGATCAGGGCTTTCTTGGTACCTTAAACTCTTACCTGCCCAAGGATCACATGACACCTCTTTCTCATTCCTTTTACTCAGCCCACCTAGCCTGCCCATCACTGGAGGACTTTGTAGTAAGTGTTATTTCAGGTCATTTGGGCCCCTAAGCAGCAAGGCATTAGAAAACTGACATTTCCTATCAAAGTTTCGGCTAACTGGTTAGAACAGTGGTAAACTATTAGAAACATTGTCCGGAGTTCTCAAAGGCAATGACTGGCAGAAAAACGCGAGGGTGCTCAAAGTTGATTGTAACTTAGATGCAGTCCTGGACACCCTTGTGTTTCTGCTGTGGACTTCTTGCTGATATTTTCTCTCTCTGTATCCAAGCGCTAGAATTTAGAGTAGGGCTTGGGAGCTAACTGGTTACTAGGAAGTAATCACCTTTCTGGGTGACCTTAGACAAATCGCTTAACCCCTCTGAGCTTTGCTTTTTCCACCTATAGAATAAAAGAATTCAATGAGGATGGTGCTCTTCAACCTTGGCATTTCATGACCCAATATCATTTCTTTCTTTCTTTTTCTTTTTTTTATGCCAAGAAAAGGAATTAAATAAAACAACAACAAACCCTGCTATCTTATACTGTCACTAAAACCAAAAAAAAAAAAAAAAAACCCAGTGCCGTCGAGTCGATTCTGACTCATAGCGACCCTATAGGACAGAGTAGAACTGCCCCATAGAGTTTCCAAGGAGGATCTTGCAGATTCGAACTGCCAACCCTTTGGTTAGCAGTCGTAGCACTTAACCACTACGCCACCAGGGTTTCCCTGCTGTCACTTAAGTACTTCATAAAAGGAAGTTCACGTTGGCACACACACAAAAAGGAAGGATATAATCTCAGAATAAGGGAAAGTTCTTTCAACTCATTCAGTTTGAAATCCTAAAAAACTCGTCTCTTTGTTCTAGTCTCATTTTTCTTCAAACTGGTAAAAGGCTCCTCATGGTGGTCGGCGGCCACTGGACCGAATGTCTGAAGCTGCCCTCTAGCTTCAGCATCCTGGTTTGTTTGTACTTGTGCCACGTCTCCTGCGAGAGAGGCTCCCAGCACATTGCCTGACAGAAGATGCTCAGTCGGTGTGTGCTGTATGAATGAGTCCACAGCTTAGCCCTCATTTGAGTAGCAGAGTCCCATGCTCTGACAGAGAGATTGGGCAACATCTCTCTCCCTGATGAAGAAACGTAAAGAACCCAGCCTGGAGCTTGTGTTGATAGTTTGACGGGCCCTGCAGCCACTCATGTACCCAGTGATAACATTCCTTCCACCCACCCTGTATCGTGAGTCCATTCATGTCATGGAGCACTTGTTGGCGTCTCCATCTAACATTTTTCCAGTTGGCCTCTTAGCCTGCGGTCTCTTCCCTGACCTCAGACTACCTGGTACACAGCAGCCAGGCACATCTTCCAAGATATCCCTACTCCAGAGCCCACCCTTTTCCTCATGTTTTTCAAGGTTCTTCATAAAGCAGATCCAGCTTCATTTCTACCAGTGTCTCCATAACCCCCCAGGCTGACTGCACTATACTGACTCTTCTATGTTGATTGGTATTTGTCTTACCATTTGGCAACCAGTGGTAACAGTCACAGTAATAATGGTGGTGCAGATAGGTGGCCTTTTCTTCATCATTGACGTTATCCTCTTCATCATTTTTATGGTCATAGTCATCACCTCTTCCTTTGTGTAGCTCGGCCAGGTATAGACTCAGCTGATCTTGGCTGCAACCTTGGAAAGCTTAGAAGTTACCAATGAAGGACCCGAAGCTAACAGGGTTTAAGTAACCAGCTTGAGGCTCATTAACAAATCCTGGAACCAGGTTTCAAATGCAAGTCTTCTGAATCAGTATGTCCCAAACCCTTCAAGAGACACATCCACTGTCTCCAGCTCTTCCATCCCACAGTGGCCTTGCCCTTTCTCAATTCGTGTTGTGCTTAGGTGAACAATGAATATTCCCAGTATTTGCATGTGTGTTCCTTCCGTTTCTCCACGTAGGTATGTAAGGGTTCTGGGGAACAGATTCTGTGGGCCATTCCGTTCCTAGGGAGACTCTTTGTGGTGTGGATTCTGCTTCCTCTCTCACCTCACCTTCCCTCACATTGCACTTTCCCAAAGGTGTCAGCCTCACTCACATCTCCGAGTACTTGAAAGCTATTCTCTTTTCTTGGGACACCATTCCTTGCTTTTATACATGGCAGACCCCTCCTCACCTGGTACAACTTAGCTGGACCATCCATTCCTCTAGAAAGCCCTCCAACTCCTCTCAGACACCACTGGGGCCTCTCCTTGCCTGCATACCCTGAGTGCCGTGTGTGCACCTCAGATGAAGTCCCATCACAGAAGTGGGTGAATTCTTCCAACTCTGGGCCAGAAGATCTCTGAGGGTATCTCCAGTCTTCAAGGTTCCTGATTCTAATGAATACGGTCCATGTTTCCACATGCTGCTTTTGACTTTTGGCTTCTTTTCCTCTCTTCTGTAGCTGGATGAAGGCTCGCCTCCAGAACCAAAGGGAACATTTGTTGACTATCAGACGACTGGGGTTAAATACTCCAAAGCAATAGCGGTAACAGCTCAGGAAATGGTAAGAAGAAAAAGAGCCACCCTCCCCACTGCTGACTGCCCTTTTGTGCACCACACCACTGAGCCTTCAAGTCAGGGTCTATGTGGGAAAGATGAGGGTCTGCTCCTTGTTTCTAGTTTCTCCTGGACCCCAGCTCCTGCCCTTTAACTCTGGTCTTTCTGGCTGCCTGTAGCCTAAAAGCCCCAGTCAGCTGGAACATCATCTCAAAAAAAAAAAAAAGCTGCAAGAGGGATCGAACAATGATCGGGTCTAGGGCATGAGGACAGGGAAACAAAGGACGGAGAGCAAATGAGCATGGAGGAGGAAACGAGAAGGAAGGTGAAGTTGAGGAAAAAGAAAAACGTCCTATTCACCTCTCAGAGGTTTATAGATTAAAATTGCAGTGCAAGAGAAGACGTTTTAGGATAAAACAGAGCAGACATTGTCTGATGGAAGCAAATTATAATAACTGGACAATAAGGGTCTTGCCATTTTCCAGGCCAAATGAAACAGTCTGGTTACATGAAATCTTTTCCTGACAAGAGGAGGCATGTAACTTTTGCAGGTAATTTTCTTTTTTTGCTGAAATGTAACGCAGTCAAAACTGTATGGACCCTTAGGTATACTTGCAATTGAGAGACAGTGAATGGTAAATTGATTGTTAAAAAGCTTTCCCCAAGATGACAAATGGTGTCCTCAAAGAATTAATAGGAATATGTAGAAAGTTCTCCTCAGCTTTTGAAGGCTCAGATGTCACAGGATAAAATTTGGAAGCAGCCTCTTTGATTCTTGCCACATAAGCTTGAGCTGAGAAAGGGAGGGACCTTCCTAACTGGAGGCACCCGCACATTTCCTGTCTAACCCCATCCAGGCCTCTCTGAATGGTTTTGTCGTGTAATCGTGTGTCCACTAGAGGTTGAGCTTGGACCACAGAGCCTTCCCAGAAGCTGCTGCTCAGTTCATAGAAACTCTGTGACTGTGCAGCCTTGTGGTGGCTTAAAAGGGTGGGCTGTGGGAGGAGGAAGAAGAGAAGTCCATCTCGGTGTACCATGAGAAGGCTGGAGTTGGGCTCCAGCCAGCCCTTCTCAGGGGAGCAAATAGGACAGATTGCAGGTGGAATCAGGTAGCTGTCACGATGCTGAGTCCAGATGAACAGGGAGCACAGGGCAGCGGAGGGTTAAACCAGAACACCAGCGGCCTCGTGGTATTCAGGAATGTCTCGGGCTAGGTTCTAGACCCTTGGTGTCTAGCATCTTAAAGAGACCAGCCTCGATCTGCATTGCTGCCTAGGAGGTAGCCGCTGGCCTGGAGCCTTGAGTGGGAGAGAACTCCACCTTATTTCATCAGGGTCCCCCCAGAATCACTGTTCTTCCATTTGGCAGGGCTCAAATGGAGTAGCTCTTGGAATAGCCTCACTCTCTCAGGGTCTACCATCCTTCCTTAGCAGCCTACGCGTCAGTCTCAGCCTTAAAGCCTGTGACATGCACTTGTAAACGTGCCTTGGGCGGCCTGGACATTCCTGTCCTGCCTACATGGATGTGAGCCATTAAACAGGTTTTTAAAGTCCTTTAAAATCAAGGTCTTACAGTGTCACAAAGAGAGAGACAGTACTGTCATCCAGAGAGAGAAAGGCTGGGACAGGAGGGGAGAGATGCTCTCACCAACAGAGAGCCATGATATCTTTCCAAAGGCAGGCTAAGCGTGCTCTTGTGAGAAGTGAGAGGTGTTTTTGCTAATGGAAGAAAACTAGAAACTAGCACTCTAGCTAAGTAAGATAAATTGAGATATCAATTTCTATAAAACAGAGAAAATATTGAACATTTTGATCATAAATAGGTAAAACATGACTGTTTGGGCTTTAGTAAACCCAAATTTGTGGCTGAAACCTTCTCGTTCTTTGGCACAGATTTACCACAAAGCTGCATCCTCTATGAATTTCTTTCTCCAAAACATTTTACTTATTTGTCACTTGTCATTAATGATTTCCCTCCCAGCCCTGTCCCCATGCCCTCTCTTGCCCTGTGTGGGACCTGCTACTGGGATCCTAGAGCACAGATCAGCTCGTGCCCCCTTGTGGTTTCTTTGGGGAACTGCTCTGGGTGACCTCACAGGGCAGGGCTGGCTGGAAGCTGCTGTTCTCTCCTCCTAGAGGGTGGGCACCGTGGCCCAGCCTCCCCTCTGCACTGCCTGAGCACTGAGCATGGTGCCCGTCTCGCTAACCTGGGAGGAGCCCTGCGCCGGCTCGGGCCTGTCGTGTGGATGCAGCATGGGCTTCGCTTCAACGGCCCTCCCCAGTGTCCAGCCCCAATGCCAGTCCCAGGCTTTCCCCTACCAGGGGCTGCAAAGTGAACCAACCCCTTTGGCTTCCGGTGGTATTAACACATTGTTCTCATGCTTTTCTCTGTGTGTGTGTGTGTTTGTGTCTTGCTTGTTTTCTTTTTTCAGATGACTAAGTCGGTTACTAACCCGGAGGAGTTGGGAGGCCTGGCTTCACAAATGACCAGTGACTATGGGCACCTGGCTCTCCAGGGCCAGATGGCAGCAGCTACGGCGGAACCAGAGGAGGTCTGCCATCTTAGGGCCCCTGTTTTAAGAAGCAAACACATGGATGCCCACTCCCAGCGGTTTCAGTGTAGCTTAGCTCCACAAGACCCCAGCCCAGTAGCTAGCACCAGGATTAATCTAACTCCCCCAGGTTGAGACCCAGGGCCCAGCCTGTGCTCAAGGCTGACTGCCCTTTCTGAGTGACCTACTAAGACCTGGGGCCACCTGGGAGATGGGCTTTCAGACAGAAGGACCCTGCTTACAGTGTTCTGGCAGGTCACATAGCCCCCCACTCATCCTCTGTTGCCCCTCATAACATGCCCAAGTCTGGAATTGCCAGGGGCAGAGCCACACACTGCCATCACCATCCTCTTCTAGTCTCTTATTCCCAGGTAGCATGTCCCCGGAATTTCTATGTTTTTCAAAGGCTCACAGGAATCTCGGCAGGGTCAAGTATGGGATTTAGCTCTGCCCCTTTTGAGAAAGAGCTGTGTAGGCTGCTTCCGTGAACCACAGTCTTACCGAATATTGTTGGTGGCTTTCTAAGACCTGGCCCAATCCCCTGCCCCCCCCCATGCTTCATATGTGGACTCCCCTCGCCATTGCCTGCCTGGCTTCCCTAAACTAGCTTTACTTAGTGGCCAGCATAGACTTTGCCTCAGAATCCCTGGGCCCATGAGAGTTGGGCAGAACGTTTGGCCTTAAAGCCATTTTCTAAGAGTTCCATCACTGAACTGCTGAGAAATCAAGTGGTGCATTGAGAAACACACAGGACGTGTGGGCCCTAGGGTGCCTGGTTGCACCCACGTCAGTGGTAACACATAGAAGGGGCCCCGGGCCCAAGGAGCTACATGGCTCTCTAGAGGAAGAAAGCTCAGTGTAAAACAAGAAATAATGGAGTGGACTGTAGGGGCCACTGGGAAGGTGAAGGTAACTACGTTCATTTATTGAGTGCAAACCCTGTTCGAGAAGTTCCCCAATGAACTGGCTGTCAAGGCAGAAGGCTGTGACTAGTCCTCCCTTCTCCTTGTGATGACATTTATTGTCCCCCGAGTCACTCAGTGCCACCCTTTCTGCTGGGAATCAGGTCTAAGTGTGTCTTAACAAAGACTCCCAGAGATGCTGTGGAAATGAAGACCCAAAACAAAATCACCTTCTAACGTGTCATGACAGTGCATGTGAAGAGAACCAGACATACATGTGTAGATACCTGGCTTGGGATTAAGTTTCTAACAGCGCCTGCACTTGAGACTTTAGAATGGTTGAATATTTAGGCTGCAGCATGAACAATTCTGTTTGTAATGAGTCTGTGACGCCGCTGCCAAAAAGGAACAGTTATCAACGACTTGCTTCAGGATTCTGCTGATTTTTTTACACAGGCCCACCTCTATCTTTTCTTTTTTAAGTACACATTCTGTGTTAGCAAGGTCGTTTCACTCAACGCATTTGATTAATAAGTAGTTTTTAAATCCATAAACAAGATTGAAGGAGCTTAAGTTATAGTAAGGAAACGTCTGATTGGCAGAAGGAAGAAGTGTTTACTTTGGGAGGGAACTGGAAACGGAAAGAGATGGAGATTGTGAGAAAGGTTTGGCTCTCTGTCTCCAGAGACCTTTCAAAATGGAATCTGCAGCCCTCTGCCTCGGGTAGTGGAAATGCTGGCCGGCCAGAGTGTTTAAGAGAGGACCTGATGGTCTGAGTGCAGCCCTTTCCACATCCAGGTTCTTACACGCCAGCCTCCCTACCTGTACAACCAGCAGATTTCCTTATTGCAGCCCAGACCGTGGAAGCAAAATACAAAATGCAAAGGCAGCCAGGAAAGAAGCTGTATCGCTGAAAGCACGATAGCAAGTTACTTCGGCTATTGGCTTGGCGTTTGTAGCAGCTGATGTTTTCTTTCGTTAAGGCTCTGTTTTTTCACCGTTACCTTTTAAAATGTATTTTTACATCCCAGACACAAGAGCAATATGACCTGGAGTGAAAGGAGGCAGAGAGAATATAAAATTACCAGTGGCTCGCTAAGGGAAATTCTTTGTGTGCATTTGCCAGACAGATATTTGAGGGGAAAGAGAGAAGGTTAGGGGAGATCCCTGAAGCAATGTAGCTTTCTGTTCTGAGATCCTGGAATTATTTGTTTACCCAAGAGGGCCCCACATCACAGCATGTGAAAACATTTATATCCAGGGCAAACAAGTAGTCTGCTGTGCCGAGTCAACCTTTTGGTCTTCTCCAGGACTGTGACAATCACACAGCAAGTCACAGCTTTGCTGTCTGAACATCAAGCAGGAGCTGTGGCCACTTATTTTCAGGTGGAAATCCAAAGGTTTATTAATATCACCGTGGAAATTTCTTCAGAAAAGTGAAAAACCCTCCAGCAGTTTTGCAATTTAGGATTAGTTTCCTCTTTAAAAAAAAGAAGAAGAAAGACGTTGAGATCCCATGAGCTGTAACTCCTAAATGTAAATCCTGAGGAAAAGATTAAGTGACCAGAGCTTTCCCCCCAGGAGAATTTGCTGCAACCACTCGTGACGCTGGATGTCTTAAAAGCCGGCAGGAACATTTGTTACAGCACTTGTGGCGAGCACCACGGCTCGTTTCCCCAGGGAGATAGATGGATGTCCACTCCAGATTTGGCTAAAATTTTCCACTCCAAGGCACACCTTCTGTGGTTGGGAAGAGATGGACGGCTTCTGTAGGCCATTTTCTCTAAGGAGAAAATACAAAGCCCACTACATATCTTCTGTTATTACATTTTCAGGCTCTTCCAGGCAAATTATATTTGATCTGTTTCAAATGTGTTTGAAGACTTGAGAAAAATCAACAAAAGACTTGAGTATATTTTGTTTAATTTATGCAATAAGGAAAATGATCAGTATTTCTTAGACTCCTACAGTTGAAATTCCATCCGAAGCCCCATAAAGGCCAAGCTTCTCATTTCCCTCAAGGCACAAAACCAAGAGACAACTTTTCTCCTTTTTACTTTTATCTGTGGAAGAAGGGAATCGAGGGTTTTTCTTGACGTGCGAGGGATGCCTTAATAAGGTTGCCAATTAAAACCCCAAGTTTTATGTCTTTGAGTACATTCCTTTATAAGGGACGTTGGGCTGGCTGTAAGTTGGATTTCCTTTTGGGCTGGTCATATTTGCTCTAAGTGTAGTGTTGCTTTGAGAAGCTTAGCATTTTAATACCCCTTATCTATTCAGTGGCCTTAACATTGCCTTCCCTTCTGGAATGGCCCTTGGATAGTACAGAATGTTCTGTGGAATTGCCAACAGAGTGTGTGGATTATGTTGCTATCTGTGGCTTAAGAGCTCCAGCTATCCCACATGCTCATGGAAAAGAGTAGCAACAGAGATGGTTCTTTATTAGGAAAGCCTGTTGCCATTTGTCCTTGATCAAAAAGGATCGTCCAGCTGAGTACAGGAGAGGTTTGCATGGCCAAGCCTCAAGAAGGCCTACAGGCACCTACAAGATAATTGCTGTGACCCGACACAGACTGGACTGTCGGGACAGAGCCCTGGGTTGACTAGGAACTCCAAGGCTTTTGCAGTCATTGCCTTAGTTTAGTCGCAGCCCTTTCCTTTCTGGTACTGGTTTGTCTTGGAGCTCCTTAACTGGAATTTCATCCCCGACGAGCCTTGTGCCAGTCCACTGCTGGATTTACAGGGGACCTGGCTGCATGTGGAGTCCCTGGGCGGTACAAATGGTTAATGCACTCGACTACTAACCAAAAGGTTGGAGGTTGGAGGCCACCCAGGGGCACCTTGGAGAAAAGGCCTGGTGATCTACTTCCAAAAACTCAGCCATGGAAAACCCTCTGGAGCACAGCTCTACTCTGACATATCTGGGCTCACCTGAGTCAGAATCGACTTGACAGCAACTGTTTTTTGCTGCATGTCTCATGCCACTTCCAAGAAAGGGGCTGAGCAGCGGGGCACTGGTGTGTTTTTATAGTATTGCCTCTTGAGAAAGGATGGGGCTAAGGGACCACGAGGGCATTGCAGAGGGTGTATTCCACTATTTATTGCGTCTATGCATAGGTCTCAAGTTTGAGGCAGCTGAACGGGTCCCTCGAGCCACAGGGTGATTTAAGAGGCACGTGCTTGTCCCACGGCACTCTGCAAACAGGAAGCTCAGGCTCCCCTCCTTGCAGAGAGCAGAAGAAACACGGGGAATGCCGTTTAAGAGCCTGGATGTTTCAGCACAATGGTTCAAAGCAGGTTCTTCAGAAACCTGACCCAGGCGGGGGCTTTGGGGCTTCTGCACGTTTGATTCGAGGCTCATTTTGTAAACGTAATTTAACATTTTAAAAACTTTTAGGAAAAGCTGCGTGGGCTCCTGAGCTTCGTCTAAGTCAGTGTCAACCATTTGGAGCCACTAGTGCATGAGCCCAAGGAGGGCTGATAGCGCAACAGTTAATTAAGCGTTCTGCTGCTACCTGAAAAGTTGGTGGTTCCAGCCTACCCAGTGGGCGGGCAGTCTGCTCCTGTAGAAATTACTGCCTAGGAAACCTATGGGCAGTTCTACTCTGTCACGTGGAGTCACAGTGACTCAAAAATCAACTGGACAGCACCTAGCAACACCAGCACATTAACCCAGCTCTGGGTGGTTTTTTTGCAGACCCCCTTCCCCCCTAGGCTAACGCTGCTTCTGTCGTTGTTGCTGTGGTTGTGTAACTGTGGAGAAAACGACTCCATTTTGCTGTCATTTATACACAGATCAGGGTTTTCTCAGCACCATGCGGCCAAAGCAAAATATAGAAATAAGTTGGCGACTGAGGCAGCAACTGGCCTTCATAACGCCCATCTTTAAAACTCTGGTTCACTCAGTCTCGTTGTTGACTTCAGAGTCACAGGTATGCATTTTAAAGGAAGCGCTTACTGATAACATATTCTATGTTGCATGTTGAGGTTCCACATGAAATTATATTTGGGGGTAAAAAGTTTCTGCTAAAGGGGAAAATAGAAAAGCACTGGTCTACCAGAGCACCGTGCTTGGAATTAAAGACTGGATTCCCATCTTTCTCTGCTTAAGACCGGCTGTGTGATCCTGGCTAAGTTATATCACTTCTGGACCGCAGTCTCTTCATCTGTAAAAGGGGGAGGTCTCTTTTATGTTGAGATTCTATAAATGTGCCCTCTCCCATTTCCTCCTCCCCTGGCTTTCCCAATGGCACCCTAACATTTAGAGATCTGGGGTCATCATTGAATGCAGAACTCTTGGCCTTTGGATTAGCTCTGATCCTTGAATACCAAAAACAACCATATATGCGTCGGGGTAGAATTGTGCTGTGTAAGGTTTTCAGTGCTTGATTTTTCTGAATCCTGCTTTCTTTCGAGCCCCTATGTAGGCTGAAACTTGCAACTTTTCGGTTAGCAGCTGAGCATGTTGACCTTTTGCACCACTCAGGGACTGACCCTTGAATACTTAGGGTTAAAGAATATGGATCTCAAAGGACTTGAGAGCCTGACTGAGTTTAAAACTTTAATGGGGGCATCTCCCGGCTTCAGCTTGACCTTGTTTTTAAACCGGCGAACGTGTCCAGCGAACATACATTTGAATGGCAGTTACCACTGTTTGTGCTGAATGAGAGTGTCTTTTCCCTCCTCATTGCTGCACTAATCCAGACATCTTTGCAGGGTCACCATGTTGTACAAGACAGAGGTGGCACTCATGTTGCATCCTACATGGAGTTGGTCAGCAAGACACCCCTGCCCACTGGAGGCACTTTTGCAACTCCCAATGTACAATGGAGGACACCCGAAAGGGCAGAAGTTCTACTTCCTGGATCAGGAAAATTTTCTACTAAATAAACTTGAAAGTGTTTTAGGCCTTACGAAGTTAAGGGAATAACACTTTTCCCCAAAAGCAGCGTGTGTTCAATAATAAGACAGAGCATTTGCAGCCCCACAGACTCCCCAAAGTCACCCTTCCTCAAACTTGGATTCATGGGGATGGTATCAGACAACTGCATCCAGGTGACTAGAAGCTCCCAAGTTTTATCCACAGCACCTGAGATCTTTTAGTAAATGCTCTTGGTAGATGCTGGAGGATTAAGCCACAGTTTCTGGCTATCGTGGATTCTTGAAAATAACGCTTACTGGCTCATGATTAATTTTTGTTTTGCTTTTAGTTGTTTATCTGGGCTGGAGGGCAGATTATTGATCAGACCAAAATGCAAATTAATGTGAAACAGAGCCAGAGGGATGCAGACTTGTGGAGGTGGCAGTGGAATTATATCTTAAAGGAGACAGCTGGCAGCTTATCCTTAGCAGAGCTCATTTAGTTTCTCAGCTGGCAGTGAAACTTAGGACAACCAGGGCCATTTAAAAAATGCATGCCTGCTGAGCCGTTAGCTGTAAAAATGTACCTTTTTAGGGAAACCACAAACCTGATGTGGTAGAAAGGAGGCCTGGGCTTAGGATGACCCATCTCAGGGGGTGTGCTAATTGGTAAACTTAACCAATTTTGCAAGAATTTGAACACTCTAAAATAGACTTAATACAAATCTGTAGATATTGAACGTCCGATAACTCTGCTCTGTAGGGTTGTTAGGAGGGACAAATGAGGTTCCAACACCCAGTAGGAGCTCAGTAAATGCTTGCTGAATGGATAGCTGAATGATCCCATAAAGTTCATCTCATTAACATTCTTACCGGTGGCTCAGGACACAGATAGGCTGTGAACCAGAAAAGGCAACAGAATATTGAGACGGCATCATGATAGCACAAGGAGATATTTATTTAATGGGACTGTGGGCATTTCACAATCTCTGAAAAGGGAAGCAAAATCAACCAAATTCCATACTTCACTAAACACAGGCTTCCAATCCGAGTGGAATTTTCCTAGCCAGGCTCCCATGGGACGGAGGAGAATTTTCCACATAGGGAAGCCCTCCACGGCAGGGTTCACGATGCGGCTCCTTCCCCATCCTGGATTTGTCTCCACAGATTGGATTTCAGATCCGCACTCGGGTGCAGGACCTGGGCCACGGCTGTATCTTCCTGGTCCAGAAGGCAGGGGCTCTCCAGGTTTGTCCCACGGACAGCTACACCAAGAGGGAGCTGATTGAGTGTGCCCGTGCCGTCACCGAGAAGGTAAGGAGCAGGCTCCCTCAGACACAGCTTCAGGTACCGACCTCTCTGGGTTAATGGCTGTGATCAAGGACCTAAGTGGGAAACTAAACCAAAAATCAGCCGAGGCAGCTGTCGTCTTTTTCCCTCATCTCCCAGGGATGGGGCCTACCAGGGAACTGGGGTGATTGATAGACCCTGAGAAATTGAGGGACCAAGAGTGACTGTCCCATAAAGGTTGGGTCCCTGGTGGGTGACCTTGAAGGGCTGCCCTATGTATAAATATCAGAGTCACAATCAGCAGCCAGGAGCCTGCTGCAGGGTGGAGCTAGAGCTTCTCCCTTGGAAACCTTTTGATAACTTGTGCCCCCTTTTCTAAGGAGCCCTGGTGGTGCAGTGGGTCAGCACTCAGCTGCTAACCAACAGGTTGGCAGTTTGAATCCACCAGTCGCTTCCATAAAGATTTCAGCCCGGGAAACCCTATGGGGCAATTCTGTTCTGACAAGTTGAAATCAATTCCACAGCAGTGGGTTTTTGTCATCCTTCTTAAGGAGGCTCCCAGGTGGCTGAGAGCTGGGTAAGAAGCACCTGAAGTTCCTTTCACGCATCCTCTTTATTTGCAGACAGGACAGGAAAGGGGGGTGGGGGTTAAGTGACTTGCTCAAAGTCCCCCAGCTTCTTTGTGGAAGAGCTAGAACTTACACTAGGTTTTCTAACCCTCAAGGCAGTCGGTTTTAGAAACAATCACACAGTATAGTGCATAAGCCTGAAGATCTTAGCTGAGTTACTTCACCTGTCCAAGCCTCCATTTCCTCGTCTGTAAAATGGGAATAAAGTCATACCACCTGGCTCACAGGGTTTCGAAGATTGAACATGGTATATGTAACAGTGCTTGGCAAAGTGCCAGACACCTAGTTTAACATGTAATAAGCAGTAGCCATTGTTCCCTATAAGCTCACTGCTCCCAGAAGTCTTCTCTGGTTAGCGAGGCTCCGGCCGGAGCATCCTTTCATTCCCGGTAGCTGTCACATTCACCCGCAGGGTGTTCATCTTTTGCTTTGCTGTTGTCTGAATCATTTTTCAGATGCACACTTTGGCAGGCTCCTGGAAGCCCGGGCTTTCTGTGGCTTTCCCCGCTCCTTTCACTTTACACCGTAGGACGGAGAACTTCATCCTGTTTTAGGGACTTGGCTGTGAGACTTGGGTGTCGGGTGGGAGGATTCCTCAACTGGAAGCCACTGCTACAGAGGACGCTCTGTCTGCCGCCCTCAACCAGGAGGCCAAGTGCAGTCTGGCCTCCCAAAGCCACAGGAGCCTCCAGGCCTCCCTGGACTCCGCAGAACGAGGAAATAAATCTCTCAGCTTGAGGAGGACACTTTTCTCGACTTTCAAAATCTTTCCTTGTTATTGAAGTTCTCTTGCCAGGTTCCCCCATAGAAGACCTCGTTGTAGTGGGAGCACTGGGAGGGGGCGTGGGGCTTCCGAGCACCTTGGTCTTCCTTGGCTGGCCTGGCCTGCTGCATGCTGCAGAGGGGGCCTGATGTGGTACACTTGGAGAAGGTATACTGTGGGGAGGAGGCTGGCTCTTAGCAACTAGGCTTATCGGCTGTTTCTTGCTGCCTTTCTAATTCCCTTGCCCTCCCGTCCCCACCTGTCATGTCCTCACAGGTGCTGGCTGTGATTATATACCCCCATCACCACCATGAACCCCTTGACTTGTTTACCTCCGTGTCTTCCAACCCAGGGAACCTAGTAGATGCTCAGTAAACCCCTGCTGACTTGCGCACTTTTCCCATTGGGCAGGACCTTGTTTCAGGGCTCACTCTGATGGGAGTGTCTCCCCAGATTTCTGATTACTTGTCACGGCCATGGGCACCTGTTCTGTGGGAGTTCTTTCCAGAAACTGGATACCACATTCCCAGGCCAGCGCTGTGCCAGCCCAGCTTGTCTTCTCCTGATGGGAGCTAGTGGCATTTAACTCAGGAAAGGAGGAAATCGTTCCTGTGGGCCGGCCCCTCTGCCCCTCCTGCCAGGCTGCATCCTGCGTCTGCTGAGGTGCAGCGACACAGGAGGGAGAGGCATCTGGAATGCTGAGTCTGGGTCCCTTACTGATGCTGTGACTCCCTGTCCTGGTCGCGAGAACATTCACAGTCACCTTTGGGTCAGGCCAATCAAGCATGGTAGGTGTCTGCTCATCGAGATCAATACAGTGCTCCCATCCTGAAGTCTTAAAGCCAAACCCAAACCAAAAACGAAACCCATTGCCGTCAAGTCAATTCTGACCCATAGTGACCCTATAGGACAGAGTGGAATTGCACCATAGAGTTTCCAAGGAGCTCCTTATAGATTTGAACTGCCGACCTCTTGGTTAGCAGCCGTGGCACTTAACCAGTACGCCACCAATAAACCAAAAAACCAGACCAGTTCTCAGTTCCAACTGAGTGACCCTACAGGCTGGAGTAGGACTGCCCCAAGGCTGTCATCTTCACGGAAGCAGACTGCCACATCTTTTTCCCGAGGAGTGGCTGGTGGGTTTGAACCGCTGACCTTTCGGTTAGCAGCTGAGCACTTAAACAGGGAGCCACCAAGGCTCCTTAAAGCAAACAGTAGTTTAGCTTAATGAGTAAAGAATGTCTGCCTTGAGCATTACGATCTTTTAAGAACTATCTGTTTGGGATCAAACTGACAAGAAGACTGGGAGCTTAGGGAGCATGAGTTTATATTATTGGAGGAGGAACAGTTGGGAGAAGGAGGGTGAGAATGCTTGGTGGGGAGCTCCTTCCTCTGCAGAGACGTGGGGGAATTGCAAGCAGGGTGGAGGAGGGTCAGATTTGCTTTGTGGGAATGGAGTGAGGGGGGTGGGAGGCCGAAGAAGAGGGCCTCTGATAAGGAAGACCCTGGAGTGAACACCTCAGTCAGCTTGCTGGACCCTCGGGTCACTGGGATTATTACTCAGTGGCAGGGGTGGGGGTGTTACATATGCAGACCCCCTCTGGGCTACAGCCTCCCTGGGGTCCGTTAACAGAGATGGCAAGAGGATAAAGATAAATTGTCCCGCCTTTCACAGGAACCTAACCCCTTATTCCTCTTTGTAGTTTCAGAAACATAATGGTAATTAGGTAATTAAAAGCACCTTCCCTCTACTGAAGTCTTTACCTGCCAAGCTGACTCCTTACATGTTTTCCCCCACTTCATCTTCCCAGTGGAGCCTAGTGGCACAGTGGCTAAGCACTCAGCTGCTGACCAAAAAGGTCAGCAGTTCGAATCCACGAGCCGCTCCTTGGAAACCCTACGGGGCATTTCTGCTCTGTCCTATAGGGTCACTATGAGTCAGAATCAACTCTACCGCAATGGATTTGGTGGTTTTTTTTTTTTTTTTTTAATCCCCCCAATATACCTACAGGCAAGAATAGCTCCATTTTACAGATGAGGAAACTGAGGCCTAGAGAGGTGAAACAGCTTGCCCAAGTCTATATAAATGGCAAAACTGGGATTCAGACTGAGTCTGATTCTCAATGCGTGCTCTTATCCCTTCACGTACATTGACAAAAGGAGAGAAAATTCATGTTTTCAGAGTTACCGCACCTTTGGTTTACCTTTTCTCCATTTCACCCGCCCCTTGCCATTCCCTTTCTGCCGGCAGGTGTCCTTGGTGCTGTCTGCTCTCCAGGCTGGGAACAAGGGGACCCAGGCATGTATCACCGCCGCCTCTGCCGTGTCTGGGATCATCGCCGACCTGGACACCACCATCATGTTTGCAACTGCAGGGACCCTGAACGCGGAGAACAACGAGACCTTCGCAGACCACAGGTACGGGAGCAGAGCCCCCCACCAGGTTTCTGGGCAGGGAGGGGGCCAGGCTGCCCAGGCTCTGAACCTGCATAATCAACATTAGAGATGCTGTTCAATGCCAGAGTGTGGTTATCCATTTTCATTACAGCAAGATGCTTCAGTGGGGAAAGTGAACCACGGAATCAAAATAAGTCCCTTTTGCTGACTGTAAAAACAGAGTTAGGTTTGAGTTTTGCCCTTCACAGCCCCAAATCCACCCTGTTACAGTGGAGGATTTTTTTTTTTTTTTTTTAAGTTTTCACTTTCCAAGCCGGAAAGGGCTATTCCTCTAACTTGCTTTCCCACCAACCCCAGTGGGATTGGGAGTGACAGGAGCAGGCACATTTAGGCCTTACTGGGTTTTCGGGGGAGCCCTGGTGGCACAGTGGTTAAGAGCTCAGCTGCTAACCAGAAGGTTGGCAGTTTGAATCCACTAGCTTCTCCTTGGAAACCCTATGGGGCAGTTCTGCCCTGACCTAGAGGGTGCAAGGGGATGGGTTTTTGATTTGAGTTTTGGAGAGTGAGGTTCCAAGCCTGCTGCCTCTCCCTGGCTTACGCAGATAACGCTGGCTCTTCAGCCTCCGCTCGGTAGCCTGGTGCAAGGGGCTCTCCATCACTGCTGGGGACCCCCACACACATCCTCGCCACGTGTCCAGCGCCTTTCTTCCTCCCTCTGCCATCCTAGGGCTAGACTAAGGGAGGAGCCCCCAGTGCTCTGTCTCCCCTCCAGAATCCAACCCCTTGGGCTCTGACGTCCTAGACAGGGTGCCCCAATTGATGCATCCTCACGGCTCACTGTCCCTATGAAGTATTTTAAGGGATCATAGGAGCCACAGAAGAGACTGGCCTTTTATTTAGATATAGGGCTAGAGGTGTTACCTTAAATGCGGGTTCGAGCCACCTGCCGCAAAGCCAACACTGAGACCGGAGGAGGTAAGCAGTAAGAAGGCTTTATTGAATATCGGTATTCAAGAGACAGAGGGGGTTAAATTCCTCCCAAATTCTGTCTGCCCTAAAGGGTTGATGGGAGGTTTTTATATGGGAAAGATCAGAGTTACCTAATGTTTTGAGCACGGTAGTTCACAGATGGTCTTATACATCACAAAACAACTACAAAAACTCTTTATTAAACTAAAGATAAACATGCCAGGCATCTGGACTCTCATCAGTATGTTTATAACAGGCTGAAAAACTCTCATAAGAATCTCTCGGCTAGTGGAGCTGTTTTGCCAAGTCCACTGTGGCTGAGATAGGGAGCAAGAAAGAAGGCCTTCCTGTTGGTTTGCAGGCTGAAGGCCATTTCTCAAGAGAACAAAAAAAGAAGAAAAGAGACCAAGGCCACAGGAGCTGAGATAGCTCCGCACCCCTTTGGAAGAGACCGGTGCAGCTGGTGCAATTAAAAAATGTTTAGAGATTACTTAGAGCATCATTATGGCGTTAGTCATGTCAAGCTCTCAGTCACCTATTTTGAATAGGGGAAAACATGTTGTAAGGTATGAGGGTATTTATTATGTTTTAAGAGCCTTTGAACAGGCTGCTCAGCTATATTTTGAACAGAACCATTTTCCAAAGACTAGAGATTAATCACAGCTTATACAGTTATACTAAAACAAATGAAAAAATGTATTCTCTCTATAATGTTAAAATATTAAAGAAAATGCATTTTCACTACTTCAGAAGAGGGGAGCCAAATTGGTGGGCCTGAATCTTTCACTGAGACTGTATGTTAACTGAGTACTTGCATACTCTGTTGGCTTTCTTCTCCTTTCTCCAGTTTATATACATGGAAGATGAAAGCCACATGATGGGGGGAGCACTCCACCTTTTCTAAGCGCTATAATGAAAGCTCCCTACAAAGGATTTCTTTCCGTCTTAACTACAAGTAATCAAGTTTTGTCCTTTGTGTCTCCCTGTCTTCTTCCCTCACCCCCTTTTTCAGGGAGAATATTCTAAAGACAGCCAAAGCCTTGGTTGAAGACACAAAACTGCTGGTATCCGGGGCTGCATCCACCCCAGAGAAGCTGGCCCAGGCAGCCCAGTCCTCGGCAGCCACCATCACCCAGCTCGCCGAGGTGGTCAAGCTGGGAGCAGCCAGCCTGGGCTCAGATGACCCTGAGACACAGGTATTGGTGGGGTCTGGGGGCTGGGTCCTCGTCCAATTCCCACAGAATGGTGTACACCAGCCTCAGGGTCTAAAAGCAAAGTAGGAACTTTGAAGTAAACAGTATGTGTCTAAATGTGCCTGTGATTGGAGAACTGGTAGGAAGCGGTTGTTATGGCTATTAGCTGCCGTCGAGTTGGCCCCCAACTCATGTTTACCCCCATCCACAATGGAACGAAATGCTGTTCTGTGATCAGTCCATTGTGATCCATAGGGTTTTCACTGGCTGATTTTTGGAAGAAGATCACCAGGCCTTTCTTTTAGTCCATCTTATCCTGGAAGCGCCACCAAAACTTGTTCAGCATCATAGCAACATGCAAGCCTCCACCGACAAACGGATGGTGGCTGTGCGTGAGGTGCATTGGCCAGAAACTGAACACAGGCCTCCCTCACAGAAAGCGGTTACCTAAGCGAGATAGCGTCATGGGCTATGGTGGTAGAGTAGGGATAGGGATGAACTGACGGATTAGGGTGAAATTCAGGAGGAAGGCTCGACTGGGCTTGGTGATTGATTGAAGGCAGTGGGGGGTGAGGGAGAGGGTGGAGTCAGGGGTGACTCCCATGTTTCAGGCTGGAGCAGTGTGTGGATGGTGGCTCCATGTACTGAAGTGAGGTCCCCACAGGAAGGGTGGAGAGATGACAGCAAGGATAGTTTGGGGCATGTCGACTTGGAAGTGCCAGTGAGACAAACTAGCAAGTAGGCATCTGCTTGCTCAGAACAGACGTGGGGATTCAGCAATCGATGCCATATACATAGTGACTAGAGCCGCAGGACAGGAAAACCATGGAGTGGGAAAAGAAGGGGGTTCAGGGCAGAGCCCTGAGAAACCCAACACTTAGGACCATATTAAGAAAAAGAGGTACCCAAGGACACTGTGAAAGATAGCAGCAGCAGCTGGTGGAGGAAAGCCAGGAGGGCGTGATGCTAAAAGGAGAGACGGCTGAGAAGTCAAGAGAGATGATGGTCTGAGAGTTGGCCATTGGCCCTGGTGCCGTGGAGGACATTGGTGATCCCAGCAAGGGCTGTTTGTGTGGAGTAGACAGTAGGCTGACAAGAATGAAGAAACAAAGTCAGCCCACACAGACGACGTACTTGAAAGTCTGACGCGGAAGTGGGGTAGAGAGAGGAGCTGGAGAGATGGAGGAGGGGCCTGAGCTCCTGTAATCTCCAACTGCCGATTTAGCAAATACATTGATATTATCTGCCTGTTCTTTGGTCTCCCATTCTAGATAGTAAGCTCGTCAAGGACAGTCCAAACAAAAAAACCCAGTTGCCATCGAGTCAGTTCGAACTCGTGGCGACCTCATGTGTTTCAGAATAGAACTGCGCTCCATACAGTTTATATGACCATGACCTTTTGGGACTACTTCAGCAGATCGTTCTTCGAGGAGCATCTGGGTGGGTTCAGACCATCAACCTTTTGGTTAATAGCCCAGCACTTAACTGTTTGCACCATCCAGGAGGGCTCCTCAAGGACGATAATCATGGTTTATTAATCTTTAAAACCTGAGCACCCAATACAATTCCCAGCACATAGGGGATACCCAACAAATATTTGTTCAACTGTTTTTGCACCATCAGCCAGCCACAACCATCGATAAATAGAATGGAAAACTAAAAAAAAAAAACCTGTTTTCTCTATTCCAGCACATTCAAATGGTAAATGCGTCTGCTTTCATTGCTTAAAGTGTACGTAACAAACTAGTCTGTTTGGTCCATTTGGCCAAAGCTGGATAGAAGCCACCATCCAGTGCCTGGGTGGACAGCTGGTTAATGCAAGGCCAACAGCTTTGCTCCCATGCCACGGTGGCCCTACCCTTTCCGACATCCTCTAGTGGGGCTTAGCTCTATGGGAAACATTCTTCATGTTCCCCTTTATTCCTTCTGCTGAATGTCTTTTTGATAACATCAGAATTCAAATTGGCTGCCTTCTGGAACTCTAAGTATTCCCAGAAATTCCTGCCTATGGTATTGTTTTCACCCCCATTAAGGAAGGAAAAGTTGAAAACATGGTCCCTGGAATTGGAATCATGCAGCAGAAGTACTCTCTCCTTGCCTGATACAACTTTGGGAAAAGTGAATGGCCAGAGGGGATTTAAATCTCTGAACACAGAGAAATGTCCTGAATTGCTGTAAAGTTTTCACTCCCAAGTGGTCTCGATATCTGGAAGCACCATCTTCCAATGAGGCAGCACCTAATTAAAAAAAAAAAAAACCCTCATAGAATTGTACAGGGTCAAAATGGCTAATGTTATATATATTCTATCACAATAAAAACAAAAAGAGAAGAAAAATTCCCTTAGAAAAATGTTCTCACTCATTGGTCAGTTGTCCTGGGATGGAGCGTTATATCCTAGATACTGGCAGCTGACTTCTCTTTGTGGGCCTTGGCCTCTTCTCTGCCCTCTCTGCTGTGATCCCAGGAATCAGCACACCCAGTCTGTACATGACACACTGTGCAGACCTGTGGACTCAGAAGGTTGGCTGAGGTTTCCGTGCCTTGTGCATGAGAAGGCACAGGATGGAGCTGGAGGCAGGGAGAGGGCAGGAGCCCACAAAGGCACGGTGTTGCTGTGCTTGCAGGTGTCTGGGGCTTTAGGGTTTCTAATACGTTTAGTAATCAAAAGACACATTGCATTGGGCAAATCGGCTGCAAAAGATCTCTTTAAAGTGTCAAAAAGCAAAGATGTCACCCTGAGGACTAAGGTGCGCCTGACCCAAATCGTGGTGTTTTCAGTTGCCTCGTATTCATGTGAAAGCTGAACCATGAATGAGGAAGACAGAAGAAGAATCGATGCCTTTGAATTGTGGTGTTGGAGACGAATATTGAATATACCATGGACTGCCAAAAGAATGAACAAATCTGTCTTGGAAGAAGTACAGCCAGAGTGTTCCTTAGAAGGAAGGATAGCTAGACTACATCTCACATACTTTGGACATGTTATCAGGCAGGATCAGTCCCTGGAGAAGGACATCATGTTTGGTAAAGTAGAGGGTCAGCAAAAAAGAGGAAGACCCTCAACGAGATGGACTGACATAATGACAGAGGGCTCAAGCGTAGCAACAATTGTGAGGATGGTGCAGGACCAGGCGGTGTTTCGCTCTGTTGTGCATAGGGTGGCTGTGAGTTGGAACTGACTTAACTAACAGCACGTAACAACAACAACAACAATACATTTTCATGTATGTTGTCCCAGTTTATCTTCTTGGCGATGTGGTGAGATAGACGGGGCTGACTTTGCTAATCCCATTTGTAGAGGAGGAGCTGGAGTTGGAGAATTTTGTGTGGAGCTTAAGACCAGAGCCCTTAGGATCCTCTGACCAGCGTCGGAACTCCACACTCTGTGAGCGTGGACATAAGGATTGCAGTTCCCACTGTACGGGCGGCGTGAGGATTAAATGAGATGACGTGTGTAGAGTGCCTGGCACAGCACCTGGAGCAGTGCCCTCAATACATGGAAGTTGTTGTTATCGTTACAGAAGTTGGAGTCATTATTACAGCTACTCAGACTTAAACGCAACGCCCAATATCATGTAATTCCTGAGTATGGCTGGTCCTTCTGATTCCAAGTCCAGCACACAGAAAAAATGTCTCCTGTCAAATGGCCAAGAGTCTCCATTAAATTAGAAAATGAACATAAATAATATATCGTATCCAGTGGGTACATGTCTATGTATTCGTTCACTCCACGAGTATTTACTGAGTGGCTGCTATGTATCAGTCCCTGTTCTGACTGTGAAACAAACCACAGAAGAAGTTCAGGCTGGCCCCCCAGGAGTTCCCATCTGAGGGAAGGAGACAGACAGTGCATAAGTGGATAACTGATCAAGTAGTCGCAGATACCGGTGCATGCTATAGATACAGCAGGGCGATCTGATGGAGAGTGATTCAGTGTTTGTGGGGGAGTGGGGCCTAGACCTAGGGTAGTCAGGAAGGGTCTCTGAGGATATGACCTTTGATCTGAGACCCCAGAGATGAGAAGGAGCCAGATTCCAGGCAGAAAGAACAGCAAGAACAAAGACCCTGAGTCAGGAGTGTGTTATGGTCATCAACAAGTGGAAAGAAGACAAGAGCCTGGGGTGGTAGAGTGAGGCAGAGAATCCCAAGAACCGAAACTGGAGAGGAGGGTGGGGCTTTGCAGACCAGGGTATGAGGTCGAGATTTAGTCTCGGTATTTCTCAGTCACTGGTTCAGGAACACAGTGAGGAGCGTGTTGCCTCTCAGGTGTCTGCTTAGCTGCCTCCATCATTTCATACACATTTATCAGCATTGCTGCCAGCTAGGAGGGGTATTTAGACCAAAGTTCCCCACTCTGGCTGAGCTGCAGCCTCACCTGGGAGCTTTTAAAAGTCCAGATCTTCACCCAGGCTCCTGAGTCAAAATCTCCAAGGGTGGCTCCCCAGGTGATCCACTGTGTGGAAGGCTTGAGAACAACTGATTTAGAGACCTTCCTCTTTCTTACCCCAGACTCCCGTAGCCTGCCTGTGGCTCTGTCCTCCTCTGGGTGCAGTCAGCTGGTGGCTCCCTGGCCCCTGCTCACCTGGGCTCCACTCTTACAGGTAGTCTTGATCAACGCCATCAAAGATGTGGCCAAGGCCCTTTCAGATCTCATTGGCGCTACCAAGGGAGCTGCCAGCAAGCCCGCTGATGACCCCTCCATGTACCAGCTGAAGGGGGCTGCCAAGGTAGACTGGGGGCCCCCCTAGGGGTGAGCATGCAGGGGGAGTGCTGGAATGAGAGAAGCAGATGCCAGAATATTGGGGGAATACACATCTGAGTGCCTTTCTCACTTAAAGAAAAAAGGCTTTGCTCATGGTATTAGATCCAGAACCAAAAGGAATAGGCACAGGACACCACAGACAGTACATGACCTGTTCCCTCTTGGCTTCTCTCCCTACACAGGTGATGGTGACCAATGTCACCTCCCTCCTCAAAACTGTGAAGGCCGTGGAGGACGAGGCCACCCGAGGCACACGGGCACTGGAGGCCACAATCGAGTACATCAAGCAGGAGCTCACGGTAAAAGCTAGCAGTCGCCTCCCCCGTTGGGCACCAATGTCCAACAAGTAGCCCACCTGAGAGCCCAGCACAGGCTCCTCTGAGACTTTAGCAGAGAGAGGCCTTACTCGGTGCATAGATCTAGGGAGGTTCATTCACCTGCTGGCTGATAGCTTGCTGTAATTGAAAACTTGGATGATTTTTAGATGTAATTGATAAGGCATAAAATGAAATGGATCATTTTTGGCTCTATAGCTTTAATTCCACTAAAATTACAGCATACAACCAAAGCATTACAGAAGATTCCTGGCAAGAAGAAAAGTCAGTTTGGCTGTGTGCACTTGCCTTGGGTTGAGATCACATGGACGATGGGTAACAACGCACAGCTCCTCTTGTGACTCATTCTTGCTTTCCACAACAGCTAATGCTGCCACTCACCTGTGGATTTGGGGAGAGGCTGGATGCCCTTACCTGGGACACTTCCCTTTACAACCCAGCTCCCTTCTTTGTGAGATATCTAATCTCAGAGGAATGAACCCTGCGTTCTTGTTTCCCTGTCTCAGCATTTAGAGGGGGGATGTCCTAGCATTGCTGTGATATGGGTTTTATCTACCCTAATCCCCGCAAATAGAAATATGCCAAAATGAATGGTTCCCAACAGATTTTTTTTTTTTAAATAGGACATCTATCACAGATTCAGCCTTTTCTATTTTTTGGCTTGCCTCTGCCGTCACTTTTCTGCATCTTCAGAACGTCACTTGTGAAGGTCACATACCCCTGAGGGTCAGCACTTGAAATGAGCAAGTCTGTTGGGTTGTGGTGATGGAGGCTTGGGTTCTTCTGTCCTGTCCTTATGAGCCCAGCCTTGGTTGATGTAGTGCTTGGTTCATACTTTCAAGGAGAAACTGCAACCGTACAAACACAGGTGTCCTTAAGCCCTGCTGCCTGGCACTCACCTGGCTGCCCATGCTGGGGGGTTTCCTTCCAAAGGCCTGGACACACGTGTGACAAGTGTGGTGGGCCTACCAGTGACAACAGAAGAGGAGATTTGACATCTGGGGCTGCCCTGGGAAATCACAGACATGTGGCCGATCTAAGTTGACCAGCATTAGGGTTCACCCAGTGTGTGTGTCCACATGCATGTATGAGGTCGCTGAAGGAGCGTGTGCCACAAAGGCAGAGTGAGTTTGGAGGACTCTACACGGGGCCTTCCTTCCACTCTAACATCCAGGGTAGACCTGAGATTTTTGGTATTGGGCTGCTTAGTTATAGCTGCCCATTTCCAGGGTGGTGGTGGTATTTGACCAGTTAGCACAGGGCTAGAATGCTGGTTGGATCCTCCCTTCTCTCTGAGGGCAGGGCTCTAGGAAGCTTTTCCTGCAAACAGGGCTGCCTAGGGCTGAGGACAGAGCACCACACACTGGGCTGGCATCCTCATCTGCAGGAATGGAGACACATTCAGCACACAGCCAGGGCACCATCCCTTACGTTAGAGAGACAAGACAGATGGGCTTCCACCAGAGACGGCTGACTTGACGGACAGGTGGGGCTCTGAAGTAGGACAGCTGCTTACCATGGTTCATTTATTTCCGCTTCTCTACAGGGGTATGAGAGCCCTGGTGGCACAAGTGGTTTAAGTGTTTGGCTGCTAACCAAAGGGCCGGCAGTTCAAATCCACTAGCCGCTCATTGGAAACCCTATGGCGCAGTTCTACTCTGTCCTGTAGGGTCACTATGATTCAGAATCGACTCGACAGCAAAGGGTTTGGTTTTGTTTTAAAGGGGTGTGTGTGTGTGTGTGTGTGTGGTTAAATAATTCACAGTGTCACTGTGGCACGCTCCACAGGAACGCCTCTGCACGATGATGCAGTTATATTTGTAAGACAGACTAAGAATAGAAGGAACTGGCTGCTTCATTTCCCCACCCCCACACCCCCTTAGAGAGAGACAGTCCAGAGTGGTGCATCCAGGCCAGTCCTGCCCCAGAACTGGCATCGGGATTGCGGAGTTTCAGGGAACCGCAGAAGCACCAGGAGAGATGGGGAGAGAGAATGGGAAGCCACACGGCACCCTTTCCTGGGATGGAGAGTCTGCAAATACTAGGTGTCAGTTTCTGCAGACGGTCGGGTCAACCCTGTAGATACAGCTCCCTCACCATATTATTCCCACGAATGCTGAGAATGGAGGTTAGAAGCTTATCGGTGCAAGAACTTTGAAATGGTATTACCGTAGTCAAATTAAATTTCTAATTTTCTGCCATTTGTTGGTTTCTTCCAGTTACAGGCTCAGTTTTCAGACACTGAGCTGCAAGCCTGGTCAGAGAGGAATCAATCACTTTTGTCTTTCCCTTTTTGATTTTTTTTTTTTTTTTTACCCCTTCTATTTCTAACTTCCAGGTGTTCCAGTCAAAGGAGGTACCTGAAAAGACATCATCACCTGAAGAATCGATAAGGATGACAAAAGGCATCACCATGGCAACAGCCAAGGCTGTGGCAGCCGGGAACTCATGTAGACAGGAGGACGTGATAGCCACCGCCAACCTGAGCCGGAAAGCCGTGTCAGACATGCTGACAGCTTGCAAGGTAGAGGCCTGGGCATTGTTTGGGATGGACAGACAGTTCTCTCTTGTGATTGAGTGGTTTGGTGTAGTCTGGAAAAGGGGAGGGGCTGGAACGTGTAGAAGGGGTCTTGGTAATAAAAGGAATGCTGATGGCACAGGCGTCGGCCTGTGGGAATGACTCCTGGGAGGGCTTTGTGTTTGAGAGGGGTGGGTTCTGCCCTGCTGACTTAGTTCCCTCACTTCTTTTATTTTCAGTTCTTCCTAAATAGGCAGGAAGCCTTCTTGCAGAGAATGCTATATAAGTCACTCTGAGAACCATAGGCAGGGATGGTGGCATTTCATCCCAAGTCTTCCCAGTGAAAACTGTGTTCACTCTTCTGCCTGGACCCTTTCCCACTTCCGTCAGGTTGGCCATTTTGTGTTAGGAGAGGCATTGCGATCATTGTGTGAGGAAGTGAGGTCGAGGAACAAAACAACTCCAGGGGATTGTGTTTTCACGATCTACGTCAGACACCTTGGGGGAACTCTTCGGATCCTTGGGTAGGCAGCTAGGGCAGCTGCCCTGAGCCCCGTGCTTGGTAAGGGAGCCATGGCAACCTGTGCCACGTGACCTTTATTTTTTATTAATTAAGACAGAAAGTGAGCCGCAATAGCTCCCACATCCCTCTGTGTCTATTAAGCGTCTCCAACCCGGGCCTTCACCCTTCTCAGGCCAGCCTTGCCCCAGGGACTGACTCAACTCAGTGACTGATGGATGATCCCCTTCCCACTATGGCAAGGGGCACGGGGTGGAGATTTATCACAGAAGTTGAAAACCAGCTATTACAGCTCGAAGTCTGAGGGAATAGAGCCATTCTCTGTGGTGAAGTGAGTTCTGTGTGAGGAGCTGGTGGGAAGTCCAACTCTGATGGCTTCTCAAGGGCCCCTCAGAAGCCGGCACAGGCTTCACACGGCCTTGAAAAGGCATTGGGGAGACTGCAGAGATTGAAAGTTATCACCCACATCTTAACAGGGCTTTCACTAGTCTAATTTGTCAATCCTTTAGTCCCCTGTACCTATAGCCGTTGAAAACTTATTGCCGTTAGGTCGATTCTGACCTCTAGTGACCCTACAGGACAGAGTATCCCTGCCTCATGGGGTTTCCAAGGAGTGCCTGGTAGATTTGAACTGCTGACCTTTTGGTTAGCAGCAGAGCTCTTAACCAGTACACCACCAGGGCTCTGTACCTATAGCACTCAGGGAGAAATAATTCCTCAAGGAAGAGCCTCAATGGGAGAAACTGTGCCTCTAGAACTCTGAGGGTTTTTTGTTTCTTTTTTTTAATGGAAAGAGAGGGCAGTGGATATCCCGAATTGAAGCTCATATTCCTTGGATTTTATTGCTGTAGGTAGATCTTACCCAGATACCTTCTGCTCCCAAATGTACCACAGCCCCCTCTTCTACTCCACCCACTTTACTCTTTCAACTTCAATGGTCATTTTTCTTTTACTGAGTTAGAGCCACATAAGACTGTTTTCTGGCCAGTCAGCTGCCATTATAGCCAACAAGATTAATGCCAAGATCAGTGTCCAGGAGCCAGGCAGCCCAACCTCAATGCCAGTGGGTTACCGTGGGCTGAAAGATAAGCACGGAAGCGGCCATTTGCCAAGGTGTTTATCTAAATAAAAGACCTTCTTTAACCCCTCCATTCACCCTTGAAAATGTGATTGATGACTCTATGCTGGGGTCTGGCCATCATGACTGCGTGCAACTGCAGGCTGAGGTGAACCACTTTTTCCTACTTATATACTTTCTCTACTTGAAGAAGAACTTGTTACTTTACACATGTCCTTTTGAGGCACTGAGGCACAGGTCAAAGGGCCTTTAAAACCTGTTTATGTGGCTTCTTTGTAAGGAGGCACCTGGGAGAGGATCTGACATGGAAGACTTCAGCATTAGAGAAGAAGGGAAGTTTGCCCCGATGCAGTCAATGCCACAGCCAGCAGTTAGCTGTTGAGGGAAAGAGGAGAGGCTGGCAAGAAAGCTGCACAAACGTGGGAGACCCTGGCCCCATGGAAGGGATGGCTCTTGTGACCCAGACGCATAGGTCCAAAGTCTTCCGATAGTTGTGATGATCTTAGTTTATGCCCTTGTCACCAGCTAGGGGTTGGGTCCCTGGATTTGGGAATGAAATTATGCTGTCAGACATTTTTTAGCGTCTTTCATGATTCCATGATCTCACCTGGTTATAAAGTTCTATTACTTAGCTAAAACACAAATTGTTTCCATTTTACAGATGCGGAGACAAACCCAAGTGTCTTTCTTGAAGCCTCACAGTTAGTTAGTGAAGCATCCAAGACTAGAACAAGGATTCCTGACTCCCAGCCAACAGCTTTTCTTTCTCCATGATGGAAACAGGATGTGGGGAGAGGTTAGCACAGATTCTGCCCGTAGTGGAGGTCTTTGGTTTGCCCTTGACCTAAAGGGTCCTCTGTTGAGAATTTCAAGATCTAGCTACATAAACCCTTCCCATAATTGGAAGATGTTGTAGAAGCATATGTTATGGGGTATGAAATGGAGGTCCTAGAACAGAGAAAAAAGAAGTGTTATATTGATGGCTGCCTTGAACTGGGGTAACAGGTGAAAAAACCCATTTGTTCCAGACTGTGTGGGCATTCTTATACATGTGCCCTTCTTTCTGAAGCCCCTTGTATGTCCAACCCACATCCTCCCCTTCGAGCTCAAATGGCTCACTGCCCACCTACCCCCCAAATTCCTCCCACCTGCAATGCAAGGAGAGGCAGTTGGGCCCTGTGTTGTAGTCCTGGAGCACTTGGCTTGGTTAGTGGGTTGTGATTGTGTCTGTGTGCTGGGGATCTGGCCGTCTGTAGACTGGGAGCTCCTGGGGGCAAGACCTGGCTCTTATTCCTCTCTGTGTCCCTACATCAAGGCACAGGACCTGGCATGGAGCCAGTAGCCTCTTGGTAGAATAGATGGAGAGCCAAGGCCAGGATTAGCACCAAATGAATAGACATGAGTCTTGGAGCCATTGCTGTTGTGCTCTTCATTGCAGGAAGTCCACCTAAGCCCACTGTGGTAACTATGTTTCTCCTGGAAGTTAGGTGCTTTCTGAAGTCCATTCAGGGAACTTGGTGTATATGAAGCACTGACCAGCTATGCTCAAAGCAGTTTGCAAGGCATTGGGATCTTGCATAGAAGAGGACCAGTTGCCCCCTCAAGGAGCTCCTTCCAGTCAAGTATAGGATGGTAAATGCTAGATAGTGTGAAGCCACAGATACTCTAACTGCGGGAAGGAAACTTAACCCTTGGAGTTGGAGAGGGCCACCTGGAGCCAGTGACATTTCAGCTGGACCTTGAAGAATGAGTTGGAGGTAACTGGTAAAGAGAGACCTGGTGGTTCAGTGGTTAAAGTCTACAGCTACTAACCAAAACATTGGTGGTTCGAACCCACCGGCTGCTCTGCAGGAGAAAGACGTGGCAGTCTGCTGCCATGAAGATTTTACAGCCTTGGAAACCCTATAGGGCAGTTCTGCTCTGTCCTATGGGTAGCTATGAGTTGGAATCAACTCGACGGCAGTGGATGTGGTTTTGGGTTTGGTTTGGTGAAGAGAGAGGGAGGCTGCAGGAATGGTGTGTGCAAGGGCCTGACCATGGGACACAGCACCACATTTATGGTTCTCCTGGACATGATAGAGGTTAGAGAGTGAGGGTGCAGTGAAGGACTAAGGTGGGAAAGTAAGTAGGACCATTTTCGTGAGGGACCATGTATGCCAAGCAAGGGAGTTTGGACTTTATCCTGAGGCCACAAGTATTTGCCATTTTGACATGCTTAATGGAATCCATCCAAACAGATTGCAGTCTCAATCAGAATAGAACCTACCTGGCAGAACATGGCCCGAATGCCATCATGTTGTACGTGCAAGGCACCTCATGGTTCTGCAAGTACTGTTGTACATATTAGATCATTTGGTGCTAGATGGGAAGGCAAGTGTGATTATCCCAATTTGACAGATAATGAAACAGGCTGAGAAAGATGGTGTGGCGTGAGCAAGATCACATAGCTATTTGCCATCAGAACCAGAACTGATCTTTTGATTTCTCATCCGGTCTTTCTCTACCGCCTGTGGCCCCCCAGCCATAATGCTCAAGGTCGCTGTGGTTGATGAATGACAGGCATTGTCGTCCCCATGTCACAGACATGAAATGAAAAAGGGAAACGAAACAGAAAACAAGGCCGTGATTAGGGTAGAATGGAAGGAGCTCAGATTTCCAAGTCTCTGTAACGCAGGCTGTCCTGTTTTCAGGGGAGGTGGTGAAGTAGAGAAATGGCTAGGTGCTGTTTGTCCAGGCTCAGTCCCTCTCCGTTACACTGCCCCTGGATCAGACCATCCTGATTCTGCAGGACAGAATACTAGCCAGAGTGCTGTATGTCAGCTTCACAAGCCGAGATGACAGGTGTCACTGCCGAGCCTGAGACTCCCGTTAGGATAGAATGTATTTAATAAAGTTATCGATACTTACATTTCCTTTGGTCTGCTATATCTCCCACCCCTTTGCAGAAAGAAAGTGAGGCAGCTTGCGAGAAAGAGTGTGCGTACAGAAAGGTGTATAGGGAACCAGGGGTTCTGAGTGGTACATCAAGAAGGGAACCTTTTATGCCAAGAGAAGGGTCAACTTGCCGTGTTTGAACTTTGGAGCTGAGCAGTAACGTGGTGTTGTTGTTAGGTGCCATCAAGTCAATTTTGACTCCTAGTGGCCCTGTATAACAGAGTAGAACTGCCCCGTAGGGTTTTCTTGGCTGTAATTTTTATGGGAGTAGTTCATCAGGTCTCTTTCCTGTGAAGCCTCTGGGTGGGTTTGAACCACTAACCTTTCAGTTAGCAGCCGAGTGCTTAACCATTGTGCCACTGGGGCTCCTTGAGTGACAGGGTGGCTAGGCCAAAAATGGAGGTACAGTAAATTACATAAGAAGTCCTGGTGGCACAGTGGTTAAGCACTCGGCTGCTAACTGAAAGGTCGGCTGTTTGAACCCACCATCTGCTCTGCGGAAGAAAGACGTGGCAACCAGCTTCCATAAAGAGACTTATCAGAATGGGAGGATTTCCTAATTCCTCAGGCAGACACAAAGGTGTGCCTACACTCTAAATTAACGTGGCATAACGGTTAAGAGCTAGGCTGCTAACCAAAAGGTCGGCAGTTAGAATCCACCAACTGCTGCTTGAAAACTACTCTGTACTATAGGGTTGCCATGAGTCGGAATCAACTAAACAGCAGTGGGTTTTTAAGTTAATGTACATTTCTCTCTGGCCTTTCTTTCATGTGCATATGTTCATGGTAGATACAATTTTACATCCACTGTTTCAATTAACAGGAGCCCTGGTGGTACAGTGATTAAGAGCTCGGCTGCTAATCAAAAGGTGGGCAGTTCAAATCCACCAGCCACTCCTTGGAAACTATGGGGCAGTTCTGCTCTATCCTACAGGGTTGCTGTTTGAGTTGGAATTAACGGCAATGGGTTTTTATTTCATTTAACAATTTCTATGTTGCTGTGAGTCATTATAAAATAACTACTACCAAATACTCTGTTAATGAATATAATCTTTCCCCTATTAGCAGATATTTTGATGGTCTATAATTTCTTTTATCATAAGCTATAATGCAGTGAACATCTTTGGGCATATCTGTTTTTTCTATCCCTGCCCTTTTCCCCACTGCCATCGAGTTGATTCCGACTCGTAGCAACTCTACAGGACAGAGTAGAACTGCCCCATAGGGTTTCCAAGGAGCACCTTGTAGATTCAAACTGCCAACATTTTGGTCAGCAGCTGTAGCTCTTAACTGTGCCACTAGGGTTTCCATTTTTTCTGTGGAAAAAAAAAAAAAACTTCGGATTGTTTCCTTAGGAGAGAGTCCCAGAAGTTGCATTCATGAGGCAAATGGTATGACATTTTAACTGTTGTCAGGTTGCTCTTCCAAAGGGTTCTACCAGGTTACAGAGCCACCAGCACTGTACAGGAGTGCCTCACTGTCACCTCTCATGACCCTGAAATAAGGGCCTTGCACATAACCTAACAGAGGTGACACTGAGTCATGTCACAGCCCGTGTCTGTCTACAGTGGTGTCTCATCAAACCAGACATGCTTCCCTGTGCATGCGGTTAGAGACACAGGGATACACGGATGACTAAAATGAGGAAGTGGTTCAGATTATGGCCCTGACCTCTGGCTCCTGTTTCTGAGGCACGTTAGTCCTCAGAGAGCAAAACCAGGCTCATGAGTGACAGACACTGGCCACTGGAATAGCTCCATTCCTGTGGTGGGGATGTTGTGGGAGGGGAGAACCCACAGGTGTTCCCACTCATAGGGCGAGGTGCTTGAGTGAAAGAAACATGGGAACCAGTCAGTACTTCCTTTGGCCATGACCTTTTATCCTAATGTGTATTTTGTATTGGTCCCGGTTAGTGATTTATTTGCAGTTTTCTATTTTATGTGTTCTTGGAAGTTGCCCCTCCCCCTGCTCCCCTGGCCCAAGTTCTTTGCAGAATGAGGCTGTAAAAAAGATGGAAGGCTGAATGGGTAGGGCTGCCAGATGTAGCAAGCAAAAGAACAGGGCATTCCAGACTTATTCTAAAAAATTGTTCATTGTTTATCTGCAATTCAGTTTAACTGGGCGTTCTGCATTTCCTCTGGCAACGCTGTGAATGGGTATGCTGTCTGAAATGATAGATCATGAATGACTCAAGTTGGCAGGTCACGCGCATGAGAAAAATGTGCAGGAGGCCATGTTTACCATATGTCCTGGTTTGCTTATCTCATCGTGTATAATTGGTCTCAGTTATTTGTGGCGCCTCTGAGAGGACTGGGGAGCTCACTCTATGTGGTTTCCCAGGAGTCAGGGGGCTCTGTTCAAGAGAATCCTCACCGCACCTGCAGCCTGGTCAGGCTGAGGGCTGAGAACCTGGATGGAATTAGGCTGTGGGCAGGGAGGGGCCTGCAGGACTCCTTTCCTGGACATTTTAATACATGTGGATTTTTTTTTACATTTTAAAAAAAGAAGGGAGGAGAAACCAGATAGACTCAGTTTATTCTGTAATCTGACCCCAGGGCACTAACAAAGTCAAGACAGACTGCTCAGACAACCTGCTAAGGAAACAGGAGGTAGCAGGAGAACATGGAGGAAGGACAGCTCTTCTAGCCAGGGGTCAGAGGGTTCCTCAGAGGAGCCAGGGGGTCACGACAGGGTCAGGGATATTCCTCAGAGAAGTCACTGGGGTCAAGGCAGAGTTCCTGAGAGAAGTCACTGGGGTCAAGGCAGGGTTCCTCGAAGGAGTCACTGGGGTCAAGGCAGGGTCAGTTCTGGAATCAGTCTTTCTCTGGGTGCAGGGCTACACAACCCTGCAAAGTAGGTACCCCAGCTTGCCGCCTTGTTCCACTCGTCAGTTGGCTGCTCCTATTTTAAGATGTCAATAATCCTTTTTCTCCCCAGCAAGCGTCCTTCCACCCTGATGTCAGTGAGGAGGTGCGCACCAGAGCCTTGCGGTTCGGGACGGAGTGTACCCTCGGGTACCTGGACCTCCTTGAGCATGTCTTGGTGGTGAGCAGGGGCATGGGCCAGGGCTGGGGAAGAGTCATATGCGGGGAGGGTGCAGCATGGCTGATTCGATGCAGACGGTCCTTTCCCCAGGAAAACCCCTCTGAGGGCATTGTCCTGGGACCGCTCGTAAGGCTGGGACTGGGCTGGGTGGAAAATTCCTTCAGATTGCACTGAGCCAGCACATAGAGATAAAAGTGTAGTCTGAGGAAGCTGGAGTCCAGGAGAGCCTAACTCCTCCATTGCATGCCTCAAAGAGGCAAAATGAGGGCGATGTAAGAAGAGGAAGAATGCAGGCAAAGTGAAGGACAAAGCAGGTTGGGTGGTCAGTGCCATCCCTGCAGAAATGTCAGGAGGTCCTGTGGTGAAGACCCCACTCATCCTGGGAGGACAGGGAAAGCTCTCCTGAAAGCCACCCCAGCCTCCATGACAAGTTAGGGAGAAACATCACCAGTGTAACAGGTGACCTTGTAGCCTCTCTCAACCTTTTCCAGTCTTCGAATGAATGGCTTAGATCACACCACAGTGACCTTCCTGCAGTGACCTTCCCTGAGCCCATTGTGCCCAGCATGGAGCTGGATTAAGAAGGCTGAAATGAAGACACCTAGAGGGATGGGAGGGATGGGGTCATGGCTGAGCAGATATTTACAGGTGAGCCTCAGTCTTGTGCGCACTTCCAGCTCCTGGGGTGACTTCACTCCCTCCAGACCCTAAAGACCAAACCAAGAAGTAAACAGAGCAGTGTACTTGTCTCTTTGGAGTCCCAGGGGCCACATTTAGAATGTGGGAGTTCTGGGCAGGTCATGAGTGTGTTCTGGAATTGGAGGTACCCCCAGAGGAGAACTCCCATCACTGCCCTTGCTTTTCCCAAAACTGAAAGGAAGAGTCCAAAAGGCCACCTGCAGATACACAAAGAATGTACCTAGAGGAGGACAGTCCAGCCTTTCATTTCTTGGCATTCTCACACAGCTTTTTCATTTTGTCCGTACACATCTGCCTGAGGCTGGCTGGGCAGAGGCAGGATCCGAGACCCAGAGGACCTCTTGGTTGAGGTACTCCAGCTTCTCGTTGACAGACCTGAGGCTGAATCCCAATTCTTATTATTCCTGGCTCTGTGCTTATTCTAACATCTCACTGTCTTCTTAAAAAACATAATCCAGAGGAGCCCCATGACTGTGGCCCTGAATTACTCTTCAAACCTTGAGTTGAAACTATCCCCTGAAGTCACCTTTAAACTAAGCAACAGTTTAGCCCAAAGAGTAAAGATCATCACCTTTGTGTATTGTGTTCTTTAAAAAAAAAAAAATTATATAAGACCAAATGGCCAACAGCTATTTTAAAGTGTAGATGAGAACGTTGGGGGGCAGGGATTTAAGTTAATGAAAGTGCAACAATACAACAGAAATAAGGAGAATGTTGACACAGTGTAAGGGTCTAACCAATGTTACTGATGCTTACCTGTACAAACTGTGGAATGGGAGTGGGTTTTGCTGTATATATTTTCACAGAAAAATTACCTTGTGTTAAGCATTTTAGGTATTTTAAGAGATCATTGCTTTATTCTTCACCCAGATAACCGTGGTCAATGCAGAAGTCTATTTTGGGAGAGTAGTCAGTCTGGGATTACTACCATTGGGCTCCCTAGGCCTGAGCCCTCATGAATAGAAACCAGCGTTATCACAGCCGGGCCAAGAAAAGAGCTTGTTAGCCAGTCAACGTTCACAGACAAGAGCCTTACCAGCCAGGCTAGCTGTATGTGTTGGAATAGTTAACAGCTGCTCAGCCTGTGAGCCTGCCTAGAAGGAAATGCAAAGTAGAGAATGAACCCAGCAAGGCTTCCAAAAGGAAATGTTTCTGTAATGGAACAATATGTTCTTAGTTACATGGATCCTGGTTATATTTGAAAGTGGAAAGTATAGTGGACACAGTGTTAGGCTTAGGTTAAAAGGCTCAAGTCATGACCCTGTCTCATAAATAGCCACATGACCACACTTTCTTGTCTGGGCTTTATAAATGGCACCGTACTACCTGATTCAAGCAGTGTTGTGGGGGGAGGGTGGTCAGGGGCCAGGAGAAAGAGGGTCCTGAGACCAGCCACAGCTGTGGGTGCAGGCCCATGTACACAGGGCCATGGGGTTGGCACCTCCACCTCTGCTCTAGTGAGCCACTTAACAGGAATGCCGCTGCATAAGAGGGGTCCCATGCCTGCCTCATCTCCCACAAATCCAGAAACCTGGGCGAAAAGGGACGGACAGCCTTTAAAATGTTTAATGGAGTGAAGATCTTCCGTTTCTCGCTCCAGTGAAAACACAGCTGCTAATGGGGAGAAGAGTGCTGCTTTGTGAACAAGGGCGGGTGCTTGTCCTTGTCCTGAGCAGTTTCCCCCAGGAGAGGACGAAGATGGAGCCCTGATGGCTTCCCTCGCTGACCTCGTGTGGCCTCTAAACCCTTTCCCACTGTCGGGGAACCAGTTGCTTCTTTTGCCAAAGCCTTTCCTCCCCCCTCCTCACCTCTCCTCTCCATGCCCATCTTCTTTGGGTGAGCAAAATAAGATGGCATCCAAGGGGGTGGGCAAATGGTTGGCCTTCTCCCCTGAGGAGAGGCTGAGGGGCCCAGGGCCTCTGTGAACATTAGAGAAGTTCTAGTGTTGGAGGGACCAGTCCTAGGAGCCCCTGGGAGGTGCAGACAGTTACCACATTTGGCTGCTAACAAAAAGGTTGAAGGTTCGAGTCTACCCAGAAGTGCCTCGGGAGAAAGGCCTGGTGATCTGCTTCCAAAAAGTCAGCCATTAAAAACTCCATGAACACAGCTCTACTGTGATGCACATGGGGTGACCATGAGTCCACTCGACTCGACAGCAATTGATTAAGGACCCATTCCCAGTCCACACATCCACAGACCCCAGCTTAACAGCCGCTTCATCTCTCTGACAGACCTAAGCCCTAGTGATCAGCAGCAGCTTTTTGAGACACAGGAAGCAGGGCACTTGCCACAGGGAGACCCAACATCACACATAATTTGGGGGGTTTGATCTGCAAGGTGCCTGTGGGGGCCGGAAATTGGAAGGAGGTGTGTGGACCACTGCCTTCTTTTCCAGGGCCTGGGCTAGAGCAGATTGCAGTTTGCCACCCAATGGTCTTCTCCGCAGGCCTGCTCCCATTTTAGCTGATTCAGTTTGTTTGGGTTCCTTCTTGTATTTACTATAGAAGCAGGACTCGTCAACCTTATGCATTGCAAGCTCGAGTGGTTTATGTGTCTGTTCAAAGCCTGCCACCTGTGTTTCTTTTCATCCTTCTATACAATTAAATTATTGTGCTTGTGCCACGTAATTGTAGCAGAAATACAAACGTCCTATTTCCCCATGGCTATTTGGTTTATGGCATGAAATGAAGGTAACTGGTGCTCAAAGGAATTTTTTAACAGGAAGAGAAGCTAAATGACATTAGGACTATTTTTATAAAACATACAGGAATCTTTCTGGTCTTTTGCGAGAAGAATGATTTTGTACCTTGATGGTGACGAGTGCTGATAACTCTGACTGCCAAGGTAGTAGGAATGAGAATAGCTTTGTGTGTTTGTTTGTTCGTTCCTGCCTTTTGTTTTAGTTCCCCTCAGAAAGCTAAAACATCTTCTTTGAAGGGTATTTTATAGCAAGAATACAGGTGCTTCCAGGGGGTTATCATAAACGTTTGATAACACAGGGTACTAACTGAAAACTGTAGAATCCCTGTGACAAACTGTGGACATTTGTGGTTTACTTGGGCCTGATGCTAAAAGTAAGTTCACATTTCACATTATCAGCCCTGACTCCTTTCCAACGCAGACTTTGAGAGGGACCTGGGCTAAAATGAGTCCGAGAGCAAGGGAAGATATTCCACACTGGAGAAGCCCAGGGGCCACGAGGCTGAGGAGACCCCAACCGGGAAATGTGTGTTCATTTTCTGAGGGGATTTATTGAGACAGAAAGTGATAGTCAAATTGCTTATTTATAGGAACATCAGGTTTTTGTTGCAATTATCTTTAGGGTAGAAGAATACTAAGATTAGGCATTTGAGGGTGGTGGATTAAAAAAAGCAATAAGCTAGCAATTTTTACTGACCCCTCCCCATCCTTGGATCTTTACGGAAAGACCATGTGTGATCAGATGACCAGGTAGCTCCATTCTGAAAAGACAGTCAGCATAAATGAGGACCATTCCAGGAGATCTTTATGATAATCCTCCTGGTATGGGCAGTCCCCGGGCTACAAACGAGATCCATTCGTGTCTTTCAGTTGAATTTGTCCTTAAGTGGGAACAACAGGTGCACATGGTTCTTACTTAGCCCCGTCTTAGTGCAAGAAAAGACTTCCAGGCCTTTTCAGTGATTTAAAAGCTGCAGCAAGTGAAGGTGATTGTGATGAAGAAGTTTTTGCAAGCAGGGGGTATTTCAGTCACTTCACAGTGAGGGCAAATTTACGTAACATTAAAGGGGCCAGCTTGAGTTGTCCATAAGTCATATTGTTCCTTAACCCGGGGCACTGCCCCTGCTCTTGAAAAATCGATCCCTTGTGTTTAACAACTTCAAATAAAATTGGTAAGATTCTTGAAACCTGGAGAAAGGCCAGTTAATTGCCCATTTTTTACAAATTGAGGTTCAGAGAAAGTATCCAGCGATTTACAGAAATAAGTTCAGCCCCCTCTCAGGTGGCAGGAGGAGGTTAAGGGATCTTCAGTGGGCTGCTTTTCTTAAATTTAAGCACATGAAAGTGTGCTCGTTCAGTTAAAATACCTTAGAGTCAAGAACCCTTAACCTTTGTTTGGTTTGTATGTCTTACTAATTTTACTTTGGAAAAGGTTTAAAAATACAGATAATAATAGCAACAGCCATGTGCCACCATCTGTAACTAATATTGTTAATTAACATTCATCCTATTTGCTTGGGACTCCTATGTTTTAAAGAAATACGTTAATAATAATTTTGTACTCCTTCCCAATTCCGTTCTTATTTTCCTCACTTTAGAGGTAAATGGCTGACATGATTTTAGCATTCTTAATTTTGGGGGATCTTGGGCCCCTTTGAGCTGTGCACCCTGGGCCATTTCCTGCCTCCCCCTTCTTGCCTCAAAGATCCATCAGCACATACACAGGAAAAGTTCTTTAAACCGCTAAGAGCGTTCGCACCCAGACACCCGGCTGGGACCCTTTAGCATCTGGAGACTCCAAATCCTTTACTTTGGAGAATCTAGTCCAGTCTCAACAATGGAATCTAATTTGAGCCGGCTCCCCGCTGCATTGGAAGCTGCTGTAGGAAGCCTGAGAGGTGCCCATTTGAGTGGTGTTGACCTCATGTGTTTGCTATTTGCCAGTTCATCACGGGGGATTTGGATTGTAGGACAGGAAGCAGTCACTTTGCCTCTGCAGCAATGACAGTTCAGTATTTATGTAAAGCCAAGGCATGGGATCTCTGGCACAGCTGAAATTACACTCACTTCCCAGCAGAAGTTTAATTTTTTTCTGTCTGTTGCTTGCTATTAGAAATCGTAGAACTGCTTTCCTCCCACCTTTTCCAAGCTGGGGTGCTTTACCATCTAGCTCTTCCTTTCTTCGCAGGTCGTAGTACACAGAGAAGGGTCACTTTCTCTCTCCATCAAGGGCTCTTTTTGTAAAGCTGTGAGTTTTTAACTGCGACTCTGGTAATTTAAGTGAGTCCCCCCACCATATCCTCAACCCTGCTTTTCAGCTTCATTGAGGCGTAACTGATACACAATACGCAGCACATACTTTGAGTACTGACGTATGGGCACATCTCTGAAACTGTCACCACCATCAAAATCATGACTGTCTCTGTTGTCCCCTAAACATTTTCAGGCAACTGCTGATCTGCTTTCCGTTATTATAGATTAGTTGGTGTTTTCTAGAGTTATATGTAACATGTACTCGTTTTGGCTGGCTTCTTTCATTCAGTGTCAGTATTTTAAATTCCATCCTTGTTGTTGTGTATCAAGAATTTGTCCCTTTTCGTTGCTGAGAAGTATTCCATTGTACAGATATATCATAATTTGCTTATCTGTTCAACTGTTGATGGACATTTGGCTTTTTGCGAGTTTAAACTGCTAAGA
This sequence comes from Loxodonta africana, assembly GCF_030014295.1. Lineage (NCBI taxonomy): Eukaryota > Metazoa > Chordata > Mammalia > Proboscidea > Elephantidae > Loxodonta > Loxodonta africana. The sequence continues at coordinate 52,999,060 of NC_087354.1, read as the reverse complement.
ACATTTATGTACAAGTCTCCATATTGACATATATGTTTATTTTTCTTGAGTAAATACCTAGAAGTGGCATGTCTGAGTTGAATGTTTAACTTTTTTAGGAAACTACCAAACTGTTTTCTGAAGTAGTTGTACTCTTTTACGTTTCCACCCTCAGTGTATGAGAGTCCCAGTTGCTGCACATCCTTGCCAACACTTGGTATGGTCCATTTTTTTAATTTTAGCCATTTTGGTGGGTATGTAGTGGTATCTCATTATAGTTTAATTTACATTGTTGATCATCTTTTTTGTGTCTGTTTCCTACCCCTATATCTTCAGTGACGTGTCTGCTCAGATCTTTTGCCCATTTTTATTGGATGGTTTATCTTTTTATTACTGAGTTTTTAGAGAACTTACTCTAGAGTTTCTAGATGTAAATTCTTTGTCAGATATGTGTTCTGCAAATAATTTCAGGCTATTTCTTTTCATAACAGTGTTTTGGGAAGGGGGTGACAAATGTATATTATAAAAAAAAGAAGATGACAGCATTGCAGAGAGTTGAAAAAACAGAAAAATCATGTGCAGATAGAATTAGATACACATGAAAGTAAAACAAAAGTTAATATCTCACATGAGAAAGTGCTCTCGATCATTAGCCATTAGAGACATGCAAATTAAAACTACGATGAGATTCCATCTCACTCCAACAAGGCTGGCATTAATCCAAAAAACACAAAATAATAAATGTTGGAGAGGCTGCGGAGAGATTGGAACTCTTATACACTGCTGGTGGGAATGTAAAACGGTACAGCCACTTTGGAAATCTATCTGGCGTTTTCTTAAAAAGTTAGAAATAGAACTACCATACAACCCAGAAATCCCACTCCTCAGAATATACCGTAGAGAAATAAGAGCCTTTACACGAACAGATATATGCACACCCGTGTTTATTGCAGCTCTGTTTACAATAGGAAAAAGCTGGAAGCAACCAAGGTGTCCATCAACGGATGAAAGGTTAAATAAATTATGGTATATTCACACATTGGAATACTACGCATTGATAAAGAACAGTGACGAATCTGTGAAACATTTCATAACATGGAGGAACGTGGAAGGCATTATGCTGAGTGAAATTAGTCAGATGCAAAAGGACAAATATTGTATAAGACCACTATTATAAGATCTTGAGAAATAGTGTAAACTGAGAAGAACACATACCTTTGTGGTTACGAGGGGGGGAGGGAGGGAGGGTGGGAGAGGGTTATTTACTGATTAGTTAGTAGATAAGAACTGCTTTAGGTGAAGGGAAGGACAATACTCAATACACGGAAGGTCAGCTCAACTGGACGGGACCAAAAGCAAAGAAGTTTCCGGGATAAACTGAATGCTTCAAGGTCAGCAGTTCAAGGGCAGGGGTTTGGGGACTATGGCTTAAGGGGACTTCTAAGTCAACTGGCAAAATAATTCTATTATGAAAACATTCTGCATCCCACTTTCAAGTGTGGCATCTGGGGTCTTAAATGCTAACAAGCGGCCATCTAAGATGCATCAATTGGTCTCAACCCACCTGGAGCAAAGGAGAATGAAGAACACCAAGGTCACACGATAACTAAGAGCCCAAGGGACAGAAAGGGCCACATGAACCAGAGACTTACATCATCCTGAGACCAGAAGAACTAAATGGTGCCTGGTCACAACCAATGACTGCCCTGACAGGGAGCACAACAGAGAACCCCTGAGGGAGCAGGAGAATAGTGGGTTGCAGACCCCAAATTCTCATAAAAAGACCAGACTTAATGGTCTGACTGAGACTAGAAGAATCCCGGCAGTCATGGTCCCCAAACCTTCTCTTGGCCCAGAACGGGAACCATTCCCGAAGACAACTCATCAGACATGGAAGGGACTGGACAATGGGTTGGAGAGAGATGCTGATGAAGAGTGAGCTACTTGTATCAGGTGGACACTTGAGGCTGTGTTGGCATCTCCTGTCTGGAGGGGAGATGGGAGGGTAGAGAGGGATAGAAACTGGCAAAACGGTCATGAAAGGAGAGACTGGAAGGAGGGAGCAGGCTGACTCATGAGGGGGAGAATAAGTGGGAGTATTTTTATAGAGTAAGGTGTATATAAGCTTATATGTGACAGACTGATTTGATTTGTAAACCTTCACTTAAAGCACAATAAAAGTTATTTTAAAAAAAAAGCATGTATCTCAGATATTAAGCATTTGAGATAAACTGAACATGTCCATTTGCAAAAGTTGTCCAATTATTTTTTAAATTACAGTCCTACTTCCTGTGCTAATCTTTCATTTGCATGCCATGTTTATTTTCTTCTTTTAAATGGCCTTAAAAAAAATTTTTTTTTTATCGAGATATAATTTAAACACCACAAAATTCACCCATTTAAAGTGTACAATTCACTGGTTTTTGGTATATTTACAAAGTTGTGTAACTATAAACATGATATAATTTTAGAACATCATTGCAAAAAAAAAAAAAACTTCATGTCCATTAACAGTTCCTCCCCCCACCCCCTACTCCCAGTCCTAGGTAACCACCGATCTACTTTCTGTCTGTCTAGATTTACCTGTTCTGAACTTTTCATATAAATGGAATCATACAGTTTGTGGTCTTTTGTTCCTGGTGTCTTTCACTTAGCAATGGTAGTTTTGAAGTCCACCTATGCTGTAGCATGTATCAGCGCTTCATTCCTTTTTATTGCCAAGTAGCATCCCGTTGTAGGGATAACAGTGTCTTCTGAAGATCACAAACTTTTGATTTTGATGAAGTCAAAATTCATTAATTTTTTTATTTTATAGTTTGTGCTTTTTGTGTACTATTTAAGAAATCTTTTTTATTTTTTCAAACTCAAGGTCACTAAGATTTTTTCTTATTCTATGTAGTTTTTATTCTTATATTTAGGTTTATGATCCATTTTGAGTTAACTTATGCATATAGTGTGAGGAAACAGTCATGGTCCTAAAATGAAAGAAAAGGCTCATTTTCTTGCATATGGCTACTAATTGTTCCAACGCCATTTGTTGAAAACTTACCCTGTGAGTTCCATTGGCACCTTTAGTGAAATTCATTTGGCCCTATGTATGGATTTATTTCTGAACTTTTTTCTACTGCTTTGATTTATGTTTATCTCGATGCCAGTATCACACTGTTTTGATTACTGCACCTTTACAATAAGTCTTGAAGTAGTTTAAGACTTCCAACTTTTTCTTTCTCAAAACTGTTTTGGCTATCTTAAGTTTTCTGCGTTTCTAAATAAATTGTAGAATTATCAATTTCTACAAAAAAATCCTGCTGGAATTTTGATTGAGATTGTATTGAATCTATAGATCAGTTTGGTGGGAATCAACATCTTAACAATATTGACTCTTTGAATCCGTGAACATGGTACATCTCTCCATTTATTTAGGTCTTTAATCTTTCTCAAAAAGATACTTGTAGTTTTCAGTGTACTGGTCTTGCACGGCTCTTGTCAAATTTACCCTAGATATTTCATAACTTTTTATATTATAAATGGTATTTTTTTTTTTAATTCGTTTCCAATTTTTTCTCGCTAATGCCATAGAGTCGCTATGAGTTGGAATCGACTTGACGGCTGTGGGTTTGTTTTTTTTTTCTTTTAATATATAGAAATACAATTGACATTTGTATATTGACCTTGAGTACTGTGACCTTGCTAAATTCACTTATTAGTTCTAGTAGCTTTTTTTGTTCAATTCCTTGGAATTTTTTATATAGATGATTATACCATCTGCAAATAAAGACAATTTTACTTCTTCCTTTCCAATCTCTGTGCCATTTATTCCTTTTTCTTCGCTATTGCACTGGCTAGGAATTCTGGTGTAGGGTGCAATAGAGGTATGAGAGCGGACATCCTTACCTAGTTCTTGATCTTAGGGGGAAGGCATTCAGTCTTTCACCATTAAGTATGAGTTTCCCCACCTGTCACTGATTGAATTGTGTCACCCCAAAAGATGTGTCAACTTGGCTAGGCCATGATTCCCAGCATTGTGTGGTTGTCCTCTGTTTTGTCATCTGATGTAATTTTCCTGTGTTGTAAATCCTAAACTCTTCCTGTGGTTAATGAGGCAAGATTAGTTTATGTTAAGAAGGATTAGGGTGGGATTTAACACCTTTATTCAGGTTACAGCCCTGATCCCTGTAAGGGGAGTTTCCCTGGGATGTAGCCTGCATCACCTTTTATCTTACAAGAGATAAAAGGTGAGAGAAGCGAAATGAGAGATAGGGACCTCATGGCACCATGAAAGGAGCACCAGGAACAGAGCATGAGAAGCTCTTAGACCAGGGGAAGATTGATGACAAGAACCTTTCCCCAGAACCTATGGAGAAAGAAAGCTTTCCCCAGGAGCTGGTGCCCTGAACTCAGACTAATAGCTTCCTGGACTCAGAGAATAAATTTCTGTTTGTTAAAGCCATCCACTTCTGGTGTTTCTGTCATAGCAACACTCGGTAAATAAGACACCACCATACCCTAAACTCTGCTTATTTGTGTTGGTTTAAGCACTGTAGAGACACCATTTAATGATTCCAGTGGATCGCTTAGATATCCAGACCCTGAAGCCATAATCATTATCCACCTGGTGGCCTTGTAGCAGATACTGTTTCAGCCACATACAGTACAAGAATTTTAAAATTAAGTAGTAGTAGATGCCACCATGTGAGCCTAAAGCAGTGGTCCACAGCTCTGATTGCATGAAAATCACCTGGGGGACTTTAAACAATCCAGGTGCCCAGGCCACACACCAGACCAATTCTATCTGAAGCCCTTTGTGGGCATTAATTTACATAATCTCAACTTAAGTTATGAGGAAAGGACTGTTGTTACCCCCATTTAATAGATAAGCAAACTGAGGCTTAGAGAGAGGATAACCAGTCCAGGGTTACACAGGTATTTTGACTTCAGAACCTGTTCTTAACTGAACTCTTTGCCCACTTGCTATATTAGGAAGTAAAAGCTCCCCACTTACCCACCACCTCTCCTTGGTTCTAATGTTCTTTTGAGACTGGCCTAGGGAGCTGTCACACTGAGACCTGTTCCAGTAGTGTCAGTCTGTTATTCATTCATTCGTTCATTTTCACTCACCCACAGGTCTGTGCTATGTGTACGGCCTAGGGTGAGAGAACAAGAATAACACACCAGCTGAAATCTTAGAATGATCGCAAATACAGAATAAAGTTAGAAGATGCAAGAGGAGGGAGGATGGGGATAGATGCGTGTGACGTGATGCTCTAAAACCAGCGACTCATCAGTTTAGTGTATAACGTAATGTCCTCCATGCTGGGTGTGTCTTTAACACTCCAGCCCTAGACTTTTTTTACTAAGCTTCCCTAGTAGTCATAGTATGGTGGGGTCAGGCCAGGGTCCGTTTTTGCAGACTTCTGAGAGAGAGGGACTTAGCTAACCAGGTGAAAAAGGGCATGGGACACTAAGAAGAGAATGAACGTTTAATGAATGTCTGCTGTGTTCCTGACACTGTGCAAGCTTTTTCCCATGTGTTACTCCATTTGATCTTTACACCAGCCCGGGAGGAATAGGTATTATTCTGGTTTTACAGATGTAGAAACAGGTTGAGGGATTCGGTAATTTGCCCGGTGTCATAAACCAGTAACAGGTGAAGCCAGGTTTGAACACAGGTTTCTCCATTTCCAAAGCCCATTTTTCATCCCCTGCTCAGAGGCTCCAGAACTGTCCCAAGACAGGCAGCTCTGGCACTTTCCTCCTGACTACCTTAAAATTTCTAAATCTGAACCCTACTGCTGGGAAACATAGGGAAGAAGAACAGAAAAGAGTGTTGGGAGAGGAATTTGGAAAATTAGAAAGGATGAGGATGGTGCAAACTGAATTGAAAACCATGGTGGAGGGCCGTGAGGAGCTCTTGTCCCATCTCCAAGGTCTGTTCTTTGAAGAATTTGAGAAGTCAGTGGGGGGTATCCTTTAAGTTGGATGGGAGTTTGAGGTTTTCAGTATCTTTTTTGCCACTAGAAAAAAAAAATGAGAAACAAATTTTAAAAACCTTTGAATTAGTTCAAAAGAGGGCAAATGAGCAGTACTTCTCCCAGGAGAACTTGAGATCGAAACCCTGGAAACAGATTGTTCTTTCTGAGTCTCCAGATCAGGTAGTTGTTGCTCACTTGGGGATTTTTGTCTCCAAGACCCCACCTGGGTCACGCAGTCCCTGTGACCCCAGTTTGTTTTGTCACAAGCACCGGCTGGCCTGGGGCTCTTGCGCTCACTCAGAATGTTCTTACCCTTGGGAATTTTTGTAGGCATGTTACTTGTTTTATGCATCTTTAGGACTTCACCTCCTTTATGACATTTGGGAAATGTGTCAGAAGGGACCTTAGAGACACCCCTGACTGGGCCCAACTTTTCATTTCTCACACGAGGAAGCTGAAGCCCAGGGAGTTTTCAGCGTTCCTTCTCAAGATTCTGAAGTCTCTTTGGGTCAAGACGCAATTTACACGCAGGATGTCACACGCACTCCCACCAGTAAGGGTGTGCTTCACGTGGTTACCACCCCCTCCCCCTTACGCGTTTGACTTGTTTTTTACCCATAGATTCTTCAGAAACCAACCCCAGAGCTCAAGCATCAGTTGGCTGCTTTCTCCAAGCGAGTCGCTGGAGCGGTGACTGAGCTTATCCAGGCGGCAGAAGCCATGAAAGGTAAGTAGGAGTCTCTCGCATATTCTTGTCCCTGGGTCAGCATCGCCGGCACCTCCCTGAAGCAGTGCTAGCATGGTGGGCTGAGCGGAGCAAAAGCACAGCTAACGGAGGCCCTTTCTTGGCAAATACGGTGAGAAGAAGGATAGTGAGGTACTTTTTTTTTTAAGCAAACTAGTATAGATTTGATTTAAAAATTAATGTTCCCCTGAAGCAAGTCTTCTCTCAAGTCTTTATTTTAAAGTACTTCCACTTACATAGCATAATCAGCTGAGAACCACTCACTTCTCTCTTTAAGGATCCTACCGTTTATTTTTATGTACGTTCTCATTCATCAGAACATTCATTCTTCAAATAATGCCCTCATGTTTAGAAAATGGTGCCAAGTGCCTTGTTTGCACACCCCTTCATGGCCAAAAGAAAGCAGTCAGCTCACTGGGAAAAAGTTTTTCTCACAAATGTTCCTCCCTTTGACTTGAGGTGAGTGGCTATTATGTGTTCTCAGGAGAAAAGAATGGCAATCTCTGAGGTCGGCGTATTCTAGAGTCTCCTGAGGATGCTGACCTGCATTCATGGGCTTGAAGTTGGAAGTCAGAATAAGGTTTCAGCGAGCCTTGTCCATGAGATCTTGACTTTTGAAGCTGTTATTGATGGCTGCTCCTGTGGTAGAGGTGTACAGAGAACTGATTTAGAAACCCAGGATCAGGAAGGCCTCCTGCATCCCGATCATCTTTTGTGAGAGCTAGTGAGATAATCGCTTAGGACAATGCCAGCAGGCAGTAGGCTTACGGAGTCACCCTCCATGCACATCCAGACGTTGTTCTTAATTAAGTACCTTGTGGTCTGCAGCTATTAAGAATGACCCTCTTTTGGACTGATTTTAGGAACAGAGTGGGTGGACCCAGAAGACCCAACTGTCATTGCAGAAACAGAATTACTGGGGGCTGCGGCATCCATTGAGGCTGCTGCTAAGAAGTTAGAGCAACTGAAGCCAAGAGCAAAACCAAAAGTGAGTATCCGTTTCTGGTTGCTTGTCTGATGTCAGTGAGTCTTCTGGTGAATGGCTATGGGATGGGGTAGGTGTACTGCCACGCGCTTGTCTCCTTCCAGGTGGTTAGACTAGCATTGGATTCTAAGCACCATCAAGCTGTAAACCTGTCCTACCTGCCGATCACCTTTCTACAGGGCATGGAAAAAACCAGTGGGTGATTCTTTCAAGCTAACCACCCATAACAATACCTTTGGGTATCCAGAGGAAGAGTAGGGGCATTTACAACCTTGATTTGTTCTATTATATGAAACAGGTGTTAGATACGTCTCTTAGAAACTCCCTGTTACTGAATATGAAGTTTTCAGCCTCTGAGTTTCTGGTTTCCATTATGCTTTTTACAGAGAAATAGCAGTGCTGGGTCTGTCCTTTTCTTAAACTCAACGTAGGGCAGGTGAGTCATAAAAGTGTATCCATTAACAGACTTTTCCAGTAGTGGTGGAGATTGTGGTTGGCTGATGGGTTTTTTCCAACTATTTTTGTCAACTAGATAAGTATCTAGAACTTGAGATCATGAGTATACGTTAAGAGAAACAACCATATAAAAAAAGAGATATTTTTAGATTAGGCAGTAAGGAGGACAACTATTAAATAAAAGGATTATGGGCCAGGGCTGTCCAGGGGCAAAGGTCAACTCTGTTAAGAAGTTGTAACCCCCCAACACACACACATTCACCCCACCCCCATTGCCTATCTTCAACATGAAAATGTGATCCAGGGGCCTCATCTTCTTTCTATTCAAGCGAGTTCTCACTAGTACCTATAAACCTTACCCACCCCTTCCGAGGACCCGAGTACATTAAAAAAGATAAAATCTGGCTCCTCCTGTCAAAAAAAAAGTTGAATCTCCCAGTTTAGATGTGCTTAAAATTTCATATTTTTTGTAAGACCAAAGGATGGATACTAACAAACCATTCAAAAGCGGTTCCTGGGCCAGTGCTGTATGTAAAATAGACAAGCATGTGGTCAGTCTAATAAGCTCGGAAACATTCTTAACACTGTGGAACTCTTAGACTCAATCTCTTCATAGTTGTCCTATCCTTGGTAAAGGCATTTAAAAAATTAATTCCTCATCAAGATGTAGTTCACAAGTTTTGGCTTCTGATTTTTGGATTCACCGGCGTTTTCTTTGCTGGCCTCTAAGCTGAGGGTCCTGGGTTGTTTGAGATTGTCACTGTTTTTCCTACAAGCTTAAGAGCAAAGTATGGGTAGAAGGAAAATTCCTTTTCCCAGTTATGCCTTTGTTTCTGCTTTGTAAATCAAGTTAATGGTAAATGGAAATGTGCCTTGAACTTCAGAAGCAACCATTGACTAAGATTTAGAGGTTTGGAATTTAATTTGTTTTTCCTTTTCTTTATGTGCTTTATCGAAAGCGGCCTCTCAGGAAAGAGTCTGTCTGCGAATGCCTAGGCCATGTCAGTGACACTTTGCTTCTGGAGAATTCACCTGATGCTAACTTAGAACTAATGCTTTACCGTATTCCCGGAATTCCTGCTCTTTCCCTTTGTCCGTCTGCAGGGTCCCTCTGAGCTCTTGTGTGTCTTTGAGTCCTGGTTTCCTCTGTCCAGCCGTGTATTTACCTCGTGATTCTTGAGCTGAAAAGTTATTAGAGTTCTTCCCCTGTAGGATTGTGGTTATAACAATAAAATGAGATGATGTAAGAATTTTTAATAACAATTCGATGACATAGACTAAGACTCAGTAAATGCTGCCTGTATCACATCGTTGTCATCACCATCATCACATGTATAAGCTACTGGAGACTTTAACCCCCTCCTAGGAAGAGGCCTGAAATAGAAATTACTCTGTAGGCTCCTGAGCTGATGGCCTGAACAACAATAAAAAATGAAAAGAAAAGAACATAGTTCACACTGTTTGAGCACCAGGTATGTGCCAGGCAGTCCTCTGGGTACCTTACCTGGATAAACACGTTTGGTCCATTCAACAAGCCCACGAGGCAGGTACTGCTATCATCCCAGCAAGTCAGAGGCTCCGAGGGGTGCGTTACCTTGCCAGGGCCCAACCGCCATGACTGAGCTAGGAGGAGTGGGTGAAGGCACTGGGTGGCAGTTTCAGTCCGGTATCAGTCCTCTCGTGCCGACCCAGCGTCAGAGGGGCAGTTTGTGGTTTACCCCTGTTCTTTGGGACATTAATCCCACCTCTGGGAATCTGCCCCACTGACGAAACCCAACAGAGGAAGAGAGCTCTGTGTCTGTGAGACACCTGCTCTTTGCAGCCTTGTTTGTAGCCGTGAGAAGTTGGGTGTGACCTAGGTGTCTCCTTGAAGACGTGTTGTGAGGTTATTTGAAATAACGGTCAAAAGGACTGTGTAGCGTGAAGAAGATACTTATGCTGTGAAAGCAAATAAAAACAAAAAACCCAGGATGCAGAATTATATATTCATTATGATGACAACTCCATAAAAAATGCTATGTATGAAGGAGGAGACAGATGAGGAACCACAAGGATCATGGTGGAGCTGGGGCGATGGGGAAGAAGTTTTACAAAACAGGTGTTTTCCAAATGACAGCGCATAAAGAATTAGTGGTGGCTGGTGGCGGGGGCTGGAGAGCACTCCTTACAATCCTCTAGGACCGCCTGGCCTTTGCACGTACAGTGGGGTTCTCACAGGAACGCTGAGGACTCCTTCGGTTCAGGTCAGTGTTAACACTTCGGGGTACCTACGTTAGGTCAGTCTCATCTGTATTAGGAAGGATGCCTGGCACTTCTAGAGTCTTTTAGGATGGTCCGAATCCTTTTTCTGCCCATAACCAGAGGCTCCTGCCACATGGATTATATTTTCTATAAAACCATTTTGAAGACACCTAAACCACAGGGTTTGTGCCTGTCTGGGAGTGCCATCCACATTACAGTAATAGCTATGTGAAATAAAATATACCTTTGCCTTCATAAAGGAATTTTCCCCCAGTTAAAAAAAATCCCCAATCTGATACCATAATCAGCCAGGCTTGTGAGGTTATTTGTTTCTCCCCCACCCTCTCCTATAACTTTAAAAGCAAAAAACCCAAACATCCCAAGGATACTATAAATAGTTGCTATTACACCCCTATCCTTACAATACCTCTCACGTGCATACACACATACACATAGTCTCAATATAAAGTGAATATTCCCTCCTTCCATAACTGGGGGGCATTTGCACTGTTGGGGGGAATAGTTTTGGGAGAGGCAATGGTTTTATGTGAGTTGTTCTGCTCACATTCTCAGGTTGCCTGTTTTAAAAGTGGGATGGTCCGTGTGCTGGCTTTGGCTGTACATACACTAAACATGGGACAGTCCGTGTGCTCGCTTTGGCTGTACATGTACTAAACGTGGGATGGTCCATGGTTTAGGAAGATGATGGCTAGCGTAGTCCATCTCTGGCCCTTACAATTTAAGCATCTCTTTTTGCCTGGAATCTCCTAGCGATGAATTAACAAAACAAATTTGCACTGTTGAATTCACCTTTTGCTTGGGAAGATGGTGTGATGGCAAAATGAGAATATCAGTGAGCCCTGGTACATGGTATTGCTAATGGTGCCATTTCCACACTTGCAGACAGACCTGTGACTCCAAAGACAGGTAAAGGAGTTGTGGCAGTGGGTGACTACCCCCACAGCTTTAGCCTTCAGTACTGTCTAGTCTCAAGCGCAGTCATACCTGGATGCCTTTTCTGCAGGCCTCTGTGTGATATGTTTGATATATTAGGTTGTTATTTAATCCAACTATATATCAAACATATTCCTACAGTGTCTTGCCCTGTCTCCGGGGGTGCCTAATATAGTTTATGAGGAACAGGGAAGAACATGATAAAATCACAAGTAGATTTTAAATCATCATGTTGTATATTCCATTTCTTGTAACATTTGAGACCTGTATCAGTATCGCTGGATTACTTGATTATTGTAGAAACAAATCTTGGTTATCGATGTTTCATAAGGGCTTGAGATAGTATGTACAACTTAGATTTGTGCAGTAATAGATTTTTAAGGAATATGCTTGGGGGAAAAATAGAAAGTTTGAACCCAAGTTTGTGGCATAGGATCAAAGTCAGAATTAGAACCTCCAAACACACTTAGATTTACATTTTGTTTTCATTTTGGTTCCATTTTTATCTTGATCCACAATTTAGTGATTTTCCTAATCGAGGTTTCAGTTAAAATTCAAGAAGCACAAACCAGCTGTCCGTAACTTCCTCTCCGGTCCTAATGACAACATGGATAAACCATATCAGCCACGCCAGCTGTGTGGATGGCGGGTTATTGGGCTTTATGGGAACCTTGGTGAGGCCTAAACATTTGTTAATACAGGTCATGTAATGTGGACTGCACTCTGTCTGTTGAGTTTCCTGTTATGGGTTAACTTGTCAGTGGAGGTTGATAATATTTAGAATAAACCAACAGTCACAGAATAAATCCATAGCCTAATTGGCTGCAGCCAGAAATTGGGGATTATGATATAGAAGAAAATTTTTTCTGATACCTAACAGTCTTCTTTTGGTTGGTTTTGACTGTGAAGTATGTGTGAGCTTATTCTAAGCTCTCCCAACAAAAGACTTCGTGAGCACTGTTTTCTGGGAACAGAGCTACTTTGCTAATAGCTCAGTTTTTTTTTTTTTTTTGAAGGAGAAACGCTGTTTCATAAAGAGCATTCCTAAGGATGTGTGTGTAAGCGACAGCCCCACGTGGGGGGGCCAGCCGCTGGTGTCTTAGTCATCTAGTGCTGCTACAACAGAAATACCACAAGTGGATGGCTTTAACAAAAAGAAGCTGATTCTCTCACAGTCTAGGAGGCTAGAAGTCCAAATTCAGGGTACCAGCTCTAGGGGAAGGCGTTCTCTCTCTGTTGATTCTAGGGGAAAGTCCTTGTCATTAATCTTCCCAGTCGAGGAGCTTCTCAGCGCAGGGACCGGGTTCAAAGGACGCAATCTGCTCCTGGCACTGCTTTCTTGGTGGTTTGAGGTCCCTCTATTTCTCTGCTCACTTCTCTTTATTATATCCCAAAAGAGATTGGCTGAAGTTGCAGATTAATCTTGTAGACTGAGTCTACATAACTGCTGCTAATCCCATCTCATTAACATCGTAGCATAGGATTTACAACAGACAGGAAGATCACATCGGATGACAAAGTGGTGGACATTCACACAATACCAGGAATCATGGACTAGCCAAGTTGACAAATATTTTGGGAGGACTCAGTTCAATCCATGACATGGTTTAAGCAGGACATCTGTAGGAGCCGTCTCCCAGGAGCTTACAGGTGAACGCACAGTGTCGGACTCAGACAGTGGCAGCAGGAAACGATGACCCAGGGAGGAAAAAGTAGTGTTGGGGTCCCGGCTTGTGGAGTTACCAAGTGGGAGCTGAGCAGTGGTCTGTGTGTGTCAGCAGAGGCTCTTTCGGGCTGTTTTCAAGATGCTACCTGAATTCCTGCCAACATTGTTTTTCATTTTGAGTTCAGTTAAAGCTTGTCTGACTAAGACGTGATGGAGAAGAGACACCCCAGCGTCACCATGGATAAAGAAAAACGTGGTCTTGAGAGGACTTTAGATGAAGTTTGTCTATTTAAACGAATGTGACTTCCTTATGTCTTTCGGCAGTTTTGCTGTTGACCAGCACTCTCTATATCGATTCATATGGTGAGTGGGGAAAGGCAGCCATGTCCAGGGAGAAGGATTAGCAAACACAGCATTTCTGTATGGCTAAGTTGTGGGCTTCAAGCTCATCTTCTGCTGCTCAGTACCAGGTCAGGAGACACAGGGAGTGAAAAGCAGAGGTGTACTGGGAACTCGGCCATTACATGTTCCCAAGTGACTCCCTGCCATGTGGAACGGTAGGTCCTGTCAGGTGCTCCCAGAAACAGCTAAGGTTCCCATTGGAGGCGCTTAAGATGGAGCAAATTTATCTTAAATTTTTTAAAGAATTCTGTTATCTTTTCTTTGCCCATGCTTTCTATGTCTCAGGTACCCTTTGGGGGTTTTGTTTGTTATTGGCTTTTTGTTTTGTTTTGATTTGATTTTGGAGAATGAAACAGTCTTTAAAGTGTTTTGTTTTGTTTTTCTTATTAAGTGTAAGTAGTGATTAAAAGTCCATTTCAGTGGTTTTAGTTTTCATTTTAGGAAAGAAAAAGTCGTAAAACAGTGGATACCATGGGAAAACCACTCCCAGAATGCTAATGGCGCAGACTTTGCGAGCTCAGGCTTTTTGGGTGGATGTTGCACAAGCTTGCATTTATTGCACATCTGCATGCAGAGGCTGGGCCCTCCCCTGTTGGCAGGTGCCCTGGCACCTACTTGGTCCATTTATGGTCTCCCTGGAGTCTTTCCTGAGATCAGGCCAGCCTGAGGGATCTAGGCCAGCTGTCCATTCTGCAGTCTTGGCCATTGCATTTGTTCTGGGACATTTCATTTTTATCAGAACTGGTGAAGATGTTGGTCCTCTTAGGGCCAAACCACCTATACCCATTACCCTGGAGTCAATTCTGACTCATAGCGACCCTACAGGACAGAGTAGAATTCCCTATAGGGTTTCCAAGGAGTGGCTGCTGAATTTGAACTGCTGACTTTTGGGTTAGCAGCCAAGATCTTAACCACTGCACCACCAGGGCTCCAGCTCATCTATAGATCCTCCAAAAGAGAAGCTGATCTGGCTTGTGAACACTTTGGGTCTTAGGGTACAGGCTAAGGCCTCCCCCGAGACGCCTCGCAATTCAATACCAGGAGCAAACTAGTAGCAGCCAAACCCACTACAAAAAAGGAGAAAGATCCCTGCTCCAGCTCAGGCTTCAAGTAGCAGAAAAATGCCTTGTTCCTGTTGTGAGTTCTAGGGGTTTGCTTCTTCCCCCTCCCTAAGAACATTCAGATTACTTGCAAAATGTTCACACTTTAAAAAAAAGATTACTATAGCCAAAGGTTTTTTTTTTTTAAGTTTCTTATATAAGCCTATTTTTAATAGCAAAGCCTCTGCAAGCCTTTCCGTTAATACAGAACAAAGCACAGTTCCTAGCTGGAAAGATGGTGCCATGAGTTGCTCTTTGGCTTATTTAGCCAATTGTGAGAAAAGCCATCACTGTGTGTGTCAGCTGTCAGCAAGGCAGACCCTTAAATGAGATTTTCGGGGAAGGAGACAAAATCCAGGGCAGTGACCCTTTGGCCACCTCTTATGGGTGCCTTTGGCTCCTTGAAGCCTTTCCCAAGAGGAATCTCATCAGCCCTCTAACTCTAAAAGATGAGCTCTGTAGAAGACCAGCCGAAGGAAAATGCCAGCAAATGGGTGCTGAGACCTTTCTCGAAGCTACCAAAAAGCAAAGCTGACTGAGAATAAATCCATCCTCAGCTAGAGTCTGCCAGACAGTCCAGGAAAGACAGTAAGAGCTACAGTGACCTGCCCAGTAGCAGTAGCCTTTTCAGGTACATTGGGATGGCAAAGAGAACAGAGCGTAAAGGATGAGAAGATAGATTCAACCTTTGGAGGCTGCAGCTAAAGCCTTCATTAGGGAAGCACCATCCGCGGAGTCTTTGTTTCTGCATCTCTTTACACTTCTTCCCAGCACTATTTTTTTTAAGAGTGCCACTTAGCAGACTGCCACTTTATTTACATCTGTATGCAGGACCAAACATCACAAACTATGAGTGCCAGTTGAGGGGTCCAGGCAGAGTATACAGTTAACAACCCACAGCCTTAGACGGGACAGGAGCCGGCACACCCATCTGTACATTTGTCCCCATAATTCAGGAATGGATAGTTACTAATATGGCCGCTCACTCTACGTATTTTTCCTTCTCTTACCATGTAAGTTGTCCTCTGGCTGAACTGTGGGACTTCAGAAACTCGTTCTTTAATGCAGACATTCATTCAACAAATGCTTACCACGTGGGCTGCTCTCTGCCTGATTTTGCATTCCCCAAAACCAAACCAAACACGTTGCCGTTGAGTCGATTCCGGCTCATAGCAACCTTATAGGACAGAGTAGGACGGCCCCATAGGGTTTCCAGAGAGCGGCTGGTAGATTCGAACTGCTGACCTTTTGGTTAGCACTTGAGCTTTTAGCCACTGCACCCCCAGGGCTCCAATTTTGGGTTAGTGGGACAGAAACTGAATAAAACACAGTCCGAGCCTTGAAGGAGATCACAGTCAGGTTAACTGGAGTTTGTTTTTCTTAGTCTAGGCCAGCATTTCCCACAGAGCAGTCCATAACCAGGACCCCTGGGTGGTGCGTGTGGTAGCTTGGCGGTTCGGAAGACAGGCCTATCGATCTGCTTCCCAAAGGTCACAGACTTGAAAACCCGGTGGGGCAGTCCTACTCTGCACACGTGGGGTTGCCGTGAGTTGGAATTGACTCAACCGCAGCTAACAACGACAAAGTCCGTAGCCACCTCCATTAGAAATCCCTCCGGGTCTTATTTCCAGGAATGAGGATGTGACTGTCCTAAACCTTTCCTAAGCCAGAGCTACGAGCTGAGAAACCCGGGTCCTGTCAGTAAAAAATCTCAGCTGAAGAGGATCTTAAGAGACCAACCAACTCACTCTCTGGTGAGTAGATGAGAATGAGAGCCCAGTGAGAGGAACCTGGCCTCAGGGGTTCACGGGACCCTGGTCTCCTGATTCATCCCCAGGGTCTCCTCACAGCAGCTCCACTTTGCTGTTCTTTTTCTCCCAGCTACAGTGGAGATTACTCTATTAATAAATCCTGCTTTTTAATTGTGATCCTTTTATTTAGGAAAGCCCTTCAAAAACCAAGTTGATTCTGTTTCTCTCCTTTTTTATAATGTGGTTACCCTTAGGTCCTCTTTCCCTTCTCTTCCCGCTCTCACAACCCCAATTTCAGATTCCATTCTGGATGCTGGTGGGAGATAAAGGTAATGGGGAACTGAGTCTCCTTGGCTTGGGGAGATCCCATTTACTCTTGGATTGGAAATTGTATGTGAGGATACATTAAGTGTTAGTGTCTACTTTTGGCAAGAGGGGGCTGGTGAGCATACAGAAAGATACAGGTGATTTCTTTTCCACCATTGGATCCAGCAAGCAGAGGCAGGTGTCATCATGGGACCCTGCCAGAGCATAGCACCTGACATTCCCCTTCATTCTGCCGATCCCTGTTGCCATCCCAGGGAGTTGCGTTGTGACTTTCTTGGGAAATTCTCCAGTGGCTTTCTGGTCAGAGCACATGTCTCCCAGAGAGAAGACTCTTTTCTGTGTCCATTTGAAAACAGAGATGCTTTGGAAAGAAAAATAAGCATTCATCAAAGAGCATTACAGCACTTGCCATTGCAAGAAAAATCTGTGGGTGTCAGACCTATTTCCAAGTTGAGTATTTCAAGCATGTGTTGTACCAAAAAAAAAAAAACCCAAGGCAGCGGAAGACGTGGGAGAGGCCCTTCAAATCAGTTGTGATGAGATGGTTCTGTCAGATCCATCCATGCGAAGAGTTAGCACTTAATTTTAAGGAAACTCCATTTTTGTGAATCTTAAAGTTTGGGAAGTTAGATATCTGCTCACCAAGGATTGCACACCATAAAATAAACTCAGTCTTGGAAGCCATGGTGTCGCTGAGCCTACCTGAGACGCAAGTCTGGGAGACTTCGATTAGCCACCAAGGGCTTTCATTTCCTCATCAGCAAAATGAAGACAGGTCCTAGGGCCCATGTGACTCAACAATTCTGATTTCTCCAGTGCCTTTTTCTGTTACATGCTTGACTTTATTTTGCAGAATGAATTTCCAGACAAGCTCTTAATCTCAAGGTCATTAAATAAACAAATACATCAGAGCCTAATATAATTTTTTCTGCATCTATGTCTGAGTACCTTTTATGCCAGAGTATCTTATAATGAGTCATTTTCATACTTCAGTAAACAAATTTGTTCACCACCATTCCAGCACCTCCTCCCCCCAATAATAAAGGAACCCCAAATCAGTCCAGAGGAACTGAATCCAGTTCTGTTCTATATGGTCCTAGAGCAGGACTCTGCCAGAAATAAAGAATATCCAGCCTCTGAGAACGTCCAGATGCTGCCATCTGTCTGTCCTTCAGAGCCACTAGGTGTACATTGAAATTTTATTTTGTCAATATGGGCTGTTAGAAATGAGACCGGCATCCTTTATGGCTCAAAATGATCCTGTTAAAAACTGGGAACTGGAAAAAAGTGGTATCCCTCCTGCCTGATGTTTCACATGGGCCTGTTAGCAAAGCTGCTTAGAGCCTCCGACACTGGAATCGTCTCGCTAAATCATTCCTGTTGATGCCTTAGCGGCTGGCCCAGGCAAGAAGAACACCATTTTGGAGTCAGCGTGATTTAGGTTTAGATTCTCGTTCTGCTTCCTGCTGCCACGTGACCCTTGGGCCCAGTAGTCCACCTCCCTCTCACTGAGGGAATAAGGATCACGATAACTACAGTATTAAGTTGTGTTTCTTTTTTGGGAGAATTAAGTTAATGTATGTGGAAGTGCCTAAGAAAATGTTGGCACATAGCACAGGCGCTTTTGAAAGTGTATTGTTATGTCTGACCCTCCTCTCTGAATGCCTAAACGGTGCTGGCTACGTTGTCAACATGTAACATTCCATATGGAACCTCACCACCTTGTCTTAGGGTGATAGAATGTTACTGCCGCAGGGGACCTTGGAGCTCATCTTCAACAGCAACAGAAAGTGTTGTCATCGAGCCAAATTCCAACTCATAGCAACCCTATACCAAAAAAAAAAAAATCAAACACACAAACCCATTGCCATCAAGTCAAATTCTAACTCATAGCAGTCCCTATAGGACAGAGTACAACTGCCCCACGGGGTTTCCAAACCTGTAAATCTTTATGGAAGCAGACTTGCCACATATCTCTCCCATGGAGCAGCTGGTGGGTTTGAATTGCCTACTTCTCGGTTTGCAGTCAGGCAGTTAACCACTGCACCACCAGGGCTCCTTGCATCTAGTCTGACAACCCCAAATTATGATGCTCCACCTCCCACCCCGGGACCACAGTCTTTACACTTGCCTTACGCCCCCAAAGTTTCTCCTCGACTTCCTGGGTTCTTTAGGCCACGGAGGACATGGTAGTGGTGAATTAGATGGGAATCCTGATGACCTGACAGCACCTACGCAGTGGTGCCCAGTGGTCTTCCCAAGGTGGAGCCATGCCTCCATACTCCAGGTGACTAAGAGTTCTACCCTGACGCCATGTTGCCTTGATTCCTTTTCTACCACTGGGTGACCTGTGGCTGGCATATAACTCTCTCCTTGCCCGGCCACAGAACTGCAAATGCTGTTTTGCTTTTGTGTTTCCCACAAAAAGAAAAAAAGCCATTTGACAACCCACAGCCATCTTTACCTCTTTTCAGCCCACTTTCTTAGCTTTAAGCTCTGGGAAAATACCGTCACCACTCATTTGATTTTTTTCGTATTATTTTTTGTTTTTTTTATCATTGATGCTGATGACACTGTTTGAGCATGTCGTATTTGTCGTGATTTTATGTTTACTTTAGTATTCTGGTCCAGAAAACCAGTCTGCCGTTTAGAATTTTCTGTTTTAAAATTCGCGTCGCATAGCAATGCTTACAGCTTTTATGTTCTAGAATAGGGCAGGGAGGCAGCAGGTGAAGCAGCAGCCTGCCAGCCTGGGCATTTCCACCCTGGGTGTAGTTCGTCAGCAGAAACCAGCAGGCAGGTTGGAGAGCCAGGGGACCAAGCAGTGAGTAGTTTGGTAGAAAGTGCCCTTTGTGGAGATGAATTGTATATGACACTGTTTTCTTTTGATTATAGCAAGCAGATGAGACCCTGGATTTTGAAGAACAGATCTTGGAAGCCGCTAAATCGATTGCTGCTGCCACGAGTGCCCTGGTCAAATCAGCCTCGGCAGCCCAGAGGGAGCTGGTGGCCCAAGGCAAGGTAGGTGAGCCCTGGCGACCAAGCGGTGGAACGTGTAGGGAGAGCTGCCAGGGGAAAGATGGAGAGCTTTTGGCCCGACCACGGCAACACACACCGCGCCTTCCCTCACCCAAATGCCAGTTCTTGCCCTGACTCACGGTGAACTCTGTTTGCTTAAACCTGACACACAGAATGGTTTGGTTTCCAGGCCTCTCAGCTGCTTCTTGTTAAGGAAGGTATTCCCATCCAAGCAGTGATCAGGTCCTGAGCTAGGTGTTTATATTCCCGCTGTGCTGTGTGCTATTTAAAGACAAAACTGCCCTGTTTTCCTGGAGGATGACTTTGTGAGCACCGCAGTTAGGGGCTTTCTGCTACCTTTTCCCAAATCCAAATTGCTCCATTCACTGTGTAGGACCGGAGAGCTGAATGCTGTCCAACTTCGCACTGTTCGCGTTTTCTGGAGCACATTGACCAAAAGGCCAGTCTGGTTTTAAATCTGAGATTTTTCAATCTGCTTCATCTCAGCCCACCCGTAAAAGCATAGTTCTTTTCTAAAGAGCCAAAGGATTAACAGTACATTAGACTAATCCGGGGGGCAGTGGTAGTTGAATGGAAGAATTCTCTCCTTCGGTGCGGGAGACCCAAGTTCAATCCCCGGCCAATGCACCTCACGCGCAGCCACCACCCATCTGTCATCGGAGGATTACGTGTGGCTATGATGCTGACCAGACTGCAGTAGAGTGTCCAGACTAAGACAGACTAGGAAGAAAGACCTGGCAATTTACTTCTGAAAATCAGCCAATAAAAACCCTGTGGATCACAATGGTCTGATCCACAACTGATCATGGGGATGGTACAGGACCGGGCAGCATTTCGTTATGTTGTATGCCGGGTCACCACGAGCCGAGGGTGACTTGATTGATGAGAGCTAACCACAGTAGACTAATCCTAGGTATGAGAGGGTCTTCCCGTTTAAAATATCCCATCTACCCTATAGTCCCATATAGCACTGAACTGCCCCATCTGAAGTACGCCTTGCAGAGAGCCTCTCAAACAAAGAGCCCCTACAGAAATCCTGTCAGGTGGTAGGCCTGAGTTTTGGTTTGAGAAATTGGGTCACCGTGATGGTCAGTCACTTCTATGTGATATCAGAAAACCTTTGCTGCCAACATGCTTATAGATGGATATGCTTGCTTTGACCTGAGAACTTGTAACACAGACAGGAAGTTACACCAGAACAGAGGCTGTTCACCTTCCTCCAGGAAGTCTTCCTTTCTTGCGAGCACAGCCATGTTTTAGTCTACGCCCCACACTTAGGCTCCTCTTTCCAAACCATCACGTGGTAGTCAATACTGATCCGTGTCCACCTCCCCAGCTGGCATGCACTCTCTTGTCACGCTTTTCATTTATCCCCTGTAGATCTAGCCGAGTGCTGACCTTATCATGGGGACTCAGCAGGTACTTGTTGACCAGTCAACAAGTAAAGACCAGAAATGAGTCATTGAGAGGAACATTCTACCTAAAACTTTCCATTTCTTTCAACCTTGCTAAAGAGCCACCTCTATGCCAGACAAGGTCCCTGGGTGGCGCCAACAGCTTGCACTTGACTAGTAACCTAAAGGTTCGTGGTTAGAACCCACCCAGCGGCACTGCGGAAGAAAGGCCTGGTGACCTGCTTCCATAAAGATTACAACCAAGAAAGCCCCACGGAGCAGTTCTACCCTGTAACACATGGGGTCACCATGAGTCAGAATCGACTCAATGGCAATGGGTTGTTTTGTTTTTTGTTTTTTAATGCACCAGATGGAGCCCCTGGGTGGTGCAAAGGGTTAAGGTGCTTGGCTACTAATCAAAAGTTGGAGGTTTGAGCCTACCCAAAGGCTTCTTGGAAGAAAGACCTGGCTATCTACTTCCAAAAAATAAGCCATTAAAATACAGCCCTATGGAGCACAGTTCTACTCTGACACATGTAGGGTCACCATGAGACAGAATCAACACCGTGGTAACTGGTTTGATATGTGCCAGACACCTCGCTGGATACTACAGAATCAAACTTGAATATGACAGGGTCCCCATCCTCCAGGGAATTTACGTTCAGGCATTTAATAAGTTGGTAATGGAGTTTCCGCTGGATTTGGGTGAACTATTTTTTTATATAACCTTGCAATTTTACCTGACATTCAGCAAGCCCCATAATAGGGCCTGTCATTGCTGATGGATCCCCCGTTTCATATTTAAAATGAGATACTAGCCTCTTACCGCTCCAGGCACCTCCTGCAGGTGTAAAGGTGTTTCCTCCAGAGTCTGGACAGAAAATGCTTCGCGTGCTGCCATGACCTCTAAATAGAAATAAGATCATCTTATCCCTGCATCTGCCTCCCCATCACCCCTGGCAAGATGACCTGTGTTTCCTCAAGACCAAGCTCTGCACTCAGTTGTGTGGAGCAGGGCGCCTATCCTTTTTTAACATCACCTGCCAGAAAAGTCACGTGGAAGTTTTCAGAGCCAGTAATTGGGAGAGATTTAAGTTTGCAAGAGAGATTTAAGTTTGCAGGAGACCTCGATGGCTCTGCCCTTGCAAGATAAGACCTGTGACTCCCATGTTTTAAATGGGAAAAGGTCAACAGGAAGTGAGTATGGAAAGCCAGCCATTGTTTCATTGTTCCCTGTGACTTCTCAGAAGTGCAGGTGTTGTTTTCTGCTATTAAGATGGCCCCATGCACAATAGAATAAAACCCTATCTGGTCCTGCACCATCCCCATGATTGGTTACAAATCTGATCATTGTAATCCATAGAGTTTTTATTGGCTGGTTTTCAGAAATAGATTGCCAGGCCTTTCTTCCTGCTCCATCTTAGTCTGGAAGCTCCACTGAAACCTATTCAGCATCATACCAACATGCAGGCCTCCACTAACGGACGAAGGGTGGCTGTGCGTGAGGTGCGTTGACCATATGGAAAGCGAGAATTCTACCACTGAACCACCAAATACCCCAACAGACATGCGGTATGGGGCAGCTAAACAGAAGCCGGTCTCAGTGCTTCTCATTGATTCTTCGGGGCCCAAATGGAGACTAGCCAGGCCCTGTTGGTACAGTCATGCAGTGGCCAGGGTGCTCCCTCCTCAGGCTGGTGCTGTTGGTGGGAGCACTGGGCAGTGCTACGTGTCCAACAAGATGTTTGTACCCCCTAGTCCCAGGGCAAGGTAAGGCCTGAGGGGGCTGCCGGTGGTCTTGGGCCACCCAGCTGTCACTGAAGTTCTCTCAACTACACTTTCTAGGTCGGCTCCATCCCTGCCAACGCGGCAGACGACGGACAGTGGTCACAGGGGCTGATTTCTGCCGTGAGTCTTCTCCCTCCTCCCCATTTGCTTTGTGAGTCCCCTGGGAGAGCCTTGGGCCTTGGGTCACTTGTCCGTTAACCGTCCCCAGGCCCGGATGGTGGCAGCAGCAACCAGCAATCTCTGCGAGGCAGCCAACGCCTCTGTTCAGGGACATGCCAGCGAGGAGAAGCTCATCTCATCCGCCAAGCAGGTCGCAGCTTCCACGGCCCAGCTGCTTGTGGCCTGCAAGGTGAAGGCCGATCAGGACTCGGAGGCCATGAGGCGGCTACAGGTAATGGTCACTGATGCTGGTGGGAAAATTCTCCTCTTGGAGCGGGTAAGTGTCACCAAAGGGGATTGTCCCACTTCCTTGGCATGACCCTCCAGGCCCTCCATCAGCCAACCCGTCCCACCTTCCAGCTTCATCTTCTTCCGCGGCCTTCCATGCATCCTGCACGTCTGCGCCACCAAGCTGACATTCTCTACCTGCGCCGCCTACTCTCAGGCCTTGGGACCTTCACTCAAGTCTTGACTCTGCCTAGAAGGTCCTGACCCTCTCCCTGCTCCAGCCCAAACAGGCCAACTCCTACTTGTCCTTCGTGACTCATGTCCGGTATCACCTCTTCTGGGAAGCCCTCTCTGACTCCCAGGCCTCAGGCCATCAGTCCCTCCTCTGTCCTGCCAGAGCCCCCGGCCAGGCCACCCTTACAGCTCCCATGACATCATGCCACTGTGCTGATTTGGATGTCTGCCTTTGGCCAGGCTGTGGCATCTTAGGTGCAGATACCACATCTTCGTCCTTGCTTCTCTCGTGCCTAACATGGCACATGTTTCAGAGCTGACCCTCCTTCAGCATTTGCTAAAAAAGGGGGTGAAAGGACTGAGGAATTCCCATGAGACTGTGGCTCGGGTTTCCCAGATCTTAGAGAATATGCTTGTGAAGGTGACAAGTCCTCCCCAGTGCATCTATTTTTTCCTGGTTGTTTTAATGATAAAAAAAAAATTATAAACACAATAAAAGAAATGTTTGAAAGAAAAATCACATAGCCTCAGCATCTCCACACCTCAAATGCTTTCACTTTTTTCTCTGGCTGTTTTTAATCTACATACAGAATAATTCTGTCTCATTGTAATCATAATGGGATAAGGTCTGCTTTTCTTCATTTAACATTTTATAGACTTATTTTCTCCCTTGGAGAGAAGGCTTCATAAGTTCTCTATGCAAAGCTAACTGGTCCATTCTTCATAAGCCTCATTTTTAATGATTGCATGATATTACATCAAGTAATTGTGTCATAATTTCCCTATACTTAGGACATTTTCATTATTTCCAGTTTTCTGGATTTTTTATTACTATAAGTATTATGATGCAGATTGTTTATCTTGCCTGACAATATATGTTCATATAAGACAGGGAATAAAATCATAAATGGGTGGAACGTTTGGACAGTTCTATCAAAAGGAGTAACTCTAGCTTTATTTTAAAAGTCACAAAGTGCATTTCTATTGGTTGGTCCTCCTGAGCCTCTCTCTGACCCACCTCCCTCATCCCCAGTTGACTCCTGGGATAATCCTATGGGATTTGAGGAGCAACATGTATGGGAGTCTGTAATTTGTGGGTTGTTAGAACCCTTCAGAGGAAAACATCATGAATTATCAGAGACCTGGGTTCCAGTCCTGCCTCAGCCATGCATAAGGTGATCCTTATATATATCACTCAAAACTCATCAGGCCTTAGTTGCCTCATCTGTAAAATGAGGATAAAGATATGTGCTCTGCCTCTTATGGGAGTCAGATAGGATAATGGATATGAATGTTCTTTGTGTAAATCCTGAAGATTTACACAGATATAATACGGCATCATTCTTCTATAATTGTTTCTCATTTAACTGGATGCTGTGATGTCATGTCTGAGTTCCTTACAATGAGCCTTAGAGGTTTTCTGGGCTAAACAGACCTGTGTTCAAATCCTGACACTACAACTTACCAGTTACAGAGCTTTAGACAAGTTACTTAACCTCAGTTTCCACATCTGAAAAATGGACTAGTGATTTCTGACGTCATAGAGCTATCCTGAGAATAAGCACATGATGGCTACTCATCAAATATTGTCTTCCCCTTCCTTTCCTGTACAAGTGCTCCTAGGCCCCATCGGGTGCTGCTGTGGGTTGAATCATGTGCCCCAGAAGTACGTGATTTAAACCCTAACCTCTGTGCCTGGGGTTATAATCCTATTTGGGAATGGGTTGTCTTTGTTATGTCAATAAGCAGGGTTATCATAGGGTGTATCTTGAGTCAATCGCTTTTGAGATACAAAAGAGATTAAACATGGGTTAAGACAAATGCTAAGACACTTGATGGGCCAGTTAGCTGTGAATGAGAAAACCGCTTAACTTTCTGATGGCTAACCCCAAGGCAAAAGCCCTTGATCCTGAGAGGGGCTGGGCACAGAAATATGGGAGGATCAACAAAACTTGATCACCATTAGGAGAAAATTCCAGTCCACAGCTGGCAAAAGGCAAGTCCCTGGGACCACCCTTCGTGAACGTGAAGGGTGAGCCAGTATGGGCTTTAGCCCTTCATGAAGATCTGGACTTCATATTGAAAAGCTTTTCTTTAGCTGTCTTTAATAACTGTCCATTCTTGAGCACAAGGCATAAGACTCAGCTGTGATTTTACAAGTACATCTGTGAAGCCCCTATCACTATGAACTTCAAGCCCTTCACACAGGGGCAGATGCTCCCCCACTTGTGTTTTCATAGCCCCTCATTCCTGCCAAAGCCTTCAGTGCGCACCGCCCTGGACAGCCATTGTGCAAGGAGTCAAGTCACAGCCCTACGCCCTACGTCAGGTTCCTTGCTGTCTCAGAGGGGGACAGGCTACCACAATGCGGTCAGGGCTGCAAAGGGGCCATTACAGAGCTCTCCAGGAGCTCAGAGAGGGAGGGTAAGGCCAAGGTGAACAGGAAACAGTGATGCCTGAGCCAAGCCCTGAAATATATCAATAGAACTGGGGCCCAGGGACAGTGGTTTTCTCGGCCAAGGAAGCAGCTCCCAGTGTGTCTCTCGTAACATACGTCTCACTTTGCCACTGTTGTCATTTCTTTAATGGCTCTCTTCCCCTCAAGGTTGTGTGCTCTGTGGAGGCCAGGAACTGTATCTTAGTCATCTGTGAATAAGCCATGCTTGGCACACAGTAGGTGCCAATATGGGTAGAATCAGTGGGTAGATGGACAGACAGATGGATACTCACTGATTAGAACTTCTGTGTGATAAATTGACTGGTGTTCTCAGGAATTGGTCTTATGAACTGTACCTTCATGTCTGCTCTGTCCATATCCAGATTGCTGTTCCTAATGCTGTAATCTCTGTTTTGTTCCCTCTCCAGGCGGCAGGAAATGCCGTGAAAAGAGCCTCAGACAATCTTGTTCGTGCCGCCCAGAAGGCTGCATTTGGCAAAGCTGACGATGATGATGTTGTAGTGAAAACAAAATTTGTAGGGGGCATTGCTCAGGTTTGTGATTAAATTCAGAACGGCGTTTACCCCCAAAATGTTAAAAAAAAAAAAAAAAAAAAAACAAGCTCATTGCTGTGAGGTTGATTTCAACTCATGGCGACCCCGTGTGTGTCAGAGCAGAACCGTGCTCCACTGGGCTTTCACTGGCTGATTTCTCAGCAGTAGATCACCAGGCCTTTCTTCCAAGATGCCTCTGGGTGGACTTAAACCTCCAGCCTTTTGGTTAGCAGCCAAATGTGTTAACCATTTACACCACCCAGGGACTCAGTTAACCATATGCATTGCTGTCGAGTCAATTTCTGACTCATAGCAACCTTATAGGACAGAGTAGAACTGCTGATTTGCTACTCAGTCAGTGGCCAGAAGTCAGCTTGTTTCCTTGGGCCGTCTGGGTCATTGGTCCCAAACCCGAAACCTGGGCTGGGAGGCTGGTCTCCAGAGCTGAGAGCGCTATTCCTGGTGCACTGCAGTGTCCCACTAAAGCTGGGGTGTGGAGCTCATAAGGCAAGCAGTGCAGGAGAAGGCCGCTTCCTAAAAAAGATTTCGCTCCATCCAGCTTGTTGCTTTTCTTCTAGATCATTGCTGCCCAGGAGGAAATGCTCAAGAAAGAACGAGAACTGGAAGAAGCAAGGAAAAAGCTGGCCCAGATCCGCCAGCAGCAGTATAAATTCCTGCCCACGGAGCTAAGGGAAGACGAAGGCTAGAGCCAGAGACAAGATGGCAAGCCCCAGGGACCAGCCCTACAGGACTGGACAGCAGTGTTCCTGAGAGGCCGGGCACTTGCCTGGAAACAGCCCGCCTCCCCTGGGGCGAGCCTAGAGCCCCAAGCGCCCCTCATCACTCCTCTGTCCTGTCAGGCACCGGCTGCATGATCGTGACATCACATGGTACAGTGTCCCACCCATAGCTCCTCCGCCGCCTCCCCTCACACCTCACAGTATCTCAGGAGAGAGGGGTGCACATCTCGTGGACTGTTACCAAAAAAGAGAAGTCAGTATTACATCGTTCTCAGACGCTTCTGCTTTTGTTGGTCCTTCTCTAGGCCTGCACCTGGGCCTTTCTGTGACATCTTGATAGGAAAAAAGAAGAGTGGCTCGGGGGAAGTCATCGGTGTTGTGGATATTCGTGATATTCTCCTCCTTCTCAGGAGAAGATGGACTTTGGAGCTGGACTTGGTTAATAAAAGCCAGAAACACGAGCAGCATGGACTCCAGGGGTGATGTGGGTCCCCCTCCCGTACCTCGTACCTCGCACTGGCTCACCCCAGAGGGTGAAGGATTACCACTCCTGTTTGCACATTCTCTTGCCTCAGTATGTAAGCTCCTTGTTCCATCTAGACCCATCTTGTGTTCTGTGGCCCAGAAAATTGAATGATTATTTTGTTCCTCCATAATCACAAGGGCAGAGGGTGGGCAGGCCTGTCGGGGCTGGGTGAGCAGGGGCTGGAATAAAGCCTGTGGGCGCCTTACTCTGCAGAGGCTGGTGCAGTTCCTAAAAATCCACCCGTACGGACCCATGTTCCCCAAATGACAGTCAGTGCAAAGCTCCTCCTGAAGCTTTCAAGGTGGGAATCCAGGTGAAATAAAGAAATTCCTCGGTGTCCCCATCTTCGGGTTCCATATCAGCTTCTCTGCTCTCAAAATGGTCAGAATTCACAATTGAAAGGCGTCTGCTTAAAAATCATCTGTCCTCTCTGCCAAGGTGGAAGTTGTTTTTCCTGCATTGTAATATTCCTAAAATCAACGTGAACCTTTAACAAAGTGGTTTTGCTTGTTATCAAATAAGTGAACCCAAAAAAAAAAAAACAAGCCCATTGTGTTGGTTGCAATTCCTGGTGGCCCTATAGGACAAAGTAGAACTGCCTCATAGAGTTTCCAAGGAGCGCCTGATGGATGTGAACTGCTAACCTTTTGGTTAGCAGCTGTATCAGAGTCCATTATTTGGATATCACAGTCCCAGATTTTCATACCTCGTGCCTCCATCTGCCTTGTTTTCTCTCTTCAGAGCTCACTCCTCAGAAGGCATTTTAAGACCTTGAATTTACTTTTAATCTGAGCCATTACCTAAGACAGTACATGAAGGGTTAATGGCTCAGAGAATAGTGTCTTTGAAAGATGAGTTAATGGAGGTACCTGGTTTTTAAAACTTTGGTTAGACAGTCATTCTCTACTTCTCTGTACTGATGTGATCTCACGTTTCATATTTCATCCACAGTATCATTTCAATAAGAAGCCCTCGTGGCCAGGTGGTTAACCACTCAGCTGCTAACTAAAAGGTCAGTGGTTCAAACCCACCAGCTGTTCGTGGAAGGAGGATGTGGCAATCTGCTTCTGTAAAGATTACAGCCTAGAAAACTCTATGGGGCAGTTCTACTCTGTTCTGTAGGGTTGCTCTGATTTGGAATAGACTCAGTGACAGTGGGTTTTTTGTTTGTTTCATTTTTATCATTTTAAAACTTTACCCAGAGGGAAAAGGTGGTACCTTGGTCCTCAGAAAGTGTCACTCTTATATACCTTGCCCAGTGACCCCATTTTAGCAGATCCTGGCCCATGTTAGGGTTTTAAAATATTGAACTTCTGACAGTTTCCCATATTAGAGTCCTGCAACTGCTATGCACAATAGAATTTTTTTCCAGACAAGTAGAGGAAATACAGTCTAAATGCGAAGCAAGTGGAGAGTGTAGAAAGTGGAGTAGGGAGGCCTGACCTCTGGAGAAGAGAGGAGCTGGCGGAGCCCTGGGCACACAGGGAAAAGCTAATACAGCTCTTCAAGGAGCCCTGGCTGCACTTGGCTGCTAACCCAAAGGTCTGTGGATCGAACCCACCAGTGGCTCCACAGGAGAAAAGACCTAGGAAACCCCGTGGGGTAGTTCTGTTCCGTCCTGTAGGGTCGCCAGGAGTTGGAATCGACTTGAGGTCACCTAACAACAACAGCAATACAACTCTTCATCCCCACGCTAGCCTGAACCCCCACCCCGCATCTGAGAATGAAACTCTGAGTGCCCGTTTGACTGGGGAAGCTCCCCTGTATCCCAAGAAGGGATACGAGGTACCTTCTGAGACTCATGTCAGACCCAAAGGCTCAGAATCAGGATGTGTTAATGGCCTCATTTGGCAGGACTCTGGGGAGCCCCCCAAGGCTTCTCCCACTCCTGCACCCTCTCATCTTCCAGCTACATCCAGGCGTCTCCCCTTCCACACGTCCCAGGCATTCCAGGAGCTAGGCATCGGGCAGAGAGTGACTACCCTCTTGCTGGCTTATGACTCAAAGTCATTTAAACCCTCTGCTGCATCTGAAAACTGGCAACGCCTCCAGAGACAAACCAAACAGAAAAGCCTGTCTTTACAACTGAAGAGCAGGCACGGAACAGTTTATTTTTGTGGGACCTGTGTAACCATCCCCCGGTCTGCCCTTGGCTGCTGCTAGGAGAGGTTTGGAAGTCGGTTCCCATTTTTCACGAGGTGTGGTCCTGGCTTTTCACCCTCTGGTCCCCGCCCACCCTGCATGCGTGCCTACGAATGGCCCCGTGCCTGGCGCAGTCTCTTCTCATTTCATAAAGTGCTTGAAGGGCTGTGTTTTGTCTGAGCATTATTTAATAGGTGCTTATTATGCAAGTGTCCAAGTGGGGCCTCTTGGGTCTTCTTCCAAGGGAGATAATGCGGGTATGAGTGCGTTCGGGGTGTGAGCTGCTAACACAAGGCTGGTCTCAGGTTCAGGGTGGCCTCAGCCCAGGAGCTTCGAGACCCCTCTCTGGGAGCGGGTGTGGGGATGTGCGCCTTCTCTCCCAGAATTAACTTTGAACTGTTGTACCCAGAAATTGTTGTCTCTGGTGGTCCAGAAATGACCTTGAACGGACTTCAGCGTGGCCCAGTGACCCAGGAGTTTGCGTTTTGTTTGGATTTGCCTTTCAGAGGGCTTTGGCCAGAGCCACAGGGTACCAGGTACCACTGAGTTCCATTCAGCTTTCCTAGCACCAGAGGAAATCCAAAGTAGGCATAAACCTTGAGTAAAAACCAAAACACCAAACCCATTGCCTTCAAGTTGATTCCGACTCCTAGCAGCCCTATAGGACAGAGTAGAGCTGCCCCATAGGGTTTTCAAGGAGCACCTGGTAGATTGGAACTGCCAGCCTCCTGGTTAGCTGCCACAACTCGTAATCACTACGCCGCCACCTTGAGTAGGAAGATGCGCCACATTGGGACGAGCAGACAGCCCTGGTTTAAACTGCCATGTACCCTGTCAGGTATGGCCTTGCCGCTGTGTGCAGCCAGGCACCTCAAGTCCCAGGCCGGTCACCTGGGCCCTCCAGGTCAGCTCCGGAGTGGCCGCCCACCTGTGGTCTGCACACAGGCCCTAAGAAATGAACCCGTGTAGCTACAGCATGTGTTTTTATCATAGAAAACCCCATAGGGCTTCCGACAGGTGTTACCTACTTGTTTGGGGGGTATTTTTTCAGTCAGTGAGTTTACGGGCAACCAAAGCCATTTCTGAAAAAAGAAATTTTGCAAACCCCCCCAAAAGTGTAAACCCCACCTCCAAAGTGATCCCAAAGACTAAAACTTCACGCACAACCCAGGCTACAGGGTGATGGTCGTGAACAAGCCATGGTCTCTCCCCCAGGGAAGGGGAAGCTTGGTTTCCCACTTGGTGGATGACACCCTACAACCTTCTCTCCCACCTCTGCAGCCTGGGCTCTGGCAGGACCTCAGGGATTCTGGCCTCAGGACCCCAGCGCCAGCTCTCTGCATGCTCTTTCTGCCACTCAGACTCCCGAGGACGCATCCTGTCTGCTGACCCAAGGGAGCCTTGGCAAAGCCAAAGACATTCAGGGGAAATGCTCAGGCTAGGAGGCAGTACTCCAGAGTTCAGAAACTCAAAATATCCTGACAGCCGCAATGGAGGCCCAGTACCCCCTCTCCACAGCCTCCGCCAAGTACTTACCTCACGAGGTGGCTACTGATGGGAGAAGGTGTCCTCCTCAACAAAAAAAAAAAAGAAAGGGGTCCCAAAATACCACATTTAAAGTTCCCAAGACTGCTGCTCCATCGTTCTGAGCTTGTGATGGTATGATATGTTTAAGGTCACTAAGAATGGGCAGAATGAAAGATTTCTTTGAAAAGGTTTGGATTTTGCCTTCTCTGGGCCCACCTCCCACCTCTGCAGTCAGCGTCCATGTGTGTCACTCCATGCACGTCTCTTTGTCTGTCCACAGTACCCAAGGCTGCATGTCACTCAGCCACCTTCTCACAAGGCTGCAAAATCCAGAAGAAGACAAAACAGGAAAGTTAAGCCCTGCTCTGTGTCACCATGTCTTTGCCCTATTGATCTGGCCACATAAATTATTATTTTTTATTCATCAGAAATAAAGTTTTAAAGCAATGAGGCGTGAAGGTCTGATGGGAATGGGAGGAAGGGGGAGGAGAGGGAGGAAGGGGGAGGAGAGGGAGAATGTGTCCTTATTGTGTGAGAAATTCTTCCTTGAGCGCCAGCTCCATAGTTACCCAGACGCTGTTGGGGGTGGGAGGTATGACAGGCAGAGCCACAGGATACCAGGTACCACTGGGTTCCATTCAGCTTTCCCAGCACCAGAGGAAATCCAAAGTAGAAATAAACCTTGAGTAAAAACCAAAACACCAAACCCATTGCCATTGAGTTGATTCTGACTCATAGCAACCCTATAGGACAGAGTAGAACTGCCCCATAGGGTTTCCAAGGAGCACCTGGTAAATTCAAACTGCCAGCCTTCTGGTTAGCTGCCTCAGCTCTTAATCACTACGCCACCACCTTGAGTAGGAAAATGCAATTATTTTCCTTAAAGAAGCAGGCTTCGTGGACAAGGAGCTCAGGGGCTTTTTGACCATGTATGTTAACCTATGTCGGGGCTCTTTGACCATGCATGTTAACCTATGTCAGGGGCTCTTTGACCATGCTTGTTACCTATGTTGGAAGGTTGCACAGGGGCAGCAGGGAGGATGAAGAGCCCAGGTGTGTGGTATGTAAGGGTGGGGAGTGTGTCCCGAAGACCATTGAACAAATCGTGCTTAGGAGCTTGTCATTTATCCTGCAGGTTACGGAGAGCCTTGCTTTGCTTTATTCCTACCCAGTGTCTCTAAAAATCCTGGTTTCAGGTCTTTTCTCTCATACCACACTTCTGTCGAGAGTCTCAAACACCAACACTCAAGGGTAACAAACGGGGTGGAGAAATTTGGCCACGTGTTTTTCGTGAACATTCTCTGCCTAAACAGAAGATTGTAGCCTGAACTCCCCAGCGTGAGAAGCCCCCAGCCCCTCCGTGCCCAGGGCTGGCTGTGGGGCTGGTACCTGTGAGGGACGGGAACAGGCCTGAGCTTGTACAGCTGTGTTAGGAGTTTCCTGTCTGTTGGGGCCTCTCAGAAGACCCTGCAGTTTATTTTTAGAAAGTGGAGTTTAATTCTCTTAAGCCCCAAAACGAATGTTCTAGACTCAACAAAAGGATGAACATGTTGTACATGTGGCCTGGGTCTTGGGGTGGTCCTAGGTGGGAAGGGGTCCTGAGCTAGGCACAAGGGCCAGTGCTCCCCAGCACCCTGATATTGCAGCAGCATTTGGGGAAAAGCCAGAGGGGAGAGGCTTTAGGAGCTCCAGGGGCAGGGCGGGTAGTGGTGTCCCAGCTCCCAGGACTCCTGGCAGGAGAGGAGATGGGCAGGGAATAAAAGGTCTTCCAGCTGAAGACCTTAGGCCCCTGGGGAAAGTTAGTCTCCAGTGAGGGAGGGAGCAGGGACTTAGGCTCTCCAGGAGGATGGGATGGGGAGGGGTGAGCTGCAGTAGGCCCTCAAAGGATGGGAAGCATTTGGGCTGGGGCTGGTGGATAGAAGGAGGAGAGAACTTTTGGGGGTCAAGGCACTAAGGCAAGAAAGGGAGGGGAGGGTGGAGAGAGGACCAGGAAAAGACCTGGAACTGGTGACTGGAGGCTGCCTGGCAGGGCTGGTGGCACCCTGAAATCAGGGCTTCATCCAAAAGGAGGAAGGGGTCACGGAAGCAGAGGAGAGACCAGCCAACCCCAGGCTGCCTGCCCCCCTGCCTCCCTGCCCCCCTGCCCCCCGGCCACATTCACCACGTGCCCGGGCTCACCATCAGCTCACCTGACAGACTGGGGTGGTTCCCTTGGGTACCATGAAGTAATATGACACCCAGTTCTCTCGTCTTCATCATGGGGGGACCCATATTTGCTAGTAAACCCAGTTTTGCCCATCAGGGCTGTTCTTTGTTACCTAGAGGAAAGCCCTTTGCCCCCAAGTTTGCCGTTCTCATTGTTATCCCTCCTGGGTGGTTTTGACCACAGGGGGCAGTGTGGTTGCATGGGACTTGAATAAATACAGCAGTCCTGTTTTCCCTGGAGAAAAAGGGGGCATTTCATTGGCAAATAAACTTAAGAATCAAGGTATAGAAGTTAAACAGGTTTATTTACCATGAGACTTCTCAAGGGCTATAAGATGCTAGTATGCACTGTGAGTCTTTAAAAGGAGCATATAATATACAGTGTTGCCCCACTTTTTTTTATTATTATTATTTTTTTACCTTAGAGCACTTCTTTAAATCCCAATATATTTTGAGGGCTGAATGTCCCAAGGACCACAAGGTCCCTGAGTGGTTCAAACGGTTTGCAACTTGGCTGGTAACCAACAAGTTGGCGGTTTGAAGCCACCCAGCAGCACCAGGGAAAAAACAGACCCAGCGATCTGCTTCCGGAAGATGACAGCCGAGAAAACCCTATGGAGCTGCTCTATTTTGTAAAAGACGGGGTCTCTCCAAAGTCACAAACCAACAACAACAACAGAATCAACAACAAACCAAGGATGCACCTTAGGCGACCACGCTGAAGTCCTCCTGGAATTACTGTCTGCCGCCCTGCCCCCTTAGCACAGGCAGCACGCGCTGTCTAGGATTACTAGGTAATATTTCTTCTGTGTGGCAGCCACAACTAGGTCACAGCAGGGATCACGTCTTGTCACACGTAGCCTCCCCAGCACCTCAAACGGAGGCTTGGACATACTAGATATCAAATAAAGATTGATCGCTGGGTGATAAAATTTAGACCCCGAAATTTGCAACCAGTGCTTATGACCTGTTTGGGGATCAGCTATTTTGGACTCTGGCTGATTTGAACTTCAACATACAAAAAAGTTTGTTCCCAAATAGCTACCACCCACCCTAGCCGCCCCCTTCCTTCCCCGGTCACCCTGCCCCACCAGACCACAGGGCGAAACAATTGCCTAAAATAGTTTCTCCGAAACATTTCTTCCCTAGGGTCCCCTTCCTAAAACAGCTGCAAGGAAACACAACTTGATCCTAAACATCCTGAAACCTCCTGGTAACATTTGCCATTGTTCAGCAAAATCCAGGAGGTGGGCAGAGGCTGGTGAGGGTAGGGTAAGGAGCGCCCAGGGGCCATCTCTAAGTTGCACCCTCCTCCCCCAATTTCAAGATGAATAGACGGCTATGCTGGCAATGTCTCAGCAGAAACTCCTTCCTCCCTCTTCCGGCTGCCTCAGTCAGGTCCCTTTCATGTCTGTGGCGCCTTGGAATGTCATTCTGTGCCTCCTCTGGTGCCCCCTTGGACTTGCTCCAGGGGCAAGTGCTCCCCTCTGCCTCTGTCCCCTGCTACACCTCTGAAGGTGGGCTCCAGTCGGTAGAGGGTTGTTACTGGAGTATTGAAAGTCCTCAGATGATGTGAGCTGATCCTTACAAAATGGTGCCTGCAACCCGAATCCCAGCGGAATGTGAAGCCTGTCTAGAAGAGACGGGAAAGGCTAGAGGGGGAAGGATTTCAATGATAAAGCCAGTTTCCTACCACAGTGCCATTGTTTTCCCTCAAAAGGGTGCTTGGGATTAAAAATGTATGTAGACTTTGGACTTCAGATAGATATGGCCTTGAGCAAGTCATTTAGCTCCAGAAGCCTTGTTGTTGTGTGCCGTTGAATAGATTCCTACTCATGGCGATCCCATGTGACAGAGTAGAACTGCCCCACAGGGTTTCCTAGTCTGTAATCTTTATGGAAGCAGATCACCATGTCCTTCTGCCATGGAGCTGCTGGATGGATTCCACTGCTAACCTTTCGGTTAGCAGCCAAGCACTTAACCGTTACGCCACTACTGAGGCTATATGGTGGACCTTGTGCTTGACTCCCCAGTATCTATTCCAACTCCCCTATGGAGCTGCAGCAATATTTGGGGGGTGTTGACCTCAAGTCAGAAGTGGACCTGACTGATCTAAGTATAACACCATTCCTCCTGCCAGTGATGGGTCAGGAATGGGCATGCCACCTGGTTCTGGCCAATGAGATGAAAGCAGAAGTTTGCTGAAGGCATCAGCCTCTCATCCCCATCAGTGGTGAATGAAGAAACCATCTGACCATAAGCAGGACCAGTCTTAGGATGGAGCCTACCTCAAGGACAATCAAACTTTGCATCTTTGGTGACATTGTTGATCTGCTTGTTATTAGAATTAGAACTAGAACCTTAATTTTCCCAGGCTTCTTAATCTCTAACCTAATACATTTCCACCATCTTTAAGCCAGCCTAAGTTGGGTTTGCTGCCAGAACTCCCTAGCTGACCCTAGTCGTGTGGGGAAAGGCCAGCAAACATTGGGCCGTATAGTAGGCATGCAACATTTTTGTTTCGCCTTTCCCTCATGCCTATATAAAAACGATCTAGAAAACGTGACCAAAGAAAACCCCATTTCTCCCACTTTCAAGAGTTAGCTCAAGTCCTCTCTTGTGAATCCTAATCATAGTAGGTCTTCAGTAAAGATGTGAACAACTCTTACCTGGGGCATGCCTCTGGAGTGTGATGTTGGTAACACCTGGACTTGAGCATATGGCTTGCTTGGTGGGTTCAAAAAATGATAACAGACTTCCTTAGACACAAGAGTTCCCAGTTCTGTTTCTAGACCCTGGGATGAGCAGCTGAAGCACAGGCCCTTCCTCCCTTCTTACACCCCTTTTCCCACCCCCCATTCTAAGATGTCTGCCACTGGTAAGCTAGAGAAGTCTGTGGATAGTCACCTAGGAAGCGAACCATCTGAGGAATGTCTGGTATTTAGGGTATGTGGTGTGGTGTGGGTTTGTTTTTTCAGTTCATCACTTGGCTGTGGAAATCCTTAACTATTTTGTCTGGAGGCATTAGCATGGAGCTGAGGACTCCAGGAGTAGAAGGTAGGGGAGGGAGCCCAGCAGCCTTGGCTCTTTTCCTGCGCCTCGGACTGGGTGGTACATCCCAGACTGGGCTGGGCTTTGCTCAGGCTGTGACTTTTCCCTCTGGCCCCCCACAAGAGGCCCCATGGCGTTGTCAGGGGCAGCAGTAGCAGCAGGGGAAAGGCATTTTCTTGGGGAGGGGAGTCACTGAAACCTATAGGTCAGAGTAGGGCAAGGAGTAAGACTTTGTGGTCCAGCTCATTAACTTTGTGCAGGGGACAGAATCTGGGCTGGGTTCTAGTTCTGGCTGGGTGATCTCAGGCGCATTTCTTGACTTCTCAGAGCCTCTGTGTTTTCATGTATAAACAGACATTCTGTCATGATTCTAAGTGGATCTGTATGGTAGACATCTTGATATTTGACAGCTACCAGTTTTTTGAGTACTGATTATATACTAAGGTGCTTTATAAGTATCATCTTCCTCATCACAGCTACCATTTATGAAGGACTTACAATATGCCAGTCACAGTTCTAAGCCCTTTAAATATACTGACTCATCAAATTCTCACAACGATCCTATAAGGTATGTACTAACTCCATTAAAGGGTCCTGGTGGCATAAAAGTTAAGTGCTTGGCTGTTAACCAAAAGGTTGGTAATTTGAACCCACCCAGCAGCTTGGCAGGAGAAAGACCTGGCTCTCATAAAGACTGTTGTTAGGTGCCATTGAGTTGATTCTGACTGATAATGACCCTGCATACAACAGAAGGAAGCCAGCCCGGTCATTGCTGTGTTTGAGCCCATTGTTGCAGCCACTGTGTCAGTCCATCTCATTGAGGGTCTTCCTCTTTTTCTCTGACCCTCTACTTTACCAAGCATGGTGTCCTTCTCCAGGAACTGGTCCCTCCTGACAACATGTCCAAAGTACGTGAAACAAAGTTTCTCCGTCCTTGCTTCTAAGGAGCATTCTTGCTGTACTTCATCCAAGACAGATTTACTTGTTCTTCTGGCAGTCCATGGTATATTCAATATCCTTCACCAACACCATAATTCAAAGGCGTCAGTTCTTATTTGGTCTCCCTTGTTCATTGTCCAGCTTTCAGATGCATATTAGGTGATTGAAAATAGCATGGCTTGGGTCAGGCGCACTTTAGTCCTCAAATTGACATCTTTGCTTTGCAACACTTTAAAGAGGTCTTTTGCAGCAGATTTACTCAATGCAGTGCTTCGCTGGATTTCCTGACTGTTGCTCCCGTGGGCATTGATTGTGGATCCAAGTAAAATGAAATCCTTGACAACTTCAATATTTTCTCCGTTTATCGTGATGTTGTTTATTGGTCCAATTATGAA
The DNA here is from genome assembly GCF_030014295.1 of Loxodonta africana. Classification (NCBI taxonomy): domain Eukaryota; kingdom Metazoa; phylum Chordata; class Mammalia; order Proboscidea; family Elephantidae; genus Loxodonta; species Loxodonta africana. Next base: position 52,961,124 of record NC_087354.1, on the reverse strand, counting down.
GATTTTTGTTTTCTTTGTGTTGGTGTGCAATCCTTGCTGAAGTCTGTAGTCTTTGACCTTCATCATTTAGTGCTTCAAGTCCTCTTCACTTCCAGCAAACAGAGTTGTATCATCTGTATATGGCAGGTTGTTAATGAGTCTTCCTCCTGATGCCATGTTCTTCTTCATATAGTCCAACTTCTCAGATTATTTACTCAGCATACAGACTAAGTATGGTGAAAGGATGCAACCATAACGCATATCTTTCCTGACTTTAAATCATGCGGTATCCCCTTGTTCTATTCGAACAACTGCCTCTTGGTCTATGTACAGGTTTCTCATGAGCTCAATTAAGTGTTTTGTAATTCCCATTCTTCGAAATGTTATCCATAACTTGTTATGACTTTGCATAGTCAATAAAACGCAGGTAAACACCTTTCTGATATTCTACTTTCAGCCAAAATCCATCTGACATCAGCAATGATATCACTCATTCCATGTCTTCTTCTGAATCCAGTTTTAATTTCTGGCAGTTCCCTGTCAATGTACTGCTATGACCATTTTTGTATTATTTTCAGCATAATTACTTGTGTGTGATATTAATTATATGGTTTGATAATTTCTGCATTCTGTTGGATCACCTTTCTTTGGAATGAGTACACTTATGGATCTCTTCCAGTTGGTTGGCCAGGTGACTGTCTTCCAAGTTTCTTGGCATAGATAAGTGAGGGCTTCCTGTGTTGCATCCATTTGTTGAAACATCTGAATTGGTATTTCATCAATTCCTGGAACCTTGTTTTTGCCAATGCCTTCAGTGCAGTTTGGACATCTTCTTTCAGTACCCTTGGTTCTTGGTCATATGCTACCTTCTGAAATGATTGCACGTCAAGCAATTCTTTTTGGTATAATGACTCTGTGTATTCTTTCCATCTTTTGATGTTTCCTGCCTGTAAAGATTGCAGCCTGGGAAACCCTATGGGGCAGTTCTGCTCTGTCACATTGGGTCACTATGAGTCATCTACATGATGGTACCCAACAACAACAATCCCATTTTACCGTTGAGGAAACTGAGGCATAATCAAGTTAAGTACTTATTCCATGTTCACACGGCTAGGAAATTGTAGATCTGGGAAGTGAACCTAGATAGCCTAGCTCAGAATTTGTATCTTTAACCATTATGTTTTATTTTTTATCTTTAACTATGACGTTTTATTTTTCATAAAACAAATGGGGGTATTATCTCCCTCCACCCCTGGATTCTACCGTTGGATTAAATTGTGTTTATGTTTCATGCCTTTCCCCAGGGGAGCCCTTGTTCTTAACCACCACACTGATGAACGGGTGAAGGCACTCCTAGTGCACTGCTCTGTGTGTGTGTGTGTGTGTGTGTGTGTGTTTGTCCCAGCGGAGCCCTTGTTCTTAACCACTACACTGATGAACGGGTGAAGGCACTCCTAGTGCACTGCTCTGTGTGTGTGTGTGTGTGTGTGTGTGTGTGTCCCAGTGGAGCCCTTGTTCTTAACCACCACACTGATGAACGGGTGAAGGCACTCCTAGTGCACTGCTCTGTGTGTGTGTGTGTTTGTGTGTGTGTGCGCGCGCGCATGCTTTAGGGGAAAGTTTACAGAGCAAATTCGTTTCTCATTCAAAAATTTATACACAAATTGTTTCATGACATTGGTTGCAAGGCCCACAAAGTGACAGCACTCTCCCCCTTCCACCACGGGTACCCCATGTCCATTTGTCCAGTTTTCCTGTCCCTCCCTACCTTCTCGTCTTTGCCTTTGTGCAGGTGTTGCCCATTTGGTCTCATATACTTGACTGATCTAAGAAGTACGTTCCTCACATGTGTTATTGTTTGTTTTGTAAGCCTGTCTAATCTTTGGCTGAAAGGTGAACTTTGGGGATGGCTTCAGTTCTGAGTTACCAGGGTGTCCAAGGGACATAGTTTCAGGGGTTCCTCTACTCTCTGTCAGACCGGTAAGTCTGGTCTTTTTTGTGAATTTGAATTTTGCTCTACATTTTTCTCCTGCTCTCTCTGGAACCGTCTATTGAGCAATCAGTGGTGGTAGCCAGGTACCACCTAGTTCTGCTGGGCTCAGACTGGAGGAGGCTGTAGTTCATGTGGTCCTTTGGTCCTTTAGACTAATATTTTCTTTGTGTCTTTTGTTTTCTTCATTCTCCTTTGCTCCAGTGGGGTAGATGTGTCTCAGATGGCCACTTGAAAGCTTTTTAAACCCCAGATGCTACTCACCAAAGTAGGATATAAAATATTTTCTTTCTTTCGTTTTTCAATTTTATTGTGTTTTAGGAGAAAGTTTACAGAGCAAATTGGTTTCTCATCCAAAAATTCATACTTAAGTTGTTTTGTGACATTGGTTGCAATCCCCACGATGGGACAGCACTCTCCCACTTTTCACTCCAAGTTCCCCATTTCCATTTGTCCAGTTTTCCTGTCCCTTCCTGCCTCATCTTTGCTTTTGGGCAGATGTTGCCCATTTCATCTCCTGTACTTGATTGATCTAAGAAGCACATTCCTCACGTGTGTTGTTTTTTGTTTTATAGGCCTGCCTAATCTTTGGGAGTGGGTTCAGTTCTGCGTTAACAGGGTATCCAGGGGCCATAGTCTCAGGGTTCCTTTGGTTTCTATCAGACTGGTAAGTCTGGTCTTTTTTGTGAATTTGAATTTTGCTCCACATCTTTCTGCCACTCTCTCTGGAACCCTTTATTGTGATCCCTGTCAGAGCAGGGCACCATCTAGTTCTTCTGGGCTCAGGCTGGTGGAGGCTGTGGTTCATGTGGTCCGTTAGTCCTTTGGACTAATATTTTCCTTGTGTCTTTAATTTTCTTCATTCTCTTTAATCCTGCCAATAATCCAGTCTCACACATCAGGAAACTTTCAGGAGCCTGATACAGGAGATTGGATTATTGGCAAGACTGTGGAGAGGTACATACATTCAAAACTGCAAAGTTGGCTGCCATATTTGAGTGCTGCCTGTTTCCTACTCTGGTCAAAATGTGGCACACAGGAGATTTGGTTGCTATGCAATGCTTATGCTGCTGTTGTTTCTGTAGGATATGACAGAATTGTTTCCAACCAGTTCGAAGTCCTGATTTCCTCAGAGAAGGTGAAGATTATGAAGAAACTGGTAGGGAAGTCATTCCCAGCTGAGCAGTAATGGGGAAGGGGGCATGCCCACAAGTGTTTCAAAAAGCCTGTTGTTGTTGTTGCTGTTATTGTTGTTGTTGTTGGGTGCCATAAAATCGATTGCAACTCATACCGACCCCATGTAACAGAGCAGAACTGCCCTACAGGGTTTTCTAGGCTGTTACCTTTACAGGAGCAGATCACCAGATCTTTCTCCTGAGGAGGCACTGGGTGGGTTCAAACCACCAACCTTTCTGTTAGCAGCTGAGCGCTTAACTATTGCACTACCAGGGCTCCTTAAAATGCCTAACAGACATCAGACCGTTTATGCTTAATGGAGCTCAATTAGCTACCGGGCCAGCCAGCCAGTGACCCAGGTTGCCAATGTATGAAGGCACCAAAACATCACAGAACTAAGAAGTACAGGGCTGCTTAGCTCCAGTCTCCAAGTAGAACTCCTCCATTAATTATCCAAAGGCAAATGAAGTTGGCACAACCACTAAACAACAGAGCCAGGATTGAGTCCCACTCTCTCTGACTCCAGAGCCTGATTTTGAACAGAAGACTTGACCATGGCAGGGCCAGACCCAGCAAGAGAGTAGCTGGAGAGTCCTCAAGCTGTAATGAGAGAACCCACAGTGGGAAGAAGGGACCTTCCTCTCACAGAAGGACCCCACTCTGCACGCATGACAGTGGTCACCACACCCTCTTGTATGGTCCACGGGAGGGAGGCAGCCTGGATAGGAGTATTGAGTGGAAGCCTGGCTGACGTTCAGACTTTGCCATCAATAGAGGGCACTACACCCGTGAGGAGCTAGGCTAGAGGAGCCTCAGGGCAGAACATGCCTGTCATCTGTCCGCCAGCCCTGTGCTCTCTCAATCCCAGATCCGGGTGGGAACTTCAGGGTTGGTTAGTCAGCGGAAGGTGAAAGATGGGCCTGCAGAGGCCGAGAGGAAAAACAACTCTATTCTTGCTAACCCACATGGAGGAAGGATCAGCCCAGAGAATCTAGGACTTTGCCTAGGACCATAATAGGTGATTTCACTCCAAAGCCCGACAGTGGGAGTATCCGTTTAAATCCACCCAGGACCAGGGTTTTATACTAGCACAGCATTCCATAGCTACTGCCGGCCTTCCATGGGGAGCTCTGTTTCCAATCGCAAAGATGTCAAACAAATTTAAAGGCACAGGAGCTCAGCTTACCCAGCAAGGAGGGCAGTGACGGAGAGATGTGGCCACCTGTGGGCCCCTGGCATTACCACAGCAAATAGTCAAGGCAGCCTGGCCACACCCCTAGTCCCCTACCCCAACCTCAGAGTCAGGTCAGCTTTCCAGCTCGCAATAGACTGGAGGAACTTGAGATTGGGAGCACCCATAGCTACCCCTCAGACCCTTTGTGGAGTGGGAGGTGGAGGCTGGGGTGAGTGTCCACAACCCCAGGCAGTCCCACGTTCTCTTATTCAGACACTGGGCCCCAGGGCACGCTGTCTGGAATGGCAGGCCACTGCCAGGCCTGGTGGCCTACATTCCCTGCCAGCTGGGCATATTCTGCATGCCACCTCCCTGGCAGGGACGGCCACCCTCTGCAAGCAAAAATAACACCAACAATAGTTCGCATTGTGCCATTCTCTGCCGTCACACATCGCTTCCCTTGCCTGTCTCACTGGAGCTTCACAGACACCTTAGGGGTTTTCACGGCAGGGCCCCACGTCCTCCTTTTACAGCCAAGGAAACAGGGTCACAGGATGACAGGGGAGCTTAAGGTCACTCCATGGGGCAGTGGGCTCTAGAACCCAGGTCTCCTGTTGCAGCCCAGGCTTGCTCTGCTGTATGGTGTTGCAGGACAGGCAGAGGCGTTGGAGCCGCGAGCCCCCTTTCCTGGCCTTTGTCTGAATAAGCAGTAATGGTGAGTGGCATTAACTGCCCATCAGTCTTGAGTTCTTGAGGAATCTTGCTTTCAGGTTGGAAAGGCACAAATCTGTCATCTTTATCAGCACAGCAGTTTGTTTAATTTTAATTCTCGCTCCTAAAGACACTCCCCATTAAGTGACTCTGCTGGCTCAGTTACCTTCTGTGCTCTGGTTTCTGGGGGTAAGGAGCCCATTCTTGGTAATCATTAATGTTTAGGAGGTGAACAGCCTTTGAAATTCTTCTTGTGTTTGCGATCATGGCCACTTAACAGGATATTTAATAATGTGTCCTGTGGGAAGGAATCCCTCAACCTGTCAGCCATGATGTGATGGGCCCTGGGTCCTGCCTTCCCTGGGCTTGGATCATGACAAAGAAGAGAGCTACCCTGACTTCGGGGCCCAAGAGGTATGCTTTCCCCTGTAAAGCTAGTTCCAGGAACAGCTGTTTGCCCGACCCCCAAACCAGTTGTCATTGATTTGATTCTGACTCACGGTGACCCCATGTGTACAGAATAGAACTGTGCTCATAGGATTTTCAAGGCTGCAAACTTTGGGAAGCAGATCATCAGTCCATTCTTCTGAGGCACCTCTGAGTGGGTCCGAACCACCAACCTTTTGGTTAGTAGTCAAGTGCTCAACCATTTGCACCACCCAGGGGCAGCTTTGCCCAGACCAGGGTTAGGAAAACTGCCAGATACAAGCTTGGATGACCTCTGGGACCCCTCCTAGTCCTGCAGTCATGGGAGGCCACCCCAGGAATACCCCGAGTATTTGCCCTCAACAGGTCTTTCAGCAGTTGCCAGGTAAATGAGTACCATAGCAGGCCACGGGGGGCGGCCTGGTCGCCAAAGAGGGCCAAATGAAGCCTTAGGAGCTGGAGGCCCGTGTCTGACCCCAGCACTACCATCTCTGGTGCTTTACACAGCGGAATGCGTGTGCAGGTAAAGCCTCTAGTATTCTGTTTGAGTTGTCACATGAGTGTCACTGAGCAGCAGAGAAGTCCCTCAGACCAGAATCTTTATCACTTTTCTCTGGGCTGGCTGGCTTTCCCCAGCAGTTACAGGATTCTGAGGTGGACAGTTGGTAGAGATACATTTCCGTGGACACTCAAGGTTTCCTGTCTCTAGTAAAATGGATTTCAGTCCACCAAGCTGCCTCCTTGTGTCCCCAGAGGCTGGAGCCACTCTCTCAGGCTGGACATACAGCTGGTGGCTGGCTCCAACCGTCCCAGCTCCCCTGGTCGGAAAAGTCCCCTGGATCTAATAAAAGACCTTCCCCCAAGCAAACCCTCACATTGTTTTCTGGGAAAGCCAACCCTCCACCTTTAAACCAAACCAAACCCATTGCCAACAAGTCAATTCCAACTCACAGCGATCCTATAGGACAGAGGAGAACTGCCCCGTGGGGCTTCCAAGGAGTGCCTGGTAGATTCAAACTGCTGACATTTTGGTTAGCAGCCTGAGCTCTTAACCACTGCGCCACTAGGGCTCCTACCCGCCTTTAAAGTGCCTGCTTCTTATAGAACTCTGTTGATCAGCCCTTGGGTTTCTCATAGGAGCATGAGAAGTGCATTTTTGTGCTAGGGCCAGCTAAGGTATAAACTGCTTCCTGGGTCGCCATTCATGGATTGCTCACTGCTTCCTGGGTCTCCATTCATGGATCCATCACTGCTTTCTGGGTCACCATTCATGAATCAGTCACTGATGGGACAGCAGATGGGTAAACAGCTGGAAGAGAATGTGACTTGTCACAAGATGGAGGTGTAGACAAGGTGCTGGGAGCATGAGTGGGAGTAGAAATGACTAATGCCCATGGGAGCAAGGAGGCTTTGAGGGCATGATACCACCTCACTCTGCCGTAGGGTACTGCCTGATGGGAAGGGTGAATGTGTGCCCAGGTGAGGCCTGGAGAGGTTAATGGGGAGAGGGGAACTGCAAGGGGGAAGGAAAAGAGCTGACCCCAATGTGCTGGTGACTCCTAAGATGGCCCACTGGGTCACAGACTCGCTTTTACCCACCCCTGAGAGAAGATACTTAGCAATAAGCTTTTGATGATGGTGCAGGGTTATTGGGCGCTGGTAACAGAAACCAACTTAACCAGAGAAGGAATCCATAGATAAGATTTTGAGGAGTTCCCAGAATCAGCAGGAAATCTGGAGAAACAAGTCTTAGGAAATAGAGACCAACAGAGCAGGACAGCAGCCAACAGGTCAAAGTCATGTCAAAGAAGCACCCCCCACTGCTACAAATCATCTCTCAGCTGTCTCTGCATCTTTGCAAAACTCCTTCAAGGATCTGAGTCCCAAATTGTCAATCTCCATATTCTGGTTGTTAGAGAGCAGGGAGCAGGGCCTTCTGGATCTTGGCACCTGGCAAAGGGAGGCCCCAGTGGACACCTCAGGGGACAGCCTTTTTCAGTGTGTCTCCTTACCATGGCTGGAGAGCTGCCTTCTGTGGAGAATGGACAGCAGTTACCAGAACCTGCAGTTCCTCCTGGTGTTCCCCCCGCCTCCCCGCCCCCCACCCTTCAACTATGGAAGAGTTCCAGAACAGCCTGGGATGAGCATGCCATGTGCCCAGGGTGGGGGAGGGGAGGGGTGGATTTTCTAGTTTCTACCTTTCCTAATGGAACTAATTTCTTCCTTACTATGTTTTTTTGATAAACTGCCTTGTTATCATCTAGGCATAAAGACCTTGTTGTTGTTGTTAGGTGGCATTGAGTTGATTTTGGACTCATAGGGACCTCATGTGAGAGTAAAACCCTGCCCCATAGAATTTTCTAGGCTTTAATCTTTACTGGAGGACATTGCCAGATCTTTCTTCTGTGGAGCTGCTTTCTGTTAGCAGCCAGAAGCTTAACTTTTGCACCACCAGGGCTCCTAATAAAGATCCTACTGTGTGCTATATAGGATGAGTACAGGGGAATCCTGAAAAGAACATAATGAGAACAATTCTGTAAGTTTAATCATCAAAATTTATGAAGTGCCTACTGTATGTCAGGCAGAGCCCAGATGATGTAGGGCTTAAAAGCTACAGCTGCTAACCAAAAGGTTGGCAGTTTGAATCCACTAGCCAACCCTTGGAAGCCCTATGGGGCAATTCTACTCTGTCCTATAGAGTCACTATGAGTTGACATTGACTTGATGGCAACGGGGGGAACGGGTATGTCAGGCACTAGGTCAAATACACTTTTTATGTAGTGGTGAGAAAAAAATATATTTTAAAAGCTGACTACTTGCAAGAGCTTCAACCCAAATGTCTACCAACATTGAAACAAATAGTTAAATTGTAGTCTATTCATATATGGAGCCCTGGTGGCACAGTGGTTAAGAGCTTGGCTGCTAACCAAAAGGTTGGCAGTTTGAATCCACCAGCCGCTCCTCAGAAACCCCCTGGGGCAGTTCTGTTCTGTCCTATAGGGTCACAGTGAGTTGGAATTGACGTGATGGCAAGGGTTTGGTTTTTGGGGGTTTTTTTTATATCCATATGGGGGTATACCATTCAGCAGTGTTCTCAGCGTGATCAGCACTGGGGGTCTCTGAGATCCTTTCAGGAGATCTACGAGGCCAATACTGTTCTCATAATAATTCTACGACATCATTTGCCTCTTTCACTGCACTGACATTCACATGATGGTACAAAAGCAACAGCGGGTAAAACTGCAGTCAACGCAGCACGAATTAAGGCGGTGGCGCCAAGCTGTATTGGTTGTCGCTGTGTTCTTCATTGCCGTACATGCTCAGTAAAAATTAGCCAATTTCTTGAAGAATAAGCTTGAAGAAGCAGTAGATCTCACCCCTTGAGTACATCCTTCTAATATCTTGTGTGACAAAATAGAGTATGCATATCACATTTCTGCTGCATACCCCAGTGCAGTGGATGTCCGGAGGGAAACTGACCTGGCCACTGCCTTGGACTAGCAGTGGAGTTGCTGGGTTGTAGAGTATGTACATATTTAACTTTAGGAGATAATACCAAACTGTTTTCCAACATGGCTGTCCATGTATATGAGGTACTGTGAGCCCACATTCACTCTAACACTTGGTATTGTCAAACTTTTACATTTTCCTCCCAAATGAATAGTTTCCAGTGGTGCTATGGATTGAATTGTGTCCCCCCAAAAACATGTGTTGTAAATCTTAACCTCTACGCCTGTGGTTATAATTCCATTTGGGAATGGGTTGTCTTTGCTATGTTCATGAGACAGGATTAGTATAGGTTGTATCTTAAGTCAATCTCTTTTGAGATATAAAAGAGATTAAACACAAGCTAGGGACAGAGATGGGGTAAGATAGATACTAAGACACAGGGAGATCTTCAAAGACCCAGGAAGCAGAAGCTGAAGAGATAAGGACCTTCCTCCAGAACCGACAGAGAGAGAAAGCTTTCCCCTAGAGCGGGCGCTCTGAATTTGGAGTTCTAGCCTCCTAAACTGTGAGGAAATAAATTTCTGTTTGTTAAAGCCACCCACTTGTGGTATTTCTGTTATAGCAGCATTAGATAACTAAGACAAACAGTCTTGATTGATGAGGTTGAATCTGTTCATTGGCCACATATTTTGCCTGCGACTGCTAATTTTGAATCAGCTCAGTCAGCCATGTCACCGCAAACATCAATATGGCATTTGTGGTACCACCCAGGAACGGGAGAAGTGGTTTAGTATTACCATATTTTATATATTGTAAGATGCCATCAAGTGTAAGATGCACCATCAATTTAATATAGATTTTCAGAAAAAAAAAGAAATGGCACATCAAATTATACAACTTTTAAACTGTTAGTAATATATAATTATTTACGCAATTACATACCATTTTCTTTAATATCACCATCTAAAATCAGTAATAAGGTTTCCCATTTAGGGACTAAATATTCTTCCCAGTTGGCACTAAAATAGTGTCAGAGAAATGTAGATTTGTGAAGCCTGTGCCCACGAACTTGAACTTCTGAGCACACTTAGTAAAGACAGTTAAGGGCCAGGTTTCGTGTGCATTTCCTATTTGGTTAAACTCATGGCCTCATTTTCTCTGTAACTGAATTACATATCACTGGAGTTTGAAAGTCAGCCAGGCACTTTTGACAGATGGATGTCCAGTGTCTGAGTGATAATCTTCCACAAGACACGAATTAAACACAGCAGCCTCCCTAGCTCCCAATTCTGTGGTTTATTTGGAGAGATTTGCTAAGTTTGCATAGTCCAGCAATGACAGCCATGTCACAACTCACTCCTCTAGCTGCTGCTAACAGATTGTTGTCGACATCAACTGAAAGGCACAGCCCAGTCTCAGAAACTTGCAAAAGTGAGAGTGTGTACATCTTATTCTTCTTCTAATTGTTTATTAATTAATTACAGCCAACATTTATTTATGCAGCATCTACTAGGTGCTAAGTTCCACTTCGGGGACTCTCTGTTTATGATCTCTGATCTTTACAATGGTTCTGTGAGGTAGGTAATAGTAATATTAGCCTCATTTTAAAGATGAAGAAACAGGTTGACAAGATGACCAAGGTTCCTAAGTCAACAAATCAGAGTTCAAAGCCAAGTCTCTCCGGCCTCAAAGGCCACGAATTTCCTAAACCAGAAAAAACCAATTGTCATCAAGTAGATTCCTACTCACAGCAACCCCATGTGTGTCAGAGTAGAACTGCGATCCACAGGGTTTTCAGTGGCTGACCTTTTGGAAGTAGACTGCCAAGGCCTTTCTTCCGAGGTGCCTCAGTTGGGACTCGAACTTCCCACCCTCCAGTTAGCGGTCAAGAGCATTAACCATTTACACTGCCCAGAGTCTCCCATACCCAGCACCATGGGCTACTACTGGGTAAGACTTCAGACAGATTACTGTTTAGTCTTGCCTATTCAGTGTCCAAGGGCAGGTGCCTCCCTTTATGAAAGGTTTCTGGCAGGGACAATGGAGAGATTCACAAGAGCTGAGCTCAGTTAAAAATAACAGCAAGGCATTTACTCCTAACCCTATTAAGCTCCCTTGAGCTCTATGCAAGCTGAGCAGGGGAGAACCTGTTAATAACTGGCCTGAGTGCAGGTAGGTCTAAGGTTGCTGTCATAATCTCCCATATCCTTCCATCTTAGCCAGTGTCGCTTTTTCTAGTGTTGGTTGATGCAAAACCCTAACTTCTTTGCTATGATGAGCAAGCATATGACTGATCCACTGGTCATCAGTGAAGAGGCTCTGATTTGACTCTGAAATGAACTTCTTTTCCTTCAGAAGAAGGTGCTCTAGACAGGGGAGTGACACATGGCATTGCTGAGAACTCAGGGCGAGTGTCTTTGCCAGTCTCTGGTTTACACACAGCTCTGGTTTGGAGCTCCTACAAGACTGCAGAGATCCGGCTTGGAGATGGGAGGGCCAACTGGTTGACCCCTGCCATGAGACGGAACGATACCACAGCTAATTTAGGCCAATAAAAACTTGTTTGAGTTTTCAGACATTCCCAGAAAAAAGTGTTCCTTCATCTTCCTCACGGGTATGGTTTAGTCTGGCCATTCACAACGTTTCACCACAAACGCCTATTTGATAATCCCCCTCCCCCACCATGGGCCTCTTCTCTTTTTGTCCACCAAGCTACATGTAGGATTTTTAAATTCTCTATGAATTCGATATACTCAGCAGAAAAGGGAATCCCAGCCAAAAGTAAATGAACTTGAGCTTCTACTCAGCCTGTCTGGGCAACTTCATCTCAGATAAAACATGATTTTCCTTAGGCTTTTTTTTTTTTTTAAAATGTGGAAAATTACTCCCTTGTCTCAGTACTACCTCTTCAGATAAATCCAGGGGCAGATTACCCAATAGGCTAGGTAGTCAGGTGCTTACCTTGCTTACCAGATCATCTGTAGTGAACAATTTCACATGTTTTTCATCATAAAAATCAAAGATGTGGTGAAACCCATGTGAAATTGTTCACCTCGGATTAGTAAGTAAACACAAGTAAGCCGGTGCTTACCTTGCTTACTGGGTCATCCACTCCTGTCAGGGATTATAAATTTGGAAAAAGACTTTGATTCTGTAGAAAGGTGCTTTGAGGCTGAGAGAGAGACACATGCCAGCCAGACCTAGAAGCTGAGTCTTCTATGCGGTGAAAAAGTGTGGAATTTTTCACTACAGGTGACCTGGTAAGCACGTGCTTACCTTTGCCTATTGGATAATTCACCCCTGGATAAACCCTCAGGGTTCCAGGGACCTGGATTTGTAACCACTGGTCTAATTTACTTGACACAGTTCACTTCACTTTCTGGTTGACCTTGGGGAGGAATCACCCTCACCTGCCACTCCTACCTTTGAATCAAGCCAATGTACATGTAAAGAGAGATACGTTTCTTTCTTTCAAAGACACCCCACCAATTTTCTTTTATTGAGGTATAATTTACATACAGGAAAATTCAAACTTTTTGATGTACAGCTCTATGAGTTTTGACAAAGCAGACAGTCATATAACCACCACCATGACAAGATATAGGACAGTTCTACCACCCCAGAAACCTCCCTTGTACCCCTGTGTGATCATCCTTTTCCTCCACCTCTAGCCCCTGGCAGCCACTGATCTATCCTTTGTTCATTAAGTTTCCCTTTTACAGAACGTCACATAAATAGAATCATATGGATCGTAGCCTTGCATTTGAGATGTATCCATGTTGTTGCACGTATCATGGCATGTTCTTTTTGATTGCTGAGTAGTATTCCATTGCATGGATGTATTATGGTTGTTTATCTGCTCACCAGCAAATGAACATTTGGATTATTTCCCCCCATTGGGTGATTTTGAATAAAATCACTAAAAATACTTGTTTACAGTTTTTGGGTAAAAACAAATTTCTGTTTCTCTTGGACAAGTACCTAGGAGTAAGATTGCTGGGTCATATTCTATGTGTATATTTAATGTTGTAAGAAACCACCAAATTGCTTTCCAAAGTGGCCACACCAGTTTGCATTTCCACTAATAAAACATGAGAGTGGTAGCTGCTCACCATCCTCACCCAAAAAACCCATTGCTGGTGAGTCTGACTCATAGCAATCCTGTAGGAAAGAGTAGAACTGCCCCATAGGGTTTCCAAGGGGGTAATCTTTATGGAAGCAGACTGCCACATCTTTCCCCTGCAGAGCAACTGGTGGGTTATAACCACTGACCTTTGGTTAGCGGCCGAGTGCTTAACCACTGTGCAACCAGGACTCCTTACCATCCTCATCAGGACTTGATACTGTCAAGCTGTTTTTAGCCATTCTAATCGGTGTGCAGTGGTATCTCATTGTGCTTTTACTTAGCATTTCCCTAGTGACTAATAATGGTGAACATCTTTTCATGAGTTTATCTGTCATCTACATCTACTCTTTGGTGGAGTGTCTGCTCAAATCTTTTGCCCATTTTTTATGTTGGGTTGTTTCTTACTGCATTTTGAGAGTTCTTTATAATATCTGAATATAATTCCTTTGTTCGATAAGTATTTTTAGGAATACATTCTCCTAGTCTGTGACTTATTTTCATTTTCTTAACGGTGTCTTTTGCAAATGCAGAAGTTTTTAATTTTGATGAAGCCAGATATATCAATTTTTATTTTAGAGATTGTTGTCATATTTAAGAAGTTTTGCCTAACCCAATGTTATGAAGATTTTATCCTAGGTTTTCTTTTAGGTGCTTTATAGTTTTTGGTTTTACATCTAGGTTTATGGTGCATTTTGAGTTAATTTTTATACAAGGTATGGGATATGGGTCAAGGTTTGCTTTTTTTGCCTACAGATATCCAATTGTTCCAGCATGATTTGTTGAAAAGATTGTTCTTTCTCCATTGAATTGCTTTTGCACCTTTGTAAAAAAAATCAGTTGAGCATGTACGTGTGATCCTTGCTCTAGGCTCTCTTCTCTGTTCTGTTCACTAGTACCACTGTCTTGATTTCTCCAGCTGCATAATGAGTAGTGAAATGAGGTAGTATGAAGCCTCCATTTTTCTTTTTCAGAGTTGTTTTGGCTATTCTAGGCCGTTTGCCTTTCCATATAAATTTTAGAATCAGCTTGTTGGTCTCTACAAAAAAAGCCTGCTGAGATTTTGATTAGGATTGCATTGAATCCATCAGTCAATTTGGGGAGAATTGATATCTTAGCAATAGTTAGTCTTCCAACCTTTGGATCGTCCCATTTGTTGAGGTCCTCTCTAACTTGTTGCATTTGTGATTTGTAGTTTTCAGCATATAAGCCTGCTGCCTCAAGTCAATTTCGACTCATATTGATGCTGTAGGACAGAGTAGAACAGCCTCATAAGGTGTTCTAGGCTGTAATCTTCATGGAAGCAGACTGCCACATCTTTCTCCACAGCAGCTGATGGGTTTGAACCACTGATCTTTTGTTTAGCATCTGAGCACTTAACCACTGTGCCACCAGGGCTCCTCTTTCAGTGTATAAATTCTGCAATATTTTGTAAAATTTATACCTATTTCACGGTTTTTGGTGCTATGGTAAATGGTGCTTGTGATGGCTAATGTTATGTGTCAACTTGGCTAGGCCATGATTCCCAGTATTGTGTAATTGTCCTCCATTTTGTGACCTGATGTCATTGTTCTCCATTTCCAGTATTGTGCAATTATCTTCCAATTTCTCCCATTTGTAATGGAAATGTCTACCTTGTATCTGTTCCACCATAGTACTTTGGAAATAGATAACTTGTATTCTCAATTTCACAGGTTCTCAGATGAAGAGGACTTTTGCCCCAGGATGGAATATCCCTAACATCTCACCCATATTTGATTTAAATGATTCAGAAGATGAGATTTTGGACTTGGAGGGAATTTAAGACTTTTGAGATGATGTGATGGGGTGAATGCGTTTTGCATGTGGTGAGGACATGAATTTTATTTTTTTGGTGGGGGGAAGCCCAAAGGGTAGAATATTATAGATTGAACTGTGGCCTCCAAAAATATGTATTATAAATTCTAATTGCTTTGTCTGTGGTTATAATCCCATTTGGGAATCAGTTATCTTAGTTATGTTAATGAGGCAGGATTAGTATAGGGTGTGTCTTGAATTAATCTCTTTTGAGATATATAAGAGCTTAAAACAAGCAAGTGGACAAGCAGAGATGGGGGAAGAGAGATGCCAAGCCCCATGAAGATCACCCAGGAGCAGAAGCTAAAAGAGACAAGGACCTTCCTCCAGAGTCAGCAGAGAGAGAAAGCCTTCCCTGAACTTAGACTTCTAAACTCCTAAACTGTGAGAAAATAAATTTCTGTTCGTTAAAGCCACCCATTTATGGTATTTGTGTTATAGCAGCACTAGATAACTAAGACAGTACTGTTTTTTAATTCTTGATTTTCAATAGTCTGTTGATAGTATATAGAAATGCAATTCATTGATTTTTGAATATTGACCTATATCCTCCAATCTTGCTAAGTTCATTTATTAGTTTTAATCACATTCTTTAAGATTCCTTGTTGTTGTTTTTAGGCGCTGTCAAGTTGGTTGTGACTTATAACGACCCTATGTACAACAGAACGAAACGCTGCCCAGTCCTGTACCATCCTCACAATCCTTGTTATGCTTGAGCCCATTGATGCAACCACTGTGTCAGTCCCATTTTTTAAACAAAGGAACTGAGAATCAAAGAATTTAAGAAACCTGACTGAAATGACATAGCTTATCCTTTTCAGATGGTGAATTCAAATCCATTACTACCTATTTCAAAATCCATATTCTTCCCATCAAATGATTTGATCCAAATCATTTTGAAAAGATCTCTGTAAAAACAGCATGGGGGTGATGTCTGACCTCTAACCTTACACGGGGGAAGGAGAATCAAGGTCAAGAGCCCAAGGCTGATTCCTATGAGGCAGAGGTCAGACATGCCTCCTCTCTCTGCTATCTTTACCAATTCTGACAGCACCTATCCCTCCCATGACACTCTCTACTTCTCTGCTGGGTTTGATAATTCATTGCAATGGCCACACAGAACTCACAGACGATACTCATGACTATGGGGTATTTTAGGGAAGTAACAGTTCAATTCAGGCTCAGGAACACACAGGAAAAAGTTCTTCCATCAGGACAGCATCTTCCCAGCCCTGCTTGCAGGCACGCCTCTCTGGCCCTCAGTCTCTGCACAAATGCAATCAGCCTTCTCACTCCATGGGCCAGGAAGCCCAATGTGCCATGGCCTATGGGTCTCTCCTGCTGGTCTCCCCTTCCTTGGTGGTGGTGGGCTCTTTTTCCTGCCTGTGGGGTGGCTCATTTCAAGTCCAGTGGGATGGCAAAACCAACCAATCCCTTTGGTAGGCTACAAGTAACCCAGCTGCACAGGCCTGCCCAATCACCTGGGTGAGAGTTACAAGATTGTGGCTAAAAAGGCCACACAAAAGCGATTCATCACACCGCATCTCAATCTTGTCTGCACATGAGAGGACCCTGTACAGCTGTTAAAAATTATAATACCTGGGTTCTGTTCTAGACCAATTAAATCTAAATCTCTGAAGCGAGGGCCTGGGCATGGGTATTTTTAAAAAGCTCCACTGTTGATGCTGATCTGCAGCCAGAGTTGAGAACCCTGGACCTACCATTTCTAAGGCGAGGGATCTTCCTGCCCTTACAACACAGTGATCTGAGATGCCTGTTCCTAGACTTGAAGGCAGTGAGTCATGAATGCTTAGTGGGAGTCAGCTGCTACGTCTGCTCAGGCCCTGGGAGGCTGAAGGCTATAAAAGGCAAAGCTTTCTCCTTCATTTATTAAATGCTAGTAAATCCAAGGAGTGTGTCATGGTATTTTAGCATCAACTTATCACACATGTTTGTTTTGGCAGAGGGTTGAAATCCTGATGGAAAGCAGGTGGAACTCCTCAAAGCTGCTGCTAAGAATGTAAGGGGTTACAAAAGGCTGTTAATGAAAAAGTTTGATGAGAGGAATGTTGTCATTTCAGAGAATATAGTAGAACTCTCATTTCTCTGAGGCAGTTGGCCTGCTGGGGCATCTTTCAAGGCAGAATGCAGAGATCCTTACATCCTGGTAGAAGGAAATAGCAATGCTGAAATGTGCTGCCTAGAGTAGCCATCAGTTACTAAGAAAGGGAAACTTCTCTCTGAAATGGCAGATTGAGGTCTGATGCTGAGTAATTGGCAGGTCTCCGCCTGGATCTATCCAGTTGGTTTTACCTGTGGTCAAGTTGCCCACTGACTCGTGGTGATCCCATGTACAATGCACCCGGTCCTGTGCCATCCCCCAGACTGGCTGTAGATTGGATCATTGTGATCCATAGGGTTTCCATTAGCTGATTTTTGGAAGTAGACCGCCAAGTCTTTCTTTCTAATCTTAATCTGGAAGTGCCGACAAAGCATGTTCAGCATCATAGCAACACGCAAGCTTCCACTGACAGAAGGGTGGTGGCTGTGCATGAGATGCACTGTCTGGGAATCGAACCCGGGTCTCCCCCATGAAAGGTGAGAATTCTACCACTGAGGCACCACTGGCCTCCCTGGTCTGTTCTACCAGGATAAAACAATTGTGTTTTTAGATCAATTATTACAAAAGCTTTAGGCTGCCTTTAGATGTTTCAGTAAAGATCTTTTCCCACCTCAGATACAACATCCCATCTGGGTGGACTGAACTAATAGCATTACCTTGTTTAAGTTCACTTTTTCCATTATAATACTAAAATGCACATCATGGAAAATTTAGAAAATTCGGAACAGTGGAAAAAGAAAAATCTCTGGTGTAGCAGAAAAAAAGGCTGAGAAAATCTGCGGCAGGGCTACTACCATGCTAGGAGTTTTGGGTAAGTCACTGCATCTACTGTACTTTACTCAAGTAACGCGGGCTTATACGTTTTTGCCAGTGCGCAACCCCCAGCATATTATTTTCCTAGGCGTGTTATACACGTATGTGTGGGCTGTTATTTAGGTGGGTGCGTTATTTGGGTAAAATGTGGTAATCCTCACAAGAATCCTCAGAGGGGAGAAGCCTTATTCCTATTTTCCGATGAGGATATCGAGGCTGGTGAAGACTCAGTGACTTCCTCACAGTTCACAGTGGGGAGGCAGAATCCAAGCACAGGCAGCTGGCCCCAAGCTCATTCTCATCCCCTTATACCTCTAGGACATTTTGGAATGTTTCCTTCCAGTCTTTTTTTTTTTAAGTATTTTTATTTTTGATGTGATATTTGGGCTCCACACTTTTGAACACATTAAAATCCAATTTTGTTCCCAACTTTTGATTTTCCATAACGTTATAGTATAGCAGTTGCCCGGTAGGGCAGCGCGCTATTTGAACAACTTTGAGGGGCTCCAAGGCAATTACTTCTCAGGTCTTTTTGTTTGTCTTGGCAAACGTGGCTGTTGATGGAACTGGGTTCAAGGAGCAAAGCAGACTCGTCCAAGGGAGCGTTGTGCTGTGGAGTGGATGTTGGGATGGCAGAGCCCAAGGGAAGTAAAGAACTGTTTTCCCCGCTACCCTAAAGTGATTACAGTCCAAAGCACTTTTAGCAAATCTCAATCCTGATTGCTTTCTAAAAACTTCATTTTTTTAAAGAGACAGATGACACGGGAAATAGAAAAGAATGATCTTTCCACAGACAGTTGCCGCGGAGTCAACTACATCTCACGGTGACCCCAAGTCTGTCAGACTACAACTATGCTCCACTGGGTTTTTAGTGGCTGATTTTGGGGAAGTTGATTGCCAGGCCTTTCTTCCCAGGCACCTCTGGGTGGACTCAAACCTTAGTAGTTGAGTATGTTAACTGTTCACACCACTAGGGACTCTGATCTTTCCACAATTATATGCAAACTCAGAAAGAGAAAGCAGAGCGTCCTTCCAGGGATCTTAGAGGAAGGCCTGTGAGGAAGACAGGACTGCCCGCCCCCCACCTCAAGTCTGAGCCAAGCAGAGACTGTGGAAAAGAGAACAAACAGGGCAGCTGGAACCAAGCCCAAGGGAGACAAGGGCATGGCTATGGGGAAGCTGTGGGGCAGCCAGGCAGGGCCAGATCACTGGCCACAAGCAGAAACCACTTTTGCCTTAGAATCCCGCGCAGCCGTGAAAATTTATGGCATTTCCTGATCCTAGATGGTGGAAGTTGGCAAACCTCTCTCACAACCTCTGTCTCAGGTTAAGGGATCAAAACCCACTTTTACATCTTTTTGTCCAAGATCCTGTCTTGGATGCCTTTGCTTCATGATAGACTCATTGACCGCAGAAGTCTGCAGGTGGTGGGCAGGGACTCCAACTGTGAACATTCCCACAACACCATAAGGTTTCTCCTTGCAAACTGGGATCCCTCTGCTGTCTTTCAGTTTAAGGACTTTGCTAATTAACTTCCAGTGGGTGGTAGGCCCCACCCTCCACCAAATGTGTTTTTTCTTTCTTTTTTTGACCCCGTGCTTTGCTTGAAGTATAAAGGAGGGAAAATCTGAACTGTTTTCTCTGACTCTCAAAGCCCCGAGTCCTACAGGGAAGAATTTAAAACAAGCCACTCTTGGACTATTAGCCGAAGCGGAAGGCGGCATCTCTGCTTAGAAATCTACAGGTGAAGGACGGAGCAAGAGCCAAAGCCTGTTTCTCATTAGAATTCTTGGCAGCGCGTCTGGAGCCGCATCTGCCAAAGATGGGAGAGGGACTGTCAGGGAGGTTTGTTTAATAAGCCCGTCTCCTGTCACAAGTCTGTTGGCTTTCCCTCTGCAGGTCACCTGGGACCAGGTTTCCCAGTCCCCTCTCTGCCCTGTGCGTCTGCACAGAATCTGGGTATACCGGGTAAAAAGTAGCAAGTCCAAAGAAGGAAAACTCATCCAACTCCCGTTTTTCTAAGTGAAGCTCTGCCTCAGACAATCTCACTTTCACAGATGCAGCGAATTCCAAGCGGAAGGAGTCAGTAACAATGACCCCTTACATTTATTTGGTGCTGTCTCTACTGGAATCTGAAAATGATACAGAGTCTTCAAAGTTAAATACACAAAAATTAAATACACAAAACAAGAGTAGGATGTGGTCCCACCTTCCAGAAACTTAGTTTCATTGAGAGTGCAACTAAATGCTTGAAATGGTGACTGTTATGGATTGAATTACGTCCCCCGAAAAGATATGTGAAATCCTAACCCCTGAACCTGTAAATACAACTCTGTTTGGAAATAGTTTTCCTTTGTTCTGTCAATGAGGCCATGCTAGGGTAGGGTGAATCCTAAACCCATTCCCTTCTGACCGGTATCTTATACAAAGAGCAGGATAGACGCACGCACACGCACACATATACACATGCACACAGACATGCACACATGTGTGCATGCACACACACACACACGGGGGCAAGAAAGATGCCATGTGAGTTCCTGTCTACAAGCAAAGGAAAGCAAGGATCAATGGCAGACACCAGAAACCAGGAGAGGGGCCCACAGAGGGAATCAACACAGCCAAGACTGGGGATATGGACTTCCAGCTTCTGGAACTGTGAGAAAATAAAGTTCTGTTCTTGCAGGCCAGTCACTCATGGTATCTTTTGTTATGACATCACTAGGAAATGAAGGCCATAGCCAATGAGAGACTGTTCGTTTAGGCTGTTACATGCACCATCATGTGTAGAACAGAC
Source organism: Loxodonta africana (assembly GCF_030014295.1). Lineage (NCBI taxonomy): Eukaryota > Metazoa > Chordata > Mammalia > Proboscidea > Elephantidae > Loxodonta > Loxodonta africana. The sequence goes on along the minus strand of NC_087354.1, from coordinate 52,940,527 downwards.
TCTGGGCACTGTGAGAATTCAAGAGGAAATTCGGCAGTAGTACACAATCGTACAACCTTACCTGGACTACAGCTATGACACGGTGAGACATTTCTGCACCTCAGGAGTCCTTGAGAATGCAGTGTGTGGTGAAGGATGCAGGCCCTGTTAGAGATCCAGGCTCCGCTGGTTCTCAGTCTGTGACCCTGCACAGGCCTTTGAGCCTCCTTCAGACTTGATCTCCTCCTCTGTAAAATGGGATCAGAAGATAATCAGTGCACTTTCCTCATAAGGCGGTTGTGATAACTATGCTCACGTGACAGCTGCCAGGCACATCTTGACACAAAATATATGGAAATTAAAAAAAAAAATTTTATTATTAATAAAAACAAAACCATATGGACGTAGAATGGGCTGTCTCAGGAGGCTCTGAGTCCCCAGTCATGGGTGGTGTTCAAACTCAGGCCAGATAACCATCTGGTGAGCAGTTTATAGAAGAAATTCAGTTTTAGAAGGGAACAGACCATGGAACTAGGTATCATTTAGATCTGTCTCAACACCAATCCCGAGATTTAATCTTGAAGACTTCAGCTGGCCCTTGAGAATGACTACATGTTGGCCAGGAGAAAAGGGAGGAGATGACTTTCTAGAAGAGGGAATGGCAGGAGCAAAGGCTTGGAGGGGGCACAGAGGCTGGACTCATTATACTTGTATTCAGAACTTCATCCTACCTGGGTTCTGACCAGCTATGGGGAGGTTAAGGTGGTGGAGCAATGGTTAACCTCGTGGTGCAGTGGTTAAGCACTGGGCTGCTAACCAAAAGGTCATCAGTCCAAACCTATCAGCCGCTCTTCAGGAGAAAAGACCTGGCGATCTGCTCCCATAAAGATTCTAACCAAAAGCCAAACCCACTGCCATCCAGTCGATTCCAACTTAGAGCAACCCTATAGGACAAAGTGGAACAGCTCCATAGGGTTTCCAAGGAGAGGCTGGTAGATTCAAACTGCCGACCTTTTTGTCAGCAGCCAAACTGTTAACAACTGTGCCACCAGAGCTCTGTAAAGATTACAGCCTAGG